>NW_026138092.1:0-600000 GCF_025592945.1 Manacus candei
AACCCTAACCCTAACCCTAACCCTAACCCTAACCCTAACCCTAACCCTAACCCTAACCCTAACCCTAACCCTAACCCTAACCCTAACCCTAACCCTAACCCTAACCCTAACCCTAACCCTAACCCTAACCCTAACCCTAACCCTAACCCTAACCCTAACCCTAACCCTAACCCTAACCCTAACCCTAACCCTAACCCTAACCCTAACCCTAACCCTAACCCTAACCCTAACCCTAACCCTAACCCTAACCCTAACCCTAACCCTAACCCTAACCCTAACCCTAACCCTAACCCTAACCCTAACCCTAACCCTAACCCTAACCCTAACCCTAACCCTAACCCTAACCCTAACCCTAACCCTAACCCTAACCCTAACCCTAACCCTAACCCTAACCCTAACCCTAACCCTAACCCTAACCCTAACCCTAACCCTAACCCTAACCCTAACCCTAACCCTAACCCTAACCCTAACCCTAACCCTAACCCTAACCCTAACCCTAACCCTAACCCTAACCCTAACCCTAACCCTAACCCTAACCCTAACCCTAACCCTAACCCTAACCCTAACCCTAACCCTAACCCTAACCCTAACCCTAACCCTAACCCTAACCCTAACCCTAACCCTAACCCTAACCCTAACCCTAACCCTAACCCTAACCCTAACCCTAACCCTAACCCTAACCCTAACCCTAACCCTAACCCTAACCCTAACCCTAACCCTAACCCTAACCCTAACCCTAACCCTAACCCTAACCCTAACCCTAACCCTAACCCTAACCCTAACCCTAACCCTAACCCTAACCCTAACCCTAACCCTAACCCTAACCCTAACCCTAACCCTAACCCTAACCCTAACCCTAACCCTAACCCTAACCCTAACCCTAACCCTAACCCTAACCCTAACCCTAACCCTAACCCTAACCCTAACCCTAACCCTAACCCTAACCCTAACCCTAACCCTAACCCTAACCCTAACCCTAACCCTAACCCTAACCCTAACCCTAACCCTAACCCTAACCCTAACCCTAACCCTAACCCTAACCCTAACCCTAACCCTAACCCTAACCCTAACCCTAACCCTAACCCTAACCCTAACCCTAACCCTAACCCTAACCCTAACCCTAACCCTAACCCTAACCCTAACCCTAACCCTAACCCTAACCCTAACCCTAACCCTAACCCTAACCCTAACCCTAACCCTAACCCTAACCCTAACCCTAACCCTAACCCTAACCCTAACCCTAACCCTAACCCTAACCCTAACCCTAACCCTAACCCTAACCCTAACCCTAACCCTAACCCTAACCCTAACCCTAACCCTAACCCTAACCCTAACCCTAACCCTAACCCTAACCCTAACCCTAACCCTAACCCTAACCCTAACCCTAACCCTAACCCTAACCCTAACCCTAACCCTAACCCTAACCCTAACCCTAACCCTAACCCTAACCCTAACCCTAACCCTAACCCTAACCCTAACCCTAACCCTAACCCTAACCCTAACCCTAACCCTAACCCTAACCCTAACCCTAACCCTAACCCTAACCCTAACCCTAACCCTAACCCTAACCCTAACCCTAACCCTAACCCTAACCCTAACCCTAACCCTAACCCTAACCCTAACCCTAACCCTAACCCTAACCCTAACCCTAACCCTAACCCTAACCCTAACCCTAACCCTAACCCTAACCCTAACCCTAACCCTAACCCTAACCCTAACCCTAACCCTAACCCTAACCCTAACCCTAACCCTAACCCTAACCCTAACCCTAACCCTAACCCTAACCCTAACCCTAACCCTAACCCTAACCCTAACCCTAACCCTAACCCTAACCCTAACCCTAACCCTAACCCTAACCCTAACCCTAACCCTAACCCTAACCCTAACCCTAACCCTAACCCTAACCCTAACCCTAACCCTAACCCTAACCCTAACCCTAACCCTAACCCTAACCCTAACCCTAACCCTAACCCTAACCCTAACCCTAACCCTAACCCTAACCCTAACCCTAACCCTAACCCTAACCCTAACCCTAACCCTAACCCTAACCCTAACCCTAACCCTAACCCTAACCCTAACCCTAACCCTAACCCTAACCCTAACCCTAACCCTAACCCTAACCCTAACCCTAACCCTAACCCTAACCCTAACCCTAACCCTAACCCTAACCCTAACCCTAACCCTAACCCTAACCCTAACCCTAACCCTAACCCTAACCCTAACCCTAACCCTAACCCTAACCCTAACCCTAACCCTAACCCTAACCCTAACCCTAACCCTAACCCTAACCCTAACCCTAACCCTAACCCTAACCCTAACCCTAACCCTAACCCTAACCCTAACCCTAACCCTAACCCTAACCCTAACCCTAACCCTAACCCTAACCCTAACCCTAACCCTAACCCTAACCCTAACCCTAACCCTAACCCTAACCCTAACCCTAACCCTAACCCTAACCCTAACCCTAACCCTAACCCTAACCCTAACCCTAACCCTAACCCTAACCCTAACCCTAACCCTAACCCTAACCCTAACCCTAACCCTAACCCTAACCCTAACCCTAACCCTAACCCTAACCCTAACCCTAACCCTAACCCTAACCCTAACCCTAACCCTAACCCTAACCCTAACCCTAACCCTAACCCTAACCCTAACCCTAACCCTAACCCTAACCCTAACCCTAACCCTAACCCTAACCCTAACCCTAACCCTAACCCTAACCCTAACCCTAACCCTAACCCTAACCCTAACCCTAACCCTAACCCTAACCCTAACCCTAACCCTAACCCTAACCCTAACCCTAACCCTAACCCTAACCCTAACCCTAACCCTAACCCTAACCCTAACCCTAACCCTAACCCTAACCCTAACCCTAACCCTAACCCTAACCCTAACCCTAACCCTAACCCTAACCCTAACCCTAACCCTAACCCTAACCCTAACCCTAACCCTAACCCTAACCCTAACCCTAACCCTAACCCTAACCCTAACCCTAACCCTAACCCTAACCCTAACCCTAACCCTAACCCTAACCCTAACCCTAACCCTAACCCTAACCCTAACCCTAACCCTAACCCTAACCCTAACCCTAACCCTAACCCTAACCCTAACCCTAACCCTAACCCTAACCCTAACCCTAACCCTAACCCTAACCCTAACCCTAACCCTAACCCTAACCCTAACCCTAACCCTAACCCTAACCCTAACCCTAACCCTAACCCTAACCCTAACCCTAACCCTAACCCTAACCCTAACCCTAACCCTAACCCTAACCCTAACCCTAACCCTAACCCTAACCCTAACCCTAACCCTAACCCTAACCCTAACCCTAACCCTAACCCTAACCCTAACCCTAACCCTAACCCTAACCCTAACCCTAACCCTAACCCTAACCCTAACCCTAACCCTAACCCTAACCCTAACCCTAACCCTAACCCTAACCCTAACCCTAACCCTAACCCTAACCCTAACCCTAACCCTAACCCTAACCCTAACCCTAACCCTAACCCTAACCCTAACCCTAACCCTAACCCTAACCCTAACCCTAACCCTAACCCTAACCCTAACCCTAACCCTAACCCTAACCCTAACCCTAACCCTAACCCTAACCCTAACCCTAACCCTAACCCTAACCCTAACCCTAACCCTAACCCTAACCCTAACCCTAACCCTAACCCTAACCCTAACCCTAACCCTAACCCTAACCCTAACCCTAACCCTAACCCTAACCCTAACCCTAACCCTAACCCTAACCCTAACCCTAACCCTAACCCTAACCCTAACCCTAACCCTAACCCTAACCCTAACCCTAACCCTAACCCTAACCCTAACCCTAACCCTAACCCTAACCCTAACCCTAACCCTAACCCTAACCCTAACCCTAACCCTAACCCTAACCCTAACCCTAACCCTAACCCTAACCCTAACCCTAACCCTAACCCTAACCCTAACCCTAACCCTAACCCTAACCCTAACCCTAACCCTAACCCTAACCCTAACCCTAACCCTAACCCTAACCCTAACCCTAACCCTAACCCTAACCCTAACCCTAACCCTAACCCTAACCCTAACCCTAACCCTAACCCTAACCCTAACCCTAACCCTAACCCTAACCCTAACCCTAACCCTAACCCTAACCCTAACCCTAACCCTAACCCTAACCCTAACCCTAACCCTAACCCTAACCCTAACCCTAACCCTAACCCTAACCCTAACCCTAACCCTAACCCTAACCCTAACCCTAACCCTAACCCTAACCCTAACCCTAACCCTAACCCTAACCCTAACCCTAACCCTAACCCTAACCCTAACCCTAACCCTAACCCTAACCCTAACCCTAACCCTAACCCTAACCCTAACCCTAACCCTAACCCTAACCCTAACCCTAACCCTAACCCTAACCCTAACCCTAACCCTAACCCTAACCCTAACCCTAACCCTAACCCTAACCCTAACCCTAACCCTAACCCTAACCCTAACCCTAACCCTAACCCTAACCCTAACCCTAACCCTAACCCTAACCCTAACCCTAACCCTAACCCTAACCCTAACCCTAACCCTAACCCTAACCCTAACCCTAACCCTAACCCTAACCCTAACCCTAACCCTAACCCTAACCCTAACCCTAACCCTAACCCTAACCCTAACCCTAACCCTAACCCTAACCCTAACCCTAACCCTAACCCTAACCCTAACCCTAACCCTAACCCTAACCCTAACCCTAACCCTAACCCTAACCCTAACCCTAACCCTAACCCTAACCCTAACCCTAACCCTAACCCTAACCCTAACCCTAACCCTAACCCTAACCCTAACCCTAACCCTAACCCTAACCCTAACCCTAACCCTAACCCTAACCCTAACCCTAACCCTAACCCTAACCCTAACCCTAACCCTAACCCTAACCCTAACCCTAACCCTAACCCTAACCCTAACCCTAACCCTAACCCTAACCCTAACCCTAACCCTAACCCTAACCCTAACCCTAACCCTAACCCTAACCCTAACCCTAACCCTAACCCTAACCCTAACCCTAACCCTAACCCTAACCCTAACCCTAACCCTAACCCTAACCCTAACCCTAACCCTAACCCTAACCCTAACCCTAACCCTAACCCTAACCCTAACCCTAACCCTAACCCTAACCCTAACCCTAACCCTAACCCTAACCCTAACCCTAACCCTAACCCTAACCCTAACCCTAACCCTAACCCTAACCCTAACCCTAACCCTAACCCTAACCCTAACCCTAACCCTAACCCTAACCCTAACCCTAACCCTAACCCTAACCCTAACCCTAACCCTAACCCTAACCCTAACCCTAACCCTAACCCTAACCCTAACCCTAACCCTAACCCTAACCCTAACCCTAACCCTAACCCTAACCCTAACCCTAACCCTAACCCTAACCCTAACCCTAACCCTAACCCTAACCCTAACCCTAACCCTAACCCTAACCCTAACCCTAACCCTAACCCTAACCCTAACCCTAACCCTAACCCTAACCCTAACCCTAACCCTAACCCTAACCCTAACCCTAACCCTAACCCTAACCCTAACCCTAACCCTAACCCTAACCCTAACCCTAACCCTAACCCTAACCCTAACCCTAACCCTAACCCTAACCCTAACCCTAACCCTAACCCTAACCCTAACCCTAACCCTAACCCTAACCCTAACCCTAACCCTAACCCTAACCCTAACCCTAACCCTAACCCTAACCCTAACCCTAACCCTAACCCTAACCCTAACCCTAACCCTAACCCTAACCCTAACCCTAACCCTAACCCTAACCCTAACCCTAACCCTAACCCTAACCCTAACCCTAACCCTAACCCTAACCCTAACCCTAACCCTAACCCTAACCCTAACCCTAACCCTAACCCTAACCCTAACCCTAACCCTAACCCTAACCCTAACCCTAACCCTAACCCTAACCCTAACCCTAACCCTAACCCTAACCCTAACCCTAACCCTAACCCTAACCCTAACCCTAACCCTAACCCTAACCCTAACCCTAACCCTAACCCTAACCCTAACCCTAACCCTAACCCTAACCCTAACCCTAACCCTAACCCTAACCCTAACCCTAACCCTAACCCTAACCCTAACCCTAACCCTAACCCTAACCCTAACCCTAACCCTAACCCTAACCCTAACCCTAACCCTAACCCTAACCCTAACCCTAACCCTAACCCTAACCCTAACCCTAACCCTAACCCTAACCCTAACCCTAACCCTAACCCTAACCCTAACCCTAACCCTAACCCTAACCCTAACCCTAACCCTAACCCTAACCCTAACCCTAACCCTAACCCTAACCCTAACCCTAACCCTAACCCTAACCCTAACCCTAACCCTAACCCTAACCCTAACCCTAACCCTAACCCTAACCCTAACCCTAACCCTAACCCTAACCCTAACCCTAACCCTAACCCTAACCCTAACCCTAACCCTAACCCTAACCCTAACCCTAACCCTAACCCTAACCCTAACCCTAACCCTAACCCTAACCCTAACCCTAACCCTAACCCTAACCCTAACCCTAACCCTAACCCTAACCCTAACCCTAACCCTAACCCTAACCCTAACCCTAACCCTAACCCTAACCCTAACCCTAACCCTAACCCTAACCCTAACCCTAACCCTAACCCTAACCCTAACCCTAACCCTAACCCTAACCCTAACCCTAACCCTAACCCTAACCCTAACCCTAACCCTAACCCTAACCCTAACCCTAACCCTAACCCTAATGGCACCCTAACCCTAACCCTAACCCTAACCCTAACCCTAACCCTAACCCTAACCCTAATGGCACCCTAACCCTAACCCTAACCCTAACCCTAACCCTAACCCTAACCCTAACCCTAACCCTAACCCTAACCCTAACCCTAACCCTAACCCTAACCCTAACCCTAACCCTAACCCTAACCCTAACCCTAACCCTAACCCTAACCCTAACCCTAACCCTAACCCTAACCCTAACCCTAACCCTAACCCTAACCCTAACCCTAACCCTAACCCTAACCCTAACCCTAACCCTAACCCTAACCCTAACCCTAACCCTAACCCTAACCCTAACCCTAACCCTAATGGCACCCTAACCCTAACCCTAACCCTAACCCTAACCCTAACCCTAACCCTAACCCTAACCCTAACCCTAACCCTAACCCTAACCCTAACCCTAACCCTAACCTTTCGCTAACCCTAACCCTAACCCTAACCCTAACCCTAACCCTAACCCTAACCCTAACCCTAACCCTAACCCTAACCCTAACCCTAACCCTAACCCTAACCCTAACCCTAACCCTAACCCTAACCCTAACCCTAACCCTAACCCTAACCCTAACCCTAACCCTAACCCTAACCCTAACCCTAACCCTAACCCTAACCCTAACCCTAACCCTAACCCTAACCCTAACCCTAACCCTAACCCTAACCCTAACCCTAACCCTAACCCTAACCCTAACCCTAACCCTAACCCTAACCCTAACCCTAACCCTAACCCTAACCCTAACCCTAACCCTAACCCTAACCCTAACCCTAACCCTAACCCTAACCCTAACCCTAACCCTAACCCTAACCCTAACCCTAACCCTAACCCTAACCCTAACCCTAACCCTAACCCCCCCTAACCCAACCCTAACCCTAACCCTAACCCTAACCCTAACCCTAACCCTAACCCTAACCCTAACCCTAACCCTAACCCTAACCCTAACCCTAACCCTAACCCTAACCCTAACCCGACTGTAACCCCGAACCCTAATGCTACACCTAACCCTACCCCTAGACCCGACTGTAACCCCGAACCCTAATGCTACACCTAACCCTACCCCTAGACCCGACTGTAACCCCAAACCCTAATGCTACACCTAACCCTACCCCTAAACCCGACTGTAACCCCTAATGCTACACCTAGACCTACCCCTAAAATTGACTATACCCCTAACCCTAAGGTTTAGGGGTGGGTTTAGGTGTAGCATAACTGTATACCCTAACCCTAAATCTAACTGTAAGCCTAATGCTGACTGTAACCCTCTCTCTAGGCCTAGGTCCAGGTTTAGGGTTAGGGTTAGGCTTAAGGTTTCCGTTAGGGTTAGGTGTAGTGTTAGGGTTAGGTTGTGGGTCAGGCCTAGGGTTGGGGGGATGGTTAGGGTTAGGTGTTGAGTTAGGGTTTGGATTGGCCTAGGGTTACGCGTAGAGTGTAGGTTTAGGAGTAGGGTTAGGGCCAGGTGTAGGGGTAGGATTAGGGTTTCGGTTCTTTATTAGGCTAGGCGTAGTCCTTGCCGTAGGGGTAGCTGTAGGGTTTGGCTTACAGGTATGTCTATCTTAATCTCGAACCCTAGGCCTATCAACCCTTAGGCTGAGGCTTTTTTCGGTGGTTGCTTTTGTGTTGTGAGGTGTGTGTGCTGTTACTTGGGTGGTTTTTAATGTATTTTTATTGATTTTTATTAAAACTAATCTTATGTGCAATTTCTTGATTGTCCACAAAGTGGCAGCAGTTCGATAAATTTTCAGTTGCAATTGCGGTTTTTTTTCAGCAGGTGGCACTGCTCTGAATTTTTTTGAAATGCAGTTCCGCCTTTCCATCAGCAGGTGGCGCAGTTATGAATTTTTTTCTCAATGTAGTTCCTGTTTTCCGTCGGCAGGAGGCAGTATTCCATGTGAAATATATGTGCAATTCCTTTTCTATGTCACCAGGTGGTAGTGTTCCTATGGAAAATTGGATATGTAAAAAATCGCAAAGAAACTACACCAATAAATAGGGTTATAAAACAGATTTTTCTGTTTTTGATACTTGGTTTGTAATTGCTGAGTGGTTTGAAAATGTATTTCTCTTAGGCTCTTCTCCTGATTTTAATTCCATTAGGCTCTTCTCCTTTGTTTATTTCTCATAGACTCTTCTCCAGATTTTACTTGTGTAATTACGTAAGAATTAAAATCAGGAGAGGAGCCTAAAAGAATTAAAATCAGGAGAGGAGCCTACAAAAATTAAAATCAGGAGAGGAGCCTAAAAATCTTAAAATCAGGGGAGGAGCCTAAAAAAATGAAAACCAAGAAGCCTAAAAAAATTAAAATCAGGAGAGGAGCCTAAAAATCTAAAAATCAGGAGAGGAGCCTAAAACAATTAAAATCAGGAGAAGAGCCTTAAAATCTAAAAATGAGGAGAGGAGCCTAAAAAAATTAAAATCAGGAGAGGAGCCTAAAAGAATTAAAATCAGGAGAGGAGCCTAAAAAATGAAAACCAAGAAGCCTAAAAAAATTAAAATCAGGAGAGGAGCCTAAAAGAATTAAAATCAGGAGAGGAGCCTAAAAAAATGAAAACCAAGAAGCCTAAAAAAATTAAAATCAGGAGAGGAGCCTACAAAAATTAAAATCAGGAGAGGAGCCTAAAAATCTTAAAATCAGGGGAGGAGCCTAAAAAAATGAAAACCAAGAAGCCTAAAAAAATTAAAATCAGGAGAGGAGCCTAAAAATCTAAAAATCAGGAGAGGAGCCTAAAACAATTAAAATCAGGAGAAGAGCCTTAAAATCTAAAAATGAGGAGAGGAGCCTAAAAAAATTAAAATCAGGAGAGGAGCCTAAAAGAATTAAAATCAGGAGAGGAGCCTAAAAAAATTAAAATGAGGAGAGGAGCCTAAAAGAATTAAAATCAGGAGAGGAGCCTAAAAAAATTAAAATCAGGAGAGGAGCCTAAAAGAATTAAAATCAGGAGAGGAGCCTAAAAAAATTAAAATCAGGAGAGGAGCCTAAAAATCTAAAAATGAGGAGAGGAGCCTAAAAAAATTAAAATCAGGAGAGGAGCCTAAAAAATTGAAAACCAGGAGAGGAGCCTAAAAGAATTAAAATCAGGAGAGGAGCCTAAAAAATTGAAAACCAGGAGAGGAGCCTAAAAATATAAAAATGAGGAGAAGAGCCTACAAAAATTAAAATCAGGAGAGGAGCCTAAAAGAATTAAAATCAGGAGAGGAGCCTAAAAAATGAAAACCAAGAAGCCTAAAAAAATTAAAATCAGGAGAGGAGCCTAAAAGAATTAAAATCAGGAGAGGAGCCTAAAAAAATGAAAACCAAGAAGCCTAAAAAAATTAAAATCAGGAGAGGAGCCTAAAAACCAGGAGAGGAGCCTAAAAGAATTAAAATCAGGAGAGGAGCCTAAAAGAATTAAAATCAGGAGAGGAGCCTACAAAAATTGAAAACCAGGAGAGGAGCCTAAAAGAATTAAAATCAGGAGAGGAGCCTAAAAGAATTAAAATCAGGAGAGGAGCCTACAAAAATTGAAAACCAGGAGAGGAGCCTAAAAGAATTAAAATCAGGAGAGGAGTCTAAAAATCTAAAAATCAGGAGAGGAGCCTAAAAAAATTAAAATCAGGAGAGGAGCCTAAAAAAATGAAAACCAAGAAGCCTAAAAAAATTAAAATCAGGAGAGGAGCCTAAAAAATTGAAAACCAGGAGAGGAGCCTAAAAGAATTAAAATGAGGAGAGGAGCCTAAAAAATTGAAAACCAGGAGAGAAGCCTAAAAGAATTAAAATCAGGAGAGGAGCCTAAAAAATTGAAAACCAGGAGAGGAGCCTAAAAGAATTAAAATCAGGAGAGGAGCCTAAAAAATTGAAAACCAGGAGAGGAGCCTAAAAATATAAAAATGAGGAGAAGAGCCTAAAAAAATTAAAATCAGGAGAGGAGCCTAAAAAAATTAAACTCAGGAGAGGAGCCTAAAAAAGTTAAAATCAGCAGAGGAGCCTAAAAGAATTAAAATCAGGAGAGGAGCCTAAAAAAATGAAAACCAAGAAGCCTAAAAAAATTAAATCAGGAGAGGAGCCTAAAAGAATTGAAAATCAGGAGAGAAGCCTAAAAAAATTAAAATCAGAAGAGGAGCCTAAAAGAATTAAAATCAGGAGAGGAGCCTACAAAAATTAAAATCAGGAGAGGAGCCTAAAAATCTAAAAATCAGGAGAGGAGCCTAAAAATCTAAAAATCAGGAGAGAAGCCTAAAAAATGAAAACCAAGAAGCCTAAAAAAATTAAAATCAGGAGAGGAGCCTAAAAATCTTAAAATCAGAAGAGGAGCCTAAAAATCTAAAAATCAGGAGAGGAGCCTAAAAAAATTAAAATCAGGAGGGAAGCCTAAAAGAATTAAAATCAGGAGGGGAGCCTAAAAATCTTAAAATCAGGAGAGAAGCCTAAAAACCTAAAAATCAGGAGAGGAGCCTAAAAAAATTAAAATCAGGAGAGGAGCCTAAAAAATTGAAAACCAGGAGAGGAGCCTAAAAGAATTAAAATCAGGAGAGAAGCCTAAAAAAATTAAAATCAGGAGAGGAGCCTAAAAAAATTAAAATCAGGAGAGGAGCCTAAAAAATTGAAAACCAGGAGAGGAGCCTAAAAGAATTAAAATCAGGAGAGAAGCCTAAAAATCTTAAAATCAGGAGAGGAGCCTAAAAATCTTAAAATCAGAAGAGGAGCCTAAAAATCAGGAGAGGAGCCTAAAAAAATTAAAATCAGGAGAGGAGCCTAAAAAATTGAAAACCAGGAGAGGAGCCTAAAAGAATTAAAATCAGGAGAGGAGCCTAAAAGAATTAAAATCAGGAGAGGAGCCTAAAAAAATTAAAATCAGGAGAGGAGCCTAAAAAATTGAAAACCAGGAGAGGAGCCTAAAAGAATTAAAATCAGGAGAGGAGCCTAAAAAATTGAAAACCAGGAGAGAAGCCTAAAAAAATTAAAATCAGGAGAGGAGCCTAAAAAATTGAAAACCAGGAGAGGAGCCTAAAAGAATTAAAATCAGGAGAGGAGCCTAAAAATCTAAAAATCAGGAGAGGAGCCTAAAAATCTAAAAATCAGGAGAGGAGCCTAAAAAAATTAAATCTGGAGAGGAGCCTAGAAATCTAAAAATCAGGAGAGGAGCCTAAAAAAATTAAAATCAGGAGAGGAGCCTAAAAATCTAAAAATCAGGAGAGGAGCCTAAAAAAATTAAAATCAGGAGAGAAGCCTAAAAAAATTAAAATCAGGAGAGGAGCCTAAAAACCAGGAGAGGAGCCTAAAAGAATTAAAATCAGGAGAGGAGCCTAAAAATCATAAAATCAGGAGAGGAGCCTAAAAACCAGGAGAGGAGCCTAAAAGAATTAAAATCAGGAGAGGAGCCTAAAAAATTGAAAACCAGGAGAGGAGCCTAAAAGAATTAAAATCAGGAGAGGAGCCTAAAAAATTGAAAACCAGGAGAGGAGCCTAAAAGAATTAAAATCAGAAGAGGAGCCTAAAAACCAGGAGAGGAGCCTAAAAGAATTAAAATCAGGAGAGGAGCCTAAAAATCATAAAATCAGGAGAGGAGCCTAAAAACCAGGAGAGGAGCCTAAAAGAATTAAAATCAGGAGAGGAGCCTAAAAAATTGAAAACCAGGAGAGGAGCCTAAAAGAATTAAAATCAGGAGAGGAGCCTAAAAGAATTAAAATCAGGAGAGGAGCCTAAAAAATTAAAATCAGGAGAGGAGCCTAAAAATCTTAAAATCAGGACAGGAGCCTAAAAGAATTAAAATCAGGAGAGGAGCCTAAAAAAATGAAAATCAGGAGAGGAGCCTAAAAATCTAAAAATCAGGAGAGGAGCCTAAAACAATTAAAATCAGGAGAAGAGCCTTAAAATCTAAAAATGAGGAGAGGAGCCTAAAAAAATTAAAATCAGGAGAGGAGCCTAAAAAATTGAAAACCAGGAGAGGAGCCTAAAAATCTAAAAATGAGGAGAGGAGCCTAAAAGAATTAAAATCAGGAGAGGAGCCTACAAAAATTAAAATCAGGAGAGGAGCCTAAAAATCTTAAAATCAGGAGAGGAGCCTAAAAGAATTAAAATCAGGAGAGGAGCCTACAAAAATTAAAATCAGAAGAGGAGTCTAAAAATCTAAAAATCAGGAGAGGAGCCTAAAAAAATTAAAATCAGGAGAGGAGCCTAAAAAAATGAAAACCAAGAAGCCTAAAAAATTAAAATCAGGAGAGGAGCCTAAAAAAATTAAAATCAGGAGAGGAGCCTAAAAATCTAAAAATCAGGAGAGGAGCCTAAAACAATTAAAATCAGGAGAGGAGCCTTAAAATCTAAAAATGAGGAGAGGAGCCTAAAAAAATTAAAATCAGGAGAGGAGCCTAAAAGAATTAAAATCAGGAGAGGAGCCTAAAAAAATTAAAATCAGGAGAGGAGCCTAAAAAAATTAAAATCAGGAGAGGAGCCTAAAAAATTGAAAACCAGGAGAGGAGCCTAAAAATCTAAAAATGAGGAGAGGAGCCTAAAAAAATTAAAATCAGGAGAGGAGCCTAAAAAATTGAAAACCAGGAGAGGAGCCTAAAAGAATTAAAATCAGGAGAGGAGCCTAAAAAATTGAAAACCAGGAGAGGAGCCTAAAAGAATTAAAATCAGGAGAGGAGCCTAAAAAATTGAAAACCAGGAGAGGAGCCTAAAAGAATTAAAATCAGGAGAGGAGCCTAAAAAATTGAAAACCAGGAGAGGAGCCTAAAAGAATTAAAATCAGGAGAGGAGCCTAAAAAAATGAAAACCAAGAAGCCTAAAAAAATTAAAATCAGGAGAGGAGCCTAAAAGAATTAAAATCAGGAGAGGAGCCTAAAAAATTGAAAACCAGGAGAGGAGCCTAAAAGAATTAAAATCAGGAGAGGAGCCTAAAAAATTGAAAACCAGGAGAGGAGCCTAAAAGAATTAAAATCAGGAGAGGAGCCTAAAAAATTGAAAACCAGGAGAGGAGCCTAAAAGAATTAAAATCAGGAGAGGAGCCTAAAAAATTGAAAACCAGGAGAGGAGCCTAAAAGAATTAAAATCAGGAGAGGAGCCTAAAAAATTGAAAACCAGGAGAGGAGCCTAAAAGAATTAAAATCAGGAGAGGAGCCTAAAAAATTGAAAACCAGGAGAGGAGCCTAAAAGAATTAAAATCAGGAGAGGAGCCTAAAAAAATGAAAACCAAGAAGCCTAAAAAAATTAAAATCAGGAGAGGAGCCTAAAAGAATTAAAATCAGGAGAGGAGCCTAAAAAATTGAAAACCAGGAGAGGAGCCTAAAAGAATTAAAATCAGGAGAGGAGCCTAAAAAATTGAAAACCAGGAGAGGAGCCTAAAAGAATTAAAATCAGGAGAGGAGCCTAAAAAATTGAAAACCAGGAGAGGAGCCTAAAAGAATTAAAATCAGGAGAGGAGCCTAAAAAATTGAAAACCAGGAGAGGAGCCTAAAAATATAAAAATGAGGAGAAGAGCCTAAAAAAATTAAAAACAGGAGAGGAGCCTAAAAGAATTAAAATCAGGAGAGGAGCCTAAAAAATTGAAAACCAGGAGAGGAGCCTAAAAAATTGAAAACCAGGAGAGGAGCCTAAAACAATTAAAATCAGGAGAGGAGCCTAAAAAAATGAAAACCAAGAAGCCTAAAAAAATTAAAATCAGGAGAGGAGCCTAAAAGAATTAAAATCAGGAGAGGAGCCTAAAAAATTGAAAACCAGGAGAGGAGCCTAAAAATATAAAAATCAGGAGAAGAGTCTAAAAGAATTAAAATCAGGAGAGGAGCCTAAAAAAATTAAAATCAGGAGAGGAGCCAAAAAAATTAAAATCAGCAGAGGAGCCTAAAAAAATTAAAATCAGCAGAGGAGCCTAAAAGAATTAAAATCAGGAGAGGAGCCTAAAAAATGAAAACCAAGAAGCCTAAAAGAATTAAAATCAGGAGAGGAGCCTAAAAAAATTAAAATCAGGAGAGGAGCCTAAAAGAATTAAAATCAGGAGAGGAGCCTAAAAGAATTAAAATCAGGAGAGGAGCCTAAAAATCTTAAAATCAGAAGAGGAGTCTAAAAATCTAAAAATCAGGAGAGGAGCCTAAAAAAATTAAAATCAGGAGAGGAGCCTAAAAAAATGAAAACCAAGAAGCCTAAAAAAATTAAAATCAGGAGAGGAGCCTAAAAAATTTAAAATCAGGAGAGGAGCCTAAAAATCTAAAAATCAGGAGAGGAGCCTAAAAAAATGAAAACCAAGAAGCCTAAAAAAATTAAAATCAGGAGAGGAGCCTAAAAATCTAAAAATCAGGAGAGGAGCCTAAAAAAATGAAAACCAAGAAGCCTAAATAAATTAAAATCAGGAGAGGAGCCTAAAAAAATTAAAATCAGGAGAGGAGCCTAAAAATCTAAAAATCAGGAGAGGAGCCTAAAACAATTAAAATCAGGAGAGGAGACTTAAAATCTAAAAATGAGAAGAGGAGCCTAAAAAAATTAAAATCACGAGAGGAGCCTAAAAGAATTAAAATCAGGAGAGGAGCCTAAAAAATGAAAACCAAGAAGCCTAAAAAAATTAAAATCAGGAGAGGAGCCTAAAAAAATTTAAATCAGGAGAGGAGCCTAAAAAAATTAAAATCAGGAGAGGAGCCTAAAAGAATTAAAATCAGGAGAGGAGCCTAAAAAAATTAAAACCAGGAGAGGAGCCTAAAAGAATTAAAATCAGGAGAGGAGCCTAAAAGAATTAAAATCAGGAGAGGAGCCTAAAAAAATTAAAATCAGGAGAGGAGCCTAAAAAAATGAAAACCAAGAAGCCTAAAAAAATTAAAATCAGGAGAGGAGCCTAAAAAAATTGAAAATCAGGAGAGGAGCCTACAAAAATTAAAATCAGGAGAGGAGCCTAAAAAATTGAAAACCAGGAGAGGAGCCTAAAAGAATTAAAATCAGGAGAGGAGCCTAAAAAATTGAAAACCAGGAGAGGAGCCTAAAACAATTAAAATCAGGAGAGGAGCCTAAAAGAATTAAAATCAGGAGAGGAGCCTAAAAAATTGAAAACCAGGAGAGGAGCCTAAAAGAATTAAAATCAGGAGAGGAGCCTAAAAAATTGAAAACCAGGAGGGGAGCCTAAAAATCTAAAAATGAGGAGAGGAGCCTAAAAAAATTAAAATCAGGAGAGGAGCCTAAAAATCTAAAAATCAGGAGAGGAGCCTAAAACAATTAAAATCAGGAGAGGAGCCTTAAAATCTAAAAATGAGGAGAGGAGCCTAAAAAAATTAAAATCAGGAGAGGAGCCTAAAAAAATTAAAATCAGGAGAGGAGCCTAAAAAATTGAAAACCAGGAGAGGAGCCTAAAAATCTAAAAATGAGGAGAGGAGCCTAAAAAAATTAAAATCAGGAGAGGAGCCTAAAAACCAGGAGAGGAGCCTAAAAGAATTAAAATCAGGAGAGGAGCCTAAAAAATTGAAAACCAGGAGAGGAGCCTAAAAGAATTAAAATCAGGAGAGGAGCCTAAAAAATTGAAAACCAGGAGAGGAGCCTAAAAGAATTAAAATCAGGAGAGGAGCCTAAAAAATTGAAAACCAGGAGAGGAGCCTAAAAGAATTAAAATCAGGAGAGGAGCCTAAAAAATTGAAAACCAGGAGAGGAGCCTAAAACAATTAAAATCAGGAGAGGAGCCTAAAAAATTGAAAACCAGGAGAGGAGCCTAAAAGAATTAAAATCAGGAGAGGAGCCTAAAAAAATGAAAACCAAGAAGCCTAAAAAAATTAAAATCAGGAGAGGAGCCTAAAAAAAATTGAAAATCAGGAGAGAAGCCTAAAAGAATTAAAATCAGGAAAGGAGCCTAAAAAATTGAAAACCAGGAGAGGAGCCTAAAAGAATTAAAATCAGGAGAGGAGCCTAAAAAATTGAAAACCAGGAGAGGAGCCTAAAAGAATTAAAATCAGGAGAGGAGCCTAAAAAAATGAAAACCAAGAAGCCTAAAAAAATTAAAATCAGGAGAGGAGCCTAAAAGAATTAAAATCAGGAGAGGAGCCTAAAAAATTGAAAACCAGGAGAGGAGCCTAAAAGAATTAAAATCAGGAGAGGAGCCTAAAAAATTAAAAACCAAAAAGCCTAAAAAAATTAAAATCAGGACAGGAGCCTAAAAAAAATTGAAAATCAGGAGAGAAGCCTAAAAGAATTAAAATCAGGAGAGGAGCCTAAAAAATTGAAAACCAGGAGAGGAGCCTTAAAGAATTAAAATCAGGAGAGGAGCCTAAAAAATTGAAAACCAGGAGAGGAGCCTAAAAATATAAAAATGAGGAGAAGAGCCTAAAAAAATTAAAATCAGGAGAGGAGCCTAAAAAAATTAAAATCAGCAGAGGAGCCTAAAAGAATTAAAATCAGGAGAGGAGCCTAAAAAATGAAAACCAAGAAGCCTAAAAAAATTAAAATCAGGAGAGGAGCCTAAAAGAATTGAAAACCAGGAGAGGAGCCAAAAAATTAAAATCAGGAGAGGAGCCTAAAAAAATGAAAACCAAGAAGCCTAAAAAAATTAAAATCAGGAGAGGAGCCTAAAAGAATTAAAATCAGGAGAGGAGCCTAAAAAAATGAAAACCAAGAAGCCTAAAAAAATTAAAATCAGGAGAGGAGCCTAAAAGAATTAAAATCAGGAGAGGAGCCTAAAAGAATTAAAATCAGGAGAGGAGCCTAAAAAATTAAAAACCAAAAAGCCTAAAAAAATTAAAATCAGGACAGGAGCCTAAAAAAAATTGAAAATCAGGAGAGAAGCCTAAAAGAATTAAAATCAGGAGAGGAGCCTAAAAAATTGAAAACCAGGAGAGGAGCCTTAAAGAATTAAAATCAGGAGAGGAGCCTAAAAAATTGAAAACCAGGAGAGGAGCCTAAAAATATAAAAATGAGGAGAAGAGCCTAAAAAAATTAAAATCAGGAGAGGAGCCTAAAAAAATTAAAATCAGGAGAGGAGCCTAAAAAAATTAAAATCAGCAGAGGAGCCTAAAAAATGAAAACCAAGAAGCCTAAAAAAATTAAAATCAGGAGAGGAGCCTAAAAGAATTGAAAACCAGGAGAGGAGCCAAAAAATTAAAATCAGGAGAGGAGCCTAAAAAAATGAAAACCAAGAAGCCTAAAAAAATTAAAATCAGGAGAGGAGCCTAAAAGAATTAAAATCAGGAGAGGAGCCTAAAAAAATGAAAACCAAGAAGCCTAAAAAAATTAAAATCAGGAGAGGAGCCTAAAAGAATTAAAATCAGGAGAGGAGCCTAAAAGAATTAAAATCAGGAGAGGAGCCTAAAAAAATGAAAACCAAGAAGCCTAAAAAAATTAAAATCAGGAGAGGAGCCTAAAAGAATTAAAATCAGGAGAGGAGCCTAAAAGAATTAAAATCAGGAGAGGAGCCTAAAAAAATGAAAACCAAGAAGCCTAAAAAAATTAAAATCAGGAGAGGAGCCTAAAAGAATTAAAATCAGGAGAGGAGCCTAAAAGAATTAAAATCAGGAGAGGAGCCTACAAAAATTAAAATCAGGAGAGGAGCCTAAAAATCTTAAAATCAGGGGAGGAGCCTAAAAGAATTAAAATCAGGAGAAGAGCCTAAAAAAATGAAAACCAAGAAGCCTAAAAAAATTAAAATCAGCAGAGGAGCCTAAAAGAATTAAAATCAGGAGAGGAGCCTAAAAAAATGAAAACCAAGAAGCCTAAAAAAATTAAAATCAGGAGAGGAGCCTAAAAAAATTAAAATCAGGAGAGGAGCCTAAAAATCTAAAAATCAGGAGAGGAGCCTAAAATAATTAAAATCAGGAGAAGAGCCTTAAAATCTAAAAATGAGGAGAGGAGCCTAAAAAAATTAAAATCAGGAGAGGAGCCTAAAAGAATTAAAATCAGGAGAGGAGCCTAAAAAATTGAAAACCAGGAGAGGAGCCTAAAAATCTAAAAATGAGGAGAGGAGCCTAAAAAAAAATAAATCAGGAGAGGAGCCTAAAAACCAGGAGAGGAGCCTAAAAGAATTAAAATCAGGAGAGGAGCCTAAAAAATTGAAAACCAGGAGAGGAGCCTAAAAGAATTAAAATCAGGAGAGGAGCCTAAAAAATTGAAAACCAGGAGAGGAGCCTAAAAATATAAAAATGAGGAGAAGAGCCTACAAAAATTAAAATCAGGAGAGGAGCCTAAAAGAATTAAAATCAGGAGAGGAGCCTAAAAAATGAAAACCAAGAAGCCTAAAAAAATTAAAATCAGGAGAGGAGCCTAAAAGAATTAAAATCAGGAGAGGAGCCTAAAAGAATTAAAATCAGGAGAGGAGCCTAAAAGAATTAAAAATAAGCAGAGGAGCCTAAAAGAATTAAAATCAGGAGAGGAGCCTAAAAAATGAAAACCAAGAAGCCTAAAAGAATTAAAATCAGGAGAGGAGCCTAAAAGAATTAAAATCAGGAGAGGAGCCTAAAAAAATGAAAACCAAGAAGCCTAAAAAAATTAAAATCAGGAGAGGAGCCTAAAAACCAGGAGAGGAGCCTAAAAGAATTAAAATCAGGAGAGAAGCCTAAAAGAATTAAAATCAGGAGAGGAGCCTAAAAAAATTAAAATCAGGAGAGGAGCCTAAAAAAATTAAAATCAGGAGAGGAGCCTAAAAAAATGAAAACCAAGAAGCCTAAAAAAATTAAAATCAGGAGAGGAGCCTAAAAACCAGGAGAGGAGCCTAAAAGAATTAAAATCAGGAGAGGAGCCTAAAAAATTGAAAACCAGGAGAGGAGCCTAAAAGAATTAAAATCAGGAGAGGAGCCTAAAAAATTGAAAACCAGGAGAGGAGCCTAAAAGAATTAAAATCAGGAGAGGAGCCTAAAAAATTGAAAACCAGGAGAGGAGCCTAAAAATATAAAAATGAGGAGAAGAGCCTAAAAAAATTAAAATCAGGAGAGGAGCCTAAAAAAATTAAAATCAGGAGAGGAGCCTAAAAAAATGAAAACCAAGAAGCCTAAAAAAATTAAAATCAGGAGAGGAGCCTAAAAAAATTAAAATCAGGAGAGGAGCCTAAAAATCTTAAAATCAGAAGAGGAGTCTAAAAATCTAAAAACCAGGAGAGGAGCCTAAAAGAATTAAAATGAGGAGAGGAGCCTAAAAAATTGAAAACCAGGAGAGAAGCCTAAAAGAATTAAAATCAGGAGAGGAGCCTAAAAGAATTAAAATCAGGAGAGGAGCCTAAAAAATTGAAAACCAGGAGAGGAGCCTAAAAGAATTAAAATCAGGAGAGGAGCCTAAAAAATTGAAAACCAGGAGAGGAGCCTAAAAATATAAAAATGAGGAGAAGAGCCTAAAAAAATTAAAATCAGGAGAGGAGCCTAAAAAAATTAAAATCAGGAGAGGAGCCTAAAAAAATGAAAACCAAGAAGCCTAAAAAAATTAAAATCAGGAGAGGAGCCTAAAAAAATTAAAATCAGGAGAGGAGCCTAAAAATCTAAAAATCAGGAGAGTAGCCTAAAACAATTAAAATCAGGAGAAGAGCCTTAAAATCTAAAAATGAGGAGAGGAGCCTAAAAAAATTAAAATCAGGAGAGGAGCCTAAAAGAATTAAAATCAGGAGAGGAGCCTAAAAAAATTAAAATCAGGAGAGGAGCCTAAAAAATTGAAAACCAGGAGAGGAGCCTAAAAATCTAAAAATGAGGAGAGGAGCCTAAAAAAATTAAAATCAGGAGAGGAGCCTAAAAACCAGGAGAGGAGCCTAAAAGAATTAAAATCAGGAGAGGAGCCTAAAAAATTGAAAACCAGGAGAGGAGCCTAAAAGAATTAAAATCAGGAGAGGAGCCTAAAAAATTGAAAACCAGGAGAGGAGCCTAAAAATATAAAAATGAGGAGAAGAGCCTAAAAAAATTAAAATCAGCAGAGGAGCCTAAAAGAATTAAAATCAGGAGAGGAGCCTAAAAAAATGAAAACCAAGAAGCCTAAAAAAATTAAATCAGGAGAGGAGCCTAAAAGAATTGAAAATCAGGAGAGAAGCCTAAAAAAATTAAAATCAGAAGAGGAGCCTAAAAGAATTAAAATCAGGAGAGGAGCCTACAAAAATTAAAATCAGGAGAGGAGCCTAAAAATCTAAAAATCAGGAGAGGAGCCTAAAAAAATTAAAATCAGGAGAGGAGCCTAAAAAAATGAAAACCAAGAAGCCTAAAAAAATTAAAATCAGGAGAGGAGCCTAAAAAAATTAAAATCAGGAGAGGAGCCTAAAAATCTAAAAATCAGGAGAGGAGCCTAAAAATCTAAAAATCAGGAGAGAAGCCTAAAAAATGAAAACCAAGAAGCCTAAAAAAATTAAAATCAGGAGAGGAGCCTAAAAATCTTAAAATCAGAAGAGGAGCCTAAAAATCTAAAAATCAGGAGAGGAGCCTAAAAAAATTAAAATCAGGAGGGAAGTCTAAAAGAATTAAAATCAGGAGGGGAGCCTAAAAATCTTAAAATCAGGAGAGAAGCCTAAAAACCTAAAAATCAGGAGAGGAGCCTAAAAAAATTAAAATCAGGAGAGGAACCTAAAAAATTGAAAACCAGGAGAGGAGCCTAAAAGAATTAAAATCAGGAGAGAAGCCTAAAAAAATTAAAATCAGGAGAGGAGCCTAAAAATCTTAAAATCAGAAGAGGAGCCTAAAAATCAGGAGAGGAGCCTAAAAAAATTAAAATCAGGAGTGGAGCCTAAAAAATTGAAAACCAGGAGAGGAGCCTAAAAGAATTAAAATCAGGAGAGGAGCCTAAAAGAATTAAAATCAGGAGAGGAGCCTAAAAAAATTAAAATCAGGAGAGGAGCCTAAAAAATTGAAAACCAGGAGAGGAGCCTAAAAGAATTAAAATCAGGAGAGGAGCCTAAAAAATTGAAAACCAGGAGAGAAGCCTAAAAAAATTAAAATCAGGAGAGGAGCCTAAAAAATTGAAAACCAGGAGAGGAGCCTAAAAGAATTAAAATCAGGAGAGGAGCCTAAAAAATTGAAAACCAGGAGAGGAGCCTAAAAGAATTAAAATCAGGAGAGGAGCCTAAAAAATTGAAAACCAGGAGAGGAGCCTAAAAGAATTAAAATCAGGAGAGGAGCCTAAAAAATTAAAAACCAAAAAGCCTAAAAAAATTAAAATCAGGAGAGGAGCCTAAAAATCTAAAAATCAGGAGAGGAGCCTAAAAAAATGAAATCTGGAGAGGAGCCTAGAAATCTAAAAATCAGGAGAGGAGCCTAAAAAAATTAAAATCAGGAGAGGAGCCTAAAAATCTAAAAATCAGGAGAGGAGCCTAAAAAAATTAAAATCAGGAGAGAAGCCTAAAAAAATTAAAATCAGGAGAGGAGCCTAAAAAAATTAAAATCAGGAGAGGAGCCTAAAAATCATAAAATCAGGAGAGGAGCCTAAAAACCAGGAGAGGAGCCTAAAAGAATTAAAATCAGGAGAGGAGCCTAAAAATCATAAAATCAGGAGAGGAGCCTAAAAACCAGGAGAGGAGCCTAAAAGAATTAAAATCAGGAGAGGAGCCTAAAAAATTGAAAACCAGGAGAGGAGCCTAAAAGAATTAAAATCAGAAGAGGAGCCTAAAAACCAGGAGAGGAGTCTAAAAGAATTAAAATCAGGAGAGGAGCCTAAAAAATTGAAAACCAAGAAGCCTAAAAAAATTAAAATCAGGAGAGGAGCCTAAAAGAATTAAAATCAGGAGAGGAGCCTAAAAAATTGAAAACCAGGAGAGGAGCCTAAAAGAATTAAAATCAGGAGAGGAGCCTAAAAAATTGAAAACCAGGAGAGGAGCCTA
This sequence comes from Manacus candei, assembly GCF_025592945.1. Lineage (NCBI taxonomy): Eukaryota > Metazoa > Chordata > Aves > Passeriformes > Pipridae > Manacus > Manacus candei. The sequence goes on from NW_026138092.1 coordinate 22,487, forward strand.
AAAGAATTAAAATCAGAAGAGGAGCCTAAAAACCAGGAGAGGAGTCTAAAAGAATTAAAATCAGGAGAGGAGCCTAAAAGAATTAAAATCAGGAGAGGAGCCTAAAAGAATTAAAATCAGGAGAGGAGCCTAAAAGAATTAAAATCAGGAGAGGAGCCTAAAAATCTTAATATCAGAAGAGGAGTCTAAAAATCTAAAAATCAGGAGAGGAGCCTAAAAAAATTAAAATCAGGAGAGGAGCCTAAAAAAATGAAAACCAAGAAGCCTAAAAAAATTAAAATCAGGAGAGGAGCCTAAAAAAATTAAAATCAGGAGAGGAGCCTAAAAATCTAAAAATCAGGAGAGGAGCCTAAAAATCTAAAAATCAGGAGAGGAGCCTAAAACAATTAAAATCAGGAGAAGAGCCTTAAAATCTAAAAATGAGGAGAGGAGCCTAAAAAAATTAAAATCAGGAGAGGAGCCTAAAAGAATTAAAATCAGGAGAGGAGCCTAAAAAAATTAAAATCAGGAGAGGAGCCTAAAAAAATTAAAATCAGGAGAGGAGCCTAAAAAATTGAAAACCAGGAGAGGAGCCTAAAAATCTAAAAATGAGGAGAGGAGCCTAAAAAAATTAAAATCAGGAGAGGAGCCTAAAAACCAGGAGAGGAGCCTAAAAGAATTAAAATCAGGAGAGGAGCCTAAAAAATTGAAAACCAGGAGAGGAGCCTAAAAGAATTAAAATCAGGAGAGGAGCCTAAAAAATTGAAAACCAGGAGAGGAGCCTAAAAATATAAAAATGAGGAGAAGAGCCTAAAAAAATTAAAATCAGGAGAGGAGCCTTAAAGAATTAAAATCAGGAGAGGAGCCTAAAACAATTAAAATCAGGAGAAGAGCCTTAAAATCTAAAAATGAGGAGAGGAGCCTAAAAAAATTAAAATCAGGAGAGGAGCCTAAAAGAATTAAAATCAGGAGAGGAGCCTAAAAAAATTAAAATCAGGAGAGGAGCCTAAAAAAATTAAAATCAGGAGAGGAGCCTAAAAAATTGAAAACCAGGAGAGGAGCCTAAAAATCTAAAAATGAGGAGAGGAGCCTAAAAAAATTAAAATCAGGAGAGGAGCCTAAAAGAATTAAAATCAGGAGAGGAGCCTAAAAAAATTAAAATCAGGAGAGGAGCCTAAAAAAATTAAAATCAGGAGAGGAGCCTAAAAAATTGAAAACCAGGAGAGGAGCCTAAAAATCTAAAAATGAGGAGAGGAGCCTAAAAAAATTAAAATCAGGAGAGGAGCCTAAAAACCAGGAGAGGAGCCTAAAAGAATTAAAATCAGGAGAGGAGCCTAAAAAATTGAAAACCAGGAGAGGAGCCTAAAAGAATTAAAATCAGGAGAGGAGCCTAAAAAATTGAAAACCAGGAGAGGAGCCTAAAAGAATTAAAATCAGGAGAGGAGCCTAAAAAATTGAAAACCAGGAGAGGAGCCTAAAAGAATTAAAATCAGGAGAGGAGCCTAAAAAATTGAAAACCAGGAGAGGAGCCTAAAACAATTAAAATCAGGAGAGGAGCCTAAAAAAATGCAAACCAAGAAGCCTAAAAAAATTAAAATCAGGAGAGGAGCCTAAAAGAATTAAAATCAGGAGAGGAGCCTAAAAAATTGAAAACCAGGAGAGGAGCCTAAAAGAATTAAAATCAGGAGAGGAGCCTAAAAAAATGAAAACCAAGAAGCCTAAAAAAATTAAAATCAGGAGAGGAGCCTAAAAGAATTAAAATCAGGAGAAGAGCCTTAAAATCTAAAAATGAGGAGAGGAGCCTAAAAAAATTAAAATCAGGAGAGGAGCCTAAAAGAATTAAAATCAGGAGAGGAGCCTAAAAAAATTAAAATCAGGAGAGGAGCCTAAAAAAATTAAAATCAGGAGAGGAGCCTAAAAAATTGAAAACCAGGAGAGGAGCCTAAAAATCTAAAAATGAGGAGAGGAGCCTAAAAAAATTAAAATCAGGAGAGGAGCCTAAAAACCAGGAGAGGAGCCTAAAAGAATTAAAATCAGGAGAGGAGCCTAAAAAATTGAAAACCAGGAGAGGAGCCTAAAAATATAAAAATGAGGAGAAGAGCCTAAAAAAATTAAAATCAGGAGAGGATCCTAAAAGAATTAAAATCAGGAGAGGAGCCTAAAAGAATTAAAATCAAGAGAGGAGCCTACAAAAATTAAAATCAGGAGAGGAGCCTAAAAATCTTAAAATCAGGAGAGGAGCCTAAAAGAATTAAAATCAGGAGAGGAGCCTACAAAAATTAAAATCAGAAGAGGAGTCTAAAAATCCAAAAATCAGGAGAGGAGCCTAAAAAAATTAAAATCAGGAGAGGAGCCTAAAAAAATGAAAACCAAGAAGCCTAAAAAAATTAAAATCAGGAGAGGAGCCTAAAAAAATTAAAATCAGGAGAGGAGCCTAAAAATCTAAAAATCAGGAGAGGAGCCTAAAACAATTAAAATCAGGAGAGGAGCCTTAAAATCTAAAAATGAGGAGAGGAGCCTAAAAAAATTAAAATCAGGAGAGGAGCCTAAAAGAATTAAAATCAGGAGAGGAGCCTAAAAAAATTAAAATCAGGAGAGGAGCCTAAAAAAATTAAAATCAGGAGAGGAGCCTAAAAAATTGAAAACCAGGAGAGGAGCCTAAAAATCTAAAAATGTAGAGAGGAGCCTAAAAAAATTAAAATCAGGAGAGGAGCCTAAAAACCAGGAGAGGAGCCTAAAAGAATTAAAATCAGGAGAGGAGCCTAAAAAATTGAAAACCAGGAGAGGAGCCTAAAAGAATTAAAATCAGGAGAGGAGCCTAAAAAATTGAAAACCAGGAGAGGAGCCTAAAAGAATTAAAATCAGGAGAGGAGCCTAAAAAATTGAAAACCAGGAGAGGAGCCTAAAAGAATTAAAATCAGGAGAGGAGCCTAAAAAATTGAAAACCAGGAGAGGAGCCTAAAACAATTAAAATCAGGAGAGGAGCCTAAAAAAATGCAAACCAAGAAGCCTAAAAAAATTAAAATCAGGAGAGGAGCCTAAAAGAATTAAAGTCAGGAGAGGAGCCTAAAAAATTGAAAACCAGGAGAGGAGCCTAAAAGAATTAAAATCAGGAGAGGAGCCTAAAAAAATGAAAACCAAGAAGCCTAAAAAAATTAAAATCAGGAGAGGAGCCTAAAAGAATTAAAATCAGGAGAGGAGCCTAAAAAATTGAAAACCAGGAGAGGAGCCTAAAAGAATTAAAATCAGGAGAGGAGCCTAAAAAATTAAAAACCAAAAAGCCTAAAAAAATTAAAATCAGGACAGGAGCCTAAAAAAAATTGAAAATCAGGAGAGAAGCCTAAAAGAATTAAAATCAGGAGAGGAGCCTAAAAAATTGAAAACCAGGAGAGGAGCCTAAAAGAATTAAAATCAGGAGAGGAGCCTAAAAAAATGAAAACCAAGAAGCCTAAAAAAATTAAAATCAGGAGAGGAGCCTAAAAGAATTAAAATCAGGAGAGGAGCCTAAAAAATTGAAAACCAGGAGAGGAGCCTAAAAGAATTAAAATCAGGAGAGGAGCCTAAAAAATTGAAAACCAGGAGAGGAGCCTAAAAATATAAAAATGAGGAGAAGAGCCTAAAAAAATTAAAATCAGGAGAGGAGCCTAAAAGAATTAAAATCAGGAGAGGAGCCTAAAACAATTAAAATCAGGAGAAGAGCCTTAAAATCTAAAAATGAGGAGAGGAGCCTAAAAAAATTAAAATCAGGAGAGGAGCCTAAAAGAATTAAAATCAGGAGAGGAGCCTAAAAAAATTAAAATCAGGAGAGGAGCCTAAAAAAATTAAAATCAGGAGAGGAGCCTAAAAAATTGAAAACCAGGAGAGGAGCCTAAAAATCTAAAAATGAGGAGAGGAGCCTAAAAAAATTAAAATCAGGAGAGGAGCCTAAAAGAATTAAAATCAGGAGAGGAGCCTAAAAAAATTAAAATCAGGAGAGGAGCCTAAAAAAATTAAAATCAGGAGAGGAGCCTAAAAAAATTAAAATCAGGAGAGGAGCCTAAAAAAATGAAAACCAAGAAGCCTAAAAAAATTAAAATCAGGAGAGGAGCCTAAAAACCAGGAGAGGAGCCTAAAAGAATTAAAATCAGGAGAGGAGCCTAAAAAATTGAAAACCAGGAGAGGAGCCTAAAAGAATTAAAATCAGGAGAGGAGCCTAAAAAATTGAAAACCAGGAGAGGAGCCTAAAAGAATTAAAATCAGGAGAGGAGCCTAAAAAATTGAAAACCAGGAGAGGAGCCTAAAAGAATTAAAATCAGGAGAGGAGCCTAAAAAATTGAAAACCAGGAGAGGAGCCTAAAACAATTAAAATCAGGAGAGGAGCCTAAAAAAATGAAAACCAAGAAGCCTAAAAAAATTAAAATCAGGAGAGGAGCCTAAAAGAATTAAAATCAGGAGAGGAGCCTAAAAAATTGAAAACCAGGAGAGGAGCCTAAAAGAATTAAAATCAGGAGAGGAGCCTAAAAAAATGAAAACCAAGAAGCCTAAAAAAATTAAAATCAGGAGAGGAGCCTAAAAATCTTAAAATCAGGAGAGGAGCCTAAAAAAATGAAAACCAAGAAGCCTAAAAAAATTAAAATCAGGAGAGGAGCCTAAAAGAATTAAAATCAGGAGAGGAGCCTAAAAATCTAAAAATCAGGAGAGGAGCCTAAAACAATTAAAATCAGGAGAGGAGCCTTAAAATCTAAAAATGAGGAGAGGAGCCTAAAAAAATTAAAATCAGGAGAGGAGCCTAAAAGAATTAAAATCAGGAGAGGAGCCTAAAAAAATTAAAATCAGGAGAGGAGCCTAAAAAAATTAAAATCAGGAGAGGAGCCTAAAAAATTGAAAACCAGGAGAGGAGCCTAAAAATCTAAAAATGAGGAGAGGAGCCTAAAAAAATTAAAATCAGGAGAGGAGCCTAAAAACCAGGAGAGGAGCCTAAAAGAATTAAAATCAGGAGAGGAGCCTAAAAAATTGAAAACCAGGAGAGGAGCCTAAAAGAATTAAAATCAGGAGAGGAGCCTAAAAAATTGAAAACCAGGAGAGGAGCCTAAAAGAATTAAAATCAGGAGAGGAGCCTAAAAAATTGAAAACCAGGAGAGGAGCCTAAAAGAATTAAAATCAGGAGAGGAGCCTAAAAAATTGAAAACCAGGAGAGGAGCCTAAAACAATTAAAATCAGGAGAGGAGCCTAAAAAAATGCAAACCAAGAAGCCTAAAAAAATTAAAATCAGGAGAGGAGCCTAAAAGAATTAAAGTCAGGAGAGGAGCCTAAAAAATTGAAAACCAGGAGAGGAGCCTAAAAGAATTAAAATCAGGAGAGGAGCCTAAAAAAATGAAAACCAAGAAGCCTAAAAAAATTAAAATCAGGAGAGGAGCCTAAAAGAATTAAAATCAGGAGAGGAGCCTAAAAAATTGAAAACCAGGAGAGGAGCCTAAAAGAATTAAAATCAGGAGAGGAGCCTAAAAAATTAAAAACCAAAAAGCCTAAAAAAATTAAAATCAGGACAGGAGCCTAAAAAAAATTGAAAATCAGGAGAGAAGCCTAAAAGAATTAAAATCAGGAGAGGAGCCTAAAAAATTGAAAACCAGGAGAGGAGCCTAAAAGAATTAAAATCAGGAGAGGAGCCTAAAAAAATGAAAACCAAGAAGCCTAAAAAAATTAAAATCAGGAGAGGAGCCTAAAAGAATTAAAATCAGGAGAGGAGCCTAAAAAATTGAAAACCAGGAGAGGAGCCTAAAAGAATTAAAATCAGGAGAGGAGCCTAAAAAATTGAAAACCAGGAGAGGAGCCTAAAAGAATTAAAATCAGGAGAGGAGCCTAAAAAATTGAAAACCAGGAGAGGAGCCTAAAAGAATTAAAATCAGGAGAGGAGCCTAAAAAATTAAAAACCAAAAAGCCTAAAAAAATTAAAATCAGGACAGGAGCCTAAAAAAAATTGAAAATCAGGAGAGAAGCCTAAAAGAATTAAAATCAGGAGAGGAGCCTAAAAAATTGAAAACCAGGAGAGGAGCCTAAAAGAATTAAAATCAGGAGAGGAGCCTAAAAAAATGAAAACCAAGAAGCCTAAAAAAATTAAAATCAGGAGAGGAGCCTAAAAGAATTAAAATCAGGAGAGGAGCCTAAAAAATTGAAAACCAGGAGAGGAGCCTAAAAGAATTAAAATCAGGAGAGGAGCCTAAAAAATTGAAAACCAGGAGAGGAGCCTAAAAGAATTAAAATCAGGAGAGGAGCCTAAAAAATTGAAAACCAGGAGAGGAGCCTAAAAGAATTAAAATCAGGAGAGGAGCCTAAAAAATTGAAAACCAGGAGAGGAGCCTAAAAGAATTAAAATCAGGAGAGGAGCCTAAAAAAATTAAAATCAGGAGAGGAGCCTAAAAAATTGAAAACCAGGAGAGGAGCCTAAAAATCTAAAAATGAGGAGAGGAGCCTAAAAAAATTAAAATCAGGAGAGGAGCCTAAAAAATTGAAAACCAGGAGAGGAGCCTAAAAGAATTAAAATCAGGAGAGGAGCCTAAAAAAATGAAAACCAAGAAGCCTAAAAGAATTAAAATCAGGAGAGGAGCCTAAAAAATTGAAAACCAGGAGAGGAGCCTAAAAGAATTAAAATCAGGAGAGGAGCCTAAAAAATTGAAAACCAGGAGAGGAGCCTAAAAGAATTAAAATCAGGAGAGGAGCCTAAAAAATTGAAAACCAGGAGAGGAGCCTAAAAATATAAAAATGAGGAGAAGAGCCTAAAAAAATTAAAAACAGGAGAGGAGCCTAAAAGAATTAAAATCAGGAGAGGAGCCTAAAAAATGAAAACCAAGAAGCCTAAAAGAATTAAAATCAGGAGAGGAGCCTAAAAAAATTAAAATCAGGAGAGGAGCCTAAAAAAATGAAAACCAAGAAGCCTAAAAAAATTAAAATCAGGAGAGGAGCCTAAAAGAATTGAAAACCAGGAGAGGAGCCAAAAAATTAAAATCAGGAGAGGAGCCTAAAAAATTGAAAACCAGGAGAGGAGCCTAAAAAATTGAAAACCAGGAGAGGAGCCTAAAAGAATTAAAATCAGGAGAGGAGCCTAAAAAATTGAAAACCAGGAGAGGAGCCTAAAAGAATTAAAATCAGGAGAGGAGCCTAAAAAATTGAAAACCAGGAGAGGAGCCTAAAAATATAAAAATCAGGAGAAGAGCCTAAAAGAATTAAAATCAGGAGAGGAGCCTAAAAAAATTAAAATCAGGAGAGGAGCCAAAAAAATTAAAATCAGCAGAGGAGCCTAAAAAATTGAAAACCAGGAGAGGAGCCTAAAAGAATTAAAATCAGGAGAGGAGCCTAAAAAATTGAAAACCAGGAGAGGAGCCTAAAAGAATTAAAATCAGGAGAGGAGCCTAAAAGAATTAAAATCAGGAGAGGAGCCTAAAAAATTGAAAACCAGGAGAGGAGCCTAAAAGAATTAAAATCAGGAGAGGAGCCTAAAAAATTGAAAACCAGGAGAGGAGCCTAAAAGAATTAAAATCAGGAGAGGAGCCTAAAAATCTAAAAATCAGGAGAGGAGCCTAAAAAAATGAAAACCAAGAAGCCTAAATAAATTAAAATCAGGAGAGGAGCCTAAAAAAATTAAAATCAGGAGAGGAGCCTAAAAATCTAAAAATCAGGAGAGGAGCCTAAAACAATTAAAATCAGGAGAGGAGCCTAAAAGAATTAAAATCAGGAGAGGAGCCTAAAAAATGAAAACCAAGAAGCCTAAAAAAATTAAAATCAGGAGAGGAGCCTAAAAAAATTTAAATCAGGAGAGGAGCCTAAAAAAATTAAAATCAGGAGAGGAGCCTAAAAGAATTAAAATCAGGAGAGGAGCCTAAAAATCTAAAAATCAGGAGAGGAGCCTAAAACAATTAAAATCAGGAGAGGAGCCTAAAAGAATTAAAATCAGGAGAGGAGCCTAAAAAATGAAAACCAAGAAGCCTAAAAAAATTAAAATCAGGAGAGGAGCCTAAAAAAATTTAAATCAGGAGAGGAGCCTAAAAAAATTAAAATCAGGAGAGGAGCCTAAAAGAATTAAAATCAGGAGAGGAGCCTAAAAAAATTAAAACCAGGAGAGGAGCCTAAAAGAATTAAAATCAGGAGAGGAGCCTAAAAGAATTAAAATCAGGAGAGGAGCCTAAAAAAATTAAAATCAGGAGAGGAGCCTACAAAAATTAAAATCAGGAGAGGAGCCTAAAAAATTGAAAACCAGGAGAGGAGCCTAAAAGAATTAAAATCAGGAGAGGAGCCTAAAAAATTGAAAACCAGGAGAGGAGCCTAAAACAATTAAAATCAGGAGAGGAGCCTAAAAGAATTAAAATCAGGAGAGGAGCCTAAAAAATTGAAAACCAGGAGAGGAGCCTAAAAGAATTAAAATCAGGAGAGGAGCCTAAAAAAATGAAAACCAAGAAGCCTAAAAAAATTAAAATCAGGAGAGGAGCCTAAAAGAATTAAAATCAGGAGAGGAGCCTAAAAAATTGAAAACCAGGAGAGGAGCCTAAAAGAATTAAAATCAGGAGAGGAGCCTAAAAAATTAAAAACCAAAAAGCCTAAAAAAATTAAAATCAGGACAGGAGCCTAAAAAAAATTGAAAATCAGGAGAGAAGCCTAAAAGAATTAAAATCAGGAGAGGAGCCTAAAAAATTGAAAACCAGGAGAGGAGCCTAAAAGAATTAAAATCAGGAGAGGAGCCTAAAAAAATGAAAACCAAGAAGCCTAAAAAAATTAAAATCAGGAGAGGAGCCTAAAAGAATTAAAATCAGGAGAGGAGCCTAAAAAAATTAAAATCAGGAGAGGAGCCTAAAAGAATTAAAATCAGGAGAGGAGCCTAAAAAATTGAAAACCAGGAGAGGAGCCTAAAAGAATTAAAATCAGGAGAGGAGCCTAAAAAATTGAAAACCAGGAGAGGAGCCTAAAAGAATTAAAATCAGGAGAGGAGCCTAAAAAATTGAAAACCAGGAGAGGAGCCTAAAAGAATTAAAATCAGGAGAGGAGCCTAAAAAATTGAAAACCAGGAGAGGAGCCTAAAAGAATTAAAATCAGGAGAGGAGCCTAAAAAAATTAAAATCAGGAGAGGAGCCTAAAAAATTGAAAACCAGGAGAGGAGCCTAAAAATCTAAAAATGAGGAGAGGAGCCTAAAAAAATTAAAATCAGGAGAGGAGCCTAAAAACCAGGAGAGGAGCCTAAAAGAATAAAATCAGGAGAGGAGCCTAAAAAATTGAAAACCAGGAGAGGAGCCTAAAAGAATTAAAATCAGGAGAGGAGCCTAAAAAATTGAAAACCAGGAGAGGAGCCTAAAAGAATTAAAATCAGGAGAGGAGCCTAAAAAATTGAAAACCAGGAGAGGAGCCTAAAAGAATTAAAATCAGGAGAGGAGCCTAAAAAATTGAAAACCAGGAGAGGAGCCTAAAACAATTAAAATCAGGAGAGGAGCCTAAAAAAATGCAAACCAAGAAGCCTAAAAAAATTAAAATCAGGAGAGGAGCCTAAAAGAATTAAAATCAGGAGAGGAGCCTAAAAAATTGAAAACCAGGAGAGGAGCCTAAAAGAATTAAAATCAGGAGAGGAGCCTAAAAAAATGAAAACCAAGAAGCCTAAAAAAATTAAAATCAGGAGAGGAGCCTAAAAGAATTAAAATCAGGAGAGGAGCCTAAAAAATTGAAAACCAGGAGAGGAGCCTAAAAGAATTAAAATCAGGAGAGGAGCCTAAAACAATTAAAATCAGGAGAAGAGCCTTAAAATCTAAAAATGAGGAGAGGAGCCTAAAAAAATTAAAATCAGGAGAGGAGCCTAAAAGAATTAAAATCAGGAGAGGAGCCTAAAAAAATTAAAATCAGGAGAGGAGCCTAAAAAAATTAAAATCAGGAGAGGAGCCTAAAAAATTGAAAACCAGGAGAGGAGCCTAAAAGAATTAAAATCAGGAGAGGAGCCTAAAAAATTGAAAACCAGGAGAGGAGCCTAAAACAATTAAAATCAGGAGAGGAGCCTAAAAAAATGCAAACCAAGAAGCCTAAAAAAATTAAAATCAGGAGAGGAGCCTAAAAGAATTAAAATCAGGAGAGGAGCCTAAAAAATTGAAAACCAGGAGAGGAGCCTAAAAGAATTAAAATCAGGAGAGGAGCCTAAAAAAATGAAAACCAAGAAGCCTAAAAAAATTAAAATCAGGAGAGGAGCCTAAAAGAATTAAAATCAGGAGAGGAGCCTAAAAAATTGAAAACCAGGAGAGGAGCCTAAAAGAATTAAAATCAGGAGAGGAGCCTAAAACAATTAAAATCAGGAGAAGAGCCTTAAAATCTAAAAATGAGGAGAGGAGCCTAAAAAAATTAAAATCAGGAGAGGAGCCTAAAAGAATTAAAATCAGGAGAGGAGCCTAAAAAAATTAAAATCAGGAGAGGAGCCTAAAAAAATTAAAATCAGGAGAGGAGCCTAAAAAATTGAAAACCAGGAGAGGAGCCTAAAAATCTAAAAATGAGGAGAGGAGCCTAAAAAAATTAAAATCAGGAGAGGAGCCTAAAAACCAGGAGAGGAGCCTAAAAGAATTAAAATCAGGAGAGGAGCCTAAAAAATTGAAAACCAGGAGAGGAGCCTAAAAATATAAAAATGAGGAGAAGAGCCTAAAAAAATTAAAATCAGGAGAGGATCCTAAAAGAATTAAAATCAGGAGAGGAGCCTAAAAGAATTAAAATCAAGAGAGGAGCCTACAAAAATTAAAATCAGGAGAGGAGCCTAAAAATCTTAAAATCAGGAGAGGAGCCTAAAAGAATTAAAATCAGGAGAGGAGCCTACAAAAATTAAAATCAGAAGAGGAGTCTAAAAATCCAAAAATCAGGAGAGGAGCCTAAAAAAATTAAAATCAGGAGAGGAGCCTAAAAAAATGAAAACCAAGAAGCCTAAAAAAATTAAAATCAGGAGAGGAGCCTAAAAAAATTAAAATCAGGAGAGGAGCCTAAAAATCTAAAAATCAGGAGAGGAGCCTAAAACAATTAAAATCAGGAGAGGAGCCTTAAAATCTAAAAATGAGGAGAGGAGCCTAAAAAAATTAAAATCAGGAGAGGAGCCTAAAAGAATTAAAATCAGGAGAGGAGCCTAAAAAAATTAAAATCAGGAGAGGAGCCTAAAAAAATTAAAATCAGGAGAGGAGCCTAAAAAATTGAAAACCAGGAGAGGAGCCTAAAAATCTAAAAATGAGGAGAGGAGCCTAAAAAAATTAAAATCAGGAGAGGAGCCTAAAAACCAGGAGAGGAGCCTAAAAGAATTAAAATCAGGAGAGGAGCCTAAAAAATTGAAAACCAGGAGAGGAGCCTAAAAGAATTAAAATCAGGAGAGGAGCCTAAAAAATTGAAAACCAGGAGAGGAGCCTAAAAGAATTAAAATCAGGAGAGGAGCCTAAAAAATTGAAAACCAGGAGAGGAGCCTAAAAGAATTAAAATCAGGAGAGGAGCCTAAAAAATTGAAAACCAGGAGAGGAGCCTAAAAGAATTAAAATCAGGAGAGGAGCCTAAAAAATTGAAAACCAGGAGAGGAGCCTAAAAGAATTAAAATCAGGAGAGGAGCCTAAAAAATTGAAAACCAGGAGAGGAGCCTAAAAGAATTAAAATCAGGAGAGGAGCCTAAAAAATTAAAAACCAAAAAGCCTAAAAAAATTAAAATCAGGACAGGAGCCTAAAAAAAATTGAAAATCAGGAGAGAAGCCTAAAAGAATTAAAATCAGGAGAGGAGCCTAAAAAATTGAAAACCAGGAGAGGAGCCTAAAAGAATTAAAATCAGGAGAGGAGCCTAAAAAAATGAAAACCAAGAAGCCTAAAAAAATTAAAATCAGGAGAGGAGCCTAAAAGAATTAAAATCAGGAGAGGAGCCTAAAAAATTGAAAACCAGGAGAGGAGCCTAAAAGAATTAAAATCAGGAGAGGAGCCTAAAAAATTGAAAACCAGGAGAGGAGCCTAAAAGAATTAAAATCAGGAGAGGAGCCTAAAAAATTGAAAACCAGGAGAGGAGCCTAAAAGAATTAAAATCAGGAGAGGAGCCTAAAAAATTGAAAACCAGGAGAGGAGCCTAAAAGAATTAAAATCAGGAGAGGAGCCTAAAAAAATTAAAATCAGGAGAGGAGCCTAAAAAATTGAAAACCAGGAGAGGAGCCTAAAAATCTAAAAATGAGGAGAGGAGCCTAAAAAAATTAAAATCAGGAGAGGAGCCTAAAAAATTGAAAACCAGGAGAGGAGCCTAAAAGAATTAAAATCAGGAGAGGAGCCTAAAAAAATGCAAACCAAGAAGCCTAAAAAAATTAAAATCAGGAGAGGAGCCTAAAAGAATTAAAATCAGGAGAGGAGCCTAAAAAATTGAAAACCAGGAGAGGAGCCTAAAAGAATTAAAATCAGGAGAGGAGCCTAAAAAATTGAAAACCAGGAGAGGAGCCTAAAAGAATTAAAATCAGGAGAGGAGCCTAAAAAATTGAAAACCAGGAGAGGAGCCTAAAAGAATTAAAATCAGGAGAGGAGCCTAAAAAATTGAAAACCAGGAGAGGAGCCTAAAAATATAAAAATGAGGAGAAGAGCCTAAAAAAATTAAAAACAGGAGAGGAGCCTAAAAGAATTAAAATCAGGAGAGGAGCCTAAAAAATGAAAACCAAGAAGCCTAAAAGAATTAAAATCAGGAGAGGAGCCTAAAAAAATTAAAATCAGGAGAGGAGCCTAAAAAAATGAAAACCAAGAAGCCTAAAAAAATTAAAATCAGGAGAGGAGCCTAAAAGAATTGAAAACCAGGAGAGGAGCCAAAAAATTAAAATCAGGAGAGGAGCCTAAAAAATTGAAAACCAGGAGAGGAGCCTAAAAAATTGAAAACCAGGAGAGGAGCCTAAAAGAATTAAAATCAGGAGAGGAGCCTAAAAAATTGAAAACCAGGAGAGGAGCCTAAAACAATTAAAATCAGGAGAGGAGCCTAAAAAATTGAAAACCAGGAGAGGAGCCTAAAAATATAAAAATCAGGAGAAGAGCCTAAAAGAATTAAAATCAGGAGAGGAGCCTAAAAAAATTAAAATCAGGAGAGGAGCCAAAAAAATTAAAATCAGCAGAGGAGCCTAAAAAATTGAAAACCAGGAGAGGAGCCTAAAAGAATTAAAATCAGGAGAGGAGCCTAAAAAATTGAAAACCAGGAGAGGAGCCTAAAAGAATTAAAATCAGGAGAGGAGCCTAAAAGAATTAAAATCAGGAGAGGAGCCTAAAAAATTGAAAACCAGGAGAGGAGCCTAAAAGAATTAAAATCAGGAGAGGAGCCTAAAAAATTGAAAACCAGGAGAGGAGCCTAAAAGAATTAAAATCAGGAGAGGAGCCTAAAAATCTAAAAATCAGGAGAGGAGCCTAAAAAAATGAAAACCAAGAAGCCTAAATAAATTAAAATCAGGAGAGGAGCCTAAAAAAATTAAAATCAGGAGAGGAGCCTAAAAATCTAAAAATCAGGAGAGGAGCCTAAAACAATTAAAATCAGGAGAGGAGCCTAAAAGAATTAAAATCAGGAGAGGAGCCTAAAAAATGAAAACCAAGAAGCCTAAAAAAATTAAAATCAGGAGAGGAGCCTAAAAAAATTTAAATCAGGAGAGGAGCCTAAAAAAATTAAAATCAGGAGAGGAGCCTAAAAGAATTAAAATCAGGAGAGGAGCCTAAAAAAATTAAAACCAGGAGAGGAGCCTAAAAGAATTAAAATCAGGAGAGGAGCCTAAAAGAATTAAAATCAGGAGAGGAGCCTAAAAAAATTAAAATCAGGAGAGGAGCCTACAAAAATTAAAATCAGGAGAGGAGCCTAAAAAATTGAAAACCAGGAGAGGAGCCTAAAAGAATTAAAATCAGGAGAGGAGCCTAAAAAATTGAAAACCAGGAGAGGAGCCTAAAACAATTAAAATCAGGAGAGGAGCCTAAAAGAATTAAAATCAGGAGAGGAGCCTAAAAAATTGAAAACCAGGAGAGGAGCCTAAAAGAATTAAAATCAGGAGAGGAGCCTAAAAAATTGAAAACCAGGAGAGGAGTCTAAAAATCTAAAAATCAGGAGAGGAGCCTAAAAAAATTAAAATCAGGAGAGGAGCCTAAAAAAATGAAAACCAAGAAGCCTAAAAAAATTAAAATCAGGAGAGGAGCCTAAAAAAATTAAAATCAGGAGAGGAGCCTAAAAAATTGAAAACCAGGAGAGGAGCCTAAAAATCTAAAAATGAGGAGAGGAGCCTAAAAAAATTAAAATCAGGAGAGGAGCCTAAAAACCAGGAGAGGAGCCTAAAAGAATTAAAATCAGGAGAGGAGCCTAAAAAATTGAAAACCAGGAGAGGAGCCTAAAAGAATTAAAATCAGGAGAGGAGCCTAAAAAATTGAAAACCAGGAGAGGAGCCTAAAAGAATTAAAATCAGGAGAGGAGCCTAAAAAATTGAAAACCAGGAGAGGAGCCTAAAACAATTAAAATCAGGAGAGGAGCCTAAAAAATTGAAAACCAGGAGAGGAGCCTAAAAGAATTAAAATCAGGAGAGGAGCCTAAAAAAATGAAAACCAAGAAGCCTAAAAAAATTAAAATCAGGAGAGGAGCCTAAAAGAATTAAAATCAGGAGAGGAGCCTAAAAAATTGAAAACCAGGAGAGGAGCCTAAAAGAATTAAAATCAGGAGAGGAGCCTAAAAAAATGAAAACCAAGAAGCCTAAAAAAATTAAAATCAGGAGAGGAGCCTAAAAGAATTAAAATCAGGAGAGGAGCCTAAAAAATTGAAAACCAGGAGAGGAGCCTAAAAGAATTAAAATCAGGAGAGGAGCCTAAAAAATTAAAAACCAAAAAGCCTAAAAAAATTAAAATCAGGACAGGAGCCTAAAAAAAATTGAAAATCAGGAGAGAAGCCTAAAAGAATTAAAATCAGGAGAGGAGCCTAAAAAATTGAAAACCAGGAGAGGAGCCATAAAGAATTAAAATCAGGAGAGGAGCCTAAAAAAATGAAAACCAAGAAGCCTAAAAAAATTAAAATCAGGAGAGGAGCCTAAAAGAATTAAAATCAGGAGAGGAGCCTAAAAAATTGAAAACCAAAAAGCCTAAAAAAATTAAAATCAGGACAGGAGCCTAAAAAAAATTGAAAATCAGGAGAGAAGCCTAAAAGAATTAAAATCAGGAGAGGAGCCTAAAAAATTGAAAACCAGGAGAGGAGCCTTAAAGAATTAAAATCAGGAGAGGAGCCTAAAAAAATGAAAACCAAGAAGCCTAAAAAAATTAAAATCAGGAGAGAAGCCTAAAAAAATTAAAATCAGAAGAGGAGCCTAAAAACCAGGAGAGGAGCCTAAAAGAATTAAAATCAGGAGAGGAGCCTAAAAGAATTAAAATCAGGAGAGGAGCCTAAAAATCTTAAAATCAGAAGAGGAGTCTAAAAATCTAAAAATCAGGAGAGGAGCCTACAAAAATTAAAATCAGGAGAGGAGCCTAAAAAAATGAAAACCAAGAAGCCTAAAAAAATTAAAATCAGGAGAGGAGCCTAAAAAAATTAAAATCAGGAGAGGAGCCTAAAAATCTAAAAATCAGGAGAGGAGCCTAAAAAAATGAAAACCAAGAAGCCTAAAAAAATTAAAATCAGGAGAGGAGCCTAAAAAAATTAAAATCAGGAGAGGAGCCTAAAAATCTAAAAATCAGGAGAGGAGCCTAAAAAAATGAAAACCAAGAAGCCTAAAAAAATTAAAATCAGGAGAGGAGCCTAAAAAAATTAAAATCAGGAGAGGAGTCTAAAAATCTAAAAATCAGGAGAGGAGCCTAAAACAATTAAAATCAGGAGAGGAGACTTAAAATCTAAAAATGAGAAGAGGAGCCTAAAAAAATTAAAATCAGGAGAGGAGCCTAAAAGAATTAAAATCAGGAGAGGAGCCTAAAAAATGAAAACCAAGAAGCCTAAAAAAATTTAAAATCAGGAGAGGAGCCTAAAAAAATTAAAATCAGGAGAGGAGCCTAAAAGAATTAAAATCAGGAGAGGAGCCTAAAAAAATTAAAACCAGGAGAGGAGCCTAAAAGAATTAAAATCAGGAGAGGAGCCTAAAAGAATTAAAATCAGGAGAGGAGCCTAAAAAAATTAAAATCAGGAGAGGAGCCTAAAAGAATTAAAATCAGGAGAGGAGCCTAAAAAAATTAAAATCAGGAGAGGAGCCTAAAAATCTTAAAATCAGGAGAGAAGCCTAAAAACCTAAAAATCAGGAGAGGAGCCTAAAAGAATTAAAATCAGGAGAGGAGCCTAAAAAAATTAAAATCAGGAGAGGAGCCAAAAAAATTAAAATCAGGAGAGGAGCCTAAAAAAATTAAAATCAGGAGAGGAGCCTAAAAAAATTAAAATCAGGAGAGGAGCCTAAAAAGTGAAAACCAGGAGAGGAGCCTAAAAAAAATCTAAAAATCAGGACAGGAGCCTAAAAATATAAAAATCAGGAGAGGAGCCTAAAAAAATGAAAACCAGGAGAGGAATCTAAAAATATAAAAATCAGGAGAGGAGCCTAAAAAAACTAATATCAGGAGAGGAGTCTAAAAAATTGAAAACCAGGAGAGGAGCCTAAAAAAAATCTAAAAATCAGGATAGGAGCCTAAAAAAATAAAAACCAGGAGAGGAGCCTGAAAAAACTGAAATTAGAAAAAGAGTCTCCCCGACACCTCTATTGCCCGGACGCTCCCCAAATATACCCGGATGGCACCTGCCATCACTAAAACTCTGTGTCTCATAGCTCAACCTTTTCAAACTCCTACATTGCACCTCAAACTGTCACCCCATCATGACGTGATTCCAGCAGTCACGAGGTTATTCCGAGTCAACTACGAGAAATGGGTCTTAATGGGTCTTTGCCCTGCACTTAGCTTTCCGAGAGCCGGGGATGCGAAGCCATCTTTCATGCACAGGAGGGGCACCTGGGTTGGCTCAGAGGTCCTCCCATCGTCAGACTACCGGCAGTCAACTGCGAGAAAGAAAACCAGACACCGTATCTCAGTAGTGTGGCACGTGGGCCCAGACCCCATGAGCCCTCGACTCACTCTCGACCAGGCAGGTCCTCGGGTCGCTAGCTCTCACCGGACTCGGACACTCTGGCTGCCATCTTCTGGGATACCTGAGTGAGCCAGAGACAAAATTAGATGGCATCTCTAAAGCTGCAGGGGATCCCCGCTCCTCCTGCTGCCTCCCCAACTCACCTCCAAGGCTCCTCTCTCTTCAGCTGCTCCCAAGACCGCCCCTGCAAATGAAATGGCCAAACGCTCAAACACTCAGCTCTCCAACATTTAGGAATTGCTCACAACGAAAGCCAAAACCTCCAAACCCCGGACACTCTTTGCTACTCTACCTAGCCGGGACTCTACACACCCCAGCAGGGCATCGCAAGACCATCCTGCTCACAGACTGCACAGCCATCGGCTCGACTCTCTAAAGGAGCTGACATGCTGACCTGAGACTCGGAGCCAGATTCCATCTCCCCACTGATGCACGGAGCAGGGCAGAGCAGGTCCAGGCTGACCCCAAGTGAGACACCACACACACCACGTGACACAAAACGGGGACCAGACAAAGGACAGGACACAGACCGCAACTGCTCTGCCCGGCACACGTGAATCCAAGGATCAAAAGTAAGCCCTTCCTTGCAGGCGCCCAAATAGCCTGTCACAGGATACGCCTTGCACCGGACTCATTTCAAAAATCCCTCCAGGCGAGGCACACACTTGCACCGACTCCCAACCCCTCTCTGGGGCTTTGCCCGGCACTTATCTTTCCCAGAGCCGGGGATGCGAAGCCATCTTTCATGCACAGGAGGGGCACCTGGCTGGCTCAGAGGTCCTCCCATCGTCAGACTACCGGCAGTCAACTGCGAGAAAGAAAACCAGACACCGTATCTCAGTAGTGTGGCACGTGGGCCCAGACCCCATGAGCCCTCGACTCACTCTCGACCAGGCAGGTCCTCGGGTCGCTGGCTCTCACCGGACTCGGACACTCTGGCTGCCATCTTCTGGGATACCTGAGTGAGCCAGAGACAAAATTAGATGGCATCTCTAAAGCTGCAGGGGATCCCCGCTCCTCCTGCTGCCTCCCCAACTCACCTCCAAGGCTCCTCTCTCTTCAGCTGCTCCCAAGACCGCCCCTGCAAATGAAAGGGGCAAACGCTCAAACACTCAGCTCTCCAACATTTAGGAATTGCTCACAACGAAAGCCAAAAACCTCCAAACCCCGGACACTCTTTGCTACTCTACCTAGCCGGGACTCTACACACCCCAGCAGGGCATCGCAAGACCATCCTGCTCACAGACTGCACAGCCATCGGCTCGACTCTCTAAGGGAGCTGACATGCTGACCTGAGACTCGGAGCCAGATTCCATCTCCCCACTGATGCACGGAGCAGGGCAGAGCAGGTCCAGGCTGACCCCAAGTGAGACACCACACACACCACGTGACACAAAACGGGGACCAGACAAAGGACGGGACACAGACCGCAACTGCTCTGCCCGGCACACGTGAATCCAAGGATCAAAAGTAAGCCCTTCCTTGCAGGCGCCCAAATAGCCTGTCACAGGATACGCCTTGCACCGGACTCATTTCAAAAATCCCTCCAGGCGAGGCACACACTTGCACCGACTCCCAACCCCTCTCTGGGGCTTTGCCCGGCACTTATCTTTCCGAGAGAGCCGGGGATGCGAAGCCATCTTTCATGCACAGGAGGGGCACCTGGCTGGCTCAGAGGTCCTCCCATCGTCAGACTACCGGCAGTCAACTGCGAGAAAGAAAACCAGACACCGTATCTCAGTAGTGTGGCACGTGGGCCCAGACCCCATGAGCCCTCGACTCACTCTCGACCAGGCAGGTCCTCGGGTCGCTGGCTCTCACCGGACTCGGACACTCTGGCTGCCATCTTCTGGGATACCTGAGTGAGCCAGAGACAAAATTAGATGGCATCTCTAAAGCTGCAGGGGATCCCCGCTCCTCCTGCTGCCTCCCCAACTCACCTCCAAGGCTCCTCTCTCTTCAGCTGCTCCCAAGACCGCCCCTGCAAATGAAAGGGGCAAACGCTCAAACACTCAGCTCTCCAACATTTAGGAATTGCTCACAACGAAAGCCAAAAACCTCCAAACCCCGGACACTCTTTGCTACTCTACCTAGCCGGGACTCTAGACACCCCAGCAGGGCATCGCAA
Organism: Manacus candei; assembly: GCF_025592945.1. Lineage (NCBI taxonomy): Eukaryota > Metazoa > Chordata > Aves > Passeriformes > Pipridae > Manacus > Manacus candei. The sequence goes on from NW_026138092.1 coordinate 41,635, forward strand.
GACCATCCTGCTCACAGACTGCACAGCCATCGGCTCGACTCTCTAAGGGAGCTGACATGCTGACCTGAGACTCGGAGCCAGATTCCATCTCCCCACTGATGCACGGAGCAGGGCAGAGCAGGTCCAGGCTGACCCCAAGTGAGACACCACACACACCACGTGACACAAAACGGGGACCAGACAAAGGACGGGACACAGACCGCAACTGCTCTGCCCGGCACACGTGAATCCAAGGATCAAAAGTAAGCCCTTCCTTGCAGGCGCCCAAATAGCCTGTCACAGGATACGCCTTGCACCGGACTCATTTCAAAAATCCCTCCAGGCGAGGCACACACTTGCACCGACTCCCAACCCCTCTCTGGGGCTTTGCCCGGCACTTATCTTTCCGAGAGAGCCGGGGATGCGAAGCCATCTTTCATGCACAGGAGGGGCACCTGGCTGGCTCAGAGGTCCTCCCATCGTCAGACTACCGGCAGTCAACTGCGAGAAAGAAAACCAGACACCGTATCTCAGTAGTGTGGCACGTGGGCCCAGACCCCATGAGCCCTCGACTCACTCTCGACCAGGCAGGTCCTCGGGTCGCTGGCTCTCACCGGACTCGGACACTCTGGCTGCCATCTTCTGGGATACCTGAGTGAGCCAGAGACAAAATTAGATGGCATCTCTAAAGCTGCAGGGGATCCCCGCTCCTCCTGCTGCCTCCCCAACTCACCTCCAAGGCTCCTCTCTCTTCAGCTGCTCCCAAGACCGCCCCTGCAAATGAAAGGGGCAAACGCTCAAACACTCAGCTCTCCAACATTTAGGAATTGCTCACAACGAAAGCCAAAAACCTCCAAACCCCGGACACTCTTTGCTACTCTACCTAGCCGGGACTCTAGACACCCCAGCAGGGCATCGCAAGACCATCCTGCTCACAGACTGCACAGCCATCGGCTCGACTCTCTAAGGGAACTGACATGCTGACCTGAGACTCGGAGCCAGATTCCATCTCCCCACTGATGCACGGAGCAGGGCAGAGCAGGTCCAGGCTGACCCCAAGTGAGACACCACACACACCACGTGACACAAAACGGGGACCAGACAAAGGACGGGACACAGACCGCAACTGCTCTGCCCGGCACACGTGAATCCAAGGATCAAAAGTAAGCCCTTCCTTGCAGGCGCCCAAATAGCCTGTCACAGGATACGCCTTGCACCGGACTCATTTCAAAAATCCCTCCAGGCGAGGCACACACTTGCACCGACTCCCAACCCCTCTCTGGGGCTTTGCCCGGCACTTATCTTTCCGAGAGAGCCGGGGATGCGAAGCCATCTTTCATGCACAGGAGGGGCACCTGGGCTGGCTCAGAGGTCCTCCCATCGTCAGACTACCGGCAGTCAACTGCGAGAAAGAAAACCAGACACCGTATCTCAGTAGTGTGGCACGTGGGCCCAGACCCCATGAGCCCTCGACTCACTCTCGACCAGGCAGGTCCTCGGGTCGCTAGCTCTCACCGGACTCGGACACTCTGGCTGCCATCTTCTGGGATACCTGAGTGAGCCAGAGACAAAATTAGATGGCATCTCTAAAGCTGCAGGGGATCCCCGCTCCTCCTGCTGCCTCCCCAACTCACCTCCAAGGCTCCTCTCTCTTCAGCTGCTCCCAAGACCGCCCCTGCAAATGAAATGGCCAAACGCTCAAACACTCAGCTCTCCAACATTTAGGAATTGCTCACAACGAAAGCCAAAACCTCCAAACCCCGGACACTCTTTGCTACTCTACCTAGCCGGGACTCTACACACCCCAGCAGGGCATCGCAAGACCATCCTGCTCACAGACTGCACAGCCATCGGCTCGACTCTCTAAAGGAGCTGACATGCTGACCTGAGACTCGGAGCCAGATTCCATCTCCCCACTGATGCACGGAGCAGGGCAGAGCAGGTCCAGGCTGACCCCAAGTGAGACACCACACACACCACGTGACACAAAACGGGGACCAGACAAAGGACAGGACACAGACCGCAACTGCTCTGCCCGGCACACGTGAATCCAAGGATCAAAAGTAAGCCCTTCCTTGCAGGCGCCCAAATAGCCTGTCACAGGATACGCCTTGCACCGGACTCATTTCAAAAATCCCTCCAGGCGAGGCACACACTTGCACCGACTCCCAACCCCTCTCTGGGGCTTTGCCCGGCACTTATCTTTCCCAGAGCCGGGGATGCGAAGCCATCTTTCATGCACAGGAGGGGCACCTGGCTGGCTCAGAGGTCCTCCCATCGTCAGACTACCGGCAGTCAACTGCGAGAAAGAAAACCAGACACCGTATCTCAGTAGTGTGGCACGTGGGCCCAGACCCCATGAGCCCTCGACTCACTCTCGACCAGGCAGGTCCTCGGGTCGCTGGCTCTCACCGGACTCGGACACTCTGGCTGCCATCTTCTGGGATACCTGAGTGAGCCAGAGACAAAATTAGATGGCATCTCTAAAGCTGCAGGGGATCCCCGCTCCTCCTGCTGCCTCCCCAACTCACCTCCAAGGCTCCTCTCTCTTCAGCTGCTCCCAAGACCGCCCCTGCAAATGAAAGGGGCAAACGCTCAAACACTCAGCTCTCCAACATTTAGGAATTGCTCACAACGAAAGCCAAAAACCTCCAAACCCCGGACACTCTTTGCTACTCTACCTAGCCGGGACTCTACACACCCCAGCAGGGCATCGCAAGACCATCCTGCTCACAGACTGCACAGCCATCGGCTCGACTCTCTAAGGGAGCTGACATGCTGACCTGAGACTCGGAGCCAGATTCCATCTCCCCACTGATGCACGGAGCAGGGCAGAGCAGGTCCAGGCTGACCCCAAGTGAGACACCACACACACCACGTGACACAAAACGGGGACCAGACAAAGGACGGGACACAGACCGCAACTGCTCTGCCCGGCACACGTGAATCCAAGGATCAAAAGTAAGCCCTTCCTTGCAGGCGCCCAAATAGCCTGTCACAGGATACGCCTTGCACCGGACTCATTTCAAAAATCCCTCCAGGCGAGGCACACACTTGCACCGACTCCCAACCCCTCTCTGGGGCTTTGCCCGGCACTTATCTTTCCGAGAGAGCCGGGGATGCGAAGCCATCTTTCATGCACAGGAGGGGCACCTGGCTGGCTCAGAGGTCCTCCCATCGTCAGACTACCGGCAGTCAACTGCGAGAAAGAAAACCAGACACCGTATCTCAGTAGTGTGGCACGTGGGCCCAGACCCCATGAGCCCTCGACTCACTCTCGACCAGGCAGGTCCTCGGGTCGCTGGCTCTCACCGGACTCGGACACTCTGGCTGCCATCTTCTGGGATACCTGAGTGAGCCAGAGACAAAATTAGATGGCATCTCTAAAGCTGCAGGGGATCCCCGCTCCTCCTGCTGCCTCCCCAACTCACCTCCAAGGCTCCTCTCTCTTCAGCTGCTCCCAAGACCGCCCCTGCAAATGAAAGGGGCAAACGCTCAAACACTCAGCTCTCCAACATTTAGGAATTGCTCACAACGAAAGCCAAAAACCTCCAAACCCCGGACACTCTTTGCTACTCTACCTAGCCGGGACTCTAGACACCCCAGCAGGGCATCGCAAGACCATCCTGCTCACAGACTGCACAGCCATCGGCTCGACTCTCTAAGGGAGCTGACATGCTGACCTGAGACTCGGAGCCAGATTCCATCTCCCCACTGATGCACGGAGCAGGGCAGAGCAGGTCCAGGCTGACCCCAAGTGAGACACCACACACACCACGTGACACAAAACGGGGACCAGACAAAGGACGGGACACAGACCGCAACTGCTCTGCCCGGCACACGTGAATCCAAGGATCAAAAGTAAGCCCTTCCTTGCAGGCGCCCAAATAGCCTGTCACAGGATACGCCTTGCACCGGACTCATTTCAAAAATCCCTCCAGGCGAGGCACACACTTGCACCGACTCCCAACCCCTCTCTGGGGCTTTGCCCGGCACTTATCTTTCCGAGAGAGCCGGGGATGCGAAGCCATCTTTCATGCACAGGAGGGGCACCTGGCTGGCTCAGAGGTCCTCCCATCGTCAGACTACCGGCAGTCAACTGCGAGAAAGAAAACCAGACACCGTATCTCAGTAGTGTGGCACGTGGGCCCAGACCCCATGAGCCCTCGACTCACTCTCGACCAGGCAGGTCCTCGGGTCGCTGGCTCTCACCGGACTCGGACACTCTGGCTGCCATCTTCTGGGATACCTGAGTGAGCCAGAGACAAAATTAGATGGCATCTCTAAAGCTGCAGGGGATCCCCGCTCCTCCTGCTGCCTCCCCAACTCACCTCCAAGGCTCCTCTCTCTTCAGCTGCTCCCAAGACCGCCCCTGCAAATGAAAGGGGCAAACGCTCAAACACTCAGCTCTCCAACATTTAGGAATTGCTCACAACGAAAGCCAAAAACCTCCAAACCCCGGACACTCTTTGCTACTCTACCTAGCCGGGACTCTACACACCCCAGCAGGGCATCGCAAGACCATCCTGCTCACAGACTGCACAGCCATCGGCTCGACTCTCTAAGGGAGCTGACATGCTGACCTGAGACTCGGAGCCAGATTCCATCTCCCCACTGATGCACGGAGCAGGGCAGAGCAGGTCCAGGCTGACCCCAAGTGAGACACCACACACACCACGTGACACAAAACGGGGACCAGACAAAGGACGGGACACAGACCGCAACTGCTCTGCCCGGCACACGTGAATCCAAGGATCAAAAGTAAGCCCTTCCTTGCAGGCGCCCAAATAGCCTGTCACAGGATACGCCTTGCACCGGACTCATTTCAAAAATCCCTCCAGGCGAGGCACACACTTGCACCGACTCCCAACCCCTCTCTGGGGCTTTGCCCGGCACTTATCTTTCCCAGAGCCGGGGATGCGAAGCCATCTTTCATGCACAGGAGGGGCACCTGGCTGGCTCAGAGGTCCTCCCATCGTCAGACTACCGGCAGTCAACTGCGAGAAAGAAAACCAGACACCGTATCTCAGTAGTGTGGCACGTGGGCCCAGACCCCATGAGCCCTCGACTCACTCTCGACCAGGCAGGTCCTCGGGTCGCTGGCTCTCACCGGACTCGGACACTCTGGCTGCCATCTTCTGGGATACCTGAGTGAGCCAGAGACAAAATTAGATGGCATCTCTAAAGCTGCAGGGGATCCCCGCTCCTCCTGCTGCCTCCCCAACTCACCTCCAAGGCTCCTCTCTCTTCAGCTGCTCCCAAGACCGCCCCTGCAAATGAAATGGCCAAACGCTCAAACACTCAGCTCTCCAACGTTTAGGAATTGCTCACAACGAAAGCCAAAAACCTCCAAACCCCGGACACTCTTTGCTACTCTACCTAGCCGGGACTCTACACACCCCAGCAGGGCATCGCAAGACCATCCTGCTCACAGACTGCACAGCCATCGGCTCGACTCTCTAAGGGAACTGACATGCTGACCTGAGACTCGGAGCCAGATTCCATCTCCCCACTGATGCACGGAGCAGGGCAGAGCAGGTCCAGGCTGACCCCAAGTGAGACACCACACACACCACGTGACACAAAACGGGGACCAGACAAAGGACGGGACACAGACCGCAACTGCTCTGCCCGGCACACGTGAATCCAAGGATCAAAAGTAAGCCCTTCCTTGCAGGCGCCCAAATAGCCTGTCACAGGATACGCCTTGCACCGGACTCATTTCAAAAATCCCTCCAGGCGAGGCACACACTTGCACCGACTCCCAACCCCTCTCTGGGGCTTTGCCCGGCACTTATCTTTCCGAGAGAGCCGGGGATGCGAAGCCATCTTTCATGCACAGGAGGGGCACCTGGGCTGGCTCAGAGGTCCTCCCATCGTCAGACTACCGGCAGTCAACTGCGAGAAAGAAAACCAGACACCGTATCTCAGTAGTGTGGCACGTGGGCCCAGACCCCATGAGCCCTCGACTCACTCTCGACCAGGCAGGTCCTCGGGTCGCTGGCTCTCACCGGACTCGGACACTCTGGCTGCCATCTTCTGGGATACCTGAGTGAGCCAGAGACAAAATTAGATGGCATCTCTAAAGCTGCAGGGGATCCCCGCTCCTCCTGCTGCCTCCCCAACTCACCTCCAAGGCTCCTCTCTCTTCAGCTGCTCCCAAGACCGCCCCTGCAAATGAAATGGCCAAACGCTCAAACACTCAGCTCTCCAACATTTAGGAATTGCTCACAACGAAAGCCAAAACCTCCAAACCCCGGACACTCTTTGCTACTCTACCTAGCCGGGACTCTAGACACCCCAGCAGGGCATCGCAAGACCATCCTGCTCACAGACTGCACAGCCATCGGCTCGACTCTCTAAGGGAGCTGACATGCTGACCTGAGACTCGGAGCCAGATTCCATCTCCCCACTGATGCACGGAGCAGGGCAGAGCAGGTCCAGGCTGACCCCAAGTGAGACACCACACACACCACGTGACACAAAACGGGGACCAGACAAAGGACGGGACACAGACCGCAACTGCTCTGCCCGGCACATGTGAATCCAAGGATCAAAAGTAAGCCCTTCCTTGCAGGCGCCCAAATAGCCTGTCACAGGATACGCCTTGCACCGGACTCATTTCAAAAATCCCTCCAGGCGAGGCACACACTTGCACCGACTCCCAACCCCTCTCTGGGGCTTTGCCCGGCACTTATCTTTCCGAGAGAGCCGGGGATGCGAAGCCATCTTTCATGCACAGGAGGGGCACCTGGGCTGGCTCAGAGGTCCTCCCATCGTCAGACTACCGGCAGTCAACTGCGAGAAAGAAAACCAGACACCGTATCTCAGTAGTGTGGCACGTGGGCCCAGACCCCATGAGCCCTCGACTCACTCTCGACCAGGCAGGTCCTCGGGTCGCTGGCTCTCACCGGACTCGGACACTCTGGCTGCCATCTTCTGGGATACCTGAGTGAGCCAGAGACAAAATTAGATGGCATCTCTAAAGCTGCAGGGGATCCCCGCTCCTCCTGCTGCCTCCCCAACTCACCTCCAAGGCTCCTCTCTCTTCAGCTGCTCCCAAGACCGCCCCTGCAAATGAAATGGCCAAACGCTCAAACACTCAGCTCTCCAACATTTAGGAATTGCTCACAACGAAAGCCAAAACCTCCAAACCCCGGACACTCTTTGCTACTCTACCTAGCCGGGACTCTAGACACCCCAGCAGGGCATCGCAAGACCATCCTGCTCACAGACTGCACAGCCATCGGCTCGACTCTCTAAGGGAACTGACATGCTGACCTGAGACTCGGAGCCAGATTCCATCTCCCCACTGATGCACGGAGCAGGGCAGAGCAGGTCCAGGCTGACCCCAAGTGAGACACCACACACACCACGTGACACAAAACGGGGACCAGACAAAGGACGGGACACAGACCGCAACTGCTCTGCCCGGCACACGTGAATCCAAGGATCAAAAGTAAGCCCTTCCTTGCAGGCGCCCAAATAGCCTGTCACAGGATACGCCTTGCACCGGACTCATTTCAAAAATCCCTCCAGGCGAGGCACACACTTGCACCGACTCCCAACCCCTCTCTGGGGCTTTGCCCGGCACTTATCTTTCCGAGAGAGCTGGGGATGCGAAGCCATCTTTCATGCACAGGAGGGGCACCTGGCTGGCTCAGAGGTCCTCCCATCGTCAGACTACCGGCAGTCAACTGCGAGAAAGAAAACCAGACACCGTATCTCAGTAGTGTGGCACGTGGGCCCAGACCCCATGAGCCCTCGACTCACTCTCGACCAGGCAGGTCCTCGGGTCGCTGGCTCTCACCGGACTCGGACACTCTGGCTGCCATCTTCTGGGATACCTGAGTGAGCCAGAGACAAAATTAGATGGCATCTCTAAAGCTGCAGGGGATCCCCGCTCCTCCTGCTGCCTCCCCAACTCACCTCCAAGGCTCCTCTCTCTTCAGCTGCTCCCAAGACCGCCCCTGCAAATGAAAGGGGCAAACGCTCAAACACTCAGCTCTCCAACATTTAGGAATTGCTCACAACGAAAGCCAAAAACCTCCAAACCCCGGACACTCTTTGCTACTCTACCTAGCCGGGACTCTAGACACCCCAGCAGGGCATCGCAAGACCATCCTGCTCACAGACTGCACAGCCATCGGCTCGACTCTCTAAGGGAACTGACATGCTGACCTGAGACTCGGAGCCAGATTCCATCTCCCCACTGATGCACGGAGCAGGGCAGAGCAGGTCCAGGCTGACCCCAAGTGAGACACCACACACACCACGTGACACAAAACGGGGACCAGACAAAGGACGGGACACAGACCGCAACTGCTCTGCCCGGCACACGTGAATCCAAGGATCAAAAGTAAGCCCTTCCTTGCAGGCGCCCAAATAGCCTGTCACAGGATACGCCTTGCACCGGACTCATTTCAAAAATCCCTCCAGGCGAGGCACACACTTGCACCGACTCCCAACCCCTCTCTGGGGCTTTGCCCGGCACTTATCTTTCCGAGAGAGCCGGGGATGCGAAGCCATCTTTCATGCACAGGAGGGGCACCTGGCTGGCTCAGAGGTCCTCCCATCGTCAGACTACCGGCAGTCAACTGCGAGAAAGAAAACCAGACACCGTATCTCAGTAGTGTGGCACGTGGGCCCAGACCCCATGAGCCCTCGACTCACTCTCGACCAGGCAGGTCCTCGGGTCGCTGGCTCTCACCGGACTCGGACACTCTGGCTGCCATCTTCTGGGATACCTGAGTGAGCCAGAGACAAAATTAGATGGCATCTCTAAAGCTGCAGGGGATCCCCGCTCCTCCTGCTGCCTCCCCAACTCACCTCCAAGGCTCCTCTCTCTTCAGCTGCTCCCAAGACCGCCCCTGCAAATGAAAGGGGCAAACGCTCAAACACTCAGCTCTCCAACATTTAGGAATTGCTCACAACGAAAGCCAAAAACCTCCAAACCCCGGACACTCTTTGCTACTCTACCTAGCCGGGACTCTAGACACCCCAGCAGGGCATCGCAAGACCATCCTGCTCACAGACTGCACAGCCATCGGCTCGACTCTCTAAGGGAGCTGACATGCTGACCTGAGACTCGGAGCCAGATTCCATCTACCCACTGATGCACGGAGCAGGGCAGAGCAGGTCCAGGCTGACCCCAAGTGAGACACCACACACACCACGTGACACAAAACGGGGACCAGACAAAGGACGGGACACAGACCGCAACTGCTCTGCCCGGCACACGTGAATCCAAGGATCAAAAGTAAGCCCTTCCTTGCAGGCGCCCAAATAGCCTGTCACAGGATACGCCTTGCACCGGACTCATTTCAAAAATCCCTCCAGGCGAGGCACACACTTGCACCGACTCCCAACCCCTCTCTGGGGCTTTGCCCGGCACTTATCTTTCCGAGAGAGCCGGGGATGCGAAGCCATCTTTCATGCACAGGAGGGGCACCTGGGCTGGCTCAGAGGTCCTCCCATCGTCAGACTACCGGCAGTCAACTGCGAGAAAGAAAACCAGACACCGTATCTCAGTAGTGTGGCACGTGGGCCCAGACCCCATGAGCCCTCGACTCACTCTCGACCAGGCAGGTCCTCGGGTCGCTGGCTCTCACCGGACTCGGACACTCTGGCTGCCATCTTCTGGGATACCTGAGTGAGCCAGAGACAAAATTAGATGGCATCTCTAAAGCTGCAGGGGATCCCCGCTCCTCCTGCTGCCTCCCCAACTCACCTCCAAGGCTCCTCTCTCTTCAGCTGCTCCCAAGACCGCCCCTGCAAATGAAATGGCCAAACGCTCAAACACTCAGCTCTCCAACGTTTAGGAATTGCTCACAACGAAAGCCAAAACTTCCAAACCCCGGACACTCTTTGCTACTCTACCTAGCCGGGACTCTGACTCTACACACCCCAGCAGGGCATCGCAAGACCATCCTGCTCACAGACTGCACAGCCATCGGCTCGACTCTCTAAGGGAACTGACATGCTGACCTGAGACTCGGAGCCAGATTCCATCTCCCCACTGATGCACGGAGCAGGGCAGAGCAGGTCCAGGCTGACCCCAAGTGAGACACCACACACACCACGTGACACAAAACGGGGACCAGACAAAGGACGGGACACAGACCGCAACTGCTCTGCCCGGCACACGTGAATCCAAGGATCAAAAGTAAGCCCTTCCTTGCAGGCGCCCAAATAGCCTGTCACAGGATACGCCTTGCACCGGACTCATTTCAAAAATCTCTCCAGGCGAGGCACACACTTGCACCGACTCCCAACCCCTCTCTGGGGCTTTGCCCGGCACTTATCTTTCCGAGAGCCGGGGATGCGAAGCCATCTTTCATGCACAGGAGGGGCACCTGGGCTGGCTCAGAGGTCCTCCCATCGTCAGACTACCGGCAGTCAACTGCGAGAAAGAAAACCAGACACCGTATCTCAGTAGTGTGGCACGTGGGCCCAGACCCCATGAGCCCTCGACTCACTCTCGACCAGGCAGGTCCTCGGGTCGCTGGCTCTCACCGGACTCGGACACTCTGGCTGCCATCTTCTGGGATACCTGAGTGAGCCAGAGACAAAATTAGATGGCATCTCTAAAGCTGCAGGGGATCCCCGCTCCTCCTGCTGCCTCCCCAACTCACCTCCAAGGCTCCTCTCTCTTCAGCTGCTCCCAAGACCGCCCCTGCAAATGAAATGGCCAAACGCTCAAACACTCAGCTCTCCAACGTTTAGGAATTGCTCACAACGAAAGCCAAAAACCTCCAAACCCCGGACACTCTTTGCTACTCTACCTAGCCGGGACTCTAGACACCCCAGCAGGGCATCGCAAGACCATCCTGCTCACAGACTGCACAGCCATCGGCTCGACTCTCTAAGGGAACTGACATGCTGACCTGAGACTCGGAGCCAGATTCCATCTCCCCACTGATGCACGGAGCAGGGCAGAGCAGGTCCAGGCTGACCCCAAGTGAGACACCACACACACCACGTGACACAAAACGGGGACCAGACAAAGGACGGGACACAGACCGCAACTGCTCTGCCCGGCACACGTGAATCCAAGGATCAAAAGTAAGCCCTTCCTTGCAGGCGCCCAAATAGCCTGTCACAGGATACGCCTTGCACCGGACTCATTTCAAAAATCCCTCCAGGCGAGGCACACACTTGCACCGACTCCCAACCCCTCTCTGGGGCTTTGCCCGGCACTTATCTTTCCGAGAGAGCCGGGGATGCGAAGCCATCTTTCATGCACAGGAGGGGCACCTGGCTGGCTCAGAGGTCCTCCCATCGTCAGACTACCGGCAGTCAACTGCGAGAAAGAAAACCAGACACCGTATCTCAGTAGTGTGGCACGTGGGCCCAGACCCCATGAGCCCTCGACTCACTCTCGACCAGGCAGGTCCTCGGGTCGCTGGCTCTCACCGGACTCGGACACTCTGGCTGCCATCTTCTGGGATACCTGAGTGAGCCAGAGACAAAATTAGATGGCATCTCTAAAGCTGCAGGGGATCCCCGCTCCTCCTGCTGCCTCCCCAACTCACCTCCAAGGCTCCTCTCTCTTCAGCTGCTCCCAAGACCGCCCCTGCAAATGAAATGGCCAAACGCTCAAACACTCAGCTCTCCAACGTTTAGGAATTGCTCACAACGAAAGCCAAAAACCTCCAAACCCCGGACACTCTTTGCTACTCTACCTAGCCGGGACTCTAGACACCCCAGCAGGGCATCGCAAGACCATCCTGCTCACAGACTGCACAGCCATCGGCTCGACTCTCTAAGGGAACTGACATGCTGACCTGAGACTCGGAGCCAGATTCCATCTCCCCACTGATGCACGGAGCAGGGCAGAGCAGGTCCAGGCTGACCCCAAGTGAGACACCACACACACCACGTGACACAAAACGGGGACCAGACAAAGGACGGGACACAGACCGCAACTGCTCTGCCCGGCACACGTGAATCCAAGGATCAAAAGTAAGCCCTTCCTTGCAGGCGCCCAAATAGCCTGTCACAGGATACGCCTTGCACCGGACTCATTTCAAAAATCCCTCCAGGCGAGGCACACACTTGCACCGACTCCCAACCCCTCTCTGGGGCTTTGCCCGGCACTTATCTTTCCGAGAGAGCCGGGGATGCGAAGCCATCTTTCATGCACAGGAGGGGCACCTGGGCTGGCTCAGAGGTCCTCCCATCGTCAGACTACCGGCAGTCAACTGCGAGAAAGAAAACCAGACACCGTATCTCAGTAGTGTGGCACGTGGGCCCAGACCCCATGAGCCCTCGACTCACTCTCGACCAGGCAGGTCCTCGGGTCGCTGGCTCTCACCGGACTCGGACACTCTGGCTGCCATCTTCTGGGATACCTGAGTGAGCCAGAGACAAAATTAGATGGCATCTCTAAAGCTGCAGGGGATCCCCGCTCCTCCTGCTGCCTCCCCAACTCACCTCCAAGGCTCCTCTCTCTTCAGCTGCTCCCAAGACCGCCCCTGCAAATGAAATGGCCAAACGCTCAAACACTCAGCTCTCCAACGTTTAGGAATTGCTCACAACGAAAGCCAAAACCTCCAAACCCCGGACACTCTTTGCTACTCTACCTAGCCGGGACTCTAGACACCCCAGCAGGGCATCGCAAGACCATCCTGCTCACAGACTGCACAGCCATCGGCTCGACTCTCTAAGGGAGCTGACATGCTGACCTGAGACTCGGAGCCAGATTCCATCTCCCCACTGATGCACGGAGCAGGGCAGAGCAGGTCCAGGCTGACCCCAAGTGAGACACCACACACACCACGTGACACAAAACGGGGACCAGACAAAGGACGGGACACAGACCGCAACTGCTCTGCCCGGCACACGTGAATCCAAGGATCAAAAGTAAGCCCTTCCTTGCAGGCGCCCAAATAGCCTGTCACAGGATACGCCTTGCACCGGACTCATTTCAAAAATCCCTCCAGGCGAGGCACACACTTGCACCGACTCCCAACCCCTCTCTGGGGCTTTGCCCGGCACTTATCTTTCCGAGAGAGCCGGGGATGCGAAGCCATCTTTCATGCACAGGAGGGGCACCTGGCTGGCTCAGAGGTCCTCCCATCGTCAGACTACCGGCAGTCAACTGCGAGAAAGAAAACCAGACACCGTATCTCAGTAGTGTGGCACGTGGGCCCAGACCCCATGAGCCCTCGACTCACTCTCGACCAGGCAGGTCCTCGGGTCGCTGGCTCTCACCGGACTCGGACACTCTGGCTGCCATCTTCTGGGATACCTGAGTGAGCCAGAGACAAAATTAGATGGCATCTCTAAAGCTGCAGGGGATCCCCGCTCCTCCTGCTGCCTCCCCAACTCACCTCCAAGGCTCCTCTCTCTTCAGCTGCTCCCAAGACCGCCCCTGCAAATGAAATGGCCAAACGCTCAAACACTCAGCTCTCCAACGTTTAGGAATTGCTCACAACGAAAGCCAAAAACCTCCAAACCCCGGACACTCTTTGCTACTCTACCTAGCCGGGACTCTAGACACCCCAGCAGGGCATCGCAAGACCATCCTGCTCACAGACTGCACAGCCATCGGCTCGACTCTCTAAGGGAACTGACATGCTGACCTGAGACTCGGAGCCAGATTCCATCTCCCCACTGATGCACGGAGCAGGGCAGAGCAGGTCCAGGCTGACCCCAAGTGAGACACCACACACACCACGTGACACAAAACGGGGACCAGACAAAGGACGGGACACAGACCGCAACTGCTCTGCCCGGCACACGTGAATCCAAGGATCAAAAGTAAGCCCTTCCTTGCAGGCGCCCAAATAGCCTGTCACAGGATACGCCTTGCACCGGACTCATTTCAAAAATCCCTCCAGGCGAGGCACACACTTGCACCGACTCCCAACCCCTCTCTGGGGCTTTGCCCGGCACTTATCTTTCCAAGAGAGCCGGGGATGCGAAGCCATCTTTCATGCACAGGAGGGGCACCTGGCTGGCTCAGAGGTCCTCCCATCGTCAGACTACCGGCAGTCAACTGCGAGAAAGAAAACCAGACACCGTATCTCAGTAGTGTGGCACGTGGGCCCAGACCCCATGAGCCCTCGACTCACTCTCGACCAGGCAGGTCCTCGGGTCGCTGGCTCTCACCGGACTCGGACACTCTGGCTGCCATCTTCTGGGATACCTGAGTGAGCCAGAGACAAAATTAGATGGCATCTCTAAAGCTGCAGGGGATCCCCGCTCCTCCTGCTGCCTCCCCAACTCACCTCCAAGGCTCCTCTCTCTTCAGCTGCTCCCAAGACCGCCCCTGCAAATGAAATGGCCAAACGCTCAAACACTCAGCTCTCCAACGTTTAGGAATTGCTCACAACGAAAGCCAAAAACCTCCAAACCCCGGACACTCTTTGCTACTCTACCTAGCCGGGACTCTACACACCCCAGCAGGGCATCGCAAGACCATCCTGCTCACAGACTGCACAGCCATCGGCTCGACTCTCTAAGGGAACTGACATGCTGACCTGAGACTCGGAGCCAGATTCCATCTCCCCACTGATGCACGGAGCAGGGCAGAGCAGGTCCAGGCTGACCCCAAGTGAGACACCACACACACCACGTGACACAAAACGGGGACCAGACAAAGGACGGGACACAGACCGCAACTGCTCTGCCCGGCACACGTGAATCCAAGGATCAAAAGTAAGCCCTTCCTTGCAGGCGCCCAAATAGCCTGTCACAGGATACGCCTTGCACCGGACTCATTTCAAAAATCTCTCCAGGCGAGGCACACACTTGCACCGACTCCCAACCCCTCTCTGGGGCTTTGCCCGGCACTTATCTTTCCCAGAGCCGGGGATGCGAAGCCATCTTTCATGCACAGGAGGGGCACCTGGCTGGCTCAGAGGTCCTCCCATCGTCAGACTACCGGCAGTCAACTGCGAGAAAGAAAACCAGACACCGTATCTCAGTAGTGTGGCACGTGGGCCCAGACCCCATGAGCCCTCGACTCACTCTCGACCAGGCAGGTCCTCGGGTCGCTGGCTCTCACCGGACTCGGACACTCTGGCTGCCATCTTCTGGGATACCTGAGTGAGCCAGAGACAAAATTAGATGGCATCTCTAAAGCTGCAGGGGATCCCCGCTCCTCCTGCTGCCTCCCCAACTCACCTCCAAGGCTCCTCTCTCTTCAGCTGCTCCCAAGACCGCCCCTGCAAATGAAAGGGGCAAACGCTCAAACACTCAGCTCTCCAACATTTAGGAATTGCTCACAACGAAAGCCAAAAACCTCCAAACCCCGGACACTCTTTGCTACTCTACCTAGCCGGGACTCTAGACACCCCAGCAGGGCATCGCAAGACCATCCTGCTCACAGACTGCACAGCCATCGGCTCGACTCTCTAAGGGAACTGACATGCTGACCTGAGACTCGGAGCCAGATTCCATCTCCCCACTGATGCACGGAGCAGGGCAGAGCAGGTCCAGGCTGACCCCAAGTGAGACACCACACACACCACGTGACACAAAACGGGGACCAGACAAAGGACGGGACACAGACCGCAACTGCTCTGCCCGGCACACGTGAATCCAAGGATCAAAAGTAAGCCCTTCCTTGCAGGCGCCCAAATAGCCTGTCACAGGATACGCCTTGCACCGGACTCATTTCAAAAATCCCTCCAGGCGAGGCACACACTTGCACCGACTCCCAACCCCTCTCTGGGGCTTTGCCCGGCACTTATCTTTCCGAGAGAGCCGGGGATGCGAAGCCATCTTTCATGCACAGGAGGGGCACCTGGCTGGCTCAGAGGTCCTCCCATCGTCAGACTACCGGCAGTCAACTGCGAGAAAGAAAACCAGACACCGTATCTCAGTAGTGTGGCACGTGGGCCCAGACCCCATGAGCCCTCGACTCACTCTCGACCAGGCAGGTCCTCGGGTCGCTGGCTCTCACCGGACTCGGACACTCTGGCTGCCATCTTCTGGGATACCTGAGTGAGCCAGAGACAAAATTAGATGGCATCTCTAAAGCTGCAGGGGATCCCCGCTCCTCCTGCTGCCTCCCCAACTCACCTCCAAGGCTCCTCTCTCTTCAGCTGCTCCCAAGACCGCCCCTGCAAATGAAAGGGGCAAACGCTCAAACACTCAGCTCTCCAACATTTAGGAATTGGTCACAACGAAAGCCAAAAACCTCCAAACCCCGGACACTCTTTGCTACTCTACCTAGCCGGGACTCTAGACACCCCAGCAGGGCATCGCAAGACCATCCTGCTCACAGACTGCACAGCCATCGGCTCGACTCTCTAAGGGAACTGACATGCTGACCTGAGACTCGGAGCCAGATTCCATCTCCCCACTGATGCACGGAGCAGGGCAGAGCAGGTCCAGGCTGACCCCAAGTGAGACACCACACACACCACGTGACACAAAACGGGGACCAGACAAAGGACGGGACACAGACCGCAACTGCTCTGCCCGGCACACGTGAATCCAAGGATCAAAAGTAAGCCCTTCCTTGCAGGCGCCCAAATAGCCTGTCACAGGATACGCCTTGCACCGGACTCATTTCAAAAATCCCTCCAGGCGAGGCACACACTTGCACCGACTCCCAACCCCTCTCTGGGGCTTTGCCCGGCACTTATCTTTCCGAGAGAGCCGGGGATGCGAAGCCATCTTTCATGCACAGGAGGGGCACCTGGCTGGCTCAGAGGTCCTCCCATCGTCAGACTACCGGCAGTCAACTGCGAGAAAGAAAACCAGACACCGTATCTCAGTAGTGTGGCACGTGGGCCCAGACCCCATGAGCCCTCGACTCACTCTCGACCAGGCAGGTCCTCGGGTCGCTGGCTCTCACCGGACTCGGACACTCTGGCTGCCATCTTCTGGGATACCTGAGTGAGCCAGAGACAAAATTAGATGGCATCTCTAAAGCTGCAGGGGATCCCCGCTCCTCCTGCTGCCTCCCCAACTCACCTCCAAGGCTCCTCTCTCTTCAGCTGCTCCCAAGACCGCCCCTGCAAATGAAATGGCCAAACGCTCAAACACTCAGCTCTCCAACGTTTAGGAATTGCTCACAACGAAAGCCAAAAACCTCCAAACCCCGGACACTCTTTGCTACTCTACCTAGCCGGGACTCTACACACCCCAGCAGGGCATCGCAAGACCATCCTGCTCACAGACTGCACAGCCATCGGCTCGACTCTCTAAGGGAACTGACATGCTGACCTGAGACTCGGAGCCAGATTCCATCTCCCCACTGATGCACGGAGCAGGGCAGAGCAGGTCCAGGCTGACCCCAAGTGAGACACCACACACACCACGTGACACAAAACGGGGACCAGACAAAGGACGGGACACAGACCGCAACTGCTCTGCCCGGCACACGTGAATCCAAGGATCAAAAGTAAGCCCTTCCTTGCAGGCGCCCAAATAGCCTGTCACAGGATACGCCTTGCACCGGACTCATTTCAAAAATCCCTCCAGGCGAGGCACACACTTGCACCGACTCCCAACCCCTCTCTGGGGCTTTGCCCGGCACTTATCTTTCCCAGAGCCGGGGATGCGAAGCCATCTTTCATGCACAGGAGGGGCACCTGGGCTGGCTCAGAGGTCCTCCCATCGTCAGACTACCGGCAGTCAACTGCGAGAAAGAAAACCAGACACCGTATCTCAGTAGTGTGGCACGTGGGCCCAGACCCCATGAGCCCTCGACTCACTCTCGACCAGGCAGGTCCTCGGGTCGCTGGCTCTCACCGGACTCGGACACTCTGGCTGCCATCTTCTGGGATACCTGAGTGAGCCAGAGACAAAATTAGATGGCATCTCTAAAGCTGCAGGGGATCCCCGCTCCTCCTGCTGCCTCCCCAACTCACCTCCAAGGCTCCTCTCTCTTCAGCTGCTCCCAAGACCGCCCCTGCAAATGAAAGGGGCAAACGCTCAAACACTCAGCTCTCCAACGTTTAGGAATTGCTCACAACGAAAGCCAAAAACCTCCAAACCCCGGACACTCTTTGCTACTCTACCTAGCCGGGACTCTACACACCCCAGCAGGGCATCGCAAGACCATCCTGCTCACAGACTGCACAGCCATCGGCTCGACTCTCTAAGGGAACTGACATGCTGACCTGAGACTCGGAGCCAGATTCCATCTCCCCACTGATGCACGGAGCAGGGCAGAGCAGGTCCAGGCTGACCCCAAGTGAGACACCACACACACCACGTGACACAAAACGGGGACCAGACAAAGGACGGGACACAGACCGCAACTGCTCTGCCCGGCACACGTGAATCCAAGGATCAAAAGTAAGCCCTTCCTTGCAGGCGCCCAAATAGCCTGTCACAGGATACGCCTTGCACCGGACTCATTTCAAAAATCCCTCCAGGCGAGGCACACACTTGCACCGACTCCCAACCCCTCTCTGGGGCTTTGCCCGGCACTTATCTTTCCGAGAGAGCCGGGGATGCGAAGCCATCTTTCATGCACAGGAGGGGCACCTGGGCTGGCTCAGAGGTCCTCCCATCGTCAGACTACCGGCAGTCAACTGCGAGAAAGAAAACCAGACACCGTATCTCAGTAGTGTGGCACGTGGGCCCAGACCCCATGAGCCCTCGACTCACTCTCGACCAGGCAGGTCCTCGGGTCGCTGGCTCTCACCGGACTCGGACACTCTGGCTGCCATCTTCTGGGATACCTGAGTGAGCCAGAGACAAAATTAGATGGCATCTCTAAAGCTGCAGGGGATCCCCGCTCCTCCTGCTGCCTCCCCAACTCACCTCCAAGGCTCCTCTCTCTTCAGCTGCTCCCAAGACCGCCCCTGCAAATGAAATGGCCAAACGCTCAAACACTCAGCTCTCCAACATTTAGGAATTGCTCACAACGAAAGCCAAAACCTCCAAACCCCGGACACTCTTTGCTACTCTACCTAGCCGGGACTCTACACACCCCAGCAGGGCATCGCAAGACCATCCTGCTCACAGACTGCACAGCCATCGGCTCGACTCTCTAAGGGAGCTGACATGCTGACCTGAGACTCGGAGCCAGATTCCATCTCCCCACTGATGCACGGAGCAGGGCAGAGCAGGTCCAGGCTGACCCCAAGTGAGACACCACACACACCACGTGACACAAAACGGGGACCAGACAAAGGACGGGACACAGACCGCAACTGCTCTGCCCGGCACACGTGAATCCAAGGATCAAAAGTAAGCCCTTCCTTGCAGGCGCCCAAATAGCCTGTCACAGGATACGCCTTGCACCGGACTCATTTCAAAAATCCCTCCAGGCGAGGCACACACTTGCACCGACTCCCAACCCCTCTCTGGGGCTTTGCCCGGCACTTATCTTTCCGAGAGAGCCGGGGATGCGAAGCCATCTTTCATGCACAGGAGGGGCACCTGGCTGGCTCAGAGGTCCTCCCATCGTCAGACTACCGGCAGTCAACTGCGAGAAAGAAAACCAGACACCGTATCTCAGTAGTGTGGCACGTGGGCCCAGACCCCATGAGCCCTCGACTCACTCTCGACCAGGCAGGTCCTCGGGTCGCTGGCTCTCACCGGACTCGGACACTCTGGCTGCCATCTTCTGGGATACCTGAGTGAGCCAGAGACAAAATTAGATGGCATCTCTAAAGCTGCAGGGGATCCCCGCTCCTCCTGCTGCCTCCCCAACTCACCTCCAAGGCTCCTCTCTCTTCAGCTGCTCCCAAGACCGCCCCTGCAAATGAAATGGCCAAACGCTCAAACACTCAGCTCTCCAACATTTAGGAATTGCTCACAACGAAAGCCAAAAACCTCCAAACCCCGGACACTCTTTGCTACTCTACCTAGCCGGGACTCTAGACACCCCAGCAGGGCATCGCAAGACCATCCTGCTCACAGACTGCACAGCCATCGGCTCGACTCTCTAAGGGAACTGACATGCTGACCTGAGACTCGGAGCCAGATTCCATCTCCCCACTGATGCACGGAGCAGGGCAGAGCAGGTCCAGGCTGACCCCAAGTGAGACACCACACACACCACGTGACACAAAACGGGGACCAGACAAAGGACGGGACACAGACCGCAACTGCTCTGCCCGGCACACGTGAATCCAAGGATCAAAAGTAAGCCCTTCCTTGCAGGCGCCCAAATAGCCTGTCACAGGATACGCCTTGCACCGGACTCATTTCAAAAATCCCTCCAGGCGAGGCACACACTTGCACCGACTCCCAACCCCTCTCTGGGGCTTTGCCCGGCACTTATCTTTCCGAGAGAGCCGGGGATGCGAAGCCATCTTTCATGCACAGGAGGGGCACCTGGCTGGCTCAGAGGTCCTCCCATCGTCAGACTACCGGCAGTCAACTGCGAGAAAGAAAACCAGACACCGTATCTCAGTAGTGTGGCACGTGGGCCCAGACCCCATGAGCCCTCGACTCACTCTCGACCAGGCAGGTCCTCGGGTCGCTGGCTCTCACCGGACTCGGACACTCTGGCTGCCATCTTCTGGGATACCTGAGTGAGCCAGAGACAAAATTAGATGGCATCTCTAAAGCTGCAGGGGATCCCCGCTCCTCCTGCTGCCTCCCCAACTCACCTCCAAGGCTCCTCTCTCTTCAGCTGCTCCCAAGACCGCCCCTGCAAATGAAATGGCCAAACGCTCAAACACTCAGCTCTCCAACATTTAGGAATTGCTCACAACGAAAGCCAAAAACCTCCAAACCCCGGACACTCTTTGCTACTCTACCTAGCCGGGACTCTACACACCCCAGCAGGGCATCGCAAGACCATCCTGCTCACAGACTGCACAGCCATCGGCTCGACTCTCTAAGGGAACTGACATGCTGACCTGAGACTCGGAGCCAGATTCCATCTCCCCACTGATGCACGGAGCAGGGCAGAGCAGGTCCAGGCTGACCCCAAGTGAGACACCACACACACCACGTGACACAAAACGGGGACCAGACAAAGGACGGGACACAGACCGCAACTGCTCTGCCCGGCACACGTGAATCCAAGGATCAAAAGTAAGCCCTTCCTTGCAGGCGCCCAAATAGCCTGTCACAGGATACGCCTTGCACCGGACTCATTTCAAAAATCCCTCCAGGCGAGGCACACACTTGCACCGACTCCCAACCCCTCTCTGGGGCTTTGCCCGGCACTTATCTTTCCCAGAGCCGGGGATGCGAAGCCATCTTTCATGCACAGGAGGGGCACCTGGCTGGCTCAGAGGTCCTCCCATCGTCAGACTACCGGCAGTCAACTGCGAGAAAGAAAACCAGACACCGTATCTCAGTAGTGTGGCACGTGGGCCCAGACCCCATGAGCCCTCGACTCACTCTCGACCAGGCAGGTCCTCGGGTCGCTGGCTCTCACCGGACTCGGACACTCTGGCTGCCATCTTCTGGGATACCTGAGTGAGCCAGAGACAAAATTAGATGGCATCTCTAAAGCTGCAGGGGATCCCCGCTCCTCCTGCTGCCTCCCCAACTCACCTCCAAGGCTCCTCTCTCTTCAGCTGCTCCCAAGACCGCCCCTGCAAATGAAATGGCCAAACGCTCAAACACTCAGCTCTCTAA
The DNA here is from genome assembly GCF_025592945.1 of Manacus candei. Classification (NCBI taxonomy): domain Eukaryota; kingdom Metazoa; phylum Chordata; class Aves; order Passeriformes; family Pipridae; genus Manacus; species Manacus candei. Next base: position 63,127 of record NW_026138092.1, read on the forward strand.
CATTTAGGAATTGCTCACAACGAAAGCCAAAACCTCCAAACCCCGGACACTCTTTGCTACTCTACCTAGCCGGGACTCTACACACCCCAGCAGGGCATCGCAAGACCATCCTGCTCACAGACTGCACAGCCATCGGCTCGACTCTCTAAGGGAACTGACATGCTGACCTGAGACTCGGAGCCAGATTCCATCTCCCCACTGATGCACGGAGCAGGGCAGAGCAGGTCCAGGCTGACCCCAAGTGAGACACCACACACACCACGTGACACAAAACGGGGACCAGACAAAGGACGGGACACAGACCGCAACTGCTCTGCCCGGCACACGTGAATCCAAGGATCAAAAGTAAGCCCTTCCTTGCAGGCGCCCAAATAGCCTGTCACAGGATACGCCTTGCACCGGACTCATTTCAAAAATCCCTCCAGGCGAGGCACACACTTGCACCGACTCCCAACCCCTCTCTGGGGCTTTGCCCGGCACTTATCTTTCCCAGAGCCGGGGATGCGAAGCCATCTTTCATGCACAGGAGGGGCACCTGGCTGGCTCAGAGGTCCTCCCATCGTCAGACTACCGGCAGTCAACTGCGAGAAAGAAAACCAGACACCGTATCTCAGTAGTGTGGCACGTGGGCCCAGACCCCATGAGCCCTCGACTCACTCTCGACCAGGCAGGTCCTCGGGTCGCTGGCTCTCACCGGACTCGGACACTCTGGCTGCCATCTTCTGGGATACCTGAGTGAGCCAGAGACAAAATTAGATGGCATCTCTAAAGCTGCAGGGGATCCCCGCTCCTCCTGCTGCCTCCCCAACTCACCTCCAAGGCTCCTCTCTCTTCAGCTGCTCCCAAGACCGCCCCTGCAAATGAAATGGCCAAACGCTCAAACACTCAGCTCTCCAACATTTAGGAATTGCTCACAACGAAAGCCAAAACCTCCAAACCCCGGACACTCTTTGCTACTCTACCTAGCCGGGACTCTAGACACCCCAGCAGGGCATCGCAAGACCATCCTGCTCACAGACTGCACAGCCATCGGCTCGACTCTCTAAGGGAGCTGACATGCTGACCTGAGACTCGGAGCCAGATTCCATCTCCCCACTGATGCACGGAGCAGGGCAGAGCAGGTCCAGGCTGACCCCAAGTGAGACACCACACACACCACGTGACACAAAACGGGGACCAGACAAAGGACGGGACACAGACCGCAACTGCTCTGCCCGGCACACGTGAATCCAAGGATCAAAAGTAAGCCCTTCCTTGCAGGCGCCCAAATAGCCTGTCACAGGATACGCCTTGCACCGGACTCATTTCAAAAATCCCTCCAGGCGAGGCACACACTTGCACCGACTCCCAACCCCTCTCTGGGGCTTTGCCCGGCACTTATCTTTCCCAGAGCCGGGGATGCGAAGCCATCTTTCATGCACAGGAGGGGCACCTGGGCTGGCTCAGAGGTTCCTGCCATTGTCAGACTACTGGCAGTCAACTGCGAGAAAGAAAACCAGACACCGTATCTCAGTAGTGTGGCACGTGGGCCCAGCCCCAAGAGCCCGCGACTCACTCTCGACCAGGCAGGTCCTCGGGTCGCTGGCTCTCACCGGACTCGGACACTCTGGCTGCCATCTTCTGGGATACCTGAGTGAGCCAGAGACAAAATTAGATGGCATCTCTAAAGCTGCAGGGGATCCCCGCTCCTCCTGCTGCCTCCCCAACTCACCTCCAATGCTCATCTGCTCCCACATGTTAGCCAGATGGCACCTGCAATCGAACAAGCTCAATGCTTCATTGCTGATCCTTTTAATACTCGGAGATTACCTACAAGGACAGCTCAAGAGAACCAATCCGTGTGTTCATCACGTCATTTTGAGTTGGCTTCAGCCCTACGAGGCTGCGTACGTCTCCTGCAATAAAAACCCAACGGAAATCTCTTTGCTGACATACTGTCCAAGAGTATGCTGGTCCATGGTAGTTTCTGTCTGACACCCATAGACCGTGACCTCTTACAGGCAGGGTCCCTGTCACGCTGGACTGTACGTTAGAAGTCGGTGCACTGCCTGTAGAACAAAAAACCAAGTATTTATGCAGATTCACCACAAGTACCCTGCCGACAAAAGAGCATCTAGTTGTGTCCTGCAGTCACTGCTCACCGTCCTCACCGGGCTCAGCTTCCCTCTGGTGCCTATCGGCTGCTGGGCCAAGGGCTCCGCATCTTAAAAAAACCCCAAAACCACAAAACTAGCCACCAAACCATCCAAATGATCAAGTAAACCTAGAGCCAAAAGTCATGTCTTGGCTCTGACCTCACATGAGAAGCCACCTTTTGACTCTGCTCCTCCGGCCTCTTCTTTTTATCTCTGCTTTACATCCAGTCCCTCTGACACTGCAAAGAAATGAGTTACCAAAGTCAGCCATATAAATGGAGGGACCTTAACTGCTGTGCAATACTAATTTCTCTTTAGACAAGCCATCTGGGGTCCAAAGACAACCTGCACAAACTAACACTGACCGACTTAAAGGCCCTGCCATACCACTCCAGAAAAGCTCGCTCTCGTGACTGCACACATGCTGCAGGTAGGGGCTGCCTCCAAGAGGATCGGAGAACTGCTGCCCTGAGTGGCTAAGCCTATCACAGGTTACCTGTCAAGACTCCTTCCTACTCCACCTATCCTCAAGTCTACACTGCAGGGCAGAGCAGTTCCAGGCCAAACACAAACTCCAGTGACACATTTCTGGACAAGTGCTGTGGTGGAACAACTGTGAATTGTGATTGTGAATTGTAAGACACAAAACACAGACTGGACAAAGGACACGACACAGACCTGAACGACTCTGCCCTGCACATCCTACTCCAGTGATGGAAAGTAAACTGCTCCTCCTATGTGTGCCAAGGGCCTCTTACGGCAGACCATTTCCCCTATGCTAATTTGAAAATTCCTCCCTCCTAACCATAAAACTGGACCCAGCTCTCATCCCCTCTCCAGGTGATAGTCCTCCACTTATCTTTCCCATAGTCGGGGATGTGAATCCATCTTCGATGCGAAGGAAGGACCCCCGGCTGGTTCAGAGGGTCCTGTGATCCCTGACTCGGTCAGCTGCGAGAAAGAAAAGCAAAACTGAGACAAGAGTTTGGCAGCACATGGGCAATAACCCCGCAATTGGCTAGTCCCCGTCCCCTAAGCTGTGAGGTTCTCGGGCCACTGGCTCCGACCCCAGTCGGAGGCTGCTGCCGTCACCGTGTGCCGTACCTGGGCGCGTGAGGAAAAAAAGTTACGTGGTGCTTCGGAAACACCCAGCACCTCCTCACTATCTCCCCGACTCAACCTGAATGCTCCTCCATTGCCAAAAGCAGGCTGGATAGCACCTGCAACTATAAGAGATTGAGACTTAACTGATGACCCTCGTAGTACTAGGAGATTACTCACACAGACAGCTGTAGACCATCAAACCTAATTGGCAGGTGGCTCCGGCCCTCTGAGGCTGCACATGCTGTCTGTAAAGTACAAAAACCAAAAGCAAATGTACATACTGAGATACCGCCTGAAAGGATGGCTTTCCTGGGGTAGCTCCTACCTACCTCTCCTCCACAGTGACCTCTTACTGACAAGGTCCCTGAAGCATTGGACTGTCTGTTAGAAGGTGGCAGAACCCCTGGAAAACACAACAAACAAAGCATGTGCACAGATTCACCACAACACCTGTAGAAGACCATCTAGTTCTGTCCTGGAGTCAATGCTCACCTTGCTCACAGGTACTCACCTGGATCACCTCCCCTCCGGTGCCTAGAGCCTCCTGGGGCCAGGGCTCTGCATCTGAAAACAAAGAAAAAACAAACCCAAACAACAAAATCCTTAACACAGCGAGTAAACGTGGAGCCAAAAGCCACGTCTTTGTGCTGATGTCAGGTAACCACCCACCTTCTCGCTCTGCTCCTCTGGCCTCTGTTCTGTTCAACTCTGCTTTACACCCTGTCTCTCTGACATGGTAAAGAAACCCTAACTAAAGTAACCCAGATAAATGGGGAGAGCTCAAAGAGTCTCCCTTCTCTTTTGGCAAACCACCAAGGGTCACTGCCTGCAGCCAAAGACTGCAGCTATAATCAAACAGAATATCCGGGTGAAGGAGCAGAAAACTTAAGTGGCACATCTGAAAAGTCAGTGGATGCATTCACAGGCATTTAGGGGGCTCCCGGACACTGCTTTCCACCCGTACTACCTTCAAAACACTCCTGGCAATTCCTAAGCTGACACCCGAGCCCTCACTCCATCTCTGGGCTGTAACCCCCCACTACCTACTTGCAAACCTGGGTGTCTGAAACCATTTTCAACACAGAGCAACTTCACCTCAGGATAGGATAACACTTGTGAAAAAATGCCAAGCTACAGTTGAGATGATCAGGAGATCTCAAAAGATACAAAGCTCCTAAGAAAAAGAAAACAAGATAATAAATTACAAAAGCAGCTAACCAACACAGGACACAAAATAAATAAATTTAAAACCCTTGCATTTGAGTGTAATCCTCTTCATTACCATATATAGCTCTGTTGCTTTGGATGCCAAAGCTGATGCTTCAATAAAGCAAGAACAGCTTGAGAAATCCCATTCATTGAAAGAAAGGGAGAGCTCTTATCCCATTGAAGCCCAGCTGCTGAATGACCTCCTTGGGCAAAGGCTGGGGTTAATATACCCCTGGCCACACCCACATACCTTCCCATGAGGCTCGAGGGAAAGGGAGGAGCCAAATGCCACAAAGTATAAAAGCTCTGGGAGGAGTAGCACTGAGTTTTCCATGTTCAGGAGAAATAAAGGCCCTGATGCAGGAAAACACTGCTAATGAGGATAAATACACCATCTCTCTTTCTGCAGCTATACCCACTGAAACAGCAGAGACCAGGTAAGAAACTGAACTTTTCTGTTGGACAGAGGAAGAACAAGATAAACAACCTAAAAATGCAGACAAAAAATTAACTTATCAAAGAAGATGAAAGGTTAAGGTGGTGGGTCACCCGGACATTCCACAGGCAGCAAGAGTTTCTGGTCCTAGCATCTTTTCTCTGAGAAAAAGCTTTAGCTGTGTTCAATCTGGGGGCTGATATGGCAAATTTCACTGCAGGGCTCCTGGAAATGAACAAGAACCCTTTTCCCGGGGAAAAGCAAGCCCTCACCCTAATGGTCTCAGAGGTGAAGAGAAATCCGGGCACTACATAGGCAGCAAGAGCTTCTAACCTTAGCAGCTTTTCTCTGTCAAAAAGCTTCAGCTGTGTTCAATCTGGGGGCTGATATAGCAAATTTCACTGCAGGGCTCCTGGAAATGAACAAGAACCCTTTTCCCTGGGGGAAAGCAAGCCCTCACCCTAATGGTCTGGGAGGTGAAGAGAAATCCAGGCACTGCATAGGCAGAAAGAGCTTCTGACTCTAGCAGCTTTTCTCTGACAAAAAGCTTCAGTTGTGTTCAATCTGGGGACTGACATGGCCAATTTCCCTGCAAGGCTCCTGAAAGTGAATGAGGACCCTTTTCCCCTTTGATAATAAAGTAATTAACTTTTCCACCACACCTTAATTAGCTACCAATTAACTAATTCTCCTTTTACAAGGCATGCTAATTATTCACTAATGACCTAATTCAGTAATTTATTTCTTGCACTGCACCCTAATGGGTTACTAATTAATTAGTTTCACAGGCAGCAAGATTTTTCTGTCCGGTTACCTTTGGTTTCGGAGAAATCTTCATCCATGTTCACTTTGGAGAGGAGGATCAGGTATTTGAGGCAGGACTCTTGCAAGCAACAAACAGCCGTATCCCCAAGGAAACAAAGCCCTGACCCTCAGGGTTTCAGGTGCAGATAGTGTGAAACTCCATAGGCAACAAGAGTTTTCTGTCCTGGCACCTTTTTTCTGAGAGAAAACTTTGTCCATGTTCAGTTTTGGGAGATGGAGTGGCAATTTCACTGCAAGGCTCTTGCAAATGAATTACAGCCCTTTTCCCCAGGAAAGACAGCTTGTAGCCTTAAAATTTTAGGGGCAGTTGGTGGGCCAGGCTGGACACTCCATGAGCAGCAAAGTTCCCTGTGGTGGCACCTTTGGTCCAAGAGGAATACTCATTCATGTTCAATTTCAGGACTCAGACTGGAATTTTCAGAGCAGAAAAACCAGGAAAGAACCAGGGAAAGAATCCTCAGGAAGGAAATCCCTTACCCTCACGGTCTCAGGTGCAGGTGGTGCGACACTTCATGGGTGGCAACAGCTTTCTGTGGTAGAACCTTTTGTCTGGGAGGAATCTTTGTTGGCATTCAGTAGAGGGAGTCAGACTTCACTTTCAGGGGAGGGCTCTGAAAAGCAAAAACCAGACCTTTCCCACAGGAGAGAAAGCCTGTAAACGTGGGGATTCAGGTGCAGTTGATGGACCAGCCTGGGCACTCCATGGGCAACAAGATGTTTGTGTGGTGGCACCTTTTGCCTGGGAGGAATCTTCATCCCTTTTGAATTTTGGCAAGTCGGTCCAGCTATCTTGGCACCAGCCTCCTGCAAGCGAATTACAGACCATTTCCCCATGAAAGGCAACATGTAGCCTCAGACTCTCAGTTGTACTACATGAGACACCCAGGGCACTCCATGGGAAGCCACAGATGTCTGTCCTGGCATCTTTTGTCTCAGAGTTATGTTCACCTGTTTTCACTTTTGAGAGTTGCACCATGATTATCACCACAAGTCTCTGGAAACCAAATAATAGCCCTTTCCCCCAGATAATAAAGCCCTTAATCTCAGGGCTGCACATGCAGGTGGTGTGGCACTCCCTGTGCAGGAAGATCTTTCTGTCCTGTCACCATTTGTTTGGGAGGAATCCTCATCTGATTTCATTTTAAGAAGTCAAACCATCTTTCTCGGTTCAGGACACCTGTAAGTGAACAAGAGCCTGTTTCCCCAGGAAAGAAAGCCCTTACCCTCAGGGCCTCAGGGGTAGCTGCTATGAAACTCCATGGGAAACAAGAGCTCTCTGTCCTGGAACCTTTTGTCTGGGAGGAATCTTCATCCTTATGCAATTTTGGGAGTAAAGACTGACAGTTTCAGCACAGGATTAAAAACACGATCAACAGCCCTTATTCCCAGGAAAGAAAGCCTGGAACCTTTGGCTGTTAGGTGCATTTGGTGGGCCAGTTTGGGCACTCGATGGGCAGCAACATCTCTCTGTCCTGGCACCTTTTGTCTTGCAGGAATCTTGACCTGTATGGAATATTGGGAGTCAGACTGGCAGTTTCAGCACAGGATTTCTAAAAATGAACAACAGCCCTTTTACACAGGAAACAAAGCACTGACCATTTTAACTTCAGGTGCAGTTGGTAGGCCAGCCTGGGCACTCCTTAGGCAGCAAGAGCTTTCTGGTGTGCTACCTATTGTCTGGGAGGAATCCTCATCTGTATTCAATTTTGGGAGCTGGACTGCCCCTTTCGGCTCGAGGAGTCCTGCAGGGTCACATCAACCCTTTTCCCCTGGAAGGAAAGCCCTTACCTTCTTGGTTTCAGGTGCAGTTGGTGGGCCGGCCTGGACACTCGCTGGGCAGCAAGAGCTTTGTGTGGTGTCACCTTTGATCTGGGAGGAATCTTCGTCCGTATGGAATTTTGGGAGCTGGACTGCCCATTTCGGCAGTAGGATTGCTGCAAGGTAACAACAGCCCTTATGGCCAGGACAGAAAGCCTGAAACCTTTGGGTTTCAGGTGCAGTTGGTGGGCCAGCCTAGGCACTCCATGGGCAGCAAGAGCTTTCTGTGGTGGCACCTTTTATCTTGGTGGAATCCTCCTCCGTATTCAATTCTGGGAGTTGGACTGGCAATTGCAGCGCAGGACCCTTCACGTGAACTACAGCCCTTTTCCCCAAGAAAAAAGGTCCTTACCTTTGGGGTCTCAGGTGCAGTTGGTGGGCCAGCCAGGGCAGTCCATGGGCAGCAAGAGCTCTCTGTACTGGCACCTTTTGTCTGGGAGGAATCCTCGTCTGTATTCAATTCTGGAACTTGGACTGGCAATTTCAGTGCAGGACTCCTGCAAGCGAACAACAGCCCTTTCTCCCAGGCAAGAAAGTGCTTACCCTCAAGGTTTCAAGTGCAGTTGGTGGGCCAGCCTAGGCACTCCATGGGCAGCAAGAGCTTTCTGTGGTGGCACCTTTTATCTTGGTGGAATCCTCCTCCGTATTCAATTCTGGGAGTCGGACTGGCGATTGCAGCGCAGGACTCCTGCACGTGAACTACAGCCCTTTTCCCCAAGAAAAAAGGTCCTTACCTTTGGGGTCTCAGGTGCAGTTGGTGGGCCAGCCTGGACACTCGCTGGGCAGCAAGAGCTCTCTGTGCTGGCACCTTTGGTCTGGGAGGAATCTTCGTCCGTATGCCATGTTCGGACTTGGACTGGCAGTTTCAGGACAGGGCTGAAAAAAGACAACAACAGCCATTATCCCGAGGAAACAAACGGTGGAACCTCTGGCTTTCAGGTGCAGTTGGTGGGCCAGCCAGGGCAGTCCATGGGCAGCAAGAGCTCTCTGTGCTGGCACCTTTTGTCTGGGAGGAATCCTCCTCTGTATTCAATTCTGGGACTTGGACTGGCAATTTCAGTGCAGGACTCCTGCAAGCGAACAACAGCCCTTTCTCCCAGGTAAGAAAGTGCTTACCCTCAGGGTCTCAGGTGCAGTTGGTGGGCTAGCCTAGGCACTAGCCTAGGTGGGCAGCAACATCTCTCTGTCCTGGCACCTTTTGTCTTGCAACAATCTTCATCCGGATGCAGTTTTGGGAGTCGGACTGCCAGTTTCAGTGCAGGATTCCTAACAACAGCCCTTTTCCACAGCAAAGCGAGCACCGACCCTTTTAATTTCAGGTGCCGGTGGTGGGCCAGCCTGGGCACTCCTTAAGCAGCAAGAGCTTTCTGGTGTGCTACCTTTTGTCTGGGAGGAATCCTCATCCGTATTCAATTTTGGGAGCTGGACTGCCCCTTTCGGCTCGAGGAGTCCTGCAGGGTCACATCAACCCTTTTCCCCTGGAGGGAAAGCCCTTACCTTCTTGGTTTCAGGTGCAGTTGGTGGGCCGGCCTGGACACTCACTGGGCAGCAAGAGCTTTGTGTGGTGCAACCTTTAGTCTGGGAGGAATCTTCGTCCGTATGGAATTTTGGGAGCTGGACTGCCCATTTCGGCAGTAGGATTGCTGCAAGGTAACAACAGCCCTTATGGCCAGGGCAGAAAGCCTGAAACCTTTGGGTTTCAGGTGCAGTTGGTGGGCCAGCCAGGGCAGTCCATGGGCAGCAAGAGCTCTCTGTGCTGGCACCTTTTGTCTGGGAGGAATCCTCGTCTATATTCAATTCTGGGACTTGGACTGGCATTTTCAGTGCAGGACTCCTGCAAGCGAACAACAGCCCTTTCTCCCAGGCAAGAAAGTGCTTACCCTCAGGGTCTCAGGTGCAGTTGCTGGGCCAGCCAGGGCAGTCCATGGGCAGCAAGAGCTCTCTGTGGTGGCACCTTTTATCTTGGTGGAATCCTCCTCTGTATTCAATTCTGGGAGTCGGACTGGCGATTGCAGCGCAGGACTTCTGCACGTGAACTACAGCCCTTTTCCCCAAGAAAAAAGGTCCTTACCTTTGGGGTCTCAGGTGCAGTTGGTGGGCCAGCCTGGACACTCGCTGGGCAGCAAGAGCTCTCTGTGCTGGCACCTTTGGTCTGGGAGGAATCTTCGTCCGTATGCCATGTTGAGACTTGGACTGGCAGTTTCAGGACAGGGTTGAAAAAAACAACAACAGCCATTATCCCGACGAAACAAACCCTGGAACCTCTGCCTTTCAGGTGCAGTTGGTGGGCCAGCCAGGGCAGTCCATGGGCAGCAAGAGCTCTCTGTGCTGGCACCTTTTGTCTGGGAGGAATCCTCCTCTGTATTCAATTCTGGGACTTGGACTGGCAATTTCAGTGCAGGACTCCTGCAAGCGAACAACAGCCCTTTCTCCCAGGCAAGAAAGTGCTTACCCTCAGGGTCTCAGGTGCAGTTGGTGGGCTAGCCTAGGCACTCCGTGGGCAGCAACATCTCTCTGTCCTAGCACCTTTTGTCTTGCAACAATCTGCATCCGGATGCAATTTTGGGAGTCGGACTGCCAGTTTAAGCGCAGGATTCTTAACAACAGCCCTTTTCCACAGCAAAGCGAGCACCAACCCTTTTAATTTCAGGTGCCAGTGGTGGGCCAGCCTGGGCACTCCTTAAGCAGCAAGAGCTTTCTGGTGTGCTACCTTTTGTCTGGGAGGAATCCTCATCCGTATTCAATTTTGGGAGCTGGACTGCCCCTTTCGGCTCGAGGAGTCCTGCAGGGTCACATCAACCCTTTTCCCCTGGAGGGAAAGCCCTTACCTTCTTGGTTTCAGGTGCAGTTGGTGGGCCGGCCTGGACACTCACTGGGCAGCAAGAGCTTTGTGTGGTGCAACCTTTAGTCTGGGAGGAATCTTCGTCCGTATGGAATTTTGGGAGCTAGACTGCCCATTTCGGCAGTAGGATTGCTGCAAGGTAACAACAGCCCTTATGGCCAGGGCAGAAAGCCTGAAACCTTTGGGTTTCAGGTGCAGTTGGTGGGCCAGCCTAGGCACTCCATGGGCAGCAAGAGCTTTCTGTGGTGGCACCTTTTATCTTGGTGGAATCCTCCTCCGTATTCAATTCTGGGAGTCGGACTGGCAGTTGCAGCACAGGACTCCTGCATGTGAACTACAGCCCTTTTCCCCAAGAAAAAAGGTCCTTACCTTTGGGGTCTCAGGTGCAGTTGGTGGGCCAGCCAGGGCAGTCCATGGGCAGCAAGAGCTCTCTGTGCTGGCACCTTTTGTCTGGGAGGAATCCTCGTCTGTATTCAATTCTGGGACTTGGACTGGCAATTTCAGTGCAGGACTCCTGCAAGCGAACAACAGCCCTTTCTCCCAGGCAAGAAAGTGCTTACCCTCAGGGTCTCAGGTGCAGTTGGTGGGCTAGCCTAGGCACTCCGTGGGCAGCAACATCTCTCTGTCCTAGCACCTTTTGTCTTGCAACAATCTGCATCCGGATGCAATTTTGGGAGTCGGACTGCCAGTTTAAGCGCAGGATTCTTAACAACAGCCCTTTTCCACAGCAAAGCGAGCACCAACCCTTTTAATTTCAGGTGCCAGTGGTGGGCCAGCCTGGGCACTCCTTAAGCAGCAAGAGCTTTCTGGTGTGCTACCTTTTGTCTGGGAGGAATCCTCATCCGTATTCAATTTAGGGAGCTGGACTGCCCTTTTCGGCTCGAGGAGTCCTGCAAGGTCAACATCAATCCTTTTCCCCTGGAAGGAAAGCCCTTACCTTCTTGGTTTCAGGTGCAGTTCTTGGGCCGGCCTAAAAATCTTAAAATCAGGAGAAGAGCCTAAGAGAATAAAAATAAAGAGAGCAGCCTAAAAAAATTAAAATCAGGAGAGGAGCCTAAAAAAATTAAAATCAGGAAAGGAGCATAAAAAAATTAAAATCAGGGGAAGAGTATAAAAATCTAAAAATCAGGAGAGGAGCCTAAAAAAAAACAAAAATCAGGAGAGGAGCCTAAAAAAAACCAAAATCAGGAGAGGAGCCTAAAAAAAACCAAAATCAGGAGAGGAGCCTAAAAAAAACCAAAATCAGGAGAGGAGCCTAAAAAAAACCAAAATCAGGAGAGGAGCCTAAAAAAAACAAAAATCAGGAGAGGAGCCTAAAAAAATTACAATCAGGAGAGGAGTCTAAAAATCTAAAAATCAGGAGAGGAGCCTAAAAAAATTAAAACCAGCAGAGGAGCCTAAAAATATTAAAATCAGGAGAAGAGCCTAAGAGAATAAAAATCAAGAGAGCAGCCTAAAAAAATTAAAATCAGGAGAGGACACTAAACAAATTAAAATCAGGAGAGGAGTCTAAAAAAAATTAAACCAGGAGAGGAGCCTAAAAATCTTAAAATCAGGAGAAGAGCATAAAAACCTAAAAATCAGGAGAGGGGCCTAATAAAATGAAATCAGGAGAGGAGCCTAAAAAAATCAAAATCAGGAGAGGAGCCTAAAAAAATTAAAATCAGGAGAGGAGTATAAAAATCTAAAAATCAGGAAAGGAGCCTAAAAAAATTAAAATCAGGAGAGGAACCTAAAAAAATTAAAATCAGGAGAGGAGCCTAAAAAAATTAAAATCAGGAGAGGAGCCTAAAAAAATTAAAATCAGGAGAGGAGCCTGAAAAAACTAAAATCAGGAGAGGAGCCTAAAAATCTGAAAATCAGGAGAGGAGTATAAAAATCTTAAAATCAGGAGACAAGCCTAAAAATCTAAAAATCAGGAGAGGAGCCTAAAAAAAACAAAAATCAGGAGAGGGGCCTAATAAAATGAAATCAGGAGAGGAGCCTAAAAAAATCAAAATCAGGAGAGGAGCCTAAAAAAATTAAAATCAGGAGAGGAGTATAAAAATCTAAAAATCAGGAAAGGAGCCTAAAAAAATTAAAATCAGGAGAGGAACCTAAAAAAATTAAAATCAGGAGAGGAGCCTAAAAAAATTAAAATCAGGAGAGGAGCCTAAAAAAATTAAAATCAGGAGAGGAGCCTGAAAAAACTAAAATCAGGAGAGGAGCCTAAAAATCTGAAAATCAGGAGAGGAGTATAAAAATCTTAAAATCAGGAGACAAGCCTAAAAATCTAAAAATCAGGAGAGGAGCCTAAAAAAAACAAAAATCAGGAGAGGAGCCTAAAAAAATTAAAATGAGGAGAGGAGCCTAAAAAAATTAAAATCAGGAGAGGAGTATAAAAATCTTAAAATCAGGAGAGGAGTATAAAAATCTTAAAATCAGGAGACGAGCCTAAGAAAATTAAAATCAGGAGAGCAGCCCAAATAAATTAAAATCAGGAGAGGAGTCTAAAAGAATTAAAATCAGGAGAGGAGCCTAAGAAAATTAAAATCAGGAGAAGAGCCTACAAAAATTAAAATCAGGACAGGAGCCTACAAAAATTAAAATCAGGACAGGAGCCTACAAAAACTAGAATCATGAGAGGAGCCTAAAAAAATTAATATCAGGAGAGGAGCTTAAAAAAATTAAAACCAGCAGAGGAGCATAAAAAAAATTAAAAGCAGGAGAGGAGCCTAAGAGAATAAAAATCAGGAGAGGAGACTAAAAATCTAAAAATCAGGAGAGGAGCCTAAAAAAATTAATATCAGGAGAGGAACCTAAAAAAATTAAAATCAGGAGAAGAGCCTAAAAAAAACAAAAATCAGGAGAGGAGCCTAAAAAAATTAATATCAGGAGAGGAACCTAAAAAAATAAAAATCAGGAGAGGAGCCTAAAAAAAACAAAAATCAGGAGAGGAGCCTAAAAAAATTAAAATCAGGAGAGGAACCTAAAAAAATTAAAATCAGGAGGGGAGCCTAAAAAAAACAAAAATCAGGAGAGGAGCCTAAAAAAATTGAAATCAGGAGAGGAGTCTAAAAATCTAAAAATCAGGAGAGGAGCCAAAAAAAATTAAAATCAGGAAAAGAGCCTAAAAATATTAAAATCAGGAGAAGAGCCTAAGAGAATAAAAATCAAGAGAGCAGCCTAAAAAAATTAAAATCAGGAGAGGAGCCTAAAAAAATTAAAATCAGGAGAAGAGACTAAAAATATTAAAATCAGGAGGAGAGCCTAAGAGAATAAAAATCAAGAGAGCAGCCTAAAAAAATTAAAATCAGGAGAGGACACTAAACAAATTAAAATCAGAAGAGGAGTCTAAAAAAATTGAAACCAGGAGAGGAGTACAAAAATCTTAAAACCAGGAGAAGGAGCATAAAAATCTAAAAATCAGGAAAGGAGTCTAAAAAAAAAAAAAATCAGGAGAGGAGCCTAAAAAAATTAAAATCAGGAGAGGAGCCAAATAAATTTTAAATAAGGAAATGAGCCTAAAAATCTTAAAATCAGGAGAAGAGCCTAAGAGAATAAAAATAAGGAGAGCAGCCTAAAAAAATTAAAACCAGGAGAGGAGCCTAAAAAAATTAAAACCAGCAGAGGAGCCTAAAAAAATTAAAAGCAGGAGAGGAGCCTAAGAGAATAAAAATCAGGAGAGGAGACTAAAAATCTAAAAATCAGGAGAGGAGCCTAAAAAAAGTAATATCAGGAGGGGAACCTAAAAAACTAAAATCAGGAGAGGAGCCTAAAAAAACAAAAATCAGGGGAGGAGGCTAAAAAAATTGAAATCAGGAGAGGAGCCTAAAAAAATTAAAATCAGCAGAGGAGCCTAAAAATATTAAAATCAGGAGAAGAGCCCAAGAGAATAAAAATCAAGAGAGCAGCCTAAAAAAATTAAAATCAGGAGAGGACACTAAACAAATTAAAATCAGGAGAGGAGTCTAAAAAAAATTAAACCAGGAGAGGAGCCTAAAAATCTTAAAATCAGGAGAAGAGCATAAAAACCTAAAAATCAGGAGAGGAGCCTAAAAATCTAAAAATCAGGAGAGGGGCCTAATAAAATAAAATCAGGAGAGGAGCCTAAAAAAATCAAAATCAGGAGAGGAGCCTAAAAAAATTAAAATCAGGAGAGGAGTATAAAAATCTAAAAATCAGGAAAGGAGCCTAAAAAAATTAAAATCAGGAGAGGAGCCTAAAAAAATTAAAATCAGGAGAGGAGCCTAAAAATCTTAAAATCAGGAGAGGAGCCTAAAAAAATTAAAATCAGGAGAGGAGCCTAAGAAAATTAAAATCAGGAGAGGAGCCTAAGAAAATTAAAATCAGGAGAGGAGCCTTAAAAAATTAAAATCAGGAGAGGAGCCTGAAAAAACTAAAATCAGGAAAGGAGTCTAAAAATCTGAAAATCAGGAGAGGAGCCTAAAAATCTTAAAATCAGGAGACGAGCCTAAAATCCTAAAAATCAGGAGAAAAGCCTAAAAAAATTAAAATCAGGAGAGGAGCCAAAAAAATTTTAAATCAGGAAATGAGCCTAAAAATCTTAAAATCAGGAGAAGAGCCTAAGAGAATAAAAATAAGGAGAGCAGCCTAAAAAAATTAAAATCAGGAGAGGAGCCTAAAAAAATTAAAATCAGGAGAGGAGTATAAAAATCTTAAAATCAGGAGACGAGCCTAAGAAAATTAAAATCAGGAGAGCAGCCCAAATAAATTAAAATCAGGAGAGGAGTCTAAAAAAATTAAAATCAGGAGAGGAGCCTAAGAAAATTAAAATCAGGAGAAGAGCCTAAAAAAATTAAAATCAGGAGAGGAGCCTAAAAAAAGTAAATACAGGACAGGAGCCTACAAAAACTAGAATCATGAGAGGAGTCTAAAAAAATTAATATCAGGAGAGCAGCCTAAAAAAATTAAAACCAGCAGAGGAGCCTAAAAAAATTAAAAGCAGGAGAGGAGCCTAAGAGAATAAAAATCAGGAGAGGAGACTAAAAATCTAAAAATCAGGAGAGGAGCCTAAAAAAATTAATATCAGGAGAGGAACCTAAAAAAATTAAAATCAGGAGAGGAGCCTAAAAAAAACAAAAATCAGGAGAGGAGCCTAAAAAAATTAATATCAGGAGAGGAACCTAAAAAAATTAAAATCAGGAGAGGAGCCTAAAAAAATTGAAATCAGGAGAGGAGCCTAAAAATCTAAAAATCAGGGGAGGAGCCAAAAAAAATTAAAATCAGGAAAAGAGCCTAAAAATATTAAAATCAGGAGAAGAGCCTAAGAGAATAAAAATCCTGAGAGCAGCCTAAAAAAATTAAAATCAGGAGAGGAGCATAAAAAAAATTAAAATCAGGACAGGAGCTCAAAAAAATTTTAAATCAGGAAAGGAGCCTAAAAATATTAAAATCAGGAGAAGAGCCTAAGAGAATAAAAATCAAGAGATCTGCCAAAAAAAATTCAAATCAGGAGAGGAGACTAAACAAATTAAAATCAGGAGAGGAGTCTAAAAAAATTAAAACCAGGAGAGGAGCACAAAAAAATTAAAATCAGGAGAGGAGTATAAAAATCTTAAAATCAGGAGAGGAGCCTAAGAAAATTAAAATCAGGAGAGGAGCCTAAGAAAATTAAAATCAGGAGAGGAGCCTAAGAAAATTAAAATCAGGAGAGGAGCCTTAAAAAATTAAAATCAGGAGAGGAGCCTGAAAAAACTAAAATCAGGAGAGGAGTCTAAAAATCTGAAAATCAGGAGAGGAGCCTAAAAATCTTAAAATCAGGAGACGAGCCTAAAATCCTAAAAATCAGGAGAGGAGCCTAAAAAAATTAAAATCAGGAGAGGAGCCAAAAAAATTTTAAATCAGGAAATGAGCCTAAAAATCTTAAAATCAGGAGAAGAGCTTAAGAGAATAAAATAAAGGAGAGCAGCCTAAAAAAATTAAAATCAGGAGAGGAGCCTAAAAAATTTAAAATCAGGAGAGGAGTATAAAAATTTTAAAATCAGGAGACGAGCCTAAAAATCTAAAAATCAGGAGAGGATCCTAAAAAAAACAAAAATCAGGAGGGGAGCCTAAAAAAATTAAAATCAGGAGAGGAGCCTAAAAAAATTAAAATCAGGAGAGGAGTATAAAAATCGTAAAATCAGGAGACGAGCCTAAGAAAATTAAAATCAGGAGAGCAGCCCAAATAAATTAAAATCAGGAGAGGAGTCTAAAAAAATTAAAATCAGGAGAGGAGCCTAAGAAAATTAAAATCAGGAGAAGAGCCTAAAAAAATTAAAATCAGGAGAGGAGCCTAAAAAAAGTAAAATCAGGACAGGAGCCTACAAAAACTAGAATCATGAAAGGAGCCTAAAAAAATTAAAATCAGGAGAGGAGCCTAAAAAAATTAAAACCAGCAGAGGAGCCTAAAAAAATTAAAAGCAGGAGAGGAGCCTAAGAGAATAAAAATCAGGAGAGGAGACTAAAAATCTAAAAATCAGGAGAGGAGCCTAAAAAAATTAATATCAGGAGAGGAACCTAAAAAAATTAAAATCAGGAGAGGAGCCTAAAAAAAACAAAAATCAGGAGAGGAGCCTAAAAAAATTAATATCAGGAGAGGAACCTAAAAAAATTAAAATCAGGAGAGGAGCCTAAAAAAAACAAAAATCAGGAGAGGAGCCTAAAAAAAACAAAAATCAGGAGAGGAGCCTAAAAAAATTAATATCAGGAGAGGAACCTAAAAAAATTAAAATCAGGAGAGGAGCCTAAAAAAATTGAAATCAGGAGAGGAGCCTAAAAATCTAAAAATCAGGAGAGGAGCCAAAAAAAATTAAAATCAGGAAAAGAGCCTAAAAATATTAAAATCAGGAGAAGAGCCTAAGAGAATAAAAATCAAGAGAGCAGCCTAAAAAAATTCAAATCAGGAGAGGAGTCTAAAAAAAATTAAAATCAGGACAGGAGCTCAAAAAAATTTTAAATTAGGAAAGGAGCCTAAAAACATTAAAATCAGGAGAAGAGCCTAAGAGAATAAAAATCAAGAGAGCTGCCAAAAAAAATTCAAATCAGGAGAGGAGACTAAACAAATTAAAATCAGGAGAGGAGTCTAAAAAAATTAAAACCAGGAGAGGAGCACAAAAAAATTAAAATCAGGAGAGGAGCCTAAAACAATTAAAATCAGGAGAGGAGCCTAAAACAATTAAAATCAGGAGAGGAGCCTAAAAAAATTAAAATCAGGAGAGGAGCCTAAAACAATTATAATCAGGAAAGGAGCCTAAGAGAATAAAAATCTGGAGAGGAGACTGAAAATTTTAAAATCAGGAAAGGTGCCTAAAAAAATTAAAATCAGGAGAGGAGCCCAAAAAAAATTAAAATCAGGAGAGGAACCTAAAAAAATTAAAACCAGGAGAGGAGCCCAAAAAAATTTTAAATCAGGAAAGGTGCCTAAAAAAATTAAAATCAGGAGAGGAGCCTAAAAACCTAAAAATCAGGAGAGGGGCCTAATAAAATAAAATCAGGAGTAGGGTCTAAAAATCTAAATCAGGAGAGGAGAGTAAAAAAATTATAATCAGGAGAGGAGCCTGAAAAAACTAAAATCAGGAGAGGAGCCTAAAAATCGGAAATCAGGAGAGGAGCCTAAAAATCTTGAAATCAGGAGAGGAACCTAAAAAATTAAAATCAGGAGAGGAGTATAAAAATCTTAAAATCTGGAGACGAGCCTAAAATACTAAAAATCAGGAGAGGAGCCTAAAAAAATTAAAATCAGGAGAGGAGCCTAAAAAAAACAAAAATCAGGAGAGGAGCCTAAAAAAATTAAAATCAGGAGAGGAGCCAAAAAATCTAAAAATCAGGAGAGGAGCCTAAAAAAAACCAAAAATCAGGAGAGGAGCCTAAAAAAATTAAAATAAGGAGATAAGTCTAAAAGAATTAAAATCAGGAGAGGAGCCTTAAAAAATTAAAATCAGGAGACGAGCCCAAAAAATTTTAAATCAGGAAATGAGCCTAAAAATCTTAAAATCAGGAGAAGAGCCTAAGAGAATAAAAAAAAAGGAGAGCAGCCTAAAAAAATTAAAATCAGGAGAGGAGCCTAAAAATATTAAAAGCAGGAGAGGAGCCTGAAAAACTAAAATCAGGAGAGGAGTATAAAAATCTGAAAATCAGGAGAGGAGCCTAAAAATCTTAAAATCAGGAGAGGAGCCTTAAAAAATTATAATCAGGAGAGGAGCCTGAAAAAATTAAAATCAGGAGAGGAGCCAAAAAAATTTTAAATCAGGAAATGAGACTAAAAATCTTAAAATCAGGAGAAGAGCCTGAGAGAATAAAAAAAAAGGAGAGCAGCCTAAAAAAATTAAAATCAGGAGAGGAGCCTAAAAATATTAAAAGCAGGAGAGGAGCCTGAAAAACTAAAATCAGGAGAGGAGTATAAAAATCTGAAAATCAGGAGAGGAGCCTAAAAATCTTAAAATCAGGAGAGGGGGCTAATAAAATAAAATCAGGAGAGGAGCCTAAAAAAATTAAAATCAGGAGAGGAGCCTAAAAAAATTAAAATCAGGAGAGGAGCCTAAAAATCTAAAAATCAGGAGAGGAGCCTAAAAATCTAAAAATCAGGAGAGGAGCCTAAAAATCTAAAAATCAGGAGAGGAGCCTAAAAAAAACCAAAATCAGGAGAGGAGCCTAAAAAAATTAAAAATCAGGAGAAGAGTCTAAAAAAATTGCAATCAGGAGAGGAGCCTTAAAAAATTATAATCAGGAGAGGAGCCTGAAAAATCTGAAAATCAGGAGAGGAGCCTAAAAATCTAAAAATCAGGAGACGAGCATAAAATCCTAAAAATCAGAAGAGGAGCCTAAAAAAATTAAAATCAGGAGAGGAGCCTAAAAAAACTAGAATCATGAGAGGAGCCTAAAAAAATTAATATCAGGAGAGGAAACTAAAAAAACTAAAATCAGGAGAGGAGCCTAAAAAAAGAAAAATCAGGAGAGGAGCCTAAAAAAATTGAAATCAGGAGAGGAGCCTAAAAATCTAAAAATCAGGAGAGGAGCCAAAAAAAATTAAAACCAGCAGAGGAGCCTAAAAAAATAAAAATCGGGACAGGAGCCCAAAAAAATTTTAAATCAGAAAAGGAGCCTAAAAATATTAAAATCAGGAGAAGAGCCTAAGAGAATAAAAATCAAGAGAGCAGCCAAAAAAAATTAAAATCAGGAGAGGAGACTAAAAAAATTAAAACCAGGAGAGGAGCCTAAAAAAATTAAAATCAGACGAGGAGCCCAAAAAAATTAAAATCAAGAGAGGAGCCTACAAAAATTAAAATCAGGACAGGAGCCTACAAAAACTAGAATCATGAGAGAAGCCTAAAAAAATTAAAATCAGGAGAGGAAACTATAAAGACTAAAATCAGGAGAGGAGCCTAAAAAAATTAAAATCAGGAAAGGAGTATAAAAATCTTAAAATCTGGAGACGAGCCTAAAATACTAAAAATCAGGAGAGGAGCCTAAAAAAATTAAAATCAGGAGAGGAGACTAAAAAATTAAAATCTGGAGAGGAGACTAAACAAATTAAAATCAGGAGAGGAGTCTAAAAAAATTAAAATCAGGAGAGGAGCCTAAAAAAATTAAAATCAGGAGAGGAGCCTAAGAAAATTAAAATCAGGAGAGGAGCCCAAATAAAATTAAAATCAGGAGAGAAGCCTAAAAAAATTAAAATCAGGAGAGGAACCTAAAAAAATTAAAACCAGGAGAGGAGCCCAAAAAAATTTTAAATCAGGAAAGGTGCCTAAAAAAATTAAAATCAGGAGAGGAGCCTAAAAATCTAAAAATCAGGAGAGGGGCTTAATAAAATAAAATCAGGAGAAGAGTCTAAAAGTCTAAAAATCAGGAGAGGAGACTTAAAAAATTATAATCAGGAGAGGAGCCTGAAAAAATTAAATCAGGAGAGGAGCCTAAAAATCTTAAAATCAGGAGAAGAGTCTAAAATCCTAAAAATCAGGAGAGGAGCCTAAAAAAAACAAAAATCAGGAGAGGAGCCTAATAAATTTTAAATCAAGAAATGAGCCTAAAAATCTTAAAATCAGGAGAAGAGCCTAAGAGAATAAAATAAAGGAGAGGAGCCTAAAAAAATTAAAAAAAAGGAGAGGAGCCTAAAAAAATTAAAATCAGGAGAGGAGCCTAAAAAAATTAAAATAAGGAGAGGAGTATAAAAATCTTAAAATCAGGAGACGAGCCTAAAAATCTAAAAATCAGGAGAGGAGCCTAAAAAAAAACAAAAATCAGGAGAGGAGCCTAAAAAAATTAAAAGAAGGAGAGGAACCTAAAAAAATTAAAATCAGGAGAGGAGCCTAAAAAAAACAAAAATCAGGAGAGGAGCCTAAAAAAATTGAAATCAGGAGAGGAGCCTAAAAATCTAAAAATCAGGAGAGGAGCCAAAAAAAATTAAAATCAGGAAAAGAGCCTAAAAATATTAAAATCAGGAGAAGAGCCTAAGAGAATAAAAATCAAGAGAGCAGCCTAAAAAAATTAAAATCAGGAGAGGAGCCTAAAAAAATTAAAATCAGGAGAAGAGACTAAAAATATTAAAATCAGGAGAAGAGCCTAAGAGAATAAAAATCAAGAGAGCAGCCTAAAAAAATTAAAATCAGGAGAGGACACTAAACAAATTAAAATCAGAAGAGGAGTCTAAAAAAATTGAAACCAGGAGAGGAGTACAAAAATCTTAAAACCAGGAGAAGGAGCATAAAAATCTAAAAATCAGGAAAGGAGCCTAAAAAAAAAAAAATCAGGAGAGGAGTTTAAAAAAATTAAAATCAGGAGAGGAGCCAAAAAAATTTTAAATAAGGAAATGAGCCTAAAAATCTTAAAATCAGGAGAAGAGCCTAAGAGAATAAAAATAAGGAGAGCAGCCTAAAAAAATTAAAACCAGGAGAGGAGCCTAAAAAAACTAAAACCAGCAGAGGAGCCTAAAAAAATTAAAAGCAGGAGAGGAGCCTAAGAGAATAAAAATCAGGAAGGGAACCTAAAAAACTAAAATCAGGAGAGGAGCCTAAAAAAACAAAAATCAGGGGAGGAGGCTAAAAAAATTGAAATCAGGAGAGGAGCCTAAAAAAATTAAAATCAGCAGAGGAGCCTAAAAATATTAAAATCAGGAGAAGAGCCCAAGAGAATAAAAATCAAGAGAGCAGTCTAAAAAAATTAAAATCAGGAGAGGACACTAAACAAATTAAAATCAGGAGAGGAGTCTAAAAAAAATTAAACCAGGAGAGGAGCCTAAAAATCTTAAAATCAGGAGAAGAGCATAAAAACCTAAAAATCAGGAGAGGAGCCTAAAAATCTAAAAATCAGGAGAGGGGCCTAATAAAATAAAATCAGGAGAGGAGCCTAAAAAAATCAAAATCAGGAGAGGAGCCTAAAAAAATCAAAATCAGGAGAGGAGCCTCAAAAAATTAAAATCAGGAGAGGAGTATAAAAATCTAAAAATCAGGTAAGGAGCCTAAAAAAATTAAAATCAGGGGAGGAGCCAAAAAAAACAAAAATCAGGAGAGGAGCCTAAAAAAATTAATATCAGGAGAGGAGCCTAAAAAAATTAAAATCAGGAGAGGAGCCTAAAGAAATTGAAATCAGGAGAGGAGCCTAAAAATCTAAAAATCAGGGGAGGAGCCAAAAAAAATTAAAATCAGGAAAAGAGCCTAAAAATCTTAAAATCAGGAGAAGAGCCTAAGAGAATAAAAATCAAGAGAGCAGCCTAAAAAAATTGAAATCAGGAGAGGAGCCTAAAAAAAATTAAAATCAGGACAGGAGCTCAAAAAAATTTTAAATCAGGAAAGGAGCCTAAAAATATTAAAATCAGGAGAAGAGCCTAAGAGAATAAAAATCAAGAGAGCTGCCAAAAAAAATTAAAATCAGGAGAGGAGACTAAACAAATTAAAATCAGGAGAGGAGTCTAAAAAAATTAAAACCAGGAGAGGAGCACAAAAAAATTAAAATCAGGAGAGGAGTATAAAAATCTTAAAATCAGGAGAGGAGCCTAAGAAAATTAAAATCAGGAGAGGAGCCTAAGAAAATTAAAATCAGGAGAGGAGCCTAAGAAAATTAAAATCAGGAGAGGAGCCTTAAAAAATTAAAATCAGGAGAGGAGCCTGAAAAAACTAAAATCAGGAGAGGAGTCTAAAAATCTGAAAATCAGGAGAGGAGCCTAAAAATCTTAAAATCAGGAGACGAGCCTAAAATCCTAAAAATCAGGAGAGGAGCCTAAAAAAATTAAAATCAGGAGAGGAGCCAAAAAAATTTTAAATCAGGAAATGAGCCTAAAAATCTTAAAATCAGGAGAAGAGCTTAAGAGAATAAAATAAAGGAGAGCAGCCTAAAAAAATTAAAATCAGGAGAGGAGCCTAAAAAAATTAAAATCAGGAGAGGAGCCTAAAAAAATTAAAATCAGGAGAGGAGCCTAAAAAAAGTAAAATAAGAACAGGAGCCTACAAAAACTAGAATCATGAAAGGAGCCTAAAAAAATTAAAATCAGGAGAGGAGCCTAAAAAAATTAAAACCAGCAGAGGAGCCTAAAAAAATTAAAAGCAGGAGAGGAGCCTAAGAGAATAAAAATCAGGAGAGGAGACTAAAAATCTAAAAATCAGGAGAGGAGCCTAAAAAAATTAAAATCAGGAGAGGAACCTAAAAAAATTAAAATCAGGAGAGGAACCTAAAAAAATTAAAATCAGGAGAGGAGCCTAAAAAAATTAATATCAGGAGAGGAACCTAAAAAAATTAAAATCAGGAGAGGAGCCTAAAAAAATTAAAATCAGCAGAGGAGCCTAAAAATATTAAAATCAGGAGAAGAGCCAAAGAGAATAAAAATCAAGAGAGCAGCCTAAAAAAATTAAAATCAGGAGAGGACACTAAACAAATTAAAATCAGGAGAGGAGTCTAAAAAAATTAAACCAGGAGAGGAGCCTAAAAATCCTAAAATCAGGAGAAGAGCATAAAAACCTAAAAATCAGGAGAGGAGCCTAAAAATCTAAAAATCAGGAGAGGAGCCTAAGAAAATTAAAATCAGGAGAGGAGCCTAAAAAAATTAAAATCAGGAGAGGAGCCTGAAAAAACTAAAATCAGGAGAGGAGTCTAAAAATCTGAAAATCAGGAGAGGAGCCTAAAAATCTTAAAATCAGGAGACGAGCCTAAAATCCTAAAAATCAGGAGAGGAGCCTAAAAAAATTAAAATCAGGAGAAAAGCCTAAAAAAATTTTAAATCAGGAAATGAGCCTAAAAATCTTAAAATCAGGAGAAGAGCCTAAGAGAATAAAAATAAGGAGAGCAGCCTTAAAAAATTAAAATCAGGAGAGGAGCCTAAAAAAATTAAAATCAGGAGAGGAGCCTAAAAAAATTAAAATCAGGAGAGGAGTATAAAAATCTTAAAATCAGGAGACGAGCCTAAGAAAATTAAAATCAGGAGAGCAGCCCAAATAAATTAAAATCAGGAGAGGAGTCTAAAAAAATTAAAATCAGGAGAGGAGCCTAAGAAAATTAAAATCAGGAGAAGAGCCTAAAAAAATTAAAATCAGGAGAGGAGCCTAAAAAAAGTAAAATCAGGACAGGAGCCTACAAAAACTAGAATCATGAGAGGAGTCTAAAAAAATTATTATCAGGAGAGCAGCCTAAAAAAATTAAAATCAGGAGAGGAGCCTAAAAAAATTGAAATCAGGAGAGGAGCCTAAAAATCTAAAAATCAGGGGAGGAGCCAAAAAAAATTAAAATCAGGAAAAGAGCCTAAAAATATTAAAATCAGGAGAAGAGCCTAAGAGAATAAAAATCAAGAGAGCAGCCTAAAAAAATTAAAATCAAGAGAGCAGCCTAAAAAAATTAAAATCAGGAGAGGAGCCTAAAAAAAATTAAAATCAGGACAGGAGCTCAAAAAAATTTTAAATCAGGAAAGGAGCCTAAAAATATTAAAATCAGGAGAAGAGCCTAAGAGAATAAAAATCAAGAGAGCTGCCAAAAAAAATTCAAATCAGGAGAGGAGACTAAACAAATTAAAATCAGGAGAGCAGCCTAAAAAAATTAAAATCAGGAGAGGAGCCTAAAAAAATTAAAATCAGGAGAGGAGCCTAAAACAATTAAAATCAGGAGAGGAGCCTAAAACAATTAAAATCAGGAAAGGAGCCTAAGAGAACAAAAATCTGGAGAGGAGCCTAAAAAAATAAAATCAGGAGAGGAGCCTAAAAAAATTTTAAATCAGGAAAGGTGCCTAAAAAAATTAAAATCAGGAGAGGAGCCCAAAAAAATTTTAAATCAGGAAAGGTGCCTAAAAAAATTAAAATCAGGAGAGGAGCCTAAAAATCTAAAAATCAGGAGAGGGGCCTAATAAAATAAAATCAGGAGAAGGGTCTAAAAATCTAAATCAGGAGAGGAGAGTAAAAAAATTATAATCAGGAGAGGAGCCTGAAAAAACTAAAATCAGGAGAGGAGCCTAAAAATCGGAAATCAGGAGAGGAGCCTAAAAATCTTGAAATCAGGAGAGGAACCTAAAAAATTAAAATCAGGAGAGGAGTATAAAAATCTTAAAATCAGGAGAGGAGCCTAAAAAAACAAAAATCAGGAGAGGAGTCTAAAAAAATTAAAATCAGGAGAGGAGCCAAAAAATCTAAAAATCAGGAGAGGAGCCTAAAAAAAACCAAAAATCAGGAGAGGAGCCTAAAAAAATTAAAATAAGGAGATAAGTCTAAAAAAATTAAAATCAGGAGAGGAGCCTTAAAAAATTTTAATCAGGAGAGGAGCCTTAAAAAATTAAAATCAGGAGAGGAGCCAAAAAAATTTTAAATCAGGAAATGAGCCTAAAAATCTTAAAATCAGGAGAAGAGCATAAGAGAATAAAAATAAGGAGAGCAGCCTAAAAAAATTAAAATGAGGAGAGGAGCCTAAAAAAATTAAAATCAGGAGAGGAGCCTAAAAAAATTAAAATCAGGAGAGGAGCCTAAAAAAATTAAAATCAGGAGAGGAGCCTAAAAAAATTAAAATCAGGAGAGGAGTATAAAAATCTTAAAATCAGGAGACGAGCCTAAGAAAATTAAAATCAGGAGAGCAGCCCAAATAAATTAAAATCAGGAGAGGAGTCTAAAAAAATTAAAATCAGGAGAGGAGCCTAAGAAAATTAAAATCAGGAGAAGAGCCTAAAAAAATTAAAATCAGGAGAGGAGCCTAAAAAAAGTAAAATCAGGACAGGAGCCTACAAAAACTAGAATCATGAGAGGAGTCTAAAAAAATTATTATCAGGAGAGCAGCCTAAAAAAATTAAAATCAGGAGAGGAGCCTAAAAAAATTGAAATCAGGAGAGGAGCCTAAAAATCTAAAAATCAGGGGAGGAGCCAAAAAAAATTAAAATCAGGAAAAGAGCCTAAAAATATTAAAATCAGGAGAAGAGCCTAAGAGAATAAAAATCAAGAGAGCAGCCTAAAAAAATTAAAATCAAGAGAGCAGCCTAAAAAAATTAAAATCAGGAGAGGAGCCTAAAAAAAATTAAAATCAGGACAGGAGCTCAAAAAAATTTTAAATCAGGAAAGGAGCCTAAAAATATTAAAATCAGGAGAAGAGCCTAAGAGAATAAAAATCAAGAGAGCTGCCAAAAAAAATTCAAATCAGGAGAGGAGACTAAACAAATTAAAATCAGGAGAGCAGCCTAAAAAAATTAAAATCAGGAGAGGAGCCTAAAAAAATTAAAATCAGGAGAGGAGCCTAAAACAATTAAAATCAGGAGAGGAGCCTAAAACAATTAAAATCAGGAAAGGAGCCTAAGAGAACAAAAATCTGGAGAGGAGCCTAAAAAAATAAAATCAGGAGAGGAGCCTAAAAAAATTTTAAATCAGGAAAGGTGCCTAAAAAAATTAAAATCAGGAGAGGAGCCCAAAAAAATTTTAAATCAGGAAAGGTGCCTAAAAAAATTAAAATCAGGAGAGGAGCCTAAAAATCTAAAAATCAGGAGAGGGGCCTAATAAAATAAAATCAGGAGAAGGGTCTAAAAATCTAAATCAGGAGAGGAGAGTAAAAAAATTATAATCAGGAGAGGAGCCTGAAAAAACTAAAATCAGGAGAGGAGCCTAAAAATCGGAAATCAGGAGAGGAGCCTAAAAATCTTGAAATCAGGAGAGGAACCTAAAAAATTAAAATCAGGAGAGGAGTATAAAAATCTTAAAATCAGGAGAGGAGCCTAAAAAAACAAAAATCAGGAGAGGAGTCTAGAAAAATTAAAATCAGGAGAGGAGCCAAAAAATCTAAAAATCAGGAGAGGAGCCTAAAAAAAACCAAAAATCAGGAGAGGAGCCTAAAAAAATTAAAATAAGGAGATAAGTCTAAAAAAATTAAAATCAGGAGAGGAGCCTTAAAAAATTTTAATCAGGAGAGGAGCCTTAAAAAATTAAAATCAGGAGAGGAGCCAAAAAAATTTTAAATCAGGAAATGAGCCTAAAAATCTTAAAATCAGGAGAAGAGCATAAGAGAATAAAAATAAGGAGAGCAGCCTAAAAAAATTAAAATGAGGAGAGGAGCCTAAAAAAATTAAAATCAGGAGAGGAGCCTAAAAAAATTAAAATCAGGAGAGGAGCCAAAAAATCTAAAAATCAGGAGAGGAGCCTAAAAAAAACCAAAAATCAGGAGAGGAGCCTAAAAATCTTAAAATCAGGAGAAGAGCATAAGAGAATAAAAATAAGGAGAGCAGCCTAAAAAAATTAAAATGAGGAGAGGAGCCTAAAAAAATTAAAATCAGGAGAGGAGCCTAAAAAAATTAAAATCAGGAGAGGAGCCTAAAAATCTGAAAATCAGGAGAGGAGCCTAAAAAAAACCAAAAATCAGGAGAGGAGCCTAAAAAAATTAAAATAAGGAGATAAGTCTAAAAAAATTAAAATCAGGAGAGGAGCCTTAAAAAATTTTAATCAGGAGAGGAGCCTGAAAAAATTAAAATCAGGAGACGAGCCCAAAAAATTTTAAATCAGGAAATGAGACTAAAAATCTTAAAATCAGGAGAAGAGCCTAAGAGAATAAAAAAAAAGGAGAGCAGCCTAAAAAAATTAAAATCAGGAGAGGAGCCTAAAAATATTAAAAGCAGGAGAGGAGCCTGAAAAACTAAAATCATGAGAGGAGCCTAAAAATCTGAAAATCAGAAGAGGAGCCTAAAAAAAACAAAAATCTGGAGAGGAGCCTAAAAAAATTAAAATCAGGAGAGGAGCCTAAAAATCTGAAAACCAGGAGAGGAGCGTAAAAATGTGAAAACCAGGAGAGGAGCCTAAAAATCTTAAAATCAGGAGACGAGCCTAAAATCCTAAAAATCAGGAGAGGAGCCTAAAAAAATTAAAATCAGGAGAAGAGCATAAGAGAATAAGAATCAGGAGAGAAGCCTAAAAAAATTAAAATCAGGAGAGGAACCTAAAAAAATTAAAATCAGGAGAAGAGCCTAAAAAATTAAAATCAGGAGAGGAGCCTAAAAAAATTAAAATCAGGAGAGGAGCCTAAAAAAATTAAAATCAGGAGAGGAGCCTAAAAAAATTAAAATCAGGAGAGGAGCCTAAAAAAATTAAAATCAGGAGAGGAGCCTAAAAAAACTAGAATCATGAGAGGAGCCTAAAAAAATTAATATCAGGAGAGGAAACTAAAAAAACTAAAATCAGGAGAGGAGAGTAAAAAAATTATAATCAGGAGAGGAGCCTGAAAAAACTAAAATCAGGAGAGGAGCCTAAAAATCGGAAATCAGGAGAGGAGCCTAAAAATCTTGAAATCAGGAGAGGAACCTAAAAAATTAAAATCAGGAGAGGAGTATAAAAATCTTAAAATCAGGAGAGGAGCCTAAAAAAAACAAAAATCAGGAGAGGAGTCTAAAAAAATTAAAATCAGGAGAGGAGCCAAAAAATCTAAAAATCAGGAGAGGAGCCTAAAAAAAACCAAAAATCAGGAGAGGAGCCTAAAAAAATTAAAATAAGGAGATAAGTCTAAAAAAATTAAAATCAGGAGAGGAGCCTTAAAAAATTTTAATCAGGAGAGGAGCCTTAAAAAATTAAAATCAGGAGAGGAGCCAAAAAAATTTTAAATCAGGAGAGGAGCCTAAAAATCTTAAAATCAGGAGAAGAGCCTAAGAGAATAAAAAAAAAGGAGAGGAGCCTAAAAAAATTAAAATCAGGAGAGGAGCCTAAAAAAATTAAAATGAGGAGAGGAGCCTGAAAAACTAAAATCAGGAGAGGAGTATAAAAATCTGAAAATCAGGAGAGGAGCCTAAAAATCTTAAAATCAGGAGAGGGGGCTAATAAAATAAAATCAGGAGAGGAGCCTAAAAAAATTAAAATCAGGAGAGGAGCATAAAAAAATTAAAATCAGGAGAGGAGCCTAAAAATCTAAAAATCAGGAGAGGAGCCTAAAAATCTAAAAATCAGGAGAGGAGCCTAAAAAAAACCAAAATCAGGAGAGGGGCCTAAAAAAATTAAAAATCAGGAGAAGAGTCTAAAAAAATTGCAATCAGGAGAGGA
Organism: Manacus candei; assembly: GCF_025592945.1. Lineage (NCBI taxonomy): Eukaryota > Metazoa > Chordata > Aves > Passeriformes > Pipridae > Manacus > Manacus candei. Next base: position 91,942 of record NW_026138092.1, read on the forward strand.
GCCTTAAAAAATTATAATCAGGAGAGGAGCCTGAAAAATCTGAAAATCAGGAGAGGAGCCTAAAAATCTGAAAATCAGGAGAGGAGCCTAAAAATCTAAAAATCAGGAGACGAGCATAAAATCCTAAAAATCAGGAGAGGAGTCTAAAAAAATTAAAATCAGGAGAGGAGCCAAAAAAATTTTAAATCAGGAAATGAGCCTAAAAATCTTAAAATCAGGAGAAGAGCCTAAGAGAATAAAAATAAGAAGAGCAGCCTAAAAAAAATTAAAATCAGGAGAGGATCCTAAAAAAATTAAAATCAGGAGAAGATCCTAAGAGAATAAAAATCAAGAGAGCAGCCTAAAAAAAATTAAAATCAGAAGAGGACACTAAACAAATTAAAATCAGGAGAGGAGTCTAAAAAAAATAAAATCAGGAGAGGAGCATAAAAAAATTAAAAATCAGGAGAGGAGCCTAATAAATTTTAAATCAAGAAATGAGCCTAAAAATCTTAAAATCAGGAGAAGAGCCTAAGAGAATAAAAATAAGGAGAGGAGCCTAAAAAAATTAAAAAAAATGAGAGGAGCCTAAAAAAATTAAAATCAGGAGAGGAGCCTAAACAAATTAAAATAAGGAGAGGAGTATAAAAATCTTAAAATCAGGAGACGAGCCTAAAAATCTAAAAATCAGGAGAGGAGCCTAAAAAAAAACAAAAATCAGGAGAGGAGCCTAAAAAAATTAATATCAGGAGAGGAAACTAAAAAAACTAAAATAAGGAGAGGAGTATAAAAATCTGAAAATCAGGAGAGGAGCCTAAAAATCTAAAAATCAGGAGACGAGCCTTAAATCCTAAAAATCAGGAGAGGAGACTAAAAAAATTAAAATCAGGAGAAGAGCCAAAAAAAAAGTTTAAATCAGGAAATGAGCCTAAAAATCTTAAAATCAGGAGAAGAGCCTAAGAGAATAAAAATAAGGAGAGCAGCCTAAAAAAATTAAAATCAGGAGAGGAGCCAAAAAAAATTAAAATCAGGAAAGGAGTATAAAAATCCTAAAATCTGGAGACGAGCCTAAAAATCTAAAAATCAGGAGAAGAGCCTAAAAAAAAACAAAAATCAGGAGAGGAGCCTAAAAAAATTAAAATCAGGAGAAGATCCTAAGAGAATAAAAATCAAGAGAGCAGCCTAAAAAAATTAAAATCAGGAGAGGACACTAAACAAATTAAAATCAGTAGAGGAGTCTAAAAAAAATAAAATCAGGAGAGGAGCCTAAAAAAAATAAAATTAGGAGAGGAGCCTAAAAAAAATAAAATCAGGAGAGGAGCCTAAAAATCTAAAAATCAGGAGAGGAGCCTAAAAAAAACAAAAATCAGGAGAGGAGCCTAAAAAAATTAAAATCAGGAGAGGAGCCTAAAAATCATAAAATCAGGAGAAGAGCTTAAAAAAATTAAAATCAGGACAAGAGCATACAAAAATTAAAATCAGGACAGGAGCCTACAAAAACTAGAATAATGAGAGGAGCCTAAAAGAATTAATATCAGGAGGGGAGCCTAAAAAAATTAAAACCAGCAGAGGAGCCTAAAAAAATTAAAAGCAGGAGAGGAGTCTAAGAGAACAAAAATCAGGAGAGGAGCCTAAAAATTTAAAAATCAGGAGAGGAGCCAAAAAAAAATTAAAACCAGCAGAGGAGCCTAAAAAAATAAAAATCAGGACAGGAGCCCAAAAAAATTTTAAATCAGGATAGGAGCCTAAAAATATTAAAAGCAGGAGAAGAGCCTAAGAGAATAAAAATCAAGAGAGCAGCCTAAAAAAATTAAAATCAGGAGAGGACACTAAACAAATTAAAATCAGGAGAGGAGTCTAAAAAAATTAAAATCAGGAGAGGAGCCTAAAAATCTTAAAATCAGGAGAAGAGCATGAAAATCTAAAAATCAGGAGAGGAGCCTAAAAATCTAAAAATCAGGAGAGGAGCCTAAAAATCTAAAAATCAGGAGAGGAGCCTAAAAATCTTAAAATCAGGAGAAGAGCATAAGAGAATAAAAATAAGGAGAGCAGCCTAAAAAAATTAAAATGAGGAGAGGAGCCTAAAAAAATTAAAATCAGGAGAGGAGCCTAAAAAAATTAAAATCAGGAGAGGAGCCAAAAAATCTAAAAATCAGGAGAGGAGCCTAAAAAAAACCAAAAATCAGGAGAGGAGCCTAAAAAAATTAAAATAAGGAGATAAGTCTAAAAAAATTAAAATCAGGAGAGGAGCCTTAAAAAATTTTAATCAGGAGAGGAGCCTGAAAAAATTAAAATCAGGAGACGAGCCCAAAAAATTTTAAATCAGGAAATGAGACTAAAAATCTTAAAATCAGGAGAAGAGCCTAAGAGAATAAAAAAAAAGGAGAGCAGCCTAAAAAAATTAAAATCAGGAGAGGAGCCTAAAAATATTAAAAGCAGGAGAGGAGCCTGAAAAACTAAAATCATGAGAGGAGCCTAAAAATCTGAAAATCAGGAGAGGAGCCTAAAAAAAACAAAAATCTGGAGAGGAGCCTAAAAAAATTAAAATCAGGAGAGGAGCCTAAAAATCTGAAAACCAGGAGAGGAGCGTAAAAATGTGAAAACCAGGAGAGGAGCCTAAAAATCTTAAAATCAGGAGACGAGCCTAAAATCCTAAAAATCAGGAGAGGAGCCTAAAAAAATTAAAATCAGGAGAAGAGCATAAGAGAATAAGAATCAGGAGAGAAGCCTAAAAAAATTAAAATCAGGAGAGGAACCTAAAAAAATTAAAATCAGGAGAAGAGCCTAAAAAATTAAAATCAGGAGAGGAGCCTAAAAAAATTAAAATCAGGAGAGGAGCCTAAAAAAATTAAAATCAGGAGAGGAGCCTAAAAAAATTAAAATCAGGAGAGGAGCCTAAAAAAATTAAAATCAGGAGAGGAGCCTAAAAAAACTAGAATCATGAGAGGAGCCTAAAAAAATTAATATCAGGAGAGGAAACTAAAAAAACTAAAATCAGGAGAGGAGCCTGAAAAAAGAAAAATCAGGAGAGGAGCCTAAAAAAAGAAAAATCAGGAGAGGAGCCTAAAAAAAGAAAAATCAGGAGAGGAGCCTAAAAAAAGAAAAATCAGGAGAGGAGCCTAAAAATCTAAAAATCAGGAGAGGAGCCAAAAAAAATTAAAACCAGCAGAGGAGCCTAAAAAAATAAAAATCAGGACAGGAGCCCAAAAAAATTTTAAATCAGGAAAGGAGCCTAAAAATATTAAAATCAGGAGAAGAGCCTAAGAGAATAAAAATCAAGAGAGCAGCCAAAAAAAATTAAAATCAGGAGAGGAGACTAAAAAAATTAAAACCAGGAGAGGAGCCTAAAAAAATTAAAATCAGACGAGGAGCCCAAAAAAATTAAAATCAAGAGAGGAGCCTACAAAAATTAAAATCAGGACAGGAGCCTACAAAAACTAGAATCATGAGAGGAGCCTAAAAAAATTAAAATCAGGAGAGGAAACTATAAAAACTAAAATCAGGAGAGGAGCCTAAAAAAATTAAAATCAGGAAAGGAGTATAAAAATCTTAAAATCTGGAGACGAGCCTAAAATACTAAAAATCAGGAGAGGAGCCTAAAAAAATTAAAATCAGGAGAGGAGACTAAAAAAATTAAAATCTGGAGAGGAGACTAAAAAAATTAAAATCAGGAGAGGAGTCTAAAAAAATTAAAACCAGGAGAGGAGCCCAAAAAAATTTTAAATCAGGAAAGGTGCCTAAAAAAATTAAAATCAGGAGAGGAGCCTAAGAAAATTAAAATCAGGAGAGGAGCCCAAATAAATTAAAATCAGGAGAGAAGCCTAAAAAAATTAAAATCAGGAGAGGAACCTAAAAAAATTAAAACCAGGAGAGGAGCCCAAAAAAATTTTAAATCAGGAAAGGTGCCTAAAAAAATTAAAATCAGGAGAGGAGCCTAAAAATCTAAAAATCAGGAGAGGGGCTTAATAAAATAAAATCAGGAGAAGAGTCTAAAAGTCTAAAAATCAGGAGAGGAGACTTAAAAAATTATAATCAGGAGAGGAGCCTGAAAAAATTAAATCAGGAGAGGAGCCTAAAAATGTTAAAATCAGGAGAAGAGTCTAAAATGCTAAAAATCAGGAGAGGAGCCTAAAAAAAACAAAAATCAGGAGAGGAGCCTAATAAATTTTAAATCAAGAAATGAGCCTAAAAATCTTAAAATCAGGAGAAGAGCCTAAGAGAATAAAAATAAGGAGAGGAGCCTAAAAAAATTAAAAAAAAGGAGAGGAGCCTAAAAAAATTAAAATCAGGAGAGGAGCCTAAAAAAATTAAAATAAGGAGAGGAGTATAAAAATCTTAAAATCAGGAGACGAGCCTAAAAATCTAAAAATCAGGAGAGGAGCCTAAAAAAAAACAAAAATCAGGAGAGGAGCCTAAAAAAATTAATATCAGGAGAGGGAACTAAAAAAACAAAAATCAGGAGAGGAGCCTAAAAAAAGAAAAATCAGGAGAGGAGCCTAAAAAAATTGAAATCAGGAGTGGAGCCTAAAAATCTAAAAATCAGGAGAGGAGCCAAAAAAAATTAAAACCAGCAGAGGAGCCTAAAAAAATAAAAATCAGGACAGGAGCCCAAAAAAATTTTAAATCAGGAAAGGAGCCTAAAAATATTAAAATCAGGAGAAGAGCCTAAGAGAATAAAAATCAAGAGAGCAGCCAAAAAAAATATAAAATCAGGAGAGGAGACTAAAAAAATTAAAATGAGGAGAGGAGTCTAAAAAAATTAAAACCAGCAGAGGAGCCTAAAACAATTTAAATCAGACGAGGAGCCCAAAAAAATAAAAATCAGGAGAGGAGCCTAAAAAAATTAAAATCAGGAGAGGAGCCTAAAAAAATTAAAATCAGGAGAGGAGCCTAAAAAAATTAAAATCAGGAGAGGAGCCTAAAAAAACTAGAATCATGAGAGGAGCCTAAAAAAATTAATATCAGGAGAGGAAACTAAAAAAACTAAAATCAGGAGAGGAGCCTGAAAAAAGAAAAATCAGGAGAGGAGCCTAAAAAAAGAAAAATCAGGAGAGGAGCCTAAAAAAAGAAAAATCAGGAGAGGAGCCTAAAAAAAGAAAAATCAGGAGAGGAGCCTAAAAATCTAAAAATCAGGAGAGGAGCCAAAAAAAATTAAAACCAGCAGAGGAGCCTAAAAAAATAAAAATCAGGACAGGAGCCCAAAAAAATTTTAAATCAGGAAAGGAGCCTAAAAATATTAAAATCAGGAGAAGAGCCTAAGAGAATAAAAATCAAGAGAGCAGCCAAAAAAAATTAAAATCAGGAGAGGAGACTAAAAAAATTAAAACCAGGAGAGGAGCCTAAAAAAATTAAAATCAGACGAGGAGCCCAAAAAAATTAAAATCAAGAGAGGAGCCTACAAAAATTAAAATCAGGACAGGAGCCTACAAAAACTAGAATCATGAGAGGAGCCTAAAAAAATTAAAATCAGGAGAGGAAACTATAAAAACTAAAATCAGGAGAGGAGCCTAAAAAAATTAAAATCAGGAAAGGAGTATAAAAATCTTAAAATCTGGAGACGAGCCTAAAATACTAAAAATCAGGAGAGGAGCCTAAAAAAATTAAAATCAGGAGAGGAGACTAAAAAAATTAAAATCTGGAGAGGAGACTAAAAAAATTAAAATCAGGAGAGGAGTCTAAAAAAATTAAAACCAGGAGAGGAGCCCAAAAAAATTTTAAATCAGGAAAGGTGCCTAAAAAAATTAAAATCAGGAGAGGAGCCTAAGAAAATTAAAATCAGGAGAGGAGCCCAAATAAATTAAAATCAGGAGAGAAGCCTAAAAAAATTAAAATCAGGAGAGGAACCTAAAAAAATTAAAACCAGGAGAGGAGCCCAAAAAAATTTTAAATCAGGAAAGGTGCCTAAAAAAATTAAAATCAGGAGAGGAGCCTAAAAATCTAAAAATCAGGAGAGGGGCTTAATAAAATAAAATCAGGAGAAGAGTCTAAAAGTCTAAAAATCAGGAGAGGAGACTTAAAAAATTATAATCAGGAGAGGAGCCTGAAAAAATTAAATCAGGAGAGGAGCCTAAAAATGTTAAAATCAGGAGAAGAGTCTAAAATGCTAAAAATCAGGAGAGGAGCCTAAAAAAAACAAAAATCAGGAGAGGAGCCTAATAAATTTTAAATCAAGAAATGAGCCTAAAAATCTTAAAATCAGGAGAAGAGCCTAAGAGAATAAAAATAAGGAGAGGAGCCTAAAAAAATTAAAAAAAAGGAGAGGAGCCTAAAAAAATTAAAATCAGGAGAGGAGCCTAAAAAAATTAAAATAAGGAGAGGAGTATAAAAATCTTAAAATCAGGAGACGAGCCTAAAAATCTAAAAATCAGGAGAGGAGCCTAAAAAAAAACAAAAATCAGGAGAGGAGCCTAAAAAAATTAATATCAGGAGAGGGAACTAAAAAAACAAAAATCAGGAGAGGAGCCTAAAAAAAGAAAAATCAGGAGAGGAGCCTAAAAAAATTGAAATCAGGAGTGGAGCCTAAAAATCTAAAAATCAGGAGAGGAGCCAAAAAAAATTAAAACCAGCAGAGGAGCCTAAAAAAATAAAAATCAGGACAGGAGCCCAAAAAAATTTTAAATCAGGAAAGGAGCCTAAAAATATTAAAATCAGGAGAAGAGCCTAAGAGAATAAAAATCAAGAGAGCAGCCAAAAAAAATATAAAATCAGGAGAGGAGACTAAAAAAATTAAAATGAGGAGAGGAGTCTAAAAAAATTAAAACCAGCAGAGGAGCCTAAAACAATTTAAATCAGACGAGGAGCCCAAAAAAATAAAAATCAGGAGAGGAGCCTAAAAAAATTAAAATCAGGAGAGGAGCCTAAAAAAATTAAAATCAGGAAGGAAGCCTAAGAGAATAAAAATCAGGAGAGGAGACTAAAAATCTAAAAATCTGGAGAGGAGCCTAAAAAAATTAAAATCAGGAGGGGAGCCTAAGAGAATAAAAATCAGGAGAGGAGACTAAAAATCTAAAAATCAGGAGAGGAGCCTAAAAAAATTAATATCAGGAGAGGAGCCTAAAAAAATTAAAATCAGGAGAGAAGCCAAATATCTAAAAATCAGGAGAGGAGCCTAAAAAAATTAAAATCAGCAGAGGAGCCTAAGAGAATCAAAATCTGGAGAGGAGACTGAAAATTTAAAAATCAGGAGAGGAGCGTAAAAAAATTAAAATCAGGAGAGGAGCCTAAAAAAATTAAAATCAGGAGAGGAGCCTTAAAAAATTATAATCAGGAGAGGAGCCTGAAAAAACTAAAATCAGGAGAGGAGCCTAAAAATCTGAAAATCAGGAGAGGAGCCTAAAGTCCTAAAAATCAGGAGAGGAGCTTAAAAAATTCAAAATCAGGAGAGGAGCCAAAAAAATTTTAAATCAGGAAATGAGCCTAAAAATCTTAAAATCAGGAGAACAGCGTAAGAGAATAAAAATAAGGAGAGCAGCCTAAAAAAATTAAAATTAGGAGAGGAGCCTAAAAAAATTTAAATCAGGAGAAGAGCCTAGAAAAATTAAAATCAGGACAGGAGCCTACAAAAATTAAAATCAGGACAGGAGCCTACGAAAACTAGAATCATGAGAGGAGCCTAAAAAAATTAATATCAGGAGAGGAGCCTAAAAAAACAAAAATCAGGAGAGGAGCCTAAAAAAATTGAAATCAGGAGAGGAGCCTAAAAATCTAAAAATCAGGAGAGAAGCCAAAAAAAATTAAAACCAGCAGAGGAGCCTAAAAAAATTAAAATCAGGACAGGAGCCCAAAAAAATTTTAAATCAGGAAAGGAGCCTAAAAATATTAAAATCAGGAGAAGAGCCTAAGAGAATTAAAATCAAGAGAGCAGCCTAAAAAAATTAAAATCAGGAGAGGAGCCTAAAATAATCAAAATCAGACGAGGAGCCCAAAAAAATTAAAATCAGGAGAGGACACTAAACAAATTAAAATCAGGAGAGGAGTCTAAAAAAATTAAAACCAGGAGAGTAGCCTAAAAATCTTAAAATCAGGAGAAGAGTCTAAAAAAATTAAAATCCGGAGAGGAGCCTTAAAAAATTATAATCAGGAGAGGAGCCTGAAAAAACTAAAATCAGGAGAGGAGCCTAAAAATCTGAAAATCAGGAGAGGAGCCTAAAAATCTTAAAATCAGGAGATGAGCCTAAAAATCTTAAAATCAGGAGACGAGCCTAAAATCCTAAAAATCAGGAGAGGAGCCTAAAGAAATTAAAATCAGGAGAGGAGCCTTAAAAATTTTAAATCAGGAAATGAGCCTAATAATCTTAAAATCAGGAGAAGAGCCTAAGAGAATAAAAATAAGGAGAGCAGCCTAAAAAAATTAAAATCAGGAGAGGAGCCTAAAAAAATTAAAATCAGGAGAGGAGTATAAACATCTTAAAATCAGGAGACGAGCCTAAAAATCTAAAAATCAGGAGAGGAGCCTAAAAAAAACCAAAATCAGGAGAGGAGCCTAAAAAATTTAAAATCAGGAGAGGAGCCTACAAAAATTAAAATCAGGACAGGAGCCTACAAAAACTAGAATCATGAGAGGAGCCTAAAAAAATTAAAACCAGCAGAGGAGCCTAAAAAAATTAAAACCAGCAGAGGAGCCTAAAAAAATTACAAGCAGGAGAGGAGCCTAAGAGAATAAAAATCAGGAGAGGAGACTAAAAATCTAAAAATCAGGAGAGGAGCCTTAAAAAATTAATATCAGGAGAGGAACCTAAAAAATCTAAAATCAGGAGAGGAGCCTAAGAAAATAAAAATCAGGAGAGGAGACTAAAAACCTTAAAATCAGGAGAGGAGCCTGAAAAAATTAAAATCAGGACAGGAGACTAATACAATAAAAATCAGGGGAGCAGCCTAAAAAAATTAAAATCAGGAGAGGAGCCTGAAAAAATTAAAATGAGGAGAGGAGCCTGAAAAAATTAAAATGAGGAGAGGAGCCTGAAAAAATTAAAATGAGGAGAGGAGCCTGAAAACAGTAAAATCAGGACAGAGGACTAATACAATAAAAATCAGGAGAGAAGCCTGAGAAATTTAAAATCAGGAGAGGAGCCTGAAAAAATTACTATCAGGAGAGACCCAGAACTCACCCAAGTCTCCCCAGAAAACTACCAGAAACTGATTTAAATCTTACCAAAAATGACCCAGAGCTCACCCAAATCTCCCTAAAAAATGACCAGAAACTGATTCAAATCTCCCCAAAAAAGACACAAAAATTGATCCAATTCACCCCTAAAATTGATCCAGAACTGACACAAAACTGGCCCAATTCACCTCAAAAACTAACTCCAAATTGGCCCAAAACCTGACCTAAAAATGCAAAAAACCCCCCCCAAAACTGACCCAAAATGATACAAAATCAGCCCCAAATATGACCAGAAACTGACCCCAAAACCCCAAAACACTGATACCAAGACTCACCCAAATCTCCCCAAAAAATAACACAAAAGTCAGCCCAATCACCCCAAAAAATGACCAGAAATTGACCCAAAATTACCGCAAAAATAGACCCAAAACTCACCCAAATCACCCCAAAAAGCGACCAGAAAGTCAGCCAAATCACCCCATAAAATGACCCAGAACTCACCCAAATCTCCCCAAAAAATCACCCACAAGTCAGCCAAATCACCCCATAAAATTACCAGAAACTGACCCAAATCACCCCCCAAAATGACCCAGAACTCACCCAAATCTCCCCAAAGAATGACCAGAAACTTAGCAAAAAAAACCCCAATAAATGACCCAAAACTGACCCAAATCTCCCCTAAAAAATGATCCGTCACCCAAATCTCCCCAAAAAATGACCAGAAACTGACCCAAATCTCCCCCAAAAATGACCAGAAACTCACAAAAAATAACCCCCAAAAATGATCAGAAACTGACACAAATCTCCCCAACAAATGACCCAAACTTTATTTCTTTTCTTAGCAACAAATCCCTTCCTTTGCTCCCCTCTGGCCCTGCCCACACGGCCCCAGTTCAGCTCTCAGTGAGTTCTTGCTTCTGGGCAGCGACTCCTCTGCCTCTTGCTGGGGCGGCAGCAGCTCCTGTGCCGGCAGGGAGAGGGACCCCGAGCCAGGAGAGGGACCCCGAGCCAGGAGAGGGACCCCGAGCCAGGAGAGGGACCCCAGAGCCCCTACAGAGACCCCAGAGCCATTATAGGGACCCCAGAGCCACGATAGAAACCCCAGAGTCCCTACAGAGACCCCAGAGCCATTATAGGGACCCCAGAGCCCTCCAGAGCCCCTATAGAGACCCCAGAGCCATTACAGGGACCCCAGAGCCCTCCAGAGCCCCTTGCTGGGTCACAGCCCCTCTTCTCCCGCCCAAACCCACCTTTCTGGCTGCAGCTGCTTTTCTTCTCTGGCTCCCCCTTCCTTCCCCAGGGAGCTTTGCCTTGTTCTTTGGCCAGGCTCCAGCTGCAGCTCAAGGGCAAAGCTGCAACTACAATTCCCCCTTCGGGTTTTTCACCTGAAAAACAAAGGCTTGGGCCAAACTCTGACCAGTCACTCGCTGAACACGAGACATCAAACAGGGCACACAGAATAAAATGCATCCAACTCTAAATCATGTTACAATGACTGTCCACCCCAATCCAGCACTGACATTAAAAACCTTCAAGCAATCAAAAAGACCTCCAAACATCCCTTAGATAGAGAAAAGCACACCAGGAACGAATGCAAAAAGAAAAATTCCAAACAATGCTCAATTAAATAACCATGGACTGATATAAAACATGTTTAGGGAACTTAAACCACTTCTTCCCATTATTCTCCATCAGAAATTACCCTTATTTAAGTTCTCCTTTTAACACTTCATTAAAACTGACTTATTAGGAAATGGTTTGAACCAAACTTCATAACTTGATGACTCCAGGGTTTGTGCTCCTTGACTTTGGCCTGAAGGGGTTTGGAACACAGGCTTTGTTCTGGAGAGCTTTTCCCCAATCTACAAACCCTTCTGCAAATGGGACTCCCTTCCCTCAGGGTTCGGTGGCCTCTGGTTTTCCTGAAGGCTGGGGGGGATCTGGGAGCCAAATCCCAAGGGATCCAGCCCAGCTCTGCACACACACACACACACATTTCCAGCTGGTCACAGTCTCACGGGGGCCACCACCACTCAGCACATTTGCACACAAACAGCCCTCTGAGTTCCTGGCACTGGGTCTGATGGACTAAGAAATGATCAGTCTGGTGGTTTGCCCTCAGAGGAGTAAGATCCAATGATGCATTTCTATTTTCATGACAATATAACCTGGAAAACACAAACATATTTCTGCTTCATGTGCAATTTAAAATTCAAAGACACAGAAACATTCCTAGAGTTCAAGTCCCCAGGTTTGGTTCCAAATGTCACTCGGTCCCCCTGGGACAAGAACAGTGGCACACACGGACTCAACAGCCCTGCACAAGCCCAGGAGTGGGGGGGAAATATCCTTGAGAGCACTGCTGCATTTCAAAAAGAAGTCAGTCACATCAACTCTGTAACAAATAAAAAAGAGAAGCCAAAATAAATAACTGTAGACGGGGTATCAAGTACCTTGAGAATACCAATAAGAAAAAACTAAGAATAAAGGCATCTATTTGAAGTACAAAGAGTTTGGGAGACACCATTTGTTTGCCACAAAGCCTTTATTTTGTTGGCTCTTCTATAGTTAGAACCCAAACCTTACCCTCCCACAAAAAGCAGAAAACCTCTTCAGAGAGTTAGGAGATGGAGTCAGTTTGGATTAATGGGAAGAACATCTCTGGAGACAAAATAAAGCAGAGAAAATAACCCCATCCTCAACAACAGAGCTGCCTCCCCACTGCCTGCCCCTGGACACTTGCTCTGGGGGTGACAGAGCCTGAAGTCTCCTGCCTAGTCCTGGGCAATACTTCCTGGGGACCACAGCACCACTGAGTTCCTAAAAATATCACAGGTTGGGCAGGTGCTTGGATTTTGTCTGGATTAACTCCCCTTCTTCCTTTCCAGGTGCTGCCCTACTCATTGTAATGGTGCTTGTACTCCCTGAGCCATTCCCTCCCCCATCCAACCATCCCTTGTGCCCTCTCTGACAAGGACAGTGGGTCCAGGTGTTCTGCCACGCTCCCAGGGCACAGGGGGGGACTGTGGAGCCACCCTCGAGGGGGGAAACGTGCCCTGCCTGCCCTGCCCAGGGAAAGGGAACTGCCCCAGTGCTCCCCAGCACAAGGCACCCTTGGAAATGTCCACTGCAATGGGACACTCAGGGACAGCAACAAGCACTGCACGAGGCTGCTCTGGCACAGGACCAATTTTAGCCTCAGCTTTTCTCTGGACCACTTCACTTTGTTTGCCACCTCATCCTGCAGTCAGAACTTGCTGTCCTTGCAACCTTTCAGGGTGACCAAAAATGAGAGAGGCCTCTGCTCCAGCACCCACAAGGGCCTGATCCATCTGACAGGATCCATTTTTCCAGGGAATTCAAAGCTCCACCTGAGGACTAGGGTCTTTTCTCACCCATCCCTGTGCTGCAGCTTGGCCTCCATCTCACTGTGCTTTCAGTTCCCTCCATGGTTGAACACTGGCAGCCCTGGCCCTGGGCGGAGCTCGGCATCCTGATCCCATCCCTCCTGGCCCCCGGAACCGCTGACTCAGCAATGGGGGGCCCTCCATTGCCAAGGGCACGGGCCCGTCGGGGCTCACGGGGGGAGCAGGAGGGCGAAGGCTCCAGCCCTGCTGCTACAACCTTCCACCACTACAGCCAACAGAGGAGCCTCTCCAGCCCTGCCTCCCAAGGCATCCTCAACAAACCCAGCCCAGCTCCACAGGACAAACTGCTCCCTGTCTGCCCAGGCCAGTCTAATCCCAGAGGCTCCCAGGGTCATGCAAAACAACTGCCCAGGAGATCAGAGACCCCAGTCCATCTCTTCCTAGCACAGGTTTGGGTTAGTTTGGCAAACAGACCAACTGAGGAATTCCCCAATGTTTTCCCAGTTTGACCCCTGTCACACCAATCACCTTAACACTGCCAGTCCATAATTCTCCCTCTCTTGGGTTAAGGACTGAGCAAGTTGGACCTGTGTCTGAGCAGGACATGTGCAAACCAAATGCTGGGGACTGGAACACACACCTGGCACTCCTGCAGCTCTCACAGTCACATTCCAGAGAAAACAGCCAATTGCACCCTCACTGCTCATTTCTTAATCCCAATCCCACACTTGTTTGGCACTTGGAGCACCGCTTTTAGAACCCAATTACAGCCCATTAGAGAGCTCCCTGTCTAGCAGGGACAGGGACCCCTGGGATACTCTCAGCAATGCCTGAATCCATGGCAGGGACCTTGCTTTGAGCTCCCCAGGGCCGGGCACCCCGAGGATCTCCCCGAATAATCCTTTCGGTGCGCGCTGGAGTCCTCGGGGTGCCCCAACCCGGGGGGCACCAACAGCACTGTCCCTCCAGGGGGCCAATTTGGTCCTAAACTGCAGGGGGATCTTGCCTGTGTCCCAGACTGGTCCGGAGATCTGAGGCCCTTCCCGAGAAAATCTCGGTGCCGGCGTGAAGGGCCAGAGATCCCTTGGAGCCACGGGAGAGCAGGCACAGAGTCCCTCCTGGGGGGCAATTTGCCTGCCTGAAAACAGCTCTTCAAAGGAGCCTCTAAGACTCAGCTGGTGACTTTTAGAAGCCAGGCATTCCTTGCTTACAACACCCTGCCATGATCCCAGCCCCACGGGGGTCCTGGCAATCCGCTCCCAAAGGGCACACGGAGGGGTCTCCACTGCAGCTGATGGGAGGGGTCAGCATTACAGGAGGGCTCATTTTCCTTCCCTGCATTCCTGTTCCACATTCAGGACATTTCCCAACACTTATCACCATACACAACTACCCTTAGAAGGTTTCCAAGGGGCTTCACCGAGGGCCTTCCCAGGTCTGCTCTGTCTGGAGCCCTCCAAGTCCTCAGTGCCTGCCTGAGGAACCTCAACACAACTCACCTGCTTACACAGCAACTTGGTGCTGCTTGCCTGCTGCCTCACTTCCCTTCTTCCTTCTTTCTTCACCTCCCTTGCTTGGTCCCTTTCAATCCCTGGGCTCAGCTCTGTGCACTTTCCAGGCTCCATCCCACTGCAAAAAGGATTAGCCCTTGTTACATCTCAACACTCAGAGAGCATTCCCCCTTTTTTCTTAACACTGGGCCATCAGGCCAGGGTCTCATTATTTAAAGCACAGTTTGACTCCTCAGTGACAACAACAGCTACAGCCCTGAATCCTAACACAGGCTGAGACACAAACACGGATGGGAACTCTTAAGGATCCACTTTGTCCTGCTCACCAATCAAAAGGAGCTTTCTGAACTCAAGAATAACAGACCCCAGGTCCTTTTACTGCAACTTTACCTGCTATAAATGTGACCCACCAGACCTGCAAAGGCCCTTCCCACTTCACCTGCAGGGCTGGCAGTGCCACCACTGGACACGGCCCCAGTGGCCGGGCAGGAACGGAGGGGCTGGGGCGTCCAATCCATCGGCCCAGGCGGCACCAGGAGTTCCTGCAGTTCCTGAGGGGAGAGCCTCAAGCCAACAAAGGATTAGGAAGAATATTTTAAACTTCAATGTGTCTATCTCCTGGAATATGGGGACTTTGATAAGTCCTACTGGTGCAACAAGGACACACTCAAGGCTATCTATTAAAAGGATCTACCAGCACTCAAAAGCTATCACTGTCCTTCTGTCAGGGGGAACGCAGCAAACTCTCTTTGCCAGGAGCCTCCAGGAGGACTTCCAGCTTTTGGGGCTCCCTTTTAACCATTTTTCCCATAACTGGAGCTGGGACTATCACCTGCCCTACAGGGGGAACAGCCCACAAAGTTCACCATCAGGGATGCCATTAACTGAAAGTCCCTTCTCAGGGGGGTCACTGCACACCTTGGCCTTTGTTTGCCCTCCCCACCAAAGATGCTTCCAACAGTTCTGACACATCTGGCAGACCCAGAGCTCTCCTCAGGGAATGCTTCAGCTGCTTAAAGGCTGCCCTTGCACCATCTATTCAAAAAGTCGCCATAACAGTCTTACCACACATCCCGAGGGAGCAATGCAGAGTCCAGCCCGTCCCACCATTCCCAGCAAGGCAGTTCATGGGCTGTCTGGGGCTCAGGGAGGAGTCACGGGGCTTCTCTTCTTCCTGCCTGCTTGCCCCATTTTCTCCTGCAAAAGCAAAGCTTTCTTGGCTTTCCTTGCTCAAGGAGATGCAAAGGCCATCTTTTAAATCCAATACTGGAAACTCCTCCAGGTTGTCATTCAAGGTGCTTCTCTCAGGTCCTGCACTAATCAATCATCTTGTCCACTGGTTTTCTTGGCAGGTTCTTGCATTCACGTCCTACAAGCAAACCAGGAGGAGCCAATTTAGCTGTTCCTGCAACCAATCCAGTCTGGCATTCTGATTTTAAAGGATACTGGGTTGGCCTTACCCATAGAGATCCCACATCAGGGGTAATACCTACAGGTTCTGCCCTCTTCCACTCTCCTGCAGCTCCACTGGCCCACACCACAGGAACAACTGCAGCTGCCACTTCAGTCAGGGCCTTGCTGCTGACAGGAGTTATTCCCTGCACAACAAGAGCTGCTGCTTGGACACATTTAGTTTCAGCAATTACAGTGTCAAGAGCCCCAGTTTTCAATTCCATTTCTGCCTCAACTTTTCCAGCCCATCACTTCCTAGCAGAGGTTTGGGTGAGTTTGGCAAAAACACAAACTGAGGAATTCCCCAATGTTTTCCCAGTTTGACCCCTGTCACACCAATCACCTTAACACTGCCAGTCCATAATTCTCATTCTGCTGTGTTCAGGACTGAGGAAATTGTACTTGTGTCTGAGCAGGACATGTGCAAACCAAATGCTGGGGACTGGAACACACACCTGGCACTCCTGCAGCTCTCACAGTCACATTCCAGAGAAAACAGCCAACTGCACCCTCACTGCTCATTTCTTAATCCCAATCCCACACTTCTTTGGCACTTGGAGCACCGCTTTTAGAACCCAATTACAGCCCATTAGAGAGCTCCCTGTCTAGCAGGGACAGGGACCCCTGGGATACTCTCAGCAATGCCTGAATCCATGGCAGGGACCTTGCTTTGAGCTCCCCAGGGCCGGGCACCCCGAGGATCTCCCCGAATAATCCTTTCGGTGCGCGCTGGAGTCCTCGGGGTGCCCCAACCCGGGGGGCACCAACAGCACTGTCCCTCCAGGGGGCCAATTTGGTCCCAAAATGCAGGGGGATCTTGCCTGTGTCCCAGACTGGTCCGGGGATCTGAGGCCCTTCCCGAGAAAATCTCGGTGCCGGCGTGAAGGGCCAGAGATCCCTTGGAGCCACGGGAGAGCAGGCACAGAGTCCCTCCTGGGGGGCAATTTGCCTGCCTGAAAACAGCTCTTCAAAGGAGCCTCTAAGACTCAGCTGGTGACTTTTAGAAGCCAGGCATTCCTATACACTGTGAGATATTTTAAGGCTTATCTGACTGAAAAGCATAAAGCTTTTATCATGGACACCTGACCTCCCACAGACAGCTCCTTTCCCCTTTCAGTACAAAATTATTTTCATGGAATCACTCAATAGGAAGTGCCCAGGAACCCCAGACTGTTCTTTCCAGAACAGAAAATAAACAGAAGAACGGAGTTTTGCACAAGTGTAACATACTCCAGAACAGACCTGACTTTAGTTTTACCCTTTGTGTTCAAATATTCCATAGAAAAGCTCCAGCAGGAGAGCTGGTACATTCCCAAGAGTATCCTGGAAGTCCCTTTCACGAGGGCTGGAGGAAAATCGCAGTTGTATGAGTCCCTTGTGCCTGCAGATGCCTGGGGATCCTCTCCATCCACCTCGTGCTCTCCCAACAGCAGAAAGGGTGCTGAGACAGGAGGAAGGAAACCTTTAGCATAAAGCTGGGGAGGAATATAAAGCTTCCTTTCCTGGGGAGCTTTGCGAAGTCTGCAACGAGAAAGGGAAAATTTGCATCTCCTTTGGTACACGTGTCAACAGAGACTGAGACTTTTTGCCTTTTTCAGACAACCGTGCCCCTTTTGGCTCCCTGGCAGCTCCAATGGCACCAGAACCCCCCTTCCTGCACACCCACGGCTGTCACACACAGGCACCCACACACCTTTGCTCCAGCCCACACGTGGCCAACATCTCCCCACCCTGGACATCCCAAGGGCAGTAGTTTTGCTAGAGAGCACAGCAACCCCCCTGTCCTCGCAAACTGCCTCCCTGCAAAAAAGGAATCGTTTTCCTGGACATTTCTCCCACAGTCAAGGTCTTTTCAAACTGCTGTCGTGCCACCAAACCTGCTCAGGGTCCCTCCCGGCTTCTGCCTGTCCTTGCATTTAAAGGCATAGGCACATTCTATCTTCCAACAGCAAACCCAGCTCCTCACGGGCAGTAGAAGCCCTGCTCTTACCTGGACAGACTGCCGGGCTCGGCACAGCTGTGGCTCATGGAGCAGCTTCCCAAGGCCGTTCTCTCTCCCAGCAGGAAGCACAACTCGCCTCCACACCAGGGGAAACCACGAGCGAGGCTGCAAATGGACACAGAACGAGCAAAAAGCATTAACGCAGCACCAAAAAACCAAGTTAAAGCAGTCTTTGCCTCATAACCCTGCACGGGGAAAGGGTTTGGGATCCCAAAGCAAACCCTCAGACACCCAGAGAGCACAGGACCCACAGCCATGCCACGGCTCTCCCCGGGGGCACCCGGCAGGTAAGGGGCTTACCCGGGCCCCGCCGCCCAGCACAAGGCGCCCCTAAACGCCCCCGGCTGCCCCGGTGCACAAACCCAGCGGCCAAGGCGCTCTCCCCTCCGCAGCCCGGGCAGCAGCGGGGCCACACCCTCAGCCCCCACACACAACCGCCCCCACCTGCCCCGCCGGCCCTTTATACCGCGGGCTGGCAGCGCTGCCCAATCAGCACTCGAGCGCCTCCGCCCAATCCCAGCCCGCCTGGCCCTGCGGCCCCGCCCCGCCCGCTCAGCCCGGCCCCGGCCCTCGGCGCGGCCCCGGCCCCCGTTCCCTCCGCGCGGCTCCCGCCGCAGCCCCGGCGGGCTGAAAGCCCAGAGCCAACGGGAACTCCAGCCAGCTGCAGGCAGATGTTACTCTGTCCCAGTTTGCCAGGGGTGGGCACGAAGGGGCCCTTCCCCGTTCGGAAGTGGAAGTTGTCCCCTGTGCACAGCCCGCTCTGATCCTCGGCCTCGTGGGAGCCAATTCCCTTGTCCCAGCCCACTTCCTGCAGAGAAGAAAGGGAAAGATTGCACAGAAGGGAGACATTCTTCCCTGGGAGGGTGGGGAGGTGGCCTGGCACAGAGAAGTTGTGGCTGCCCCATCCCTGCAAGTGGCCAAGGCCAGGCTGGAGGTCTATTAGAAGGTGTCCCTGCCTGTGGCAGGGGGTGGAAGGAGATGATCCCTGAGATCCTTTCCAACCCAAACCACTCCAGGATCCCAGGATGATTCCATGCTCTCTCTCTGCATTTCTTTGGCATCATTTCCTCTCAAAAACAACATCTGCGATTTAGTTGATTGCTAAAGCCATCATTTTAAAATCATCTCAGGAATCCAAAGGGACTGGAAAACACTTCATTAAAACTGACTTATTAGGAAATGGTTTGAACCAAGAGAATTAAAATCAGGACAAGAGCCTTAAAAAAATTAAAATGAGGACAAGAGCCCAAGAGAATTAAAATCAGGAGAAATTCACGTTATTCCCCCCCCGCACACCCCGGGACAGACGGGAGGCCGCGAGTCCCGCCCTGCCGCCGGAACCGGCCCTTAACTCGAGCAGGGCGCGCTGCACCGGCACGAGAGCCACTGCGCATGCGTCGCCGGTCCCTCTCCTGCCTGCCCTTACTTACCACGTGATCGCCGGCGTCTTGCCAACGACTGCGCATGCGCCCCCCCCCCACCCCGCCGCCCGACCGCCCGGCTTCGCTTTCTTACTGCGGCTCCCCCTCCACTTTTCCGGCTCCCTGGGGTTCCCTCACCCACATTTCGGGGTCCCCTTCTCACATTTTAGGGGTGATGACCCCGCAATTTACGGTTCGGGGGGGGGGGGGAGGAGAGGAAACGGGGTGCCCAAGAAGGGGTTTCTTTTTTTTTTTTTTCTCTCTTATTTCATTTTCATTTTATTTCCTTTTTAGTTTTTTTGCCTTTTTTTTTAAATTTTCTTTTTTATATTTCCTTCTTTACTTCGTTTATTTTTTATTCTCTTTATTTTTCATTTTCTCTCCCAGTGCTCCCCAGTAACACCCAGTGCTCCCCAACAACCCTCAGTAACACCCAGTGCTCCCCAGTACACCCCAGTAACACCCAGTGCTCCTCAACAACCCCCAGTAACACCCAGTGCTCCCCAAAAATTGACCCAAAACCGACCCAAATCACCCCAAAAGCTGACCCAAAACTGACCCCAAAACCTGACCCCAATCATCCCAAAAGCTGACCCAAAACTGACCCCAATCATCCCAAAAGCTGACCCAAATCACCCCAAACAATGACCCCAAACTGACCCCAAAAACTGACCCAAATCATCCCCAAAACTGACCCAAAACTCTGCATTTCTTTGGCATCATTTCCTCTCAAAAACAACATCTGCGATTTAGTTGATTGCTAAAGCCATCATTTTAAAATCATCCCAGGAATCCAAAGGGACTGGAAAACACACAGAAATCATTCCTGCACCCACCAAAGCATTAGGAATTGGAACCCGATTCCCTCATCTCTCTCCTTGTTCTTCTTGGCTGGAAAACCTGATGATCCCCACTGGCTGTTTTTAGGCTGCTTTTCTTCCACAGCTCCTTTCCTCCCGGCTGAAACCTCCTGGCATCTTCAGGCCTTATCTGGAGGGAAGCCCCTCTGAAGTATTTCCTCTCGTGGCAATTCTGTGGGATGAAGAAGTAAAAAAAGCACATCAAGAGCTCCTTCTACCCCCTTCCCTGGCAAACACCCTCCCAGCTTGTCCTTGGCAGCTCCATCCCCCCGGCAGCGGCACCCGACGCTTCGGCTCCGCTGGGAAAGGGACAGCAAGTGCAGAAGCAAGTTCAGGTCTGGGCAGGGGCTCCCTGGGGAACGGCACTTCAGTGCTTTAGTCCGTGGCCTTTCCTGCTGCCCTCCCTCCTGGAGGCAGAGGATGACCCGTCCCTTGTTTCTCCCACGCTGGCAGACCCAGGTCCTGCTCCTTTGGCCCCACTTTTCTTGGCAGACCCGGCATCATTTCCCAGGGTCCCCAGGAAACTTCTGCACTTGACCCACTGCTAAGTGCAGAGCACAGGGCGAGGGAAGGCCAAATTTCTCGGCACCCACCCCCTGGAATTTCCCTCCTCCGCAGCACGCTCCCGTTCCCGCTGTCTCTGGAGGTGCCCGCACGAGTCCTCCTTCTCCCAGCACCTCAGAGAATGTCCTTTTCACCCAGGTCCTGCTTACCGTCGTCCAACAAAACACGCTGACAACATTTTTCACGATGCCAGTGGAGAGCTATTAGAGCACACTGCACAGGGAAGCTGAGCCTGCCCCATCCCTGCAAGTGTTCCAGGCCAGGCTGGACGGGACTCGCAGCAACCGGGGACAGCGGAAGGTGTCCCTGCCCACGGAAGACAGGCTGGCCTTTGAAGGTCCCCTTCAAACCAAATCGCTCTGGGATTCCCCTCCAAAATCACTCCCAAAGAGACACAGCAACCAAAGCAGAGGGACTGCACTCCCAGCTTTTCTTACCTGCAGGCACACACAGCACAGCACGTTGGACATAAAAGCCACAGGGTTAGTCCTGCCAGAGGCGTCCGGCACACCCACGGCGACCGAAGGGAAAGAGGGAGCCTGGGAACACGGAGTAAAAGACACCTTAATTAGGACTACCCTGAGCCATAGCCAGGTCATTCCCACAGACAGCTTCACCGTCCAGTCGTCCAAAAAGCACTCACCGAGGCCTCAGGTAGGATGGTTCCTGACGCTGACCAGGTGAATACCTCCCTGGAAGCCCGCTCTGCTCCTGCCAGGCACTGGGGCTCACCCAGAGGGGCTTTGCCAAGCATCCAAGGGAAATTAAAATTACAGCCTGGGCAAAGGCGCTTCCCGCAGGACCGCTCCTGGCCAAGGCCACCGGTCCGTGCAAGTCAGACCACTGACCACCCAGGGCTGGGGATTTTCAGGGGCACGCTTCCAGCTTTTATTCTCCAGAAACTCCAGTTCTTCCTGGCACCGCTTGCCAGAAAGTCTTCCCCTGTTGGAAGAGGTCACTTAGTCTTTCGAGGGGCCAGATTGCCAAAGCCCGGCCAGTCCGTTCCCACGAGGAAAGGTAGCTTTGTCTTGTACAAGATACTGGGGGGGAGACACAAAAGTTTAATTTAAAAGAACTGCCTAGAATAGAAAGCAATTCAAACATAAGTCAGACAAGACTCGTGCAAAACTGAATTACATTGGACTTCAAAGGAGAATTCTTTCCCTCTGCACCTCAGAGAACCCCAATTTTCACCCAGGTCCCGCTTACCATTGTCACACAAAACGTGCTGACAAAATTTTTCAGGATGCCAGTGGAGAGATATCAGAGCACACTGCACAGGGAAGCTGAGCCTGCCCCATCCCTGCAAGTGTTCCAGGCCAGGCTGGACGGGACTCGCAGCAACCGGGGACAGTGGAAGGTGTCCCTGCCCACGGAAGACAGGCTGGCCTTTGAAGGTCCCCTTCAAACCAAATCGCTCTGGGATTCCCCTCCAAAATCACTCCCAAAGAGACACAGCAACCAAAGCAGAGGGACTGCACTCCCAGCTTTTCTTACCTGCAGGCACACACAGCACAGCACGTTGGACATAAAAGCCACAGGGTTAGTCCTGCCAGAGGCGTCCGGCACACCCACGGCGACCGAAGGGAAAGAGGCAGCCTGGGAACACGGAGTAAAAGACACCTTAATTAGGACTACCCTGAGCCATAGCCAGGTCATTCCCACAGACAGCTTCACCGTCCAGTCGTCCAAAAAGCACTCACCGAGGCCTCAGGTAGGATGGTTCCTGACGCTGACCAGGTGAATACCTCCCTGGAAGCCCGCTCTGCTCCTGCCAGGCACTGGGGCTCACCCAGAGGGGCTTTGCCAAGCATCCAAGGGAAATTAAAATTACAGCCTGGGCAAAGGCGCTTCCCGCAGGACCGCTCCTGGCCAAGGCCACCGGTCCGTGCAAGTCAGACCACTGACCACCCAGGGCTGGGGATTTTCAGGGGCACGCTTCCAGCTTTTATTCTCCAGAAACTCCAGTTCTTCCTGGCACCGCTTGCCAGAAAGTCTTCCCCTGTTGGAAGAGGTCACTTAGTCTTTCGAGGGGCCAGATTGCCAAAGCCCGGCCAGTCCGTTCCCACGAGGAAAGGTAGCTTTGTCTTGTACAAGATACTGGGGGGGAGACACAAAAGTTTAATTTAAAAGAACTGCCTAGAATAGAAAGCAATTCAAACATAAGTCAGACAAGACTCGTGCAAAACTGAATTACATTGGACTTCAAAGGAGAATTCTTTCCCTCTGCACCTCCGAGAACCCCAATTTTCACCCAGGTCCCGCTTACCATTGTCACACAAAACGTGCTGACAAAATTTTTCAGGATGCCAGTGGAGAGATATCAGAGCACACTGCACAGGGAAGCTGAGCCTGCCCCATCCCTGCAAGTGTTCCAGGCCAGGCTGGACGGGACTCGCAGCAACCGGGGACAGCGGAAGGTGTCCCTGCCCACGGAAGACAGGCTGGCCTTTGAAGGTCCCCTTCAAACCAAATCGCTCTGGGATTCCCCTCCAAAATCACTCCCAAAGAGACACAGCAACCAAAGCAGAGGGACTGCACTCCCAGCTTTTCTTACCTGCAGGCACACACAGCACAGCACGTTGGACATAAAAGCCACAGGGTTAGTCCTGCCAGAGGCGTCCGGCACACCCACGGCGACCGAAGGGAAAGAGGCAGCCTGGGAACACGGAGTAAAAGACACCTTAATTAGGACTACCCTGAGCCATAGCCAGGTCATTCCCACAGACAGCTTCACCGTCCAGTCGTCCAAAAAGCACTCACCGAGGCCTCAGGTAGGATGGTTCCTGACGCTGACCAGGTGAATACCTCCCTGGAAGCCCGCTCTGCTCCTGCCAGGCACTGGGGCTCACCCAGAGGGGCTTTGCCAAGCATCCAAGGGAAATTAAAATTACAGCCTGGGCAAAGGCGCTTCCCGCAGGACCGCTCCTGGCCAAGGCCACCGGTCCGTGCAAGTCAGACCACTGACCACCCAGGGCTGGGGATTTTCAGGGGCACGCTTCCAGCTTTTATTCTCCAGAAACTCCAGTTCTTCCTGGCACCGCTTGCCAGAAAGTCTTCCCCTGTTGGAAGAGGTCACTTAGTCTTTCGAGGGGCCAGATTGCCAAAGCCCGGCCAGTCCGTTCCCACGAGGAAAGGTAGCTTTGTCTTGTACAAGATACTGGGGGGGAGACACAAAAGTTTAATTTAAAAGAACTGCCTAGAATAGAAAGCAATTCAAACATAAGTCAGACAAGACTCGTGCAAAACTGAATTACATTGGACTTCAAAGGAGAATTCTTTCCCTCTGCACCTCCGAGAACCCCAATTTTCACCCAGGTCCCGCTTACCATTGTCACACAAAACGTGCTGACAAAATTTTTCAGGATGCCAGTGGAGAGATATCAGAGCACACTGCACAGGGAAGCTGAGCCTGCCCCATCCCTGCAAGTGTTCCAGGCCAGGCTGGACGGGACTCGCAGCAACCGGGGACAGTGGAAGGTGTCCCTGCCCACGGAAGACAGGCTGGCCTTTGAAGGTCCCCTTCAAACCAAATCGCTCTGGGATTCCCCTCCAAAATCACTCCCAAAGAGACACAGCAACCAAAGCAGAGGGACTGCACTCCCAGCTTTTCTTACCTGCAGGCACACACAGCACAGCACGTTGGACATAAAAGCCACAGGGTTAGTCCTGCCAGAGGCGTCCCACGGCGACCGAAGGGAAAGAGGCAGCCTGGGAACACGGAGTAAAAGACACCTTAATTAGGACTACCCTGAGCCATAGCCAGGTCATTCCCACAGACAGCTTCACCGTCCAGTCCCACAAAAAGCACTGACCTCCCAGGGCCTCAGTTAGGATGGCTCCTGACGCTGACACCTCCGTTTGCCCCGGGGGGTCAAGAATAACATGCCTGGGAAGAAGTCACCCCCAACAACAAAAAGGGAAAATTAGTGAAGCACGGGGTCCTCTTCTGACTAGATTGCCACCAGCATTCCAGAGCAGATGACACGACTGTTCTGTTACAGACGAGAAAAGCCTGTTCTCCCAAACAAACAGCGAGGAGATTTATGGGCACGCCTGAACATTTCCTGTGAGGAACTTTTTGTAACTAAGGAGCAGGTGCTGTCTTGAGTTGAAGGCATCAATTTGACAGACACTTAGGACAGCAAACTCTTCAGCAGAGCAATTAACTGCAGCCTATTTGAACAGCAGGGGAGAGAAAACGACAGTCGAAGGGAAGACAAGAAAAGCAGAACTGGAATCAGCAGACTTTTCTTCCATCTCTCCCGAGGAAGTCTAGTTTGTCTGTTCTAATAATTCTATGCCCTTTTCTACATGAAACTTAGAGCAAGGCTGAAAAAACAACTAGAAAACACGGAGAGAAGCTTTTTAGAATTTCACGTGATTTTCCCAAACCGATGCCAGAAAAGCAGAACTCGGTAGAATGTACTCACCTCGAGGCCTTTGGTCTTTTCTTCCCTAAGCTTCGTCACCTGATTGAAAAAGCAGAGTAGACTCGGTATTTAGGCTCCCAACAGGAAAACTTCCCCTTCATTTCCTAAAAGAAACTACATTAATCTGCACAGCTGCAGGCGCGTGTCCAGCTGTTAAAGCCTTTCAGCTTTTCGGAGGGTGAGAATGCCCTGCTAAGGAAGGCTGAAAACTGCTCGGAGCCTGCACAGGTCCAAGAGCCCCTTGATTTTGTCTGTGTTCCAGTCCCGGGCTAAAGAAAGGGCAGAAGAAGCGCAGTTGTTCCTTGCCTCTTCCCTAAGAGGTTCGGCCAGGTGCTGGGCCAGCCCGGGCACTCCGGGGGAAGGCCGGCAGTGCCCAAGCAGCGCCGCTTTGCCAGGGGCGTCGCTTGCAAGAGCGCCGCCGAGCGCCGGGCCCTGCCTCACAGTCGCCGCCTGGCGGACACGGCCGGGAGCGGTACTGCAGCCGCGCGCCTCCCCCCCCCCCTCCCCTCCTTGGCGAGACCCGCGGCGCCTTTGGACGCGCCCAGCTTACCCCGGGGTCGATCTCCGTCGAATCTGCCGCCGTGGGTCGCTTCCGGGGGGGGAAGGCGGCGGCGCAGCCCCGATAGCATCTCCAGGGCACGGCGGGAGCGAGCGGGGCAGAAGCGGGGGCAGGGGCGGGAGCGGGAGCGGAGCGGGGCGAGAGGGCGGCGCGACGTGCGCGCCATGCGGTCCTCGCGCGCCGCGGCCCCGAGACGGGGGCTGCCGGCGCCGGTGCCTGCCGCCGCCCACGAACCTGCCGCCCGCGCCCGGCGCCGCCGAGCGCCCCGCCCTGTCCCCGCAGCGGGAAGCAGCGCGGCGAGACGGCGCTGCGGGCGCGGGGTGGGGGTCCGGGTCGCGGCGGAAGCCTCTCGCCGCCATCTTTAGTGTGGTCGTTCCGGTCCTGGCGGCGCCATCTTTACTGTGGGCTTGGCGAACTTCCGGGCCGGGGCCGCCATCTTTAGTGTGGTCGTTCCGGTCCTGGCGGCGCCATCTTTACTGTGGGCTTGGCGAACTTCCGGGTCGGGGCCGCCATCTTTAGTGTGGTCGTTCCGGTCTTGGTGGCGCCATCTTTGCTATGGGCTTGGCGGACTTCCGGGCCGGGGCCTTGGAGGACTTCCGGTCGCTCACTACTTCCGGTGACCGAAACTCCTAACCCTAACCCAAATTAGCGTCCCTCCTCGCTAATTTCTGCGCTTTCACCCCAAGAAATCTTCACGTTATTCCCCCCCCGCACACCCCGGGACAGACGGGAGGCCGCGAGTCCCGCCCTGCCGCCGGAACCGGCCCTTAACTCGAGCAGGGAGCGCTGCACCGGCACGAGAGCCACTGCGCATGCGTCGCCGGTCCCTCTCCTGCCTGCCCTTACTTACCACGTGATCGCCGGCGTTTTGCCAACGACTGCGCATGCGCTGTTCAAAATTTTTTCAATGCAGTTCCTGTTTTCCGTCAGCAGGTGGCAGTATTTCATCTCAAATATATGTGCAATTCTTTTTCTCTGTCACCAGGGGGCACTGTTGCTATGCGATTTTTTACTTATGGCATTTTTTTTTTGTTTTATAACCGTATTTGTTCGTGTAGTTCTTTTGGGAAATCGGATAATTGGCTTGTGATTGCTGGTGGTTTGAAAATTTACTTGTGTAATTAGGCTCTTCTCCTGGTTTTAATTCTCTAGGCTCTTCTCCTAAGAGAATTAAAATCAGGAGAAGAGCCTAAAAAAAAAATGAAAATCAGGGGAAGAGCCTAAAAAAAATGAAAATCAGGAGAAGAGTCTAAAAATATAAAAATCAGGAGGAGAGCCCAAGAGAATTAAAATCAGGAGAAGAACCTAAGAGAATTAAAATCAAGAGAAGAGCCTAAAAAAATTACAATCAGGAGAAGAGCCTAAAAAAATTAAAAACAGGAGAGGAGCCTGAAAAAATTAAAATCAGGACACGGGACTAATACAATAAAAATCAGGAGAGGAGCCTAAAAAAATTAAAATCAGGAGAGGAGCCTGAAAAAATTAAAATCAGGAGAGGGGACTAAAAAAATTAAAATCAGGAGAGGGGACTAAAAAAATTAAAATCAGGAGAGGGGACTAAAAAAATTAAAATCAGGAGAGGAGCCTAAAAAATTAAAATGAGGAGAAGAGCCTAAAAAAATTAAAATCAGGAGAGGAGCCTGAAGGAATTACAATCAGGAGAGACCCAGAACTCACCCAAGTCTCCCCAAAAAACTACCAGAAACTGATTCAAATCTCCCCAAAAATGACCCAGAACTCACCCAAATCTCCCCAAAAAGTGACACAAAAACTGATCCAATTCACTCCAAAAATTGATCCAGAACTGACCCAAAACTGGCCCAAATCACCTCAAAAACTAACTCCAAATTGGCCCAAAACCTGACCTAAAAATGCAAAAAACCCCCCCCAAAACTGACCCAAAATGATACAAAATCAGCCCCAGATATGACCAGAAACTGACCCCAAAACCCCAAAACACTGACACCAAGACTCACCCAAATCTCCCCAAAAAAATGACCCAAAAGTCAGCCCAATCACCCCAAAAAATGACCAGAAACTGACCCAAAATTACCACAAAAATAAACCCAAAACTCACCCAAATCATCCCGAAAAATGACCAGAAACTGACCCAAATCTCCCCCAAAAATGACCAGAAACTCACTAAAAATAACCCCCAAAAATGATCAGAAACTGACACAAATCTCCCCAACAAATGACCCAAACTTTATTTCTTTTCTTAGCAACAAATCCCTTCCTTTGCTCCCCTCTGGCCCTGCCCACACGGCCCCAGTTCAGCTCTCAGTGAGTTCTTGCTTCTGGGCAGCGACTCCTCTGCCTCTTGCTGGGGCGGCAGCAGCTCCTGTGCCGGCAGGGAGAGGGACCCCGAGCCAGGAGAGGGACCCCGAGCCACGAGAGGGACCCCGAGCCACGAGAGGGACCCCGAGCCACGAGAGGGACCCCAGAGCCCCTACAGAGACCCCAGAGCCATTATAGGGACCCCAGAGCCACGATAGAAACCCCAGAGTCCCTACAGAGACCCCAGAGCCATTATAGGGACCCCAGAGCCACGATAGAAACCCCAGAGTCCCTACAGAGACCCCAGAGCCATTATAGGGACCCCAGAGCCCTCCAGAGCCCCTATAGAGACCCCAGAGCCCCTATAGAGACCCCAGAGCCATTACAGGGACCCCAGAGCCCTCCAGAGCCCCTTGCTGGGTCACAGCCCCTCTTCTCCCGCCCAAACCCACCTTTCTGGCTGCAGCTGCTTTTCTTCTCTGGCTCCCCCTTCCTTCCCCAGGGAGCTTTGCCTTGTTCTTTGGCCAGGCTCCAGCTGCAGCTCAAGGGCAAAGCTGCAACTACAATTCCCCCTTCGGGTTTTTCACCTGAAAAACAAAGGCTTGGGCCAAACTCTGACCAGTCACTCGCTGAACACGAGACATCAAAGAGGGCACACAGGATAAAATGCATCCAACTCTAAATCATGTTACAATGACTGTCCACCCCAATCCAGCACTGACATTAAAAACCTTCAAGCAATCAAAAAGACCTCCAAACATCCCTTAGATAGAGAAAAGCACACCAGGAACGAATGCAAAAAGAAAAATTCCAAACAATGCTCAATTAAATAACCATGGACTGATATAAAACATGTTTAGGGAACTTAAACCACTTCTTCCCATTATTCTCCATCAGAAATTACCCTTATTTAAGTTCTCCTTTTAACACTTCATTAAAACTGACTTATTAGGAAATGGTTTGAACCAAACTTCATAACTTGATGACTCCAGGGTTTGTGCTCCTTGACTTTGGCCTGAAGGGGTTTGGAACACAGGCTTTGTTCTGGAGAGCTTTTCCCCAATCTACAAACCCTTCTGCAAATGGGACTCCCTTCCCTCAGGGTTCGGTGGCCTCTGGTTTTCCTGAAGGCTGGGGGGGATCTGGGAGCCAAATCCCAAGGGATCCAGCCCAGCTCTGCACACACACACACACACATTTCCAGCTGGTCACAGTCTCACGGGGGCCACCACCACTCAGCACATTTGCACACAAACAGCCCTCTGAGTTCCTGGCACTGGGTCTGATGGACTAAGAAATGATCAGTCTGGTGGTTTGCCCTCAGAGGAGTAAGATCCAATGATGCATTTCTATTTTCATGACAATATAACCTGGAAAACACAAACATATTTCTGCTTCATGTGCAATTTAAAATTCAAAGACACAGAAACATTCCTAGAGTTCAAGTCCCCAGGTTTGGTTCCAAATGTCACTCGGTCCCCCTGGGACAAGAACAGTGGCACACACGGACTCAACAGCCCTGCACAAGCCCAGGAGTGGGGGGGAAATATCCTTGAGAGCACTGCTGCATTTCAAAAAGAAGTCAGTCACATCAACTCTGTAACAAATAAAAAAGAGAAGCCAAAATAAATAACTGTAGACAGGGTATCAAGTACCTTGAGAATACCAATAAGAAAAAACTAAGAATAAAGGCATCTATTTGAAGTACAAAGAGTTTGGGAGACACCATTTGTTTGCCACAAAGCCTTTATTTTGTTGGCTCTTCTATAGTTAGAACCCAAACCTTACCCTCCCACAAAAAGCAGAAAACCTCTTCAGAGAGTTAGGAGATGGAGTCAGTTTGGATTAATGGGAAGAACATCTCTGGAGACAAAATAAAGCAGAGAAAATAACCCCATCCTCAACAACAGAGCTGCCTCCCCACTGCCTGCCCCTGGACACTTGCTCTGGGGGTGACAGAGCCTGAAGTCTCCTGCCTAGTCCTGGGCAATACTTCCTGGGGACCACAGCACCACTGAGTTCCTAAAAATATCACAGGTTGGGCAGGTGCTTGGATTTTGTCTGGATTAACTCCCCTTCTTCCTTTCCAGGTGCTGCCCTACTCATTGTAATGGTGCTTGTACTCCCTGAGCCATTCCCTCCCCCATCCAACCATCCCTTGTGCCCTCTCTGACAAGGACAGTGGGTCCAGGTGTTCTGCCACGCTCCCAGGGCACAGGGGGGGACTGTGGAGCCACCCTCGAGGGGGGAAACGTGCCCTGCCTGCCCTGCCCAGGGAAAGGGAACTGCCCCAGTGCTCCCCAGCACAAGGCACCCTTGGAAATGTCCACTGCAATGGGACACTCAGGGACAGCAACAAGCACTGCACGAGGCTGCTCTGGCACAGGACCAATTTTAGCCTCAGCTTTTCTCTGGACCACTTCACTTTGTTTGCCACCTCATCCTGCAGTCAGAACTTGCTGTCCTTGCAACCTTTCAGGGTGACCAAAAATGAGAGAGGCCTCTGCTCCAGCACCCACAAGGGCCTGATCCATCTGACAGGATCCATTTTTCCAGGGAATTCAAAGCTCCACCTGAGGACTAGGGTCTTTTCTCACCCATCCCTGTGCTGCAGCTTGGCCTCCATCTCACTGTGCTTTCAGTTCCCTCCATGGTTGAACACTGGCAGCCCTGGCCCTGGGCGGAGCTCGGCATCCTGATCCCATCCCTCCTGGCCCCCGGAACCGCTGACTCAGCAATGGGGGGCCCTCCATTGCCAAGGGCACGGGCCCGTCGGGGCTCACGGGGGGAGCAGGAGGGCGAAGGCTCCAGCCCTGCTGCTACAACCTTCCACCACTACAGCCAACAGAGGAGCCTCTCCAGCCCTGCCTCCCAAGGCATCCTCAACAAACCCAGCCCAGCTCCACAGGACAAACTGCTCCCTGTCTGCCCAGGCCAGTCTAATCCCAGAGGCTCCCAGGGTCATGCAAAACAACTGCCCAGGAGATCAGAGACCCCAGTCCATCTCTTCCTAGCACAGGTTTGGGTTAGTTTGGCAAACAGACCAACTGAGGAATTCCCCAATGTTTTCCCAGTTTGACCCCTGTCACACCAATCACCTTAACACTGCCAGTCCATAATTCTCCCTCTCTTGGGTTAAGGACTGAGCAAGTTGGACCTGTGTCTGAGCAGGACATGTGCAAACCAAATGCTGGGGACTGGAACACACACCTGGCACTCCTGCAGCTCTCACAGTCACATTCCAGAGAAAACAGCCAATTGCACCCTCACTGCTCATTTCTTAATCCCAATCCCACACTTGTTTGGCACTTGGAGCACCGCTTTTAGAACCCAATTACAGCCCATTAGAGAGCTCCCTGTCTAGCAGGGACAGGGACCCCTGGGATACTCTCAGCAATGCCTGAATCCATGGCAGGGACCTTGCTTTGAGCTCCCCAGGGCCGGGCACCCCGAGGATCTCCCCGAATAATCCTTTCGGTGCGCGCTGGAGTCCTCGGGGTGCCCCAACCCGGGGGGCACCAACAGCACTGTCCCTCCAGGGGGCCAATTTGGTCCTAAACTGCAGGGGGATCTTGCCTGTGTCCCAGACTGGTCCGGAGATCTGAGGCCCTTCCCGAGAAAATCTCGGTGCCGGCGTGAAGGGCCAGAGATCCCTTGGAGCCACGGGAGAGCAGGCACAGAGTCCCTCCTGGGGGGCAATTTGCCTGCCTGAAAACAGCTCTTCAAAGGAGCCTCTAAGACTCAGCTGGTGACTTTTAGAAGCCAGGCATTCCTTGCTTACAACACCCTGCCATGATCCCAGCCCCACGGGGGTCCTGGCAATCCGCTCCCAAAGGGCACACGGAGGGGTCTCCACTGCAGCTGATGGGAGGGGTCAGCATTACAGGAGGGCTCATTTTCCTTCCCTGCATTCCTGTTCCACATTCAGGACATTTCCCAACACTTATCACCATACACAACTACCCTTAGAAGGTTTCCAAGGGGCTTCACCGAGGGCCTTCCCAGGTCTGCTCTGTCTGGAGCCCTCCAAGTCCTCAGTGCCTGCCTGAGGAACCTCAACACAACTCACCTGCTTACACAGCAACTTGGTGCTGCTTGCCTGCTGCCTCACTTCCCTTCTTCCTTCTTTCTTCACCTCCCTTGCTTGGTCCCTTTCAATCCCTGGGCTCAGCTCTGTGCACTTTCCAGGCTCCATCCCACTGCAAAAAGGATTAGCCCTTGTTACATCTCAACACTCAGAGAGCATTCCCCCTTTTTTCTTAACACTGGGCCATCAGGCCAGGGTCTCATTATTTAAAGCACAGTTTGACTCCTCAGTGACAACAACAGCTACAGCCCTGAATCCTAACACAGGCTGAGACACAAACACGGATGGGAACTCTTAAGGATCCACTTTGTCCTGCTCACCAATCAAAAGGAGCTTTCTGAACTCAAGAATAACAGACCCCACGTCCTTTTACTGCAACTTTACCTGCTATAAATGTGACCCACCAGACCTGCAAAGGCCCTTCCCACTTCACCTGCAGGGCTGGCAGTGCCACCACTGGACACGGCCCCAGTGGCTGGGCAGGAACGGAGGGGCTGGGGCGTCCAATCCATCGGCCCAGGCGGCACCAGGAGTTCCTGCAGTTCCTGAGGGGAGAGCCTCAAGCCAACAAAGGATTAGGAAGAATATTTTAAACTTCAATGTGTCTATCTCCTGGAATATGGGGACTTTGATAAGTCCTACTGGTGCAACAAGGACACACTCAAGGCTATCTATTAAAAGGATCTACCAGCACTCAAAAGCTACCACTGTCCTTCTGTCAGGGGGAACGCAGCAAACTCTCTTTGCCAGGAGCCTCCAGGAGGACTTCCAGCTTTTGGGGCTCCCTTTTAACCATTTTTCCCATAACTGGAGCTGGGACTATCACCTGCCCTACAGGGGGAACAGCCCACAAAGTTCACCATCAGGGATGCCATTAACTGAAAGTCCCTTCTCAGGGGGGTCACTGCACACCTTGGCCTTTGTTTGCCCTCCCCACCAAAGATGCTTCCAACAGTTCTGACACATCTGGCAGACCCAGAGCTCTCCTCAGGGAATGCTTCAGCTGCTTAAAGGCTGCCCTTGCACCATCTATTCAAAAAGTCGCCATAACAGTCTTACCACACATCCCGAGGGAGCAATGCAGAGTCCAGCCCGTCCCACCATTCCCAGCAAGGCAGTTCATGGGCTGTCTGGGGCTCAGGGAGGAGTCACGGGGCTTCTCTTCTTCCTGCCTGCTTGCCCCATTTTCTCCTGCAAAAGCAAAGCTTTCTTGGCTTTCCTTGCTCAAGGAGATGCAAAGGCCATCTTTTAAATCCAATACTGGAAACTCCTCCAGGTTGTCATTCAAGGTGCTTCTCTCAGGTCCTGCACTAATCAATCATCTTGTCCACTGGTTTTCTTGGCAGGTTCTTGCATTCACGTCCTACAAGCAAACCAGGAGGAGCCAATTTAGCTGTTCCTGCAACCAATCCAGTCTGGCATTCTGATTTTAAAGGATACTGGGTTGGCCTTACCCATAGAGATCCCACATCAGGGGTAATACCTACAGGTTCTGCCCTCTTCCACTCTCCTGCAGCTCCACTGGCCCACACCACAGGAACAACTGCAGCTGCCACTTCAGTCAGGGCCTTGCTGCTGACAGGAGTTATTCCCTGCACAACAAGAGCTGCTGCTTGGACACATTTAGTTTCAGCAATTACAGTGTCAAGAGCCCCAGTTTTCAATTCCATTTCTGCCTCAACTTTTCCAGCCCATCACTTCCTAGCAGAGGTTTGGGTGAGTTTGGCAAAAACACAAACTGAGGAATTCCCCAATGTTTTCCCAGTTTGACCCCTGTCACACCAATCACCTTAACACTGCCAGTCCATAATTCTCATTCTGCTGTGTTCAGGACTGAGGAAATTGTACTTGTGTCTGAGCAGGACATGTGCAAACCAAATGCTGGGGACTGGAACACACACCTGGCACTCCTGCAGCTCTCACAGTCACATTCCAGAGAAAACAGCCAATTGCACCCTCACTGCTCATTTCTTAATCCCAATCCCACACTTCTTTGGCACTTGGAGCACCACTTTTAGAACCCAATTACAGCCCATTAGAGAGCTCCCTGTCTAGCAGGGACAGGGACCCCTGGGATACTCTCAGCAATGCCTGAATCCATGGCAGGGACCTTGCTTTGAGCTCCCCAGGGCCGGGCACCCCGAGGATCTCCCCGAATAATCCTTTCGGTGCGCGCTGGAGTCCTCGGGGTGCCCCAACCCGGGGGGCACCAACAGCACTGTCCCTCCAGGGGGCCAATTTGGTCCCAAAATGCAGGGGGATCTTGCCTGTGTCCCAGACTGGTCCGGAGATCTGAGGCCCTTCCCGAGAAAATCTCGGTGCCGGCGTGAAGGGCCAGAGATCCCTTGGAGCCACGGGAGAGCAGGCACAGAGTCCCTCCTGGGGGGCAATTTGCCTGCCTGAAAACAGCTCTTCAAAGGAGCCTCTAAGACTCAGCTGGTGACTTTTAGAAGCCAGGCATTCCTTGCTTACAACACCCTGCCATGATCCCAGCCCCACGGGGGTCCTGGCAATCCGCTCCCAAAGGGCACACGGAGGGGTCTCCACTGCAGCTGATGGGAGGGGTCAGCATGACAGGAGGGTTCATTTTCCTTCCCTGCATTCCTGTTGCACATTCAGGACACTCCCAACACCTGTTCCCATCTACACAAACCCTTATAAGTTCTCTGAGGGGCTCCATTGGGGGTCTCTGGTGGTCACCTGTGCCTGCAGACCCCAAAGTTCTCAGTGACCACCTTATCAACTTCAAGACAACTCACCTGGTTGTAGAGGAGCTTGGTGCTGCTTGGCTGCTGCCTCAGTTCCCTTCTTCATTCTTTCTTGACTTTGCTTGCTCAGTCCCTTTAAGTTCCTTGGCTCAGCTCCATGCACTTTCCAGGGAACATCCCACTGCAAAAACTACCAGTTCTTGGTACATCTCCTAACTCAGATATCAGGGAGTGAGGCAGAAATCAACTCATCCAGGGCACTGCCTCCAAATATTGGGACAAAAACACCATAACATTCCATGGCTCCCCTTGGCAAATCAACCCCAAACTGCTCAGACACAAACAACACCCTGCACACTACAACAATCTGGCACTGCTGGTTCAACCCGGCCAAGTCAGTTGGGAAACTACACAAGGTCAACTTCCTTCCAAGTTTCAGTTATGACACAAAAGTCAGGGAGATCACAGACTCCCCCACAGAGTTTTACTCTGAGGAGAGAAGGAAACCAAAGCCATCCCCAGGGCTGCAATAGCTCAGGCTCCCCAAAAGGCCCAGGGGCTTCAGGTTTCTGAGAGGCTTCACCGAGGGCCTTCCCAGGTCTGCTCTGTCTGGAGCCCTCCAAGTCCTCAGTGCCTGCCTGAGGAACCTCAACACAACTCACCTGCTTACACAGCAACTTGGTGCTGCTTGCCTGCTGCCTCACTTCCCTTCTTCCTTCTTTCTTCACCTCCCTTGCTTGGTCCCTTTCAATCCCTGGGCTCAGCTCTGTGCACTTTCCAGGCTCCATCCCACTGCAAAAAGGATTAGCCCTTGTTACATCTCAACACTCAGAGAGCATTCCACCTTTTGCCTTGACACTGGGCCATCAGGCCAGGGTCTCATTATTTAAAGCACAGTTTGACTCCTCAGTGACAACAACAGCTACAGCCCTGAATCCTAACACAGGCTGAGACACAAACACGGATGGGAACTCTTAAGGATCCACTTTGTCCTGCTCACCAATCAAAAGGAGCTTTCTGAACTCAAGAATAACAGACCCCACGTCCTTTTACTGCAACTTTACCTGCTATAAATGTGACCCACAAGACCTGCAAAGGCCCTTCCCACTTCACCTGCAGGGCTGGCAGTGCCACCACTGGACACGGCCCCAGTGGCTGGGCAGGAACGGAGGGGCTGGGGCGTCCAATCCATCGGCCCAGGCGGCACCAGGAGTTCCTGCAGTTCCTGAGGGGAGAGCCTCAAGCCAACAAAGGATTAGGAAGAATATTTTAAACTTCAATGTGTCTATCTCCTGGAATATGGGGACTTTGATAAGTCCTACTGGTGCAACAAGGACACACTCAAGGCTATCTATTAAAAGGATCTACCAGCACTCAAAAGCTATCACTGTCCTTCTGTCAGGGGGAACGCAGCAAACTCTCTTTGCCAGGAGCCTCCAGGAGGACTTCCAGCTTTTGGGGCTCCCTTTTAACCATTTTTCCCATAACTGGAGCTGGGACTATCACCTGCCCTACAGGGGGAACAGCCCACAAAGTTCACCATCAGGGATGCCATTAACTGAAAGTCCCTTCTCAGGGGGGTCACTGCACACCTTGGCCTTTGTTTGCCCTCCCCACCAAAGATGCTTCCAACAGTTCTGACACATCTGGCAGACCCAGAGCTCTCCTCAGGGAATGCTTCAGCTGCTTAAAGGCTGCCCTTGCACCATCTATTCAAAAAGTCGCCATAACAGTCTTACCACACATCCCGAGGGAGCAATGCAGAGTCCAGCCCGTCCCACCATTCCCAGCAAGGCAGTTCATGGGCTGTCTGGGGCTCAGGGAGGAGTCACGGGGCTTCTCTTCTTCCTGCCTGCTTGCCCCATTTTCTCCTGCAAAAGCAAAGCTTTCTTGGCTTTCCTTGCTCAAGGAGATGCAAAGGCCATCTTTTAAATCCAATACTGGAAACTCCTCCAGGTTGTCATTCAAGGTGCTTCTCTCAGGTCCTGCACTAATCAATCATCTTGTCCACTGGTTTTCTTGGCAGGTTCTTGCATTCACGTCCTACAAGCAAACCAGGAGGAGCCAATTTAGCTGTTCCTGCAACCAATCCAGTCTGGCATTCTGATTTTAAAGGATACTGGGTTGGCCTTACCCATAGAGATCCCACATCAGGGGTAATACCTACAGGTTCTGCCCTCTTCCACTCTCCTGCAGCTCCACTGGCCCACACCACAGGAACAACTGCAGCTGCCACTTCAGTCAGGGCCTTGCTGCTGACAGGAGTTATTCCCTGCACAACAAGAGCTGCTGCTTGGACACATTTAGTTTCAGCAATTACAGTGTCAAGAGCCCCAGTTTTCAATTCCATTTCTGCCTCAACTTTTCCAGCCCATCACTTCCTAGCAGAGGTTTGGGTGAGTTTGGCAAAAACACAAACTGAGGAATTCCCCAATGTTTTCCCAGTTTGACCCCTGTCACACCAATCACCTTAACACTGCCAGTCCATAATTCTCCCTCTCTTGGGTTAAGGACTGAGCAAGTTGGACCTGTGTCTGAGCAGGACATGTGCAAACCAAATGCTGGGGACTGGAACACACACCTGGCACTCCTGCAGCTCTCACAGTCACATTCCAGAGAAAACAGCCAATTGCACCCTCACTGCTCATTTCTTAATCCCAATCCCACACTTGTTTGGCACTTGGAGCACCGCTTTTAGAACCCAATTACAGCCCATTAGAGAGCTCCCTGTCTAGCAGGGACAGGGACCCCTGGGATACTCTCAGCAATGCCTGAATCCATGGCAGGGACCTTGCTTTGAGCTCCCCAGGGCCGGGCACCCCGAGGATCTCCCCGAATAATCCTTTCGGTGCGCGCTGGAGTCCTCGGGGTGCCCCAACCCGGGGGGCACCAACAGCACTGTCCCTCCAGGGGGCCAATTTGGTCCTAAACTGCAGGGGGATCTTGCCTGTGTCCCAGACTGGTCCGGAGATCTGAGGCCCTTCCCGAGAAAATCTCGGTGCCGGCGTGAAGGGCCAGAGATCCCTTGGAGCCACGGGAGAGCAGGCACAGAGTCCCTCCTGGGGGGCAATTTGCCTGCCTGAAAACAGCTCTTCAAAGGAGCCTCTAAGACTCAGCTGGTGACTTTTAGAAGCCAGGCATTCCTTGCTTACAACACCCTGCCATGATCCCAGCCCCACGGGGGTCCTGGCAATCCGCTCCCAAAGGGCACACGGAGGGGTCTCCACTGCAGCTGATGGGAGGGGTCAGCATTACAGGAGGGCTCATTTTCCTTCCCTGCATTCCTGTTCCACATTCAGGACATTTCCCAACACTTATCACCATACACAACTACCCTTAGAAGGTTTCCAAGGGGCTTCACCGAGGGCCTTCCCAGGTCTGCTCTGTCTGGAGCCCTCCAAGTCCTCAGTGCCTGCCTGAGGAACCTCAACACAACTCACCTGCTTACACAGCAACTTGGTGCTGCTTGCCTGCTGCCTCACTTCCCTTCTTCCTTCTTTCTTCACCTCCCTTGCTTGGTCCCTTTCAATCCCTGGGCTCAGCTCTGTGCACTTTCCAGGCTCCATCCCACTGCAAAAAGGATTAGCCCTTGTTACATCTCAACACTCAG
The DNA here is from genome assembly GCF_025592945.1 of Manacus candei. Taxonomy (NCBI): domain Eukaryota; kingdom Metazoa; phylum Chordata; class Aves; order Passeriformes; family Pipridae; genus Manacus; species Manacus candei. Next base: position 129,876 of record NW_026138092.1, read on the forward strand.
AGAGCATTCCCCCTTTTTTCTTAACACTGGGCCATCAGGCCAGGGTCTCATTATTTAAAGCACAGTTTGACTCCTCAGTGACAACAACAGCTACAGCCCTGAATCCTAACACAGGCTGAGACACAAACACGGATGGGAACTCTTAAGGATCCACTTTGTCCTGCTCACCAATCAAAAGGAGCTTTCTGAACTCAAGAATAACAGACCCCACGTCCTTTTACTGCAACTTTACCTGCTATAAATGTGACCCACCAGACCTGCAAAGGCCCTTCCCACTTCACCTGCAGGGCTGGCAGTGCCACCACTGGACACGGCCCCAGTGGCTGGGCAGGAACGGAGGGGCTGGGGCGTCCAATCCATCGGCCCAGGCGGCACCAGGAGTTCCTGCAGTTCCTGAGGGGAGAGCCTCAAGCCAACAAAGGATTAGGAAGAATATTTTAAACTTCAATGTGTCTATCTCCTGGAATATGGGGACTTTGATAAGTCCTACTGGTGCAACAAGGACACACTCAAGGCTATCTATTAAAAGGATCTACCAGCACTCAAAAGCTACCACTGTCCTTCTGTCAGGGGGAACGCAGCAAACTCTCTTTGCCAGGAGCCTCCAGGAGGACTTCCAGCTTTTGGGGCTCCCTTTTAACCATTTTTCCCATAACTGGAGCTGGGACTATCACCTGCCCTACAGGGGGAACAGCCCACAAAGTTCACCATCAGGGATGCCATTAACTGAAAGTCCCTTCTCAGGGGGGTCACTGCACACCTTGGCCTTTGTTTGCCCTCCCCACCAAAGATGCTTCCAACAGTTCTGACACATCTGGCAGACCCAGAGCTCTCCTCAGGGAATGCTTCAGCTGCTTAAAGGCTGCCCTTGCACCATCTATTCAAAAAGTCGCCATAACAGTCTTACCACACATCCCGAGGGAGCAATGCAGAGTCCAGCCCGTCCCACCATTCCCAGCAAGGCAGTTCATGGGCTGTCTGGGGCTCAGGGAGGAGTCACGGGGCTTCTCTTCTTCCTGCCTGCTTGCCCCATTTTCTCCTGCAAAAGCAAAGCTTTCTTGGCTTTCCTTGCTCAAGGAGATGCAAAGGCCATCTTTTAAATCCAATACTGGAAACTCCTCCAGGTTGTCATTCAAGGTGCTTCTCTCAGGTCCTGCACTAATCAATCATCTTGTCCACTGGTTTTCTTGGCAGGTTCTTGCATTCACGTCCTACAAGCAAACCAGGAGGAGCCAATTTAGCTGTTCCTGCAACCAATCCAGTCTGGCATTCTGATTTTAAAGGATACTGGGTTGGCCTTACCCATAGAGATCCCACATCAGGGGTAATACCTACAGGTTCTGCCCTCTTCCACTCTCCTGCAGCTCCACTGGCCCACACCACAGGAACAACTGCAGCTGCCACTTCAGTCAGGGCCTTGCTGCTGACAGGAGTTATTCCCTGCACAACAAGAGCTGCTGCTTGGACACATTTAGTTTCAGCAATTACAGTGTCAAGAGCCCCAGTTTTCAATTCCATTTCTGCCTCAACTTTTCCAGCCCATCACTTCCTAGCAGAGGTTTGGGTGAGTTTGGCAAAAACACAAACTGAGGAATTCCCCAATGTTTTCCCAGTTTGACCCCTGTCACACCAATCACCTTAACACTGCCAGTCCATAATTCTCATTCTGCTGTGTTCAGGACTGAGGAAATTGTACTTGTGTCTGAGCAGGACATGTGCAAACCAAATGCTGGGGACTGGAACACACACCTGGCACTCCTGCAGCTCTCACAGTCACATTCCAGAGAAAACAGCCAATTGCACCCTCACTGCTCATTTCTTAATCCCAATCCCACACTTCTTTGGCACTTGGAGCACCACTTTTAGAACCCAATTACAGCCCATTAGAGAGCTCCCTGTCTAGCAGGGACAGGGACCCCTGGGATACTCTCAGCAATGCCTGAATCCATGGCAGGGACCTTGCTTTGAGCTCCCCAGGGCCGGGCACCCCGAGGATCTCCCCGAATAATCCTTTCGGTGCGCGCTGGAGTCCTCGGGGTGCCCCAACCCGGGGGGCACCAACAGCACTGTCCCTCCAGGGGGCCAATTTGGTCCCAAAATGCAGGGGGATCTTGCCTGTGTCCCAGACTGGTCCGGAGATCTGAGGCCCTTCCCGAGAAAATCTCGGTGCCGGCGTGAAGGGCCAGAGATCCCTTGGAGCCACGGGAGAGCAGGCACAGAGTCCCTCCTGGGGGGCAATTTGCCTGCCTGAAAACAGCTCTTCAAAGGAGCCTCTAAGACTCAGCTGGTGACTTTTAGAAGCCAGGCATTCCTTGCTTACAACACCCTGCCATGATCCCAGCCCCACGGGGGTCCTGGCAATCCGCTCCCAAAGGGCACACGGAGGGGTCTCCACTGCAGCTGATGGGAGGGGTCAGCATGACAGGAGGGTTCATTTTCCTTCCCTGCATTCCTGTTGCACATTCAGGACACTCCCAACACCTGTTCCCATCTACACAAACCCTTATAAGTTCTCTGAGGGGCTCCATTGGGGGTCTCTGGTGGTCACCTGTGCCTGCAGACCCCAAAGTTCTCAGTGACCACCTTATCAACTTCAAGACAACTCACCTGGTTGTAGAGGAGCTTGGTGCTGCTTGGCTGCTGCCTCAGTTCCCTTCTTCATTCTTTCTTGACTTTGCTTGCTCAGTCCCTTTAAGTTCCTTGGCTCAGCTCCATGCACTTTCTAGGGAACATCCCACTGCAAAAACTACCAGTTCTTGGTACATCTCCTAACTCAGATATCAGGGAGTGAGGCAGAAATCAACTCATCCAGGGCACTGCCTCCAAATATTGGGACAAAAACACCATAACATTCCATGGCTCCCCTTGGCAAATCAACCCCAAACTGCTCAGACACAAACAACACCCTGCACACTACAACAATCTGGCACTGCTGGTTCAACCCGGCCAAGTCAGTTGGGAAACTACACAAGGTCAACTTCCTTCCAAGTTTCAGTTATGACACAAAAGTCAGGGAGATCACAGACTCCCCCACAGAGTTTTACTCTGAGGAGAGAAGGAAACCAAAGCCATCCCCAGGGCTGCAATAGCTCAGGCTCCCCAAAAGGCCCAGGGGCTTCAGGTTTCTGAGAGGCTTCACCGAGGGCCTTCCCAGGTCTGCTCTGTCTGGAGCCCTCCAAGTCCTCAGTGCCTGCCTGAGGAACCTCAACACAACTCACCTGCTTACACAGCAACTTGGTGCTGCTTGCCTGCTGCCTCACTTCCCTTCTTCCTTCTTTCTTCACCTCCCTTGCTTGGTCCCTTTCAATCCCTGGGCTCAGCTCTGTGCACTTTCCAGGCTCCATCCCACTGCAAAAAGGATTAGCCCTTGTTACATCTCAACACTCAGAGAGCATTCCACCTTTTGCCTTGACACTGGGCCATCAGGCCAGGGTCTCATTATTTAAAGCACAGTTTGACTCCTCAGTGACAACAACAGCTACAGCCCTGAATCCTAACACAGGCTGAGACACAAACACGGATGGGAACTCTTAAGGATCCACTTTGTCCTGCTCACCAATCAAAAGGAGCTTTCTGAACTCAAGAATAACAGACCCCACGTCCTTTTACTGCAACTTTACCTGCTATAAATGTGACCCACAAGACCTGCAAAGGCCCTTCCCACTTCACCTGCAGGGCTGGCAGTGCCACCACTGGACACGGCCCCAGTGGCTGGGCAGGAACGGAGGGGCTGGGGCGTCCAATCCATCGGCCCAGGCGGCACCAGGAGTTCCTGCAGTTCCTGAGGGGAGAGCCTCAAGCCAACAAAGGATTAGGAAGAATATTTTAAACTTCAATGTGTCTATCTCCTGGAATATGGGGACTTTGATAAGTCCTACTGGTGCAACAAGGACACACTCAAGGCTATCTATTAAAAGGATCTACCAGCACTCAAAAGCTATCACTGTCCTTCTGTCAGGGGGAACGCAGCAAACTCTCTTTGCCAGGAGCCTCCAGGAGGACTTCCAGCTTTTGGGGCTCCCTTTTAACCATTTTTCCCATAACTGGAGCTGGGACTATCACCTGCCCTACAGGGGGAACAGCCCACAAAGTTCACCATCAGGGATGCCATTAACTGAAAGTCCCTTCTCAGGGGGGTCACTGCACACCTTGGCCTTTGTTTGCCCTCCCCACCAAAGATGCTTCCAACAGTTCTGACACATCTGGCAGACCCAGAGCTCTCCTCAGGGAATGCTTCAGCTGCTTAAAGGCTGCCCTTGCACCATCTATTCAAAAAGTCGCCATAACAGTCTTACCACACATCCCGAGGGAGCAATGCAGAGTCCAGCCCGTCCCACCATTCCCAGCAAGGCAGTTCATGGGCTGTCTGGGGCTCAGGGAGGAGTCACGGGGCTTCTCTTCTTCCTGCCTGCTTGCCCCATTTTCTCCTGCAAAAGCAAAGCTTTCTTGGCTTTCCTTGCTCAAGGAGATGCAAAGGCCATCTTTTAAATCCAATACTGGAAACTCCTCCAGGTTGTCATTCAAGGTGCTTCTCTCAGGTCCTGCACTAATCAATCATCTTGTCCACTGGTTTTCTTGGCAGGTTCTTGCATTCACGTCCTACAAGCAAACCAGGAGGAGCCAATTTAGCTGTTCCTGCAACCAATCCAGTCTGGCATTCTGATTTTAAAGGATACTGGGTTGGCCTTACCCATAGAGATCCCACATCAGGGGTAATACCTACAGGTTCTGCCCTCTTCCACTCTCCTGCAGCTCCACTGGCCCACACCACAGGAACAACTGCAGCTGCCACTTCAGTCAGGGCCTTGCTGCTGACAGGAGTTATTCCCTGCACAACAAGAGCTGCTGCTTGGACACATTTAGTTTCAGCAATTACAGTGTCAAGAGCCCCAGTTTTCAATTCCATTTCTGCCTCAACTTTTCCAGCCCATCACTTCCTAGCAGAGGTTTGGGTGAGTTTGGCAAAAACACAAACTGAGGAATTCCCCAATGTTTTCCCAGTTTGACCCCTGTCACACCAATCACCTTAACACTGCCAGTCCATAATTCTCATTCTGCTGTGTTCAGGACTGAGGAAATTGTACTTGTGTCTGAGCAGGACATGTGCAAACCAAATGCTGGGGACTGGAACACACACCTGGCACTCCTGCAGCTCTCACAGTCACATTCCAGAGAAAACAGCCAATTGCACCCTCACTGCTCATTTCTTAATCCCAATCCCACACTTCTTTGGCACTTGGAGCACCACTTTTAGAACCCAATTACAGCCCATTAGAGAGCTCCCTGTCTAGCAGGGACAGGGACCCCTGGGATACTCTCAGCAATGCCTGAATCCATGGCAGGGACCTTGCTTTGAGCTCCCCAGGGCCGGGCACCCCGAGGATCTCCCCGAATAATCCTTTCGGTGCGCGCTGGAGTCCTCGGGGTGCCCCAACCCGGGGGGCACCAACAGCACTGTCCCTCCAGGGGGCCAATTTGGTCCCAAAATGCAGGGGGATCTTGCCTGTGTCCCAGACTGGTCCGGGGATCTGAGGCCCTTCCCGAGAAAATCTCGGTGCCGGCGTGAAGGGCCAGAGATCCCTTGGAGCCACGGGAGAGCAGGCACAGAGTCCCTCCTGGGGGGCAATTTGCCTGCCTGAAAACAGCTCTTCAAAGGAGCCTCTAAGACTCAGCTGGTGACTTTTAGAAGCCAGGCATTCCTATACACTGTGAGATATTTTAAGGCTTATCTGACTGAAAAGCATAAAGCTTTTATCATGGACACCTGACCTCCCACAGACAGCTCCTTTCCCCTTTCAGTACAAAATTATTTTCATGGAATCACTCAATAGGAAGTGCCCAGGAACCCCAGACTGTTCTTTCCAGAACAGAAAATAAACAGAAGAACGGAGTTTTGCACAAGTGTAACATACTCCAGAACAGACCTGACTTTAGTTTTACCCTTTGTGTTCAAATATTCCATAGAAAAGCTCCAGCAGGAGAGCTGGTACATTCCCAAGAGTATCCTGGAAGTCCCTTTCACGAGGGCTGGAGGAAAATCGCAGTTGTATGAGTCCCTTGTGCCTGCAGATGCCTGGGGATCCTCTCCATCCACCTCGTGCTCTCCCAACAGCAGAAAGGGTGCTGAGACAGGAGGAAGGAAACCTTTAGCATAAAGCTGGGGAGGAATATAAAGCTTCCTTTCCTGGGGAGCTTTGCGAAGTCTGCAACGAGAAAGGGAAAATTTGCATCTCCTTTGGTACACGTGTCAACAGAGACTGAGACTTTTTGCCTTTTTCAGACAACCGTGCCCCTTTTGGCTCCCTGGCAGCTCCAATGGCACCAGAACCCCCCTTCCTGCACACCCACGGCTGTCACACACAGGCACCCACACACCTTTGCTCCAGCCCACACGTGGCCAACATCTCCCCACCCTAGACATCCCAAGGTCAGTAGTTTTGCTAGAGAGCACAGCAACCCCCCTGTCCTCGCAAACTGCCTCCCTGCAAAAAAGGAATCGTTTTCCTGGACATTTCTCCCACAGTCAAGGTCTTTTCAAACTGCTGTCGTGCCACCAAACCTGCTCAGGGTCCCTCCCGGCTTCTGCCTGTCCTTGCATTTAAAGGCATAGGCACATTCTATCTTCCAACAGCAAACCCAGCTCCTCACGGGCAGTAGAAGCCCTGCTCTTACCTGGACAGACTGCCGGGCTCGGCACAGCTGTGGCTCATGGAGCAGCTTCCCAAGGCCGTTCTCTCTCCCAGCAGGAAGCACAACTCGCCTCCACACCAGGGGAAACCACGAGCGAGGCTGCAAATGGACACAGAACGAGCAAAAAGCATTAACGCAGCACCAAAAAACCAAGTTAAAGCAGTCTTTGCCTCATAACCCTGCACGGGGAAAGGGTTTGGGATCCCAAAGCAAACCCTCAGACACCCAGAGAGCACAGGACCCACAGCCATGCCACGGCTCTCCCCGGGGGCACCCGGCAGGTAAGGGGCTTACCCGGGCCCCGCCGCCCAGCACAAGGCGCCCCTAAACGCCCCCGGCTGCCCCGGTGCACAAACCCAGCGGCCAAGGCGCTCTCCCCTCCGCAGCCCGGGCAGCAGCGGGGCCACACCCTCAGCCCCCACACACAACCGCCCCCACCTGCCCCGCCGGCCCTTTATACCGCGGGCTGGCAGCGCTGCCCAATCAGCACTCGAGCGCCTCCGCCCAATCCCAGCCCGCCTGGCCCTGCGGCCCCGCCCCGCCCGCTCAGCCCGGCCCCGGCCCTCGGCGCGGCCCCGGCCCCCGTTCCCTCCGCGCGGCTCCCGCCGCAGCCCCGGCGGGCTGAAAGCCCAGAGCCAACGGGAACTCCAGCCAGCTGCAGGCAGATGTTACTCTGTCCCAGTTTGCCAGGGGTGGGCACGAAGGGGCCCTTCCCCGTTCGGAAGTGGAAGTTGTCCCCTGTGCACAGCCCGCTCTGATCCTCGGCCTCGTGGGAGCCAATTCCCTTGTCCCAGCCCACTTCCTGCAGAGAAGAAAGGGAAAGATTGCACAGAAGGGAGACATTCTTCCCTGGGAGGGTGGGGAGGTGGCCTGGCACAGAGAAGTTGTGGCTGCCCCATCCCTGCAAGTGGCCAAGGCCAGGCTGGAGGTCTATTAGAAGGTGTCCCTGCCTGGGGCAGGGGGTGGAAGGAGATGATCGCTGAGATCCTTTCCAACCCAAACCACTCCAGGATCCCAGGATGATTCCATGCTCTCTCTCTGCATTTCTTTGGCATCATTTCCTCTCAAAAACAACATCTGCGATTTAGTTGATTGCTAAAGCCATCATTTTAAAATCATCTCAGGAATCCAAAGGGACTGGAAAACACTTCATTAAAACTGACTTATTAGGAAATGGTTTGAACCAAGAGAATTAAAATCAGGACAAGAGCCTTAAAAAAATTAAATTTAGGAGAAGAGCCTTAAAAAAATTAAAATCAGGACAAGAGCCTTCAAAAAATTAAAATCAGGACAAGAGCCTTAAAAAAATTAAAATGAGGACAAGAGCCCAAGAGAATTAAAATCAGGAGAAATTCACGTTATTCCCCCCACACACACCCCGGGACAGACGGGAGGCCGCGAGTCCCGCCCTGCCGCCGGAACCGGCCCTTAACTCGAGCAGGGAGCGCTGCACCGGCACGAGAGCCACTGCGCATGCGTCGCCGGTCCCTCTCCTGCCTGCCCTTACTTACCACGTGATCGCCGGCGTCTTGCCAACGACTGCGCATGCGCCCCCCCCCCCACCCCGCCGCCCGACCGCCCGGCTTCGCTTTCTTACTGCGGCTCCCCCTCCACTTTTCCGGCTCCCTGGGGTTCCCTCACCCACATTTCGGGGTCCCCTTCTCACATTTTAGGGGTGATGACCCCGCAATTTACGGTTCGGGGGGGGGGAGGAGAGGAAACGGGGTGCCCAAGAAGGGGTTTCTTTTTTTTTTTTTCTCTCTTTTATTTCATTTTCATTTTATTTCCTTTTTAGTTTTTTTGCCTTTTTTTTTAAATTTTCTTTTTTATATTTCCTTCTTTACTTCGTTTATTTTTTATTCTCTTTATTTTTCATTTTCTCTCCCAGTGCTCCCCAGTAACACCCAGTGCTCCCCAACAACCCTCAGTAACACCCAGTGCTCCCCAGTACACCCCAGTAACACCCAGTGCTCCTCAACAACCCCCAGTAACACCCAGTGCTCCCCAAAAATTGACCCAAAACCGACCCAAATCACCCCAAAAGCTGACCCAAAACTGACCCCAAAACCTGACCCCAATCATCCCAAAAGCTGACCCAAAACTGACCCCAATCATCCCAAAAGCTGACCCAAATCACCCCAAACAATGACCCCAAACTGACCCCAAAAACTGACCCAAATCATCCCCAAAACTGACCCAAAACTCTGCATTTCTTTGGCATCATTTCCTCTCAAAAACAACATCTGCGATTTAGTTGATTGCTAAAGCCATCATTTTAAAATCATCCCAGGAATCCAAAGGGACTGGAAAACACACAGAAATCATTCCTGCACCCACCAAAGCATTAGGAATTGGAACCCGATTCCCTCATCTCTCTCCTTGTTCTTCTTGGCTGGAAAACCTGATGATCCCCACTGGCTGTTTTTAGGCTGCTTTTCTTCCACAGCTCCTTTCCTCCCGGCTGAAACCTCCTGGTATCTTCAGGGCTTATCTGGAGGGAAGCCCCTCTGAAGTATTTCCTCTCGTGGCAATTCTGTGGGATGCAGAAGTAAAAAAAGCACGTCAAGAGCTCCTTCTACCCCCTTCCCTCGCAAACACCCTCCCAGCTTGGCCTTGGCAGCTCCATCCCCCCGGCAGCCGCACCCGACGCTTCGGCTCCGCTGGGAAAGGGACAGCAAGTGCAGAAGCAAGTTCAGGTCTGGGCAGGGGCTCCCTGGGGAACGGCACTTCAGTGCTTTAGTCCGTGGCCTTTCCTGCTGCCCTCCCTCCTGGAGGCAGAGGATGACCCGTCCCTTGTTTCTCCCACGCTGGCAGACCCAGGTCCTGCTCCTTTGGCCCCACTTTTCTTGGCAGACCCGGCATCATTTCCCAGGGTCCCCAGGAAACTTCTGCACTTGACCCATTGCTAAGTGCAGAGCACAGGGCGAGGGAAGGACAAATTTCTCAGCACCCACTACCTGGAATTTTCCTTCTCCGCAGCACGCTCCTGTTCCCGCTGTCTCTGGAGGTGCCCGCACGAGTCCTTCTTGTCCCAGCTCTGCCAAACTGACACACGCAGAGGAGAAATAACAGGTCTTGCTTGCACAATTCCCGACCCTAACCCTTGCCTGTCCTGCCCAGAGCTGAGGGAAATCTGACGGAATATTAATAAACCACCTTTGTTAAGAGCAGTCATCAGCCCGGTCCTTCAGGCTTTGCAGGAGTTTGTAGGGAACAGCCCCAAATTCCAGTCCTACCTCTAAATTTGTAACAGCTTTCCTCGGAGAGATTCTGGACAGTAACACATACAACGGAAAGAAAAGACTGCACAAGGAGAAACAGAAGGTCTGCCACGAAGAACAGAGGTTCCTGTTCTCCCTCATCAGGCTGGGACTGGAGGACCCAGTCTTTGCCATCAAGAGACCAGAGCGTTGTCATTAAGACTTCAACCTCTCCCCCACGGGTGTTTCTCAGAGAACTGGGCCAGCACTGAGCTACTCCCATGTGCCTGCAGTGCTTTGGGGAGGGACAAGACAACCTCCCACTTCTGCTTGGAAGAGAATAAAAAGTCATTCCCTTTCTCTCTCTCTGACCCAGCACCAAAGCAGTCCTGTAGGACAACACCGGACTATGCATGGAAGGTCTGATTCAACTGGGAAAGAAAAAAACCCTAAACAATCAAACAAAACCACCCTGAATTTCAAGGTAAAAATATGCTGCTTCCTGAACAGGAGCACACAAAACGCATTGAAGCCAAAGAGAAAATGACAAACCAAAAAAAAAAAAAAAAAGAGCCAAAAGAAATGCTCTGCCTGCCTTGATACGCTCTCTGCTTGATCATTCCAAAGGAGATTCTCCACAGATCAGTTCAACGAAAAATGCTTCTGCAGTCCGTGCTGTCAAACAACTCAAATTGCTCACTAGGAGAATTACCTAATTTAGAACAACTGAATCATAGAACCTCAGTGCAGCCGAGGGATTTCATGCCCCCTGTGCCTCTTGCATTGGGGAAACGGACTGGGATGCACTGGGAGGGACTGAGGGCAGTGGGGAGGGATGGGGATAGGACTGGGAAGACTGGAGAGGGACTGGGGGCACTGGGGGGATTTGGGCTGGGAGTGGGGACACTGGGGTGGGACTGAGATTTGCGGGGGGGGGGACTGGGAGCACTGGGATGGGACTGGGGACAGTGGGACTGGGGGCACTGGGATAGGAAGGAGATGTGCTGGGGAGGGACTGGGCCGGGCCTGAGGGCACTGGAGAGGCCCTGGGGACACTTGGGGGAACTGGGCTGGGACTGGGATTCTCTGGGGAGGGACTGGAGGCACTGGGGCACCACTGGGATGGGACTGAGGTCAGTGGGGAGGGAACTGGGATAGGACTGAGCCAGTAGGGAAGGACAGGGGTGCACTGTGGAGGGACTGTAATACAGCAGGGAAGCACTGGGATAGGACTGGGATCACCAGGGAGGGAATTGGGATGGGACTGGGTGAACTGGGGAAGGACTGGGTTGCACTGCGGGAGCACACTTGGGAGGGAATGGGTGTGCTGGCTTGCACTGGGGGAAAGGGGAAGGGACTGGGATGAGAGTGGGGGCACTGGGGTGGGACTGGGAGCACTGGTGGCACTGGGCTAGGACTGGGGGAACTGGGGAGGGAGCTGGGAGGGACTGCAAGGTGACTGGGATGGGAATGGGATGCACAGGGAAAAGGAGCACAACGCACTGGGGAAGGACTGGGATGGGACTGGAGACACTACAAGGGAGTTGGATGCACTGGGTGCGACTAGGGGCACTGGGGAGGGACTGGGGGTAGTGGGGAAGAACTGGGATGGGACTGAGGGCACTGGAGATGGACTGGGGAGAACTGGGCTAGCACTGGGGGCACTGGACTGTGACTGGGATTGTCAGGGGAGGGACTGGGGGAACTGGGATGGGACAGGGGTCATTGGGGAGGGATTGGGGACAGTGGGACTACAGGCACTGGGATGGGACTGAGATGCGCTGGGTGGGCACAGGGATGGAACTGAGGTCACTGGGGAGGGAACTGGGATGGGACTGGGAGCACTGGGAAAGGGACTGCAGGGACTGGGATAGGACTGGGAAGGGACTGCAAGGGGAGTGACATGACTGGGGAGGAGACTGGGGGGTGTGCCTGAGAATCTCTGGGGAGGGACTGGGACCACTGGGATGGGACTGCTGTCACTGGAATGGGACGCAGATGTACTGGGAAGGGACTGGGGGCACTGACGATGGCACTCGAATGCACTTGGGAGGGACTAGGAGCACTGGGATGCAGTGGGGAAGGATTGGAGGCACTTGGATGGGATTGAGAGAACTAGGATGGCACTGAGGGCACTGGGGAGGTACCAGGGGCACTGGGTTGGGACTGGGCTGCACTGGGGGCACTTGGGAGCAAGTGGGATCACTGGGGAGGTAACTGGGATGGGACTGAGGGTACTGGGGTGGTACAGGGAGCACTGAGGGCACTGGGGAGGGACGGGGATGTGACTGGGGGCACTTGGAATGGTACTAGGGAGGGACTAGGATTGGACTGGGGGCACTGGGGAGGGATTGCAATGGGTTTGAGGTAACTTTGGAAGGACTAGGAGCACTGGGGAGGTTCTGGAGGGAACTGCACAGGGAGCTGGGTTGGGACTGAGGGTACTAGGGATGGACTGGGATGGGACTGAGGGTACTGGAGACAGAGTGGGATGGGACTGGGGTGCAGTGGGGGCAATTGGGAAGGAGTGGAGGCACTGGGAAAGGAACAGGGATGAGACTGGCTGCACTGGGATGGGGTTTGGGGCACTTGGGAGAAACTGGGATGGACTCAGGAGGGACTGGGGACAGTGGGAAGGGACTGGAAAGCTGAAATTGAAACAGACTCACCTGAGTCACTGTCTAAGAAGTCCTGCTACAGCTCCTGAGCCCGAACAACAGCCGAGGGGCCTCAACCCCAGCACTGGCCCCTCCTCCCCCTCACTGTTAACACCTGGGCCTTCTCCATAGAGCATCTGACTCTACCCAGTACTCCCAGTTCCATCCAACGGCTGGCAATAGAATTACTAGACTCCCCAGAGTGCTCCAAAAACATAATCTCAATCCCACAGTAATTTCTACTCAAAACCAACAGTCCCTGACGAAACCATCCAGTCCATATTCTAGCCTCCATCTCTATCCCAGCCCCTCAGTGATTTCAGCTCGAGACCCACAAGCTTTATTTCACTGCCAGCTCTGCTCTCTCAGCAGCAGCTCCAAATCTTGCCATCGCCGCCATGGGAAGCTGCTACAGGTTCTCACTGCTGTATCTGCTGAGAAGGAGTATTTCAAAAGCTGTGTCATCCCTGTCAGACGGAATGTTTGAGTTTCCTGCATACCTGTGCTTCTCGCAGGAGATCTTTGCTGCTCTGCTTTTTCCTCAGGGTGCTGAGCCCCGCAGACTGGCCCATGGAATCAAACATCCAGAACGCATGCACTTTCCTTCTCTTGGTCTCATAAAAAAGTTTCTCCCTCAGCTGTTGTTAGAGAGAAGGCAACTTTCCAAAGGGCTGCCACAACTGTAGGAACAGGAGTCCTGCTCTGTGCAATATTCCCCACAGCGGACGCAAGGAATGCGGTTTGCGTCCATCCTTCCCCTGCACTAGGAACCCCTCGGCCTGCCGGATGCTGCAGCTTGCAAATGGAACAGGAGCATGTAAGAAAACATTAGGATCTGCTTCGCCATCTTAAGTGAGTGATGGGCTTGGTTTCTTTCTTTTTAAAATCCCTGCAACACCATCCTAAAAATTATATAGCAATATTCTTGGGGCCTTTTTTTTTTTTTTTGCTGCTTTCAAATGAATTCTCAATATTTACTGAAGCATTTAGAAGAGACAGATACCATCAACTACATTTTAAGATCAGCCAAGCACATAAGAACATACCTTGTCCTTCACTAGTCACAATTCCTGAAGTCGAGGCTGATTCCTGACCAATATGATTGTCTGCATTTGAACTACTCCAGTCAGGGGCAGATGGGGAAGGTTTTGCATGGGCGACCATAGAACCTAGGAGAGACCAAGTGGAACAGACTAAGCTGAAATGACAGTTTTTATTTACTTACTTATTATAGGGAGGGGTTTTTTTGCAAGAGTCAGGTCTAGACAGTGTGCAAGTATCACAGACAGGTGAACTGCTATAAACCTATCGCTATAGATTTCCAGTCATTTCATTTCTTTATTTGTTTGTTTTAAAAAGAGAATGCAAACCAACTTCAGAGACAACCACCAAAGCAGCGGCAAAACTATTTGTCCTAGCACACACCCACACCTAGAGCATTCAGAAAGGAAACTTCTCTAGACTGCCTTCCTGCCAGCTAGCAGGAAACTTTCTTTGAATATCTGCAGTAAGTTAAAAGTGGCATGATATTAAGAAAGCATGGAAAACACTGTTGTGCAAAGACAAACACAGTGCTTTAAAGCACAGACAGACCCTGCCAGTGACATCCAAAACAGGAGAAAAATTCTCTGCGTGTTCAATGTGCACAGAGGTACTGCATTACAGCTGATCTTCACGTTCCCTGAAGTAGACAGGCAGGTCTGCAAAAATCACTAAGGAAGTGCTTGCAACTTGCTTCACCAACTTCTCTCCATTACAGCCTAAAGAACGTAATATAATGAGTATTGTATTACCTAACCCTAACCCTAACTGTGAAATTCAAACAGTAATGATAAGCAGCGGGAGAAAAGCTTCATTCTGACAAAGTAGAAATGTCTCTCTAAGAATGTAGTCACTGTGTCCAAATGCAACAAAGGAAGAGGCGATCTTTTAGTCCAAATAGCTCAGGACCACGCATTCCTCTAGCAAAAATTCGAATTTTGTATGGTCTAGAGCTAAAATTCCACTCCAGTAGTTTTAGGATCAGCAAACCAAATGAAATGAAACAATCCTCCAAAAATAAACAGAACTATTCCACGAGCTCACTCTTTATTTTTTCCTTTGAGGAAAATCAGAGTTTCTCTTCTCTCCCAGGTGAAAAGTGAGTCTTCTCTGAAGAGATCACAGAAGAGATATTTGCAAGTCTCTAGTTTTCTCCACACTTCTCTCATGGAACTGAACTGTCTCTCATAGGGAGAAACCCATGGAGAGAAGCCAAGCAAATCTCCATTAACTTTCCAAGTAGCAGAGGCCAAGCCTCAGGTCAGCAGCAAGTCAGTACCTTTATTGCTATTTCTGTGCTACAATCAACTGCTTCCTTTGTAATATTTCCTGCAGTGCTGGCTAATGCTTTACATGTGTCAGTTCCAAAATGCACGAGCAGAAAACTTGGCTTTGCTAGTTGTTAAATCCAGGCACCAGGTTACCAGGTATGACCCAAAACTGCCTCTAGAAACTCAAATGCACACTGGTGTATAGCTTTTTTAAAAATAAATTAAAAAATAATTAGTTTACAGAAAAATCCTTCTGCAGACCACACTGTATAACAACTGAAATTGCTCACTAAGAGAATTACCTAATTTATAACATGGAATCATATTACCTCAGTGCTTATAAAATTTATTCGCTGGCACAAAAAAAAATAATTGCTCACAGTGAAACTGACATCGCAAATAACTCTTTGCTTTAAAAACCAGCATGGATCAGAGCCCACCATGGCTCATCCTGGGAGGGTCTGCAGAAGCCAAATCTCAGCTAAGGGCATTCCTCGGGGAATCCTCCTCCAGGAAAATGGGAGTGCCTTCCAGATCCTGACATCTCTGCACAGTTATGGCAAACCGACAATATTGCAAAGCTGTGCTTCCCAACCCATGCTCCTTTCTGGAAACCAGAAAATAAGGAAAACATCCGAGGGGCAATGGGAAGAACAGCTGCTGGAACAGCTCTGATTTCACAGGTGGGTTTGGTAATCCACTTTAGCCAGGCTGGGATTTTCCCGACCTGTCCATCACCATGTTCATGAGAACACAGCTGCGATGGGCACGGCATGTCTCAAGGATGAAGGACCACCGCCTCTCTAAGATCTTGCTTTATGGTGAACTTGCCACCGGCTGCCGCATGAGAGGAGCCCCGAAGAGAAGATACAACGACTGCCTGAAACAACATCTCAGCCTCGGCCACATTGATCACCATAACTGGTTTACTCTGGCCTCAAATCGGGAGGCCTGGAGACACACCATCTATAACGCTGCTGCTTCCTTTGAGAACGCAGCAGGATCACTCTCGAGGAGAAAAGGCAACGCAGAAAGAACCGTGTTCTGCAGAATATACCATCTAAGGAGTCTTTCTGCTGTGCCTTTTGCAATAGGATATGTCTGTCTCGTACTGGCCTCATAAGCCACCAACGTGCATGCAACAAACGTGAATAGAGCCTTCCCAAATCTTCGTTCGCGAAGCCCAGCCACGATCACCGATTTACTCATTTTTACCTCAAAACGTCCATTGTCTTCCCAACAGATGAACTCAGATTTTAGCCCCAAAATGTCCATTTTGTCCTCTACAGAATCCGCCCGAGAGCGACGCCTCGGGATCCCGCACGGCCGGGCGAAGCCTCCGGTGCCACGAGCCCTCAGCTCCCGGTGCCGCCGCCTTCCCGCCAGGCCACTGATCTCCCCAAGGGACAGCGAGTTCCGCCCACCACCCGCGCGGTTCCGGAGCCGGTCCGCCCCCACTCCGTGCCCGGGCCTCCCCCGCCGCTCGGCGCCTCCGCCGCGGTCCCGCCACCGCCCCCGGGCTGTCCCCGTGCCCCGTGCCCCGTCCCCCGCCCCCGGGCTGTCCCCGTGCCCCGTCCCCCGCCCCCGTCCCCTCCTCTATCTCCATAGCGATAGTAGAGCCATTGCGCATGCGTGCCCTTCTTGATTGCAATCCCGCGCTTCAGTCAGCAGGTGTCACCCACGAGTCATCGCACATGCGCAGTACCTATCTTTCACCGCCAGGTGGCAGCAGCAGCGATTTCCGCCCCAGCCCAGAGAGGTGAAATCCGACCCCAACGAATATCGTTCTTTAATATTATTTGTAGGTTTTATTTTATTTTTATTTTCTATTAATTTATTTTTATTTTACTTTTAAAATTTTTTAATTTTATTTTTAATTTTAATTTTAATTTTTGTTATCATCACTAGACAGCCATACAATTTAATTATAGAATAGCAAACTAATTAGAGAAGTTCATTTAGTTTCTCTCTGTCAGATGTCACAACACCTGATTATAATTAATTGTATTTTAGTATTTGATAAGTACCACAAATGTTGTTAAGATAGTGTATGAACCTGAAATGGGCTAAACACTACAGAACTTACATTTGACTTCTATTTAGGCCAGACATGAATGCTATCAACACAGGCAGATGGAAAGCTTTAATTCATATTTTATGCTGTTACTTTCATTGAAAGTAAAAACTGAATTTAGCTTTTAAGGTGGAAATCAGAAAGATATACTATTCAGAGCATTCACAATTACGTGTGAGAATCATGGATGGTATATCGATATCTACACTGCAGAGATCTCAATCCAGGATTATAAGTATTTTGTTTTTGCCTTGGCTGATGTGCAAATATGTTATGACTGTGAAGATTCACAACTCAAACCCAAGTGCCCTTTTAAGTTGTCAGGAGTATATCTGAGGGGAAAAAATATTTTTCTTGTTACAAGATTTTAGTGTAATTACAGTATTGTGTTTCCTGCAGAACTGAGATTGCAGCAAAAAATTTGTCATTCCTGTGTCTGGGTTAGGTTCGTCGGTTTGGCTGAAATCTCAAGGCAGTAACAGAAAGTGGATGTAAGTGAGCTACTCAGAGTTCTACTGAGTGAACACCCTCTTTCTTTCCAGTGTAGGAGTAGAGGCAGTGGGCATTAAGATGATTAGCCTGGTTTGAATGGAAGTTCTCCATCCACAATTTAAAGATGAGACTCTAAAAACAAATATGGCAAACCATATTCTCTTAAAACTTGCTTTTAGTCTGGGAAGAAATGGTATAAAGCTCACAACACAATGATATTTTCCTAATATAGATGATGGCTAGTAAGGAGACATGATGCAACTGACTTCAGTGACAGAGCAAAAATCAGTTTCCAAGGATTTTCGGCAACCAAAGTATTACTTCTGGTGATTTAATAAAGCTGCACAGAGATCTTCCTCTAGACAGTCAGAGGAACGAAACACAGAAGATAGCTGCAATGATGTATTATTGTTTGTTTGACCTTGTTCCTCATAAGAAGAGGGCCTTTAGATCAAATGTGTCCACACCAAGGCTGACTATGCCCTCCCTACAGTTACTTGCCAACTGGAAGTGGGGCCTTGGAGAATTAACATTTTAACTATTGGACTTCAAAAAATACATTCTACTCTTTCTATGGCACTGCAAATACACCCCTGTTTCAAGAAGAAATATTATCTACCACATTCAATTAAAAAAAAAAAAAGCAATTGCAGGCAGACTGTGAGATGTACAAGCAGACCACAGTATCCCAGTGAAACCCTGGAAAAGCAGTGCTTTGAATTTGCTGACTGACCGCTGGATGTCACTATTGTTCCACTGAACTAAAGTTGTCATCTTCTGACTGACCTACTACCTCAAAGAGGAGAGTTTAAATACCACTGCTATACGCAATTTTCCACAGAAAATAAGCGCTTATATTTGTAATTATTAATGGCTTTTACTGCGTTTAGACATTTGACTTTACGCCCTGTCTCTTCCCAGCAGGAATTGCAGCAACAGTCTCTCCCTTTGAAAGCCTTTGCAGGCTACCCCCATGTTTCGACTCAAGGAAAGCAATTTCAAATCCCCATTCTCATCATGCAGAATATTTAGGCATTATTCAGGAAAAGAGGAAGAGATGAATGACCTAACATTAGCCCCCAAAACTTCAGAGACCTGAACTGGGCAGGTGGTCATGGTACTGTGGTCCCCAGCTGGCAGAGGCTGCAGGAGAGCTCAGAGTCTCTATCAGTAATAAGCTCAGAGTTGAATGTTGGACACATTAAGATCAGAAGAAAAAAGTGTTAAGAAACTGTAAAATTTTCTCCACATGTGGGTTGTGCTATCTTCCTTATAAAATCTCTTTACTGTTTTTAACATTTTAAACTGTATATATATATTTGAAACCAGACCAATTCTGCCTCTGTCTGCAGAATCACGGGACATGGATTGCTGTACTTCTTACCATCCTCAGGTCTGTGTGCAGCACCTCAAGATTTGTGATCTCTTGAAGCCCACAGGGAAACCTTGGGGCTCTCAGGACATGGTACAGTGCTGAGGTGTTCCCATGATTGCCCTGCAGCCTTCCCCTCTGAAAGGGCTTTCATTTTACCCCTGAGAGAAACACAGGGTGTAGTACTGGCCCAAAACCTCCACACATTTGCATCCTTAGACACCAGATCTGTGTACTATCTCATGCTGATGCTTTCCATGATTAAATTCCCACTTGGAGATGGCACTGAGCCCTGCTCTAGTAATAGAAAGTGTGAGCAACAATGCCACTTGGGAGCCCCTCAGATGTTTTCCCTTGCAAGCTCTCCACACACCGACACTGTTCATCCCTTGCTGTCTGTGCCGTGCAGCCATACTGTGTTTTTTTCCTTTCCAGAAGACAAGTCTGCCACGAAGGAATAGACGTTCCTCTCTTAGCTGCTCTACTTGATATTCCAGAGGCAGTCACCTCCAGCAAGAGGGGAAGAAAACAATTGTAGGTAGTAATGTCTTAAATCCTCTGCTCTAAAACTTGGCATTAAATCAGGGAATTGTGTACCACTAAACAGAAGTTTTTGCCCTTCCTACAGAGAGTATAAGAGGGAAATATAGGAGTTTTTTTTTCCTTACGAACCCCTGACATATTCCTTCTATTGGCAATTTCACACACACACAAAATACTGGATGTTTGAAATTAAAATCAAGACGGCTTTATTCTAGCTGAGGGATCCCTTACCCCATCTTGCAACTGCCTTTCAAGATCCAGGAAGTGTACTTCAGTCACCAGGGAAAGGTAACTGTCAGCTATGTGGATGTGGAGACAGAAATAACAGCATAATTTATGATGGAACCTAAACCAAATCACCATTACTTGTATTTTTTCTTTTGCAATTTTCAGCAGTTGAAGTGATTTCAATATGACAAACCTTTTCTGCCATGTTTCATGATAATATTTATTTGAAAGAGTGCTTCTTTTTTTTTTTTTAATGTGTTCCCTTTATGCTCCACCCCAGCTATTTAAAAAGATGTCTTTGGCTTCATTTCGAAAGGGCACTCTAACTTTTTGAAATTCCAGTTGTACAATGTAGAATACCAGTTTTCCTTTAAAAGGGACCATATATAATAATAATAATAATAATAATAATAATCCAAGAGTCCTAAAGCACATGTCACAGCCTGGACAATGACTGAAGAGGTGCATAACACAGTTGTTACCGTGACCCCAGCATCCAACATAAGATGTTTTTTCTGCAGATATTCAAAGAAATAACCAAAGCGTAGGGAGTGAAATGTTCAGGTGTTTGCTGAATGCAACTCTGACAACAATTTTACAAAAATTACTTCACTTAAGGACATTTTTAAAGATCCATTTGTTGGCCTCAGTCTGTTTTTAAAGCAGCTCACTTTATTTCTTCAAATAACAGAAAACCTTTCTTAAAATATTACCCTAGAGATCGGTAAGAATTGTTCTCTTCCCAGTTCTGGACAGAGACCTACTGTACTAGCTGTATTTGTTGTGTTTAAACTGTGGGTGCCAGTGAATGAAAAGTTTCTTTGTGCAGGTTTCAGATTAAGAACCAAGGAGAAAAGAACCCACATTACCAAGATTTTCTTATTATCTTTAAACATTTAGATTTAAAAGTATTTTCTCCATTTTTGGCTTTGCCTTTGCATTTCTGTTGCAGGCACAGGGTGCAAGAGGCAGGCCAGCTATCTGCAGAGACAACATGTCTGGGCAGAGCTGAGAGATACTGCTCAATTTCATATTATTGTCCTTAACATTTATTTTAAACCAGAAGTATTTGGTTTTACTTTTAAGATATTAGCTTGAATATTGCATTTTTTCTAAATAGTTAGTTTCCTTTCAGCCAGTAATCTGTCTTGAAATTCACTTTTTTTTTTTTCTCCTAAGAGGTGATGGCACTTGTGCACATGAAGTTTAAGTTAAACACAGGCACTAGTGTATCAGCACTTGCCAAACTTAAGTGTGATACAGAATCACACGTACAATGGTTTCTTAACGCTTTGCTGAGCTCATCCTAAAAGAAAGGATTTTGATTTAAGGGTCTTTAACTCGCCCAGTCTCAGATTGTACTCCAGCGGTGTGACACAAAGCACCTCTCTTGGGAGAGGCATTGTTTGAAACTACTTGCAGATGAGAAAGCTTAAAAACAAGAGCATCAGCTGTATTCTGTGAGGATAACTGTAGTTTGATGGCTCTGCAAGCTAGTCAGAGACCAGCTAAAGAGAGATAGGACTGAAATGATTATGTTGTGTTGCTTTTCCAACACTTACTGTTGTTTTGTGAGTGCATCAGACTGAAAGGACTGTGTTGTGGTAAAATATGATTCCAGACATTTTATTTTCTGAAATATTTTGCCGTATAGTTGATAGTAGCACTGGGTGAAAGCTTTAATTCTTCTCTTCTGACACGTGTATAATTCTTTTTACAGTCAATAAATGATAACACAGTAAATTTTCTCATGGAAGGAGATTTGTATTTGCATGCAGCATCACTCCTGGTAGCTCCCAGGGCTGTGTTGCTCCATAGGACTGCTAAATGAAGGGTAAACTCAGCTGAGAGTGTCAGGGGCATATTTCTATTGAAATTTAATGTCCTAATTAACTGAAATTTGAGCTAAGAAAACAAATTACAGCCCTCGGCTGTGGAATGGATTTCTGTGAAAATACACTTAATACTTTGATGCCTCAGTTCCCACATGTTTAAAATTAACACCACTTCTGCTCCCTTTTCTCTGATTAGCCTCCAGAGTTTGAGGTTCTGTGCTTATTTTGGGGTGCTGAACTATGACACAGGTTTGTTTATTTGCAGACAACAAAAGAAGTCTTGTTTTCATGATGGGGAAGAGGTCAGAGAAACCACACCCTGTTCCTGTGGACACCACATTAACACTCTTCATTCACTGCTTTCTTCTGAAATGCTATTTCCCTGCTTTTCACGAGCTGTGGGAGCTTCTCTTTATTTCTCTGGTGCTACTTTTCGCTCTTCCTCCTTTACAAACACACTGCAACAATTTCAACCACTTCTAAATGCCTTGGTGTTTGGTAATGGCATTAACACAACTATCTCAGCAGCTGTCCTAATGAAGGAGAGCAGTTAGACGCTAAAGATTCAGTGACATTTAGCCCTGCCTATAGTGGTATTTCATGAGTGTGAGATGTTGAACAAATTTTTGTGTAGTTTTTTCAGATGGAGATTGAAACAGATATGCAAAATACTGCACATCTTCTCTGAAGATGGTGTATGTGTAGTACAGGACACGTGAACAATTGTTTCATGGCATGAGTTGCTATTGCTACTAACATCAACATTTGTCATGAAGTATCTGCATCACTGAAACTCTTCAACACAGCTGAACTAAATGGCATTGCCTGTGTTGCTCCTTACCTCATGAGAGGTCTCTTGAACTGTTAACAGTCTCAATGATTTCAGAAGAGAACCTGAGTTGCTAGAGGCTTTGTAGCCATCTGATGTTTTATCCTCCTCCAAATGTCCTTGGTGTAAATCCAATGAAAGCTTACCTCGTGCCTGCTTCCCAGAATGGAAGGAAAATCTGAGTGCCTATGGTACCCCTATCATGTGTGGAGATAGTTAAATGAAGTAAATAAATGCTCTCATCTTTCACCAGAAATAAGGTTGCAGAGACGTGTAGGTCCCTGAAAGGGATTAGTATCTAATGCCTCATTAACATTAGAACTGGGGAATCCCATTCCTCTCCCCATTCTTTCTTTTCCCTCTCTCCTCTCCTGGGTTGTCTTATACTGCCTCTAGCATATGTGGAATGCTCCGTGAACCAATTCACTTGCTAAGCTGTCGGAACACTAGCCCAACAAAAAAAAATTAAAATAAATAGAATTAATGAGCTGAACTGACTCAGACAAGGGTGCAAAAGCATAACTGTGTAGACAAGTTTGGGGAGGAGCAGTGAAACAATGACAGCCCATGATTTAGTTGGCATCTTGTCACTCACCCTGAGGCACTCTTGTTCAAAAGTTTTGGCTGTAGTTTCTTTTCTGCTGAGTCATCATCCTTTTTGTGTTGCACCACCTTGGATCCCTGATGCTTAGTTTGCTTTCCATGGCTCTGGTTCAGCACAACGACTTTTTTTTGTGACTGTTGGTGTCCTTGGTCAAACCCCTGGGGAGAGATAAGCATCTTTTTCTCTACTTTTTTTAATCTAACAGGGATTAGCCTGAAATCTCACAGTCCAAGTGCAAGAGCAGAGGAAACTTTCAGACAAAAGTTGAATGTCTTTTAAATACTAAGCCAAGTGACTCTCATGTAGTGGGACATTGGGGGAGAGGAGGGACTGAATCGCACAGGTGTAAAGTCCTGTATCCTACTATAGGTCTCTGCATTTTTGGAGCCTCCAATGGGTTCCAGAGGTATCTGTTAAGATCAGTACATGACTGGAGCTTCTAATGTGCGAGCTAGAACCAAGAGCAAACCTTAAAGTGCTTACTAGTGCACAGCACAACCCACAGACTGGCTTATGAGGTTATTTTTATGCATCTCCACAAAGAGACATGAAAGGCCCATGAGCTGGGCTTTGTCGAGACACAGTTCTTACACCAAGAGACAATAAAGGAGTCACAGGCTGCCACTGGCCTATTGCATAACAGGATCAGACATTTTAATGAGCTTCTGCATGTCCAGTGTTTGTCAGCCCTGCTGATTTGTAATCAAGCAGGACACTGCCATAGAAACCACTCCAGCAAACAGCATTTTTGAATGTACCTAAGAAGATGAGTTTGAATTGAAATGCAAACAAACTGTGAATCAGTCCACCTCTTTCTGGATTGTAGGACCCTGTTTGCCCTACTGTTCGTGTTATAGTTTAATCCAACCTGAATTTAAGTTTTTAGAGGTATTTTGTATATCCCATTTCACAAAACAACTAGTTTTCTCTGGTTCTTGAATATTTTTCCTGTTATAATTCTTAATCCTACTTTTTAGCAAAGAATTACAAAGAAAAAATGATAAATGCATCTTAAAAATTTCTATAATAGTTTATTCTATAAAATATGTTTATTAAAGAAATGGAACTAAAATTAATTTTAAGGATAGTTGTCTATATGACAGAGTGGAACAGCTATGAAATAACACCAGTTGTTTGAGTTTTTTTAAACTGCTGAATTATAAAGCAAAATGAAAGGATTCTCCTCATAATTCTCTTAATTAAATTAAAGCAAACCCAAGTAAAGAAGGAAAATCCCATTTAAGGAATTTTACTCTTAAAATTTGGGTTACTGTCAAAGACTTGACATCCACTACAGGATATTTATGATGTTACTCAAGAGAGCACGGAAATATTTGATGTTATCCTTTACTGTATCCCTTAGGACCTTAAACTTCCAATGACACCCCCCTTTCCCTACACCAAAATCCTACTTATGAACACCAAAATCTCTGTTATGAACCACGTTAGAAAGGTGTGTTTTACAAAGACTATGTTATACCACATTGGTGTATTATCAATGAAGGATTGTGTTGGGCTACATTTTTCCATAAGGTAAAATTTCCCCTGACAGTCTTGCCTGAATGCATCTCCCAAAGACTTTTCCTTTCCTGGGTAGCCTTTTTTCAAAAGGCTTTTAACCAAACCCAATCCAGGATGCAGAGGAGAGTGCCTGGGGAGTTCTCCTTTGAATACCATCAACTTCAGGAACAGCTGCTAAGATCAAATGGACAAAGGGAATTCAGCACCACCCACTCTTTGTATTATCTTTTAAACATGAGGAGCTTAATCCTTCCTATGAACAAGGTCTGTTGTCCTGCTTGCCATTACCACTAACATATTATATTCTGGGTAACTCTGCTTTCTCCTAGGAGTGCACCTGCAGCAAAGCTACAGTATAAAGGTCCAAAGTCTCTGCAAATAACGTGAGTCATAAAATAATAAAAAAATAATAATAAAAAAATAATCAAAATTTGCCAACTTGGGTGGATAACTGACTTTAAGAAAGGGTACATATTATAATCTATTAAAAATAAATATTTTATATCCTAATTCCTGCGATTCCTCTGTGATGGTGTCTTTCCAGTCATAACAGCCATTCCGTCTACTGCATTCTAAGCCTCTTTGCTGTCAGTAATTGTTTTTTTATTTTGTGATCTCGTCTATTTGTGCTAAAGAACTGGGAGAATAACCCATTGGGAACAGTTGTGGAGAAGGACTTTGGGGTTCTCATGGATGAAAAGCTGGACATGAGCCATAAGTGTGTGCTCACGGCCCAGAAGGACAACCCTATGTGGGCTGTATCAAAAGCACCATGGCTCAGGTTGAGGGAGCTGATTGTCCCTCTCTCCTCTGCCATCGTGGGAGCCCACCCGGAGCACTGCATCCAGCTCTGGGGTCCTCAGCACAGGAAAGATGTTGCCCTGTTAGAGTGCATCCAGAGGAGGCCACGAAGATGATCAGAGGACTGGAGCACCTCTGCTATGGAAACAGGAAGGGAGTTTATAATAGAGGGTGACGTTTTACACAGGCAGATAGGCGGAGACAAGGGGGTTGGGTTTAAACTAAAAGAGGAGAGATTTAGATTTGATGTTAGTAAGACACTCTTTTCTGTGAGGGTCAGATTATGTGACTAATACATCTGTTCTAGAACAAGCAGCAGTCACAAACATTGAGGCCATGTTGCTGAGAACACAGTTGTGTTGGGCAGGACACGTCTCAAGGATGAAGGACCAACCACCCCCTCCCTAAGATCTTGCTCTGTGGTGAACTTGCCACCGGCTGCCGCATGAGAGGAGCCCTGAAGAGAAGATACAACGACTGCCTGAAACAACATCTCAGCCTCGGCCACATTGATCACCATAACTGGTTTACTCTGGCCTCCAATCGGGAGGTCTGGAGACACACCATCTATAACGCTGCTGCTTCCTTTGAGAATGCACGCAGGATCACTCTCGAGGAGAAAAGACAACGCAGAAAGAATCGTGTCTTGCAGAATATACCACCTAAGGAGTTTTTCTGCTGTGCCTTTTGCAATCGGAGGTGTTTGTCTCGTATTGGCCTTTTTAGCCACCAGCGTGCTTGTAACAAACGTGGGTAGAGCCCTTCCCAAATCTTCGTTCGCGAAGCCCAGCCATGATGACTGTGAGGCACTGCCACAGGTGGCCCAGAGGCGCTGTGAGAGGCGATGACCTCCCGGGCCACGCAGCAGCGACCGGCCCAGACCCTGCGGGCACTTCCCGCAGCCAAACCAGCGGTGCCCTCGCTCATCCTCCCGCACCGGCGCTGCGGGAGCCGCGCCCGCGACGCCGCCCGGCCCTCGGGGCCGCCAACAGGTGCCCGAGGCGTTACCCGGCCCGGGCCGAGCTTGAGCCGCCCCGACGGGCGCGGAGCAGGTGCCGTCCGAGGTCTCCCGGCAACCGCCCGGCCAATGGCGGCGGGGCGGCGCGGGGCGGGGCGGCGCTTTAACCCCGCGGGGCCCGGCCAAGGGCCGTACCGGCCGCGGGGCTCGCTCAGGAGGGGTATCTTGCTCGTCCCTGCAGCCGCAGCAGGTGGTGGGTGCGCGGGCTCCTCCTCCCCGGCAGCGGCGGCGCAGGAGGAGCGTCCGGCGGGGCCGGTTCCGCCCCACGCGCGGCGGTAACGGCGCTCGGCGGCCGCGGGCGGGGCGCGGGGGAGGCGGCGGCCGGTGGGGCAGCGGCTGGGGCGCGGCGGGACGGGCGCTTAGGGGCCGGCGCTGCGCTGGGCAATCCCACCCACGGGCTCGGCGTGCCGCGGTCTGGGCTCGCCCCGGGCCGGGGAAGGGCCCTATACGGGGGCAGCAGCCTCTGGCCGCGGCGGTGCGGTGGGTCTTGACATGTGCTCCCTTCTATCAGGCTCCGGCTGACCCGCAGGGAGGAGGGAGAGTTGCGGTTCGGCTGGGCTTTGCCGGCTGTTCCCCCTCCGCGCTCAAAGGCCCGGCGTTTCGTTATCTCTGTGAAGCTACAAGCGGCAGATGCTCGGAGGTGGGAGCCGTAAAGCTTTCTACTGAGACAGGGAATTTGTGGCTGCTCGGGTTGAGGTAGTGGTTCACGTGATGCAAGAGGACAGGTTCCGTGAATGACCTGGGCATTTTTTTAAATCTTGTTTAAAATTGTATTTACTTACAGCGAAGCTCAACTCAGTTTGAAGATCAAATCATAATGCGAGACCAATTTGTAGTGTTACTGTATGCCCTGTTTATGTAGAATGCTCTGTTGCTTTGCTGTGCTGTCAGTGAAACAGTTATGCAGGGCTCCATGGGCTGCCAAGGTATGATAGGAATTTCAGGGCAACGACTTAAAATAGGAGGCATTCGAAGTAAAATGTGAATGTATTAGATAAATTTTAATAGTGAACTTAGAAAGGAGACTTAGAGAGACGATTTGATACAATTAATGGAGATTTCACATTGTAAGGGTATAGCAGGAAAGATGTTATTTTGGGGATCTTTCTTGGTGAGGGAAGGGGAGCAGAAAGCTGTGGTACTATCAGTTATAATTTGGACTGGGAAAAGCATAGGAGAGGGTAATACCAGGCTCGTTGGGTTCAATATCTTGTTTCTGAAGCTGGCAGCAGATGCTAAGGAAAAGATGGTAAGTATAGGCTGGCTGTACAGCAATGCTTTTATCTATGTATCCTCCCAGTATACTGCAGTCTGGAGCTGAAGGATTTCTGAGCAGAGGTTGTAGCTGGCTTTTTAAATTTAATAGCTGCTGATGGATGTTTTCCAAAGAATTAGAAGCAATTTATTATTTATATTCACAGCACCTTATGGTGATGTAAGTCCATAGTTTAACTATATTTTATATGGAAAAATGCCTTTATTTTCCAGCTTTTGCAGTGAATGTCACATTGCACTCTTTATAACTGCTGTGTTAAAAGAAGCAATGAATATTTGTTTTCTGTATGTTGGTCCTGTTTCTCTAGCTGTTTCCTCTTCTACCTGAAAAGTCATAGCTTATTAGTTTCCTGGATGAAAGCATTGGTTGACCTTGGTGCACTGTATTCAGGTCCATTCTGCCTTTTTTTACAGGGAAGGTTGTACCTGTGTGGTATTTTGGGCTGGAGAAGCTTAGTGTTCATACAGAGGCATAATGATGGTCTCCTTCTGTCCTCTGGTCCCATGTACTGTTAACTGCCTGTGAGCTGTTATTTCCAGAGGACTAATCATAGTGACCCTGGGATCTCTTCCCGCATGATAATGCCTAATTAGAGGCTGTTGGTTTAAGTACATAGCAGAGTTGTCTTTTTCGTTGTTTAGTTTGCATTTGTGAACAAGGAATTTCAGCTGCTGATTTTTATCACACATTTATTTAGTATGAGAACAACCTTCTGCAGTTTGTCATTCAGTCTGGGTGTTTAATTTTGTGAATAGCTCTGTACAGTGCATGAATACTCCACCTGTTCATCCCCTCTTTAAATTTACTGAACAACAGAGATGCCTGCACAGACCACTTTGGGATTCTAATTTTTGTCTCTTTGGGACTTTCATACACTCTTCTCATCCTTCTTTACCTTATTCCTGCATTTTGCGCTTCCTCATTTATAATCAGTCATTAATAAATCCTCTGACATCTTAGTTTAAGAGCCTTTGGAGGGAACATTGTGAAAAGGCTCTTGAAAATCCAATTATGCTGTCTTGCCCAGGTGTGTTGGATTATTCCTTCTTCCAAAGCACTGTGGCAGACTTGTTAGTGTACCTTCCTTCCACAGAATGAATGCTGACATTTCACCAGTCCTGTTTGCAGTTGCCAAGTTTGTTCTGTGACCCGTTTTGATTAACAGAAACCTAGAATTTGCATGAGCATTATTCTCTTAATTCCCTGGTAATCTTTAGAGAAACTAGTTACAGTTACCTTCTTGCATTCCATGCCCGATTTAACTTGTAGGTTATATGCTACTGAAATTTGTGAGTTTCATAATTTCTGATGTCTGGAATACTAGTTCTGGCTCTGCCCAGTAAATATCTCACCAACTTTTGGAACTAGTAAGGTGGTGGTTTGTTTTGTTCCGGTTTTTTGTTTGTTTGATTTTTTTCTCTCTTTCCTTTAAGAAGTTGTCTGCTTTGCAGAGACAGATGAGCTATAGAGTTTGGCTAAAGTTGATGAGGAGGACATGCCGAAGATGGTTTCTGAGGTTTCCCTCTTGTCTGTGGCATGGAGAGATGTGGTAACAGAATGTTCTGCTCCAGCTATGTGTAGTAAGTGGCTTGTAAATACAAAGAGAGAAATACAATTTTGAAGCTTAACAATAGAACTATTGTTTAATGATAGGAAAATGCTAAAGTGAAATCCATCGTGTTACTTCCAAATAGGGTAGGAATTTGGGAGCCAGATGAAACATTTCCATATATTTCAATTTTTTTAGTGATTAAATTAACAGAATTTCAGTCACCTGTGTACGTAAAATGTGGAGTTGAATCTTGAGGTAGTAGATCAGATTATATTCCTTGTAACCTGAGTGTTTGAGGCAAAGACCATGACAGAATAGTCACTGAACACTGAATTTTATCAGATGTGAGAGTACATTCTTGTGTCGTTATATGAATTGAGAAGATTGACTATTTATTTTCATTAAACCCTTGATTTTTTTTTTTAATTTGTTCATTTGGTTTTCTTTGGGGTGCATTTTTTTTAATTAAATAAAATAGAATGGAGAATTGTAGTTGGAATTTTCCAAGTATGATGCATTCGGAATGAAGCAGAGACTTAATACCCACAGCCTGGATGGTTTGACTTGCTTTTTCACATTACTTTGGACAATACTGGAAAGTTTAGCTGGAAATCTGACATTACTTGAAGTTCCCATATAGTGTGGATAAGTGGAGGCATTCTCTCACTCTCATTTTGAAGCTAATACAAAATTGTGGCAATTTAATCATTATTCTAAGTGTGGGAGGAAAAATCTGGGGTCTGCTTTTTGATTGCAAGACCCATCATTAAAATTACAAGATTAAATAAAAGTCGCTAAAAGACATTTTTAGAGTAAGAAATTTTTTTAACTATACAAATATCACTGAATAAAATATACATATTAGTGCTAATTATAAACTGTTATTAAAAATTCTGTAGAGAGAAAATGAATGTCAAAACTCAAGAGAGGAAATGCAGGGATTTTTATGGCAATTACATGAATTAAAACAAGTATATGTCATTATGTTACCAGGGATATATTTGTAAACCTACAATGTCTTGACTGGAGTGTACATTAAATTTATCTAGACTTTCGTGTCTTTGTGCCTATCCAGATAAAAGCCATCTGTGTGACATCTGTGGATTACTAGACAAATATAAAGCTTTAAACAGCTTCACAGCTCCTTTTGGTTATTATTTTAGTGGAAAAAAGTCACATTGGCCTTTAAGGAAATGCTAAGTATGCGCCCCCACAATTTTGCAAGTTGAAACATATGCATGTCACAAGTTGTAGTAGTGTTTGAAACATACAGAGAAGGAATGTTTGGCAATTTCTGGTCGATGCTGACTTCAAACTTTTCTTCCAAGACATTGCACCTCTCTAGAGGTTCCTTTCCATATCCTTTCTACCTTTGGGGGGTAAAAGTTTTCTGGGTTACCAGATACTGCATTTCCAACTTGTATCACACCCTGTCTAGGTTAGAGATGACCAGATGGTGCAATCTGATCACAGTACAGCGCTGTGACAAGTGATTCTCTGCTGATTGTCTGAATGAGTTTTACAGACCCAGTTACCACTGCTCCTTTTCACGTTTAAGGATGATATTTAGAAATGTTAAGTGTTCTGCACTGTATTAAGTTTATAATTCTATTTCTTGCTGCTGCTTGTGATTTTTCAAGTTTTGATATGGCCTGAACTCAGGCTTACTTAATGAGATTTTTGTCTTGAATCTTGACGTGTTTGTTGTCGGTCCCTCCCTTGTCCCCCAAAACACAAAATAGTAATTAAGAAGAGCTGCTTTCAGCTTTTTGGGTTTGTGATATGTACTATTTTTAAACTTTACTCTAAACTTGTTCTTGAAAAGAAAGATGTACTTATTCATGAGTTATCTAGGAGTTTCTGGAAATATTTCTGTAGATTTTTGTCAAAAAATTCCCCAGATGCCTTTCAAAAAAAGTTCTGGTATGTTATTACCATGACAGTATTTTTTTTTTTTTTAAGTTCTTTGGGGTTTTTTGTACTTTACTTGTTCCAAAAGTGCCTTGGTTTGATTACTGCTTCTTTGGTATTAATCAAGCTCTCTGATTTTAGTGGGGTGTGTATTGGGTACTTTTTTGTTTGATATTTAGATTTCTTTTTGCGGTGAGATGGTTCTGCTGTTATGTTTATGCATTTGAAATTGGATTCCAGAGGCTCATTTTTGTACAGTCCATCCATGTCTTGTCCTCTCCAGGAATTTCTAGTTTGGAAGAGGAAGTGATGCTGCCAGTTGGCAAAATGACATCTAGAAAGCACTGGATTGTTACAAGTTTATGGGCAAGTCATCGAACCTGCTAGGAAAGTAACTGTAATAAATCCCTGTGTACAGGCAGTGGGCGCAGAAGGCAAATCATTAAGTGGTTACAGCAGTTTTAGCTGCTTAGTGGTTTTCTCTCCCACTTGCAATCAGTCGGATTGTTTACACTAGTATGAGATGCTGGGAAACAGCAAAATTAGATTTTCGCTTGCTATTGCATTTTTTTTCTAACCAGGATTGAAGGGGGGGAACAACCTTTTGCTACTTTGTTTGGTTAAAACCTTTTCTGTTGGCTAGGATAGCCTAGGAAGGTCCCTAAAGTACTTTTCAATATTACGTGTTGTTTTATAATTCTTCCATAATTACATGAAATATTGCTCCAGAATTATCCATTTTCATCCTCTATATGAATATGTTCCCTGGTGTATTAAGAGAGCAGCGTAGTGTACAGAAGGCCCCTTCTGAATACACTGTATCTAGATTAGTTTCACATTCACTCTGTCTTCATCAGGAATGCTCATCTTCAACTCTCGCATACTTCAGTGAGGCTATATTGTGACATTTTGCTCCTGAGAAAATGCCTGTACTGGGAAGGAAATGTATCTGATGGTTATTAATCACTAGAGAGCTTTAGAGGTCATTCCTGAGGTGTTGAACTGGCAGTAGAAGCCATGTGGAGCTGAGGAGATGATAGTACGAAACTAAAGGCTTGTAGCGTTCTCTTTTGCAGCTGACACAGCGTTGTCTTGTTCTGTACATCTGAATTTAATTTGAAATACAGTATGTAAAGATAAATCAAGTACAAAATGCTGACCACTCCTCAAAATGATTACTTTTTTAAAGCTACTGCACTTGTCTGATGACATGTAATAATTTGAGATACTTTGGGGTAGTGTTCTAGCAGTTGAGGGAAGTTTTTGAGTTTCGTGCCTTTCAAATCTTGAAACTACTGAGGGTGGCTTTTAGTCTGATGTATTAGCAGTGCGGAGTGGACTGCAGGTTGTCTTCTCAAGGCAAAAGGCTCTAGAGCTTTCAAGGTTGAGAGAAGAATATAGTTTCATTACCTGGACTTTGTTGTACTTCTTATGTAGTCTTACTTTGTCTTCACTAGACACCCCTCTGAGCTTGGGGTTGTGTGTTAATTTTCTGTGTTGTTAACAGCATCTCACTAGAGAGTAGTTTTGCTAAAGCATCTGCACTGAATGAATCTGCATGTGACTCACAGGGCTCAAATTTAGAGCATCATTGCATTTGCACACCTGGACTCGTCCTGTTTCTGCTTCCAGTCAAACATTGTTTGTGGGGATAGATGCTGTGTCAGAATAGTATTGTCAGTGTAGGGAGACCTGTGGGTTGATAATACCGTATATTCAGGCAACATAGGTGATAA
Source organism: Manacus candei (assembly GCF_025592945.1). Classification (NCBI taxonomy): domain Eukaryota; kingdom Metazoa; phylum Chordata; class Aves; order Passeriformes; family Pipridae; genus Manacus; species Manacus candei. The sequence continues at coordinate 162,527 of NW_026138092.1, forward strand.
AATCTGATAATGGGTGCATCAGAAATTTGAGTAGTATTTTTGTGGACTTTCCAACCTCCTTAATGTAATTTATGTGTCTTAAGGTTCTTAACAGCCTTTTGAAATATCTTATTAGAATGCAGGATTGTGATGTCAGTAGCGAGAACATACTTGTACCTTAACTTCCTGCCTTTTCCCCTTATGTTCACACATTTATTTGATGGATACAACAGAAATGAAACTTAAATGTAAGAAGTGTGTCCTCTTAATACTTTCAATTCCATTTTTAAAAGCGTAGTTATTCATTTCTGGACATCTTGGTTTTACAGAGGAAAAAAATGGAAAAATATGCATAAATTTATATGGGCAGAGAGAAAACAGAAAAACCATTTGCTAAACAAGAACAGCAACTAGATTGTTGTATTAACTGTGTTTTCTTGCTGCTTCGTGTACTTTCAGATATGAAAGCTTTCAGGAACTACTGAATTACAACACATATGAGGAATAGTTGTTTGCCTTTTTTCCACATAAATTTATGAACCTGGAGAAATACTGATCCAGCTGGATACTTTTTTTAGGGGTGTTTTGTTTCTTTTTTTAGTGCTGAGCATTCTATTACATGACTGTAATAGAATTGGAACATTAGCAGGGGGTTAGGGGACTGAGTAGACTTTGCTCTACAAGTCTACACAGTCCATCTAAAAAAGACTTGAAACTTTGTTCTGAAGTGTTGATTTAAAAAAGGAGTCTTCTTTCCTGTTAGGTGGAAAGTTTGTTTCCCTGAAGTATCCTTGTTTCCATAACAGCTGATGGGTTGTGCTGTCCAAATCTTAAGCATCCAAGCTGGATTTAAAGTTTCCAGCAGTGAGATAATTAATGCTATTATGTGTCTTCTTACTGTGGGGTGGAGGTAGGGTGAGGGGACAATCAGTTTGTTCTTTCTTACGAGTGGGTGGCTTTCCTTTGGTTTCTGGAGGGATGCTACAGTACTGAGTGGCTGTGCCAACAGGGTAAGGCTTCTCCTGTTTGTTTTCTTCAACAATTTTGGAATTTCTGCAAAGAAGCAAGCAACTTGCCAGAAAGGCAATATGACTAAAAGCTAATTTAAATGGTTAAATATTTATGAGAAGTTTCTTTTCCCTCTGCTAAATATCTTCTCTAGAGCCTTTATAACACTTCTCTTTAAGTAATAATCTCACTTAGACTTATCCCACAGAGACTTATATTAAAACTTCATATAAGTTTACTTTAATAAAATTGCTTCCTGGTTATATGACAGGAAAATACTTAATATTTGTCTTGCTGTGTTTTCTCTGATGTACATCAACAGAAACAACTGAGTTATCTATAGGGTGAGTAATTATTTTCATGTGTTTACAAGACAGTTAAGTTTGAGGCTAAATATTGATAGATGCATCATTTTTACAGTGTAATATTTGCTGTGCTTACTGAGTTCCAAATGCTGTGTAAAGATGTAGAAAAATTTGACATGGTTCAAGTTCAACAGTCACTCTTCTGTGCCTGCTTTAATCTTCTGGCTGTATTAGCTGCTTTTCTTAATCTAAAATGCTCCTGCTATTTTAGGAGATGCCTACGTAACACACGTTGCCAGCAATTGTACAAAATACTTCACCACTGAACCAGTTGCTCAGGTACCCTGCCTGTCTTTGTTGCTATGGGAGATTGGAAGACTATTACTGTGCCAGTGCTGTCATCAGGTAATATTTTGAATTTAGTGGATTTGCTAATTTTACCTGCGATGTTATAGCTGCTAAAGAGAAAGAGATTGGAGTTTTGTGCATAGCATACTTGACTATATAAACAGAAAGTTAAATAATATGTAGTACAAACAGTGCTCTGGCTTGGATTGAGTCCTTACAGAAATGGTACTGTAAAATGCTTTCCTTTCATATATATGGAAAGGTTTTAAAATGTTTTAGTCATATTTTATTTTTTTTGACACCTATCAGCATATCTCATGTTTGTAGAGGTTTCTTTACTTGTTCCGTATTCTTTTGCCTCATAAATTGCTTACAAGTTTGTTAACCTGTGTAGGAAAAAGTAATTTTAAAAATTGTGTTGTAGCAAGTCAATAAGGAAGAAAGTTTGGTCAACTTTTTCTTGGGGGATAAGTAAAACTTGAATGATACAATACCTTAATGTTATTGAGTCTTTAAATCTTCAGTGGAAGCTTATCCTTTATTTTTTGTCAGTTGTTTAATATATGTCATTCTAGATGAAATTCTGAGCTCTAGCATTGTAAATTTCTGTAAATAATAACTTGAGTACATAGGAATTTGATTTTTTTTTTTCATGTGATGTATCTTAAACTATTAACCCTGATTTGTTTCTTCATGTTCAACTTTTAGATAGCAAAAATATATTTCAATATACCTCAGAAAGAAAGAGATCTCCTACAAGCATGAACTCACAAGTGCTACGCTTGCCACTGCCTTCATCCAAAAACATGCACAGCTTTTTCAGTGCCTTCTGCACAGAAGAGAATATTGAACAGAGTATATCCTATATTGATAGGGTAAGCCAGATCTTTTTGTTTATGGGAGGTTGTGTGCAGGTGACATTAAATCAATTGCAGTAAAAAAGATTGGCTGGATTAAGAAGGCTTCTTCCTCAGTGCTCAGAAGCTGAAGTTGGTAAGTTGGTGGGGAGTAGGATTTGGGCTTTTCCCCTTAATACAGGATTTCACCTGATACTGTTTCTGTCTTTTGGAGAATTGTGGAACTTTGATCCAGTTATTGATCTCTTCTCACCCTCCCCCTTGTCTTTTGCCAGGAATTGACAACATTGGGCTTTCCTTCTATTTATGCGGAATCCAAAGGAAAAGAGTTGAATTTAATATCTATCATAAATTGTATAAATGAATTGCTTGCACTCCAGCACAAGAACCTTCGAGCTCAGGAAGAAGTAGAAATGCAGCATCTGAAAATGGGAAGTGATATGGATCACTTACAGAACTGCTATGCTAAATTAAAGGTAGAAAGCAAGATCATTCAACCAATATTGTGCAGTTCTGTGTATTCTTAACAGCAAGTGCTTTTTTGGTTTTTTTTTTCCTCCCAAGTACTAATCTGTGGTTGTATTTTCATGTGCATTTGGGGGGTTTTTGGAAGTAATTTTTCCGGTTGAAAATGCCTTAAAGTTAATGAAATATGAGTCAATGAGAGAACTGAAAGCTTATTTAGAATTATGGCCTCTTTAATCAAGGAAGAGGGAAGACTGTTCAGATTGGAAGTGTTAATGCGTGCTGTGGGTGGAAATGTTAAACACTTCAGTTCATGTGATTTAGTACTGTTTAAAAGGGTATGCCCAGCTCTAAAAGATAAATTCTCAATATAACTGTAACAAGTAAAAACATAAGGGAACACATCTAGGGCATTGCAGTTTTTATCAGTTTTTCTATATCATTTTTTTCCACGTGTTTTTGTTTTGGATTCCTTGGATATCCGACTACAAAATCTCTTTATAAGAATTACTCAGAAACTGTTGTCAAAGTAGAAGTTACTAAGCTTCCTTTTATCACAGGATAAACACATGCACAAGGCCAGTCACTGTGACGTAGCTGATATATTGGAAGTTCACAGACTGTGCTACTTCATGGGTACTTGTATGTGCAGTTATACTCGAAGAGACTTGTCTTTCTCTTAATTCTGCCAAGAAAGTAAAATATAAAAAGCCTAAAAATAGTTCAGTGCAGGTTTCATTGCTTTTTAGGCTTGCTTTTCACTTGGGCTGGCCAGCACTATCTCCTTGAGAAATACTGCTGTAGATTCTCAAAATCATAGTAGTCCTGCATTTTGATTTGACACTAAAAGTCATTTGTGACTGCACTCATCTTTATACAAACACTATATCATGTTAATTTCCAGAACACTCCAGTTCCTTTCCCTACATGGATAGCTTTAACGTGAAAGGGGCAAACTTATCAGGACTGCATCAATCCCAGAACATTTAATTTGGCTGTCAGCTTGTAAGGTTTCTCATGTAAATTCTTTCAAGTACCATACAGCAATCCTCTTGACTTGCACTATTGTGTTACCTGTATCTAATTGTGGTTTGCTTAGAAGTTCTTGTTGCTTAAATATATCTACACATTTGTCCCTCACTACACAGATGAAGGAAAAGAGCTTGTGTGTTGTGTTTAGATGTCATTTAAGCTGCCAGTTTCAGGTCTGAGTCTCATATTTGTGGACAAAATTTTCTAAAATGCTAGTTTTGCATCATCTGTTATGAGATCATCTGTCTAGCCTTCTCTATATATGTGAAATGTCCCATATGCTTTGTTATGGTCACAGTCTACATATCTCTGTCAATTGTACTCTCGTACCCTTGATTATTTAACAGAAATGTTCCAGTAAAATTGTAGTCCCAAATTCATACAGGTTGCTTAGTATCCACCTCACTTTCACAGTGTGGACATGCTTACAGAATCCCGACTTAATGAAAAAGTCATAACTATGTAAGATAATATCTGTTAGATATTAAGCCATATCTTAAGTGAGGTGGTTTGGCAGCTTGGTTTGCATGGTTTGATTGGTTTGGTTGGTTAGGTTTTTTAACTCTTACTGTTAATTCTTATTGATACTGAACTATCAACACTTTTTCTAGGAACAGTTGGAATTATCTAAAAGGGAAATAGTTGGGCTTCAGGAAAGAGACAGACAACTGCAAAGCAAGAACAGAAATTTGCACCAGTTACTTAAAAATGAAAAGGACGAAGTGAGTGATTTTGTACATTAACACAAGTTATTATGTAGATATTGAAGAATGGGTTTTTTGCACGGAGTCTTGTAATTGCTCATTTTTAATTTTTTTTTTTTTTGTTGGTAAGTGTTGTCTTTCAAGACAACTGGCATGTTGCATATGGATAAATAGGTTCTATAAGGGGTACATCCAAGTTACAAGAATAGTAGAGAGTATTGCAGAAATGCAGATGTGCAGTTTTCTGAGACTTTCTGTACTTTTAAGTACAGCTTTCTTAGAATGTTTGGAAATATCAAAAAGGAGGAGGTGCAACAGGATTCAGTCACTTAGTCAAACATTTGTGTATAGAGGCTTTTCTTTTTTTAGTTAGAGGAGAGCAAAAGACCATAAAGAAGGGAGTGGGGGGGAAATCCAGCTCAAAGGCACAGTCTCATTAAACTTAAATGTCTTGAAAGAATCAAGATAGAAAACACTTAAACAACCATGGCACTGCTTAGTTTGGGATTTGTTTCCAGTGTGCTCCTTCCCTAATACTGTACTTCACATGGCTCCTAAGTTTCTGTGAATGTTCTTTGTGTCCATAAACATATTCATACAGTTGGGAATCACAGCACTATATGTATATAGTAAACATCCTACAGTTACAACTTACAAACTTGCAGCACATTCAATATTTTAAGGTTAAATCTGAAAATTAGAAAAGAACCAAACCAACACACATATTGATAGTACATGTCAAAAATGTGCTTTATGATTTTTTAACATTCTTTTAGACCAAATGGAAGAGAGTAATTTCCAGCACCTTCCTGTATCAGGAAGAGGAGTTTATTTTTTTTAGTGTAAACCTAACAAGCCTGCTTTAGAATTAGATTAAACCTAGATCCTGGTCATGAATTACTGAAAGCAAAGATATGTCTTTCTCTGCTCTGTTAAATAAAGGTGTTAAAGAAGGTTATGCAAGTTGTTGGAACATGAATTCAGCTGTACTTCAGAGGAACTATAGTATTAAAATCTGTTGCTTATGATGTACGTTTCTGCTGAAAAGAGACTACCTCTCTTGAGGTCAGAATTCATGGGTTGGGAGAGTTCTTCTGATTCCTTTTGTCACTTTTACCTGAAATACAGTTTAATAGAAGCATTGTTTTGCATATGTTTTGCATGCAAGAAATTTGTGTTTGTAGTATATAGTTGAAGAAACACACTTTTTTGTGGGATTGCCTTTAGGTTCAGAAGTTACAGAACATAATTTCAAGTAGAGCTACACAGTACAATCATGATATGAAGAGGAAGGAGAGAGAATATAACAAATTAAAGGACCGCTTACGTCAATTAGTCATGAACAAAAAGGACAAAAAGATAGGTAAGTAGCTCTTTGAGTTTTACTGCAACAAAATAGCATATTCTGTATCTTAACCAGAAGCAAATTTAAGCATTTTTATCTTTAAAGGCAATGTGGCCCTCCTCTCGTAGATTTTTATTTAGATGTTAGAATGTTAAAAAAAACATGCAATATTTCTTGTTAACTGTGTAAGACTATTCTATATTGTGTTCCATAAGATTATTTACCAAGCACAAAACAAATACTGATCTTTACAAAATGAGGTTTTCTTACTAAGGAAAATTTTTATTTGCAGTCAATTCCTAAGCTAGAGCCATCTCTCCTCTACTTTCTTGCTACTGCTGCCATCACAATATTTGGATAGTGTCATAAACGCTGTATTACGCCCAGCAGTTGCCATCAGGAAGGCACACTACATGAGCTTTTCCTCCTTGAGATACTACACTCTGCTTGTGGTTAACACAAGCAATGAGAAATTATAGAGAAGAAGTAACACAAGACAGATGTACCATCTAGTGCTATGTGAAATGAGGACAAATCAGCTCTCCTTTATCATACGAGTACTCATATGTTGTATTGCCCAAAAATTGTGTTCAAGACATTCATCAGTGCTGTTTACCATGAATGGGTTTTACTGTTACATATTTAAAAAGACCTGTACCTTTTGCTTTGTATATGTGCCTTAGAGTATTTATATGATTTATCTCCAATGAAAGGGAAGTCCTGCTCTTCTGCACCCGTCACCTCCACAACGCTCAGCTATTTGCCAGCAGTAGTGCATGTTATATTTTAGTAAGCTGATTTAGTTCACTAAACCAAGAAGAAAACTATTCATGTTATTGCCAAGATGGTTTTCTGCTCATTTAGTTTTCTGAAAGTGCTTGTGAATAAGGCAAAAAAAGTTAAGACATAGTAGCAGGAACACCTGTTTTGGCTGCAGAAAGTCTTTAGGTATCTGTTCAATAAGCTCTAGAAGCCTCACCCTGAGGTCAGCAAAACTTACATGTTCTTGATTCCAGTTAGCTGGTCCTAGTTCAAGTGTCTGTGAGCTCAAAATAACAGGGTTTGAAAACTAGTTACTGTTTGCTTGATAGCTAACTAGGATTAAGCTTGGAGCTCTAATCTGTAGTCATATGTTGGATTTGGGTTTTTGTTGTTGCTGTGCGGGTTTTTTTATTTTATTCAATGTAGACAGAAGTTTCTTTGTTTTGAGGAACACCTTGTGAAACATTGGGAAGTTGCTTTCCCCAAAGAGGAGATAAAACGTGTTATTGCCAGAAGAGATGGTAGAGTTTTTATATTGATATGAAGGTTGAAATAGAGATGAAGGTGTCATTAAGAAATGCATAAAAAAGATGAGACAGGATGAGAATACATCCCTCTGAGTTTCCAAACACAAACCCTGTTTTCTTTCTTTCACTATCTTATTTTTGCTTTAAGCAGGGCAATGTGGTTTCGTATGGGTCTGAAGATTGAGGGGGATATTTGGGTAATGTGGTCTCTTTGCAATAACTACAAGTAAATGCAATGTCATCTGAATATTTATATATTTGCATGTTGTTTCACATTTTGAAATATCCTTTTCATTTGTAGCTATGGAAGTTCTAAATTATGTTGGTAGAGCTGATGGGAAGAGAGGTGCATGGAGGACTGATAAGACAGAAGCCAGGTAGTTGTCTTGGAACATTAATTGAGGCATATATTATGGCAGTTATGTTGTTACTGTAAGATTATTTCTTGTAGAAATGAAGAAGAAATGTACAAAGTTCTGTTAAGTGACTATGAACAACGCCAAAAACAGCTTTTAGTGGAAAATGCTGAGCTGAAGAAAGTTCTTCAGCAAATGAAGAAAGAGATTATTTCACTTCTCCCACCACAGAAACAGAAACCTAAGGAAAGGTCTGAAGATGGGCTGGTAAGTATTGTTCGGTTAAAATTGAATCTCCATGGTAGTTTGGTATAGTGCTGAAGTAATTTGACACTTATTTAAAAAAAAAAAAGTAAACTTCTTATGAGACTTGCAGTGAATTGCACATCATGTGCTTTGTTTGAAGTCCATCCATGTTTAAGTGTTCTGCTGTCTGTGAACAATACCCAGTGTATTCTTGCCAGTCAGTCAATGAAAAGCTTAAGACATTCATTGAATTAATTTTAAATGCAGTAACTACGAGTATGTAATTCTGTGTAGCAATGCATATTGGATATTTCCTGCATGGGTTTTTTTTTTTTTGTTTGTTTATTTCCAGATTTTAAGTATTTCTTTACGCAGGATATTTTTATGGAATGGTGTGCTGCCCATTCATTATTTATCAGAGGTTTTTTATTAATTTTTTGATTCTCTGCTAGAAGTCACAGTTCTGTTTTGATGTCAGAGTGAAGTGGGTCACTTCTGTCTCTTCAGCATTATGCTGTCAGGGAACTGAACTCCTTGAGAGTCAAATTTCCCTGGATGGAAAATTCTTTCCTGTATATAAGGGTTTTCCTTCTCTTCAATAAATTAAATCCGTGCACATATTTAAATAAACACACATATTTGGAGTGGCGAAGTGGTTTGCAGCTTTTTATTGCTACTTCTACAGGTGCTGTCAGACCTGGAGGAAGATATTGGAGAGTTAAATAAAGAGAATATGTGGGAATTATCTTGTGAAACTGTGCGAGAGCAGCTTACAAACAGCATTAGAAAACAATGGAGAATGTTGAAAAATCACGTTGAAAAGCTGGATAACCAAGGTGATGTTTAACTGTATTACATGTATATATAAAATACATTAAAAATAAGTAATGCAGTGGCAGTTTGAAGTAATTGGATGCAAAATATGTAATTCCCTCTCAAGAGTCTTGTCTTGCCACATCCATGTCTCTGAGACCTCTTGTGGCATTGTAAAACAAACTGGCTGATGGTATGGTGCTGGACTCTCCTCATTTCCAGCTGTTAAACAGCATTAAGACAGCTAAAAATATATAAAATTCTTTCCTAGTATTATTTTCCCATGCAAGCAAATGCAGCCACTACCATAGGGATGTTTGCAGTCAGGAGTAAGACTGAGAAGGTCATGCATGCAATTGGAAATAAAAGAGCAGATGGTCTTTGAGAATATGTTTATACCCTGGAAAGGATTTTAAGAATACTTGCAATACTTTATTTGGTGTAACTAACTGAAAAATAAGCATCAGGAAAAATGCTTCAATTATTTGCTCTTTTCTTGAAGTCCTCTTTTAGGATTTTTGGTTTATAGGGATGACCATAGTCTAGTCCTCTACAATTCAATTAATGTTCAAATACTGGCATCAGGGGATCAAAACTTGGCTCATTACAGTCATTGTGATTTAGCTATGCATTAAATAAAATAAAACAAAACAGAATGTAATTATACAAAATACAATTAATTCCTGTAATTCATTCCCTTACTGAAATGAAAAAATTCATCCCAGTTTGTTAGCTCCATTTCTCCTTCCCAGCTCCATTTCTCCTTCCCCTTGAAGGAAAATGCTTTCTTTTTATATCTGTGATAAATATAGTTCCTGTCATATTTTTATGAACACACAAGCCCTTCAAAAACAAGCTCAGAAGAACAGGCTAACAGCATGTCAGTGGAAAAAAGTCTTCAGTTCTCTTTTTTTTTTTTTTTTTCTTCTTCTATATGACTGAAACAAGTGAGGATTTCGTGTAACACTCATTGCAATGCAGATGCATGGTGTACCTTGAGGAATGTGAACCAGCTATGTTTTCATTGCTGGTTTTTTCTGGAATGGATTTGGTGGATGATTACATGTGTAGCACCAGTTTGGGATCTCACGTCTCCGATGGAAATGCTTTTGAATACACTTCGTGTCTGTCTTTCGGGATGAAACAAGTAGTTAAAAACCTTTTGCTCTTGCTAGGAGTCTCTAACGTGGAAGATGTTTTAATTTGTTTTTAAGAAGCTTTTCTTCCCCCTTAGTGTCACATGGACATTCAGGAGCCTGGAATGAAAAAGATGTCATTTCAAGAGAAGACCATGAGCTGGAAACTGAAAAGCTAGAGTTAGAGATTCAGCAATGTAAAGAAATGATCAAAACTCAGCAACAGCTCTTGCAGGTAATAGGCTTTATTTTTTCTTATTTTTCTCAGTTGGATTTGAGGTGTTTTTTATTTAACATTCCACTTTTCTTACCTCTGAGCCTTTCTCCCTTCTTTGATAATGCTTTTGAAATAAAATGTCTTAATTGTTGGTCCAAGTATAGGTGTGCTATTGGGTTGGTTAATAATTTAATGAGTTTTTAATCCTGATAGGAATAATTTCAGAAGCTAAACAAAGGGCAGGAAGGCTGATGAGGTCAGCTGCCTGAAAAAGGGACATTTTGCTTGCTATCTGAAATTTGCCCCCGTCATCCACCAACTTGATATCTGCATTGTTTCCATATTGAACTTCAACCATTTTTCTGATAAAACTGAATCTGTGGAAATACTGCATCTCTTAAGTCACCCCCAAATTAATGTCTGTCTTTTGTTGCTTTAAATCTGCAGCAACAGCTGACATGTGATGATGAGACCACTCTGTTACTACAAGACTGCTACTTGTTGGAAGAAAAAGAACGTCTTCAGGAAGAATGGAGACTATTTCAAGAACAAAAAAAGAATTTTGAGAAGGAACGAAGAAGTTTTACAGAAGCTGCTATTAGATTAGGACTTGAGGTATTAGAAAAGGGAGCTCCAATGGAAGATGAATTACAAATAAGTGGTCTTATACATGCTAAAGGGCAACCATCCAACCGTATCTGTTTGCTGGCATCTATAGAAAAAGACATTTCCATACTGTATGAAACATATCTTTGGTCATTCTAGGAGATCATTCTGTTGACAATTCAAAAAGCAAGGCTTTTGTGTGTATTGGAAAATACAGTTGCTGCAACTGGAACAGAACCATTTTCTTTCAGCTTTTGAAATATCTAAGTATTCCAAAATTGGTAATTTATTAACTAAATCGTTTAGATACTGCTTAAATTTGGCTTCCTACAAAAGTAAGGCCTATGCAAATTTCAGTCAGATAGTGTGCTGCAGAACATGGCCATGCTCATAAATAGCATCTCTTGTGGTCACTGTTGGAGGCAGAACACTGAGCTAGATGGACAACCTGTCTGGCTCACAATACAAAATACTTCAGATTTTACTTAAGATACTGAGGCAGCAGTAGTTCGCATGATGACAAATCCTGACTCTGGCTAATTTAATTTCATTTCATTTGCATTTTAATGAGTTTGTGAATTTCGTGTTGCACCTTGAATTCAGCTTTAAAAGTCATGAGTGATAATAAATCATAAATATTTGTCCAGAAATGTTTAGGACTACATTACAGGATAAGTGTAACTGCCAATGCTTCAGCTTGTTAATATGCTGAAGTAACAAGAGAAGCAATGCTGTAATCTTTGCAGGTGTTTGTGAAAGAAGTGGAGTTCAGCTTCCTCTGTTTTTCTACTGACATAGGTGCATCCTGTTTCACTAATGGTTTTTGGAGATGAAATAGCTTGTTGCTTGATTCCAGAGCCACTGGATCTTTTGGAGGATGTCATTTAGGCATTATTTTCCTTTTCTGTACTCAGAGGGATTGGAAAATTGAACAACCCCTTTCTTTTTGCCCCAGTTTTGAACAGAAGTAATCGGTGCTCTTTTCAATGTAATTTTTCTGTTTAGAAGGTTCAAGCAGTAATCCTTTCTGGCAGCTGCCCTGGATGAGGGCTACCTCCAAAAGGTAGTGCTACACTGAGGGGGAAGAGGAGCATAGGAGGCAGAGATAGGAGAGGGTATCACTGGAGTGGAGAGCAGTGAAGTGAAAGGATTAGTTAGATCCCTGTGAAACAAACCACAGGGCTTGGCTTGTAAATAAGTGCCTCCACAATTAATCCTTGATGGACTCCAAAGCTTGCTCACATGGCAATAACTCCGTGTTAAACTGTAGGCTCTCCTTAGTTAGGTGGACATGTTACAACTTGTGATTTCTTAAATAGAATAGCATCAGTTTAATGCGGACTAAGCTTGTTCTTGTGTTCTTAAACTGTTGTTTCTTTTCCTAGAGAAAGGCATTTGAAGAAGATAGAGGAATGTGGCTGAAGCAACAGTTCTTAAGTATGACTGCTGATTGCAAGCACTCTGAAAATGTGACAACTCCAAGTGCCTTCTTAAGGAGCAAGTATTTGGTTCAAATTATATTCTTGTACAATGTTTCTTTTCCTTCCTTTCAAATAGAAGACACAAATATGGGCAAAACCATTAAAAAACCCAAAATGTCTCAAGACAAATTTTACCATGTATCTGTGTGCCTCTACATGTTGGATAACCAATGGTTCAAAATTTTATTTTAAAAAGGAAATCATAACTCCCTGGTAATTACTTAGGTGATGAATTTATATTTGTGAAACAATCTGATGAATGTCAAATATGTGGCAGCAGAGCTGTCAGGAACAGGAACTTTGAGAATTACTAAATTAAGTTAAATGTGAGCACGTTATTTGCCAGGGCAGTTGAAGAAATCATGACCTATAGAGATCTGTATAGATTAGAAACAAACAAGTTTTGGAAACAAGAACATGATGTGGAAATGGCAGCATTAATTATTTGAGATGAGGTGGTATTAAATGTGTACACATATATATTCAGTAAAAAAGAATCCTTTGAAAAAAAGAAGCTATGAAAAGAGCATAGTGATAACAAAAATAAGTTTGAGCAATAAATAATTGAGGTTTTAGATACAAATTTCATAAATTTCTTTTGAAAATATGACTATATGACGCATAGTTTTGAATATTGTTTTTAATGGAAATATTTGCTTCCTTTCTTCTACAACTGGATTTTTTTTCAAGTTAGTAAATTTATTTCCCATTCTCTCATGCATGTGCAGTGTTTGATCTTCACCACTGAGAATTTATTCATTACTTACCTTCTTTCTAAGGGATGGGGGAGCGTGAGACAAACACTAAAGGGACAGGAAAGGGAAAATAACAATCTCTCTTCAATAGATTTTTGTTGTGGCAGCCAAAATGTAAAGATAAATGTGTGGACCACCTGTCAAGTAAATATAGCTTGAATTTGTATTCCTGTTAGATAAAGTAGCCTACCTCGTATGTTTTGGCTTCTCTCTGTTTCTCCTCTGTGCAATTCCTGCTTCTCTAAGTGTGAAATGAAATTATCTTCCGCAGAAGGAACAAAGTTGAGATTGTTTGGCTGTTGCTCATGGATGACTTGATTTAGTGATCTGAGAGCAACTTGAGATCAGTTTAACAGTCATTGTACACTAAAGCTTTTGATTTGTAATTGCTTTTTTCTGAATTCTAGTGTTTCAGGATGTAATTAATGTCATATTTTCTCTTCTAAATGGCATTCTTCCGTCTTGTATATCCTAATCCTAAGCTACTGGATAATAGTAATGAAAATAATACATCTGCCATACAGAGAATCATACTCCATATGGATGTTACTCCACAGCTTATCATTAGAGTTCTTTTAATGTTCAATTTTTCTTTTTCACAACACTTGTCCAAAAGCTTTTTCTTCTGTAGTGCTGTAATACTGTAGAATATGGAATCATTCTGTTTTTTCCACTTGATAAGAAAGCTTTGACATCTAAATGTGAGAGAAGTTAGCAGAGATTGATCTGCCGAGTTTGCCAGGGCTTTCCATTGACTTGAGTGATAGTTCAGTTCATATAAATGCTAAGGCATCTCACTTAATGCTTTTTAATTTTGTTTTCTATACTCTGACAAGTTTACTGCTTTTCATGCTGGTGTTAATTACTATCTGTGCATGCTGGAGAAGTGTTTACTTAAGGAGTAAAAAAGCTTTATCAATTTTAAAGTGAGAAACTACATTTCAGTAACTTCATATGACTACTTGCAGTGGTGGCTGTATATGCAAATGCTGTGTTTTCAAATTTAGAATCCTAATTTTAACATAACTTGATTGAATAGCATTAGTTACAAAATTTTAGCACAGATCTGTAGCAATAAGTTTTATTATTATAAACATGCCTTAAGATGTTTACTGTGTCTTTTTTTTTTTTTTTTTTAAAGCAGAAGACCATGAAAATTTGAAGTACTTTCTGTTTTCCAGTTGCACTGTAGTTTAACTGATGGTATTTGTATCTCTCAGGTTCTGACCAAGACAATTGGTTAGTGAAATCTACATCTCAGCAAAGGAAACCTCCCTCTGTGTTGAACGGTTCTGTTTCAGCAGAACCTTGCCAGACATCTCAGTATATTACACATAACAGGTTTGTGAAATGATGGTGTAGATGGTTTTATAGTGATGAACTCTATGTAGAGCATAGACTAAAAGCATAATCTAAGCCTTACAGTTGGTATATAATAAAGGATGTTAAACATAAAACCAGTACTCTGTTTCTATTCAAAGCATAATTTATTTGCATTGTAACATTTTTCTATTTTCCACTTCCAGCGTTGAATCAAAAAAAATTGCTGGAGATAGCATGCCAAATCTGTGGGTGGAAAGTGATGACAAAGAAGAAACTGGAGAATGCACCAAGTCATGGGAAGACTCTGGAGTTGGCACTCTGCTCTGTAGAAACTTGCACATGGAACAACTGCCTTAGACTTCCGAGGGTTGCCTGCTGGGTTTTTTGTTAGACATTTGTTCATAAACTTATCGTTCTAAATGAAACAGAATGCTGTAGTTTGATCATTCTCCTAGAGGATTATGTGGTGATCTGAATTGTGGTGTGTGTGTGTGTATGTGCGTGCACCTGGCTTTTATTTTTTAGACCATTTTTTGCCTCTTTTTCTTGCAACTCTTGAAAGAAGACAATTTAAAAATATATAAAAGCATTGATATTTTTCTAGTAACAGAAGCTCTGATTCTATGAATGAAGCAATGGTCTGAAACTTTGACTGTAATGAAATACTGGATCCTAATGTTACCTTTCATCACAGGCAGAGATAGTACTTTTAGAAATTGTTTAATTACTGGAAGCATTCATTTATGTTTCAAGTGTAACTGGCACTAGATCCTCTTTTGCCTCGACTTGAATGTACAGTATACTGTAGATTTTTAACAAAACAGGTTCTATATTTATTGTGTGATTTGAAAATACCTCTTTGATATTTCAATGACGTAAAGCGCAAAATCTTTATAGATTTGTAAATAGACTAAGTGGTTATGCTGAGAAACCATGAAATTAAACACGTGCGTACATAAATATTATTTTACATTGCATTTTGAATTGTTTTATAGTGATACTCAGTTTACAGATGCATTAGGACTTTCAATGGTTCAGTCAAGAACCAAAGTCTTTTGAATGTGAACAATAAATGTGTAATTCTATTCTAAAAAGCCCTGGTTCTATGTTTTGTGTGCACTAAAGGTATAAGCTATCATGGTTGTAGGGTTGTATACAACGTCTACCAATCTGGTGCTGGTTTTGTATTATGTTAATTTTTCCTTTTAATTGACTCCGGAATATTTTTTCGTGTAGTCTTTGGGGAGTCTCTTGTTTATAATGTAATAAAAATAGCCAAGTAGAGGTAAGATGTTTGAGTCTCCTTCACTTGACTAAATGCCTGTAATTTTCCTTGCCCAGTACAAATCCATCTTGCCTCTTGTTGAGTTTTTGTGCGTCTATGATCATGTGTATAGCTCTAATCCTGGTGTAATTGGCCTTTTGGAAGATGTCTAAGAAAATTCTGCCTTTCTCAGGGTCATAGGCAGGCAATTAGCTCAAGCTTAGATTCCTTCACTGAAAATACATAGCTGCTCTGCCCATTTTCTTCAGAATTGGGTGTAATGTAGTGATTGGACTACATAGAAAAATAGCAGTGGAATAACATAGAGAAGAGAAGAAACTGGAGTTCTTCAAGAAGAGAAGGCAGAAAGCAGCAGTTTCTCCTGCTTAGTTCAGTACATTGAGTTACTGCTTGAGATGAAGTAGTAGCCAATGTAAACTGCAGAGGATACTTGTGTGGTTTTCACATGGCACCCTTCAGGAAGCAGAAGTGGATGTAATGATATTCTTGGTTGGCATTCCACTGCATGGGTAGTGGGGTTAGAAGGGCAAAACATCATATTTCTCTGTTTCTCCAGTTCTTCCCCAGTAAATGGGTGATCTCAGTCATGTCATTTGCTGCAGGTGTTTAGCAGGGTATGGTTACTGTTGGGTTTCCCATAACATGTTGGGCAGTTCTTGCCTGAATTTTAGTTATGGAAGAATAAAAACACATTGAAAAATATATTTAAATAAGCAAAGTGAAAAATGTAATATACTAAGTGGGAGAACAGTACTATGCACATGGAGTTATTTTCAAGGCAGGAGGTGACTGCAGGCCCGGAAGTCCATGGCTGAGGCAGGATCCAGATGCCACTAGGGGCTGCTGCTGCTTTAAGGTGAGCTTGGGGGTGCCTTACTGGGACACTTACATGCATTTGCTTTACTTGGGCCTTCCTTTCTTCAGACTAATTTTCTTCATAGAAGTAACTTTTAGGATAATAATGCCTTGAAGAGCAAAATCTTTTGTTTGTGTCTATAGAGTGATTAGCAAATAATAAACATTTTGTAGTAATTCTTTGCTTTAACTTTTGTAACCCATCTTATGGAAATGTATTTAAGTGCTTCCATGGGAAAAGCAACTGTGCTAGAAGGGTGTATGCAGTTGAGTCCTGAGCTGGCCTCAGGCCTGGAAGTCGGGGATATAGATTCAGTCCTGTCTCTGTAAAGAAGTAAAACAGTTTTTGGATGGCTCTATATATAGTGATTGGGAAGCTTTTATATCTGAAGCTGCTGCTAATAGTGGTATGACTGCCACAGATGGTGACAGTGTAGTACTTCATGGTGTCGGAAACAACTGCAGGATCTTACTCAGAGACTGCTGAAGAACAGAAAGGGAGGCTTCTTGCAGGAATGTAGTACAGGTGTGTCACTTCACATACTTGTATATTTGAGGTAATAGAACAAATGCCCTACCTAAGGAACAAGAAATACAGACTACCAGTGACTGATTACCATACAGCTATTGTTAGCTACCTATGCATGATATTGAAAAGATGAGTTGTTACCTTAAACTGTGGTGTTTCATTTCACAAAAATCTTTAAATATAACATTGCTGTTTTTTCAGTCTGTGATGGGAGTGCTTTTACCATAAATATTAGTCTGATTAGGTATGAGAACTTACTTTCCAGGGTTATATTAGAACTGATCATTTTTTTTACCTCTCCTCCCCAATGGTTAAGGATAATACAACGTAGCTTTTGCAATATAGACTGTACAGCAAAGAAACTAATAAATGAAAATCTTTCTTAAGAAAACTTTTTCTCCCTACAAAACAACCTTCCTCCTAATTTGGAGAACTTCTTCCACCAGATTCTACAGACTTGTAGCAGGATAAAAATATTCCTATGTGTATCAAAAAAAATCATATCATAGCTTTTTTTTCAGGGCTCATTCTGTGTACACTTCAACCAGGTCAAGGTAACTGATGTATCTAGGTAATGTCAATGCAAACATTATTCTTGAAAGGAAAATTTAAGTATATGCAGGGTAATGGCTTTGCTGTATATATTGAATTAGCAGCTTAATTATTACTTGTGCAGCTTCTTTTTTTTTTTTAATTTGCAGTTATCACAACGCTTTTGTGTGTGAAGGCTTTTGCAAGACATCTTGGTTTTTAGATTTTTCCCTTCCACTGCCCCCGTCTGATTTGCCATAGAAGTAGATGACAAGGTACTAGAGGTTGACGTAGTTGGATGGAAAAACTGATCTGAAAAGAAGTGTTGAAATTAACAGATGACTTATTTATTGCTTTCAGACAATAAATCTAATCTCTAAATCTCTAATGTTCACTATGTCCTGCAAAGTTACACTATAATAAAAAAATAAAATTCCAAGGTATATATTTTGTTGTATTTTTTATACTGACACAATGTTCATGTTCCCTTATTCAAGTGTGGAGTCAAATGGAATGCATAACAGGTAACTTCATTTTAAAGAAATGTTTAACAATAAAAAATTAATTACCACTGTATGAATGCACTTGCCCCTTTTGTAATGAAAAGCTTGTCACCTGCGGCATAAAATGTGCTTGTTCCCTTGAACATTATGGATTGACAGTTGTGAAAAAGGAGACATTTCTTGCTAGTGTCTACCCTTCACCCCTCAAATGTAGGCTTCTGCAGTGAGCTGGGTGGCAGTTCCTGAAACAGAGGTCGCACAACCCAAGGTGGATTTACATCCCACATGGAATCTGTTTGAAAAAGTCAAGACTTGTGGAACTGACAACCTGGGAACAGCAGTTGCTAATGGGAGACTGTAGAAACTGCTACAATAGAAAATAAGCGTTCATTTCTAGTTGTTTAAGTGATGTTTGCTATAAAGCTTGCTCTTGTGGTTAACCTTAACAGGTAAAGTAGGAGTAGAAATAAAGTGTCTGATTACCCAGTATGTCGTAGATATTGAGTTTGAATTGGATTCATGGGTTTTGTATGACTTAAAGCCCGCAGTTTGTGTTGCCTGAATTTATTCACCCAGAAACATCCTCCAACTCAGAAGTCTGTGCATTTTGCTTGCCTTTTTTGTTGATCCAGATGCCACCCAGCTCAATTTGGGAGGTTGTGTAACTTATTTGGGGGATTGACCAGACTCATTCTTCCCTTTCTGTGATTATCAATCTATTACCATACTCAAAAAGGCCAAGTGTGTTTTGTGCACCTCTGCTTGCCTCTGTGGCCCTGACGTTTCTAGAACTGAACACTTCTGTGAATGTACTCCTGGGCTGTCACTGTAAATTGATGATGAAACTGGCTGCCAGCCTACATCAGTTCAGATACTTCGGCTGCATTTTGTGTTTAACTCCTTAGGAAATGCAAAGTTCTAACTGACCTGCACTCCCACTCCCCCTACTTCTCTGGGAAGAGTCTCTGTGGCTTTTAACTGTTCAGATTTGGCTGTCATTTACCTTGAAAGATAAAATATTTACTGATGGCTTATGAAATCTTTGTTCATTTAAAAAATATTCCTGGTCAGTGTGACCAGAGCTGAAAGGACATACTGGTCCTCTCATTTATTTAAATGAATATATGCATTCCATATGTTGGGGTTTTCAGTAGAATGTTAAATGTGCTTTGGTGCACAGAGAAATATAATAGCAAGGGACTACCTGTCCTCGTCTCCTGTCCAGAGGGGTGTCTGTAAACCAATGCTGAGGGAAGAGGAAGAACACTGTTAATGTGTTCTGGGATACTGACTCTGTTAATTGGGCCGCTATCATCTAGATATCAGTTTGGGTCACATGCCAGGTCAGCATAACCTGGGCAAAATCAAGCTAATCTGTGGCAGACCAAATGCAAGCACACAGCTGTGACTCAACCTAGGAATTAAGTAATGTGTTTATTGTAAATTCATTGTAAATGACCTAGTAAAACTTATTAGGATAAGTAGAAGCTTTTAAACAGTTCTGCAAAGGGCTTATGAGATAATCAGTGAGATGCCAAGGTATGACTTCCATTATTCTGTCTGAAGAGAAAGTATGATTGCAAAATGAAAGTGTTTACATAAACTGATAAAAAACTTGAGAATTCAGCAGAACGCAGCCACGTGTTCCTGAGCTTTCTTCCATAAAAGTCTCACCATGTCTGGCAGAGCCTCATTCGCCTTCACTATGAGGGGAGTCGTATTTTTACTAGCGCTCACCCTTGTAGGTAAGGCTACATATCTCTTCTTCACCTTTCTTTCCCAAAATTTCCTTCAGTTCTGTGGCAGTGTTGGATCTAGATTGAACATTACTTATCTGCTTTTCCATCTCTTTTTACAGGTAGCCAGAAGTTTGACTTTGGTAAGTAAATTTCCTTCTATAACCTTTTTTCCCTGACTTTGCTGTTATTTCTCTTTATTAGAACATGCTTGCAAGTGTTGTGAAAATGGCTATTATTTCCCACAGACCCTGGATTCAGTAGTAGGAAGAGCTACTTGTACAGTTATGAAGGCTGGGTGTTGAATGGGCTTCAAGAAAAGAATTTAGCCAAAGCTGGCGTACGCCTGAGCAGCAAAGTAGAGATCAGTGGGCTATCAGAAAACACTTACCTCCTCAAGGTACTGCGTCTTCTTTCAAATGTGCCATGCAACATTAAACTAAAATCACAGCTGTAATTGTACCTGGCTAATCTGGGGTGTAGGAAAGCAGCAGAAAACACAAGCGGAGACTTACCACTGTAGATGTCAGAGAATGATCTGCAAGCTACGATTTCAGAAGTGAGGAGACACTGGTGTCAGTTGTGGAAGTTGCTTGTAGCAGGTGTTCCTCGAGACTTTGCATCAGAAATACAGCTGGCAGGGATTCTGTTAGAGAATGGCTGTTTCTAACTCAAGACATTTAAGCCTGCTCAGAGTTTAAGATTTGATTCTAGTCTCAGCACACATTTCCAGCTCCTGTGGGAAGCCAGGACTTGGGTGTATAAAATCATTTTCATGAAGGTAAATGATAAACATAGACTTAAAACGTGATAAGAGCTAAAGATAAAAAGTGTTATAAGAGTAAAAAATGAAAGCAATCCAAAAGGAGTATGTAACAATATTTAGTGTCTGAATAGTGCAGTAAAAGATCTGGACATGTGAAATCATGCCTTGCTGACATCAACAGTGATAGGACCTGATTCATACAAAATAGGTATGTTTCGGAAGAATACTTTTGTCTGTTTAATTCAGTCAAAAATCAGAGCTTCTTTTTCAGGCATTGAATTCAGTGACAGAGCTCTCACTGGTTATAGTTGAGCTGTAGATCTCTCAAAATTATGGGCTAGGTATTGTATTACACACTACAGTCTTCATCCTGAAATTTTTATGTGTGTGCACTAGGCTGTGCTCTGAGGCACCTGAACTGGCAGTAACTTTGCCAAAGTTACTGAAATTGCTTCTTATTTATGTTCTATCTCAGTGTGTATAAATATATTGTTCATTATTAAAATATTTGGGTTGATTTAAGCAATTCACAAATATGAATCAAATATAGTGACTCGTTTGGTAAAAGAAAAACTGTATGGGGATATGATGTAAACTTTTTAAATGCTAAATTTTACCTAAAGCAGAATATTTATTTTAAGGCTGAAAAAAGGGAGATTTTTATTTCAATTTTTTTAAATTACATTTTTAATCATCCTTTTTCCCTATAAAGTTAATGCAAGTAAAATGTTTCAATGTCCCTGAAAGACAATAGCAATATGTTAACTGCTTCTGTAAGATAAAATAGCACTGCTCAACCCCCAGGTTTTGCACTGGTTTTACAATGGTTTAAGGAAGGGACAAAAGAATAAACTTCTGTATGACTATCTAAGCATATATTTGGAAGGAAAAAGAATCTAACTAGTGGTTATGTTGATTTCTTCCAATTTATTTGCATATTTAGTATCAAAGTAATTTTATTCTCCTAAGTGTCTTTTCTGAATTTCCTCCCAGATCCGCCCTCCACAATTTGAGGAATACAATGGCATCTGGCCCAGAGACTCATTCACTCGATCTTCCAAAATCACCCAGATGGTTTCCTCATGCTTTACCCAGCCCTTCAAGTTTGAATACAATAGTGGACGGGTTGGAAACATTTATGGCCCGGAAGACTGTCCCAATACTTGCATTAACATAGTGAGAGGAATACTGAACATGATACAGATAACCATTAAAAAGTCACAGAATGTGTATGAATTGCAAGAGGTTTGTTTTTTTCCATTCTAGAACTACTTTAATGAAGGGTTGTGTTCTCTTTAATTATTCTTCCTTTGAGTTTTTGTTTATTTGCAGCTACTTTCGAATGTTCATAGTAAGAAAAAGATGATTTTCATTCATATAGAGGAAAATGTGTGCATATGCGTTGAACAAATTAACTGTGCTGAATTTTTTCTAAGACATCTCTCTTTAAGTCTTAACATGCAACCCTTTGGAGAAAAGAGAATTATTAGCTGTGAATTTATTTGTTATATGGCTTCCCTGATACAACTACTTGACCCATTTTATTTGTTAATTGTTGATATTAATTAATTGATTACTTTTTAATTTTAAACTCCATCCCCTGACTGAGTATTGTTCACGTGCCAATATTTTAGTTCAATAGGAATAATTGTGTGCAATGGCAACAGCTTTCAAAACATAATTAAGACTGTTCAGTAAGTACTAACCCTCATATTATGCATTTAGAATCTTCATTCAGTAAAACTTCTTCTCACACAGTGAAACTTTGATACAATTGGGAAGTCTCATTATCTGTGTTCATCTGCCAGGCTGGAATTGGAGGTGTTTGCCATACAAGGTACATCATCCAGGAAGACAGGAAGAACAGCCGGGTCTCTGTTACCAAAACCATAGACCAAAATAACTGCCAGGAAAAAGTGGTGAAGAGTGTTGGAATGGCTTACATCTATCCTTGTCCTGTTGACATGATGGTATGTGAGATGTGACAAGATCTTCCTAGTTACAAGCACGGCCATTCTGTACCCATTCACTCTTTGTTCTCTGCCTCCCACAGAAAGAAAGACTCGTAAAAGGGACTGCAGCTTTCTCCTACAAACTGAAGCAGTCAGACAGTGGTACCCTGATCACGGAGGTGGTGTCTCAGCAGGTGTATCAGTTCTCACCACTCAGTGAACCTACTGGTGTTGCTGTCATGGAAGCAAGGTAGGTGGAACATGGGCTTATTTCACAGAGTGAGAATAATTATAGGTTCTATCACTCCCTTTCTCTCCCAATTGAAGTGAAATGAGAATTGAGCTCCATAGGAGTTGGATAAAGGTCTGAGTACTCACTCTTGGGATTTCCACAGTCCTTAAAGTTCAGCAAACCATTCTTTATTTGTACTCTGGTCAAGCTGGCACTACAACTACATGGGAGAAAAGCTGTTTTTCTTGCTTATACCGTAAGAATGTAACTTTACTGTTCTGCTTGTCTTGAAAAAGGGGTAATTGATAGTGTCAGGAGGAAGATGGTGCACATAGAAATAACATCATTCATTACACTGTGTCGGTAGCTCTCACGCAGAAGACGGAAATTTCACTTCTTGGAAACAATTCCATTGTAGATAACTCTAATACCATTTTGTTTCAGATGGAAGGCTTTATTCATTAGCAAAAGGTTTTACTGTGACAAGAAAAATTATTAAGGAGTAAAACTGATACCATCACAGTATCACTGAAGCAACAAGAAAAGAGCTAATGCCTTTCTCCCATGACACTTGTCTCTCGACAGACAACAACTCACCTTGCTTGAAGTGAGAAGTGAACGGGGCAGCTCCCCGGACCTTTCCATGCAGAGCTATGGAGGCCTGCGTTACCAGTTCCCAGCAGAATTGCCACAGATGCCATTGCAGCTAATCAAGATGAAAAACCCTGAGCAACGGGTATTTTTAGGCCTTCAAACTGATTTCCTAATAATAAAAAACTCCAAAATAATAATTATCATAAATTCTAAATAATGTAATTATGTAAGCCCTCTCTCTTGTGTTTTGTAACAGATAGTTGAAATACTGCAACACATAGTCCTGAATAACCAACAAGATTTCCATGATGATCTTCCATACCGATTCCTGGAACTTGTCCAGCTCTGCCGGATAGCAAGTGCTAACGTGCTGGAGTCCACCTGGAGACAATGTTCAGATAAACCCCGCTATAGGTACTTCATTGTATCAACTCGTAAGAAACTTTTCTGGCTTTGGAGAATTGAGAGTGAAAATCAAGGAATTTTTTTTGCTTCTACTTGCAGGCGATGGCTGCTGAGTGCAGTTTCTGCAACAGGCACCACAGAAGCACTCAAATTCATTAAGAGCAGAATCCGCAATGATGACCTTAACCACCTTCAAGCTCTTCTAAGTGTTTCCTTTGCTCTCCATTTAACCAAAGCTGATGAACACACTGTTCCAATAGCAGCAGTGAGTAGATCTACGTGAATCCTTCCTGTCTGATAACAAAAGGAATGATAATTGATGACATCCTTTGATTATTAAGCACATTAGAGACTGGATTCTCCTCTCGTATACACTAATTTTGTGCAAATGTTGACCTGTGAGTTTCTTTTGGCATTACATTTATGAGAGGAGAGTTCAGTCCTCTGTCTTCATTTCCCCGCATTAATATAAAGCCCGTTTTGGTTTGCTGGGATCACATGGCATGCCTTCTACAGACAAAACTTTGTCCACTTCAATTTCCTACTTCTGAAACAAATGGTCATTTGTGTGTTATGTCACTTGGACAGCTCTTTTAATTGTGAACTGTCCCTACAAACAGGAAAGTGCTGCAAGTGAAAGTATTTGTGCCAGCATCAAATATGTTGACACTATAATGAATCATTTATTCTGAACAGGATTTTTGCTGTCTCTAGTCTATATTCTCCTTCTTAATGAGGAAAAGAGGATATGAGAATGCATTATTAACATAACTGAGTTGCACACTTCTCTAAGGATATTCCATTTTTGCAGTGATGTGTATCCATAATCTTTGTGTTTTGAGTGTCATGTTCAGTTGAGGGACAATGTAAGCTTATATACACATATATATTGAAACTAGCAGGGAATTAAGCTCCAAAGTGAAACTTCCAAACAAAATGTCTACAAGCTACTTTAATTTGTTTGGATACAACAATAATTATTCTGAAATTGATCCCCTCAGATCTGATGAGTTTCCTGCTCTGAAAGCTTTGTGAAGCACTGTATTAAATAACAAATTTTTTTTTTTCCTCATAGGATTTAGTGACCAGTTCTCGAATCCAGAAAAGTCCCCTACTTCAACAAGTTGCTAGCTTGGCATACAGTTCTGTAGTCAATAGATACTGTTCTCAGACCTCAGCTTGTCCTAAAGAAGCTCTCCAGGTGGGTGGCTTTTTTTCAGGTTTTTTTTTTAATAGCTTAGTAATGCTTATTTTATTACCTTAATTCTATTAAGATACAGTATCAAAATGGCAATTGGACATGCACATACACATTTCGTAAGTCTCCTTCAGAACCAAGGCAATTAATTGTTTTATTAATGTAGATACTGCTTCAGCGTTGAAAACAAAATTTTCACATTGCAAGGGTAAAATCCTGAGAGAAGCCACCACTGAGTGATTTTATTAAAACCAGTTGCTTTATTGTGATAGGGTTTTCAGTGGGTAAGGGGAACACTGTGGACAATCTGTACATTAGGAAGAGAAGATTGAACTATGCTTTGTCTATAGCCCATCCACGACCTGGCAGATGAAGCGATCAGCAGGGGCCGTGAAGACAAAATGAAATTAGCTCTGAAGTGCATTGGCAACATGGGAGATCCAGCCAGCATCAAGCGCATCCTGAAGTTCCTTCCCATATTTTCATCCAGTGCTCCTGATATCCCCATCCACATTCAGATTGATGCCATAATGGCCTTGAGAAAAATAGCTTGGAAAGACTCCAAAACTGTAAGTAGGATCTAGTAGCTTTTCTTTACTTAGTGAATTAGACAATATATACTGTAAGCGTAATGAATTTAATGGTATCATGTATGTGGATTCAGCATGTTTTAAAAAAAAAAAAGATTATTTTTAAGAAAAATATTTTACAATTTTATATTCAGCTGATATTTTCTGCTAAGGTGTAATGATTATTAGTCAGTAGGAAGTTTCCAGAAGAATATTAGCAGTATTGCTTTCATCATCTGTCATAACCAATTAAGTCCTGTGTTAGTTATATTTAGTGGACATTTAGCCGCCTAAAAGTCAGCCATATAATTTAAACTGCCTCTGTAGTAAGGAGGAGAGAGAGAGAGACTTTCTGTTAAACTCCTAGACAAAATATCAGCATTGCTCTGCCTCTTTTAGACCCCTTCCTTAAGGTTGGATGAGTCACTACTGACCCCCTACTGAAGTTGCTTTCACAGTAAGTGTAGGCAAGACTCCTGCCTTTCAGATGGTTTAGGTTTAAGACCTCTATGAGAAACAATTCACTCAGACTGTCTTTGGCAAACTGATGAAGCTCCTCTTTTAAAACTGGTCTAAAACAGTGAAGCATGCTTACTTATTCAGTGGAGTTACTCCAAAGAATGAATCTGTCTTATTATCTACAGTTGTTTCTTCCAAAGTTATTCACTAATCTTTGAAGGGCAGTAATGCACAATGCAATGCTGATGTCTTTTTGACTGTGGTGAGTTGGCTCAATACACTGATAGATGGACATTTATTTCAGATTCAGTGCCAGGTCTTCTCCATGATGCTGTTGAACCATGGCCCCTTCAGTTGTCTGAATAAAATGATGTGGAACCATGCAGTAAAAAAGATCAGGAAACCTTTCTGCAGGGATAATGACACCCTGTCTCACATTTCTTGTGGCTTAGGTGTGGACTGAGTTTGCAAAATTGTCTCAATTATTTGGTAATTCCAGACACTGTTTTCTCTCTGCAGGTGCAGGGATATCTCATCCAGATCCTTGCAGATCAGTCGCTTCCCCCTGAGGTGCGCATGATGGCTTGTGCCGTTATCTTTGAGACAAGACCTGCCCTTCCTTTGATAACAACGATAGCCAATGTGGTGATGAAGGAGAGCAATTTGCAAGTGGCAAGTTTCGTGTATGCCCACATGAAGGCTTTGGCAAAAAGCAGGTTGCCGTACACGTACAACATGTGAGTAGAGACAGGAGCAAAGCAGGTGATCTTCTGCAAATGAGTACTGTTACATTCTTTTTGGTGAGCACTGCATGTGCTGATAACTGAAGACAGTTTATATACTGATGGGGTGCAGCTTGTTTCTGGATATTATTACCTTTCTCATTTTGTTTAGATCTTCAGCTTGCAATATCGCCCTTAAGATGCTGGCCCCCAGATTGGACAGGCTGAGCTATCGGTATAGCAAGGTGATACGTGTTGGTGCTTACTTCGGTGAGTAAAAGTGTTTCAGGGACCAGGAAACTTTCACTTCAGAAATCCATTCTTAAGAGATATTAAATCCTTTGGAGAAATAAGGCATTCTCCATTTCAATGAGAAATTAAATTAAATATGAGGGTCGCATGTTTAAAAGTGCATGTGTAGCCATATAATAATTTCTGACTAAACAAGATTTATGTAATGATATATCTTACATATCATTACATAGTGTATGATATATCAGTGGAAAAATCTGCAGAAATATGATCTTGAATGACAAGCAGAATGGTTAGAAAGAAGACGTGTCTCTTGTTTACTTCTACCGTAGATAACTATAAAGTTGGTGCTGCTGGAGACATCTTTATTATGAACAGCCCAGGAACAATGTTCCCATCAGCAATAATTTCCAAGCTGATGGCATATTCTGCAGGGTCAGTGGCTGATTTGGCAGAGGTAAATATTTGCCTAAATCAATGATAAAACAAAATTAAAACTGATGACAAAGTGTCACCTCTGTAAGTATGTTTCAGACTGCTCCTTCTCATGCTGTTTTGGTAGGCTGGTGTCCGTGTGGAAGGCCTCACAGATGTCATCATGAAACGAAATATCCCATTTGCTGAATATCCCACATACAAAAAGATAAAGGAGATTGGAAAAGCTGTAAGTATTTTCACTAATGCAACGTGTGGGTTATATAAGGGGGTATTTAGTGAAACTTCTTGTACTAGTGAGGCTGTCTCAGAAGATAAATTACTCTCCTAGCAGTCAGCTCAAGTATTTCTGTGAAGGGGAGATATGCAGTGGGTCATCAGGGGACATCTGCCATGGCTGAAATAGCTTCTACCAGTTCTTTCTCAGGCTCTGCCTCCTCCCCACCTCACAGATGGCTGCAGAAGGAGCACGGGAGGCGAGGGAAGTGGCAGGCATTGCAGCGTGGTGTGTCACATGCCTGGCAGGCTTCCTACTCCCTCCCTTCATCTATCTAACCTAGTTTACAGGAATATACCTTTGTCTTGAAGAGAAAAGATTATTTTTTTTTGCTGGTTTTTTCCAACTAGGTTTAGTGGTATTAATGGTCTAGAGCTTCTGTGTAAGTGTTATTGCATTGGAATACCAAACACTAGACTGGAGCCTATTCATGGGCATCTCAATGGCAGGAGAAAGTCTGAATTAGTGCCACCATGCTATTTATGATCAAAAATTTTTCGATGGAAAATGGCAGCTTGGCCAGTGATGGGTCTGGTCACCTTGCTGAATTACCATTTGTAAAGCGTTGCATTAAGAAACTTTGCTTGTTTCTTTATCTGTTCATCAGCTGTTGGGATGGAAGGAGCTGCCAACAGAAACTCCCTTGATATCAGCCTACTTGAAACTCTTTGGCCAAGAGCTGGCCTACATCAACATCAATAAGGAAGTCCTACAACAGGCTGTGAAGGTACCAGACACCCTTACTTCTCTTTGCAATATTTGACACCATTGTACTTTCATATCCTAACCTTGGATGTCTGTTTTATTGCAGACTGTGCTAGAACCTGCTGACAGGAACACAGTGCTGAAGAGACTCATTAGCCAAATCCACAGTGGCATTACAGGACAATGGACACAACCAGTGTGGCTGGGAGAGCTGCGATACATCGTGTCTACCTGCACCGGTCTGCCACTGGAGTACGGATCATACACGGCTGCTCTGGCCCGGGCAGCGGTCAGCAGTGAGTTGGGCAGTGGGAGATCCAGCTGTGTGTGTGGTGGGAGCAGGTGCTGCACTGCGGGGTCAGGCTGCCCCCTCGGGAGGGGACCCTGACAGACTGGAGCGGATGGCCCAACAGAAGTGTGATGAAATTCGACAAAGGCAATGCAAAGTCCTTCACATCTGGGATGGAGTAACTCTTGCGAGTGTATAGGCTGGGCATCACCCAGACAGAAAGCAGCTTTGCAGAAAAGGACCAGGAAGGCCAGCAGAAGCTGGTACAGTAAACCAGCAGTGTGCTCTTGTGGTGATGAAGGCCAACTGCATCGCTGGCTGCAGAAGCAAGAGTAAAGCTAGCATGACAATGATTTGCACATTTGAGACTGCATCTGGAGTACAATGTCCAGTTTTGTGTCCACAGTACAAGAAAAATATTCACACTTGATGTGAGGAAAGATTAGAGAGCAAGAGTTGTTTAGCCTGGTTGTCCTTCATCCACTCTGTCTTCCGACTCCCCACATTTCCAAAATTTTAGTGTTATAGTAATTATCAGACTTTTGATTTGGGTCAGTTCTTCATTTTTTTAGTATATTTTTATTTCCATTTTCAATACATTGCATCAGAACCTTTGTCTACATAATGATCTTTCTGTATATTTTCAGTATTTTTCAGACTCATAAAAGATCTCATTTACCCCAAAGTCTGTCTTGTTTACCAGTCTTATTTGTTGTACTAGCAAAAATATTACCTTGTACTGAAAACTGTCATTTGCTTACGTTCAAATCCATTCTTTCGCTTTTACCATGTTTAAATGTACTCTTGCATTTGCAGTTGATGGAAAGATAACCCCCCCTTTAACTGGAGATTTTAGACCTTCACAGTTGCTTGAATCCACTGTGCAGATTCGATCTGACATAAACCCAAGGTATGGGAGGTTTCTAAGACTTTACATATGAAGGAGGCTTTAGGAGAAGGCAGAGTCACACGTGTAAAAAGAGTACCTTTCTTGCATCTGACTGCTTCACTCTTGTTTCAGCTTGTATGTACAGACAGTTGCAACAATGGGTGTCAACACAGAATACTTCCAACATGCTGTTGAAATTCAAGGCAAGGTCCTGACAAGAGTGCCAATGAAGTTTGACACCAAGATAGATATGAAACTGAAAAATATTAAGATTGAAACAGATCCATGTCATGAGGAAACTGAAATAGTGGTTGGAAGGTATGGTAGCTTTACTTCAGAATACTTCATATTGCTGAAACCTGATGAAGTTCACCAATCACTGACCTCCTACAGGGGTTTCTAGATAGGCAGAGTGACTCTTCAATGTGTAGTGGAACCTCTGGTATGAAGTGCAAGGAAGAAAAATAGGGGAGCTAAAAATCAAAAGATACCTAAACTATTTAGCAGCTTAATTTTTACTTTAATTTGTTTATTATTTTGTGTTCTTACTATTTTTCCATTATTTTATTGTCCTTTAAGGATTTTAATTTTTATGTTTGAATGATTTTTTTTTTAATTTCCAAAAAGTTAAAATTTAAATTTATCCAGATTTTGAAAGCTTCACGTGATATAAGGAAATTACATTTGTCATGAACTCTTACTTGTTTTCAATAATATTTATATTTATTAATTCATATATAATCCCTATGTTTAAATGACAGATCTCTGTGCTGTCTTGTAATACTGACAGGGACATATTTAATTTAACCCAAAGACAAGAGGTCAAAATAATTCACCATTTTTTGCACATATCTCAACAGACATAAAGCTTTTGCTGTATCAAGAAATATAGGAGAACTAGGTGTTGAAAAGAGAACCTCAATTCTCCCAGGGGATGCTTCATTAAATATTGTGGAAGAACCTTTCAAACCATCAGAGAGAGCTTCCAGTGAAGGTTTCACAAAGGTAACCTATTGCTTTTTGCTTATATGGTAATATTTACCCTCTCTGTAATGCGTGTCTGTAGTTTTATTCTCACCTATGACATACTCTCGGTGGTATTCACACACTCATCTCTAATGCAGCAAGAAGCCGACAGCATGGCAAGGAAACATGCTGATAGCTCTCAAGAGGATCTTCGCCATGTCACAGGAAGAAAAACCCATAAACGAGACATTTGTGTCAAAATGCATCACCTTGGTTGTCAGCTCTGCTTTTCCAGAAGGTCACGAGATGCCAGTTTCCTAAAAAATACATATTTGCACAGATTAATTGGAGAACACGAAGCTAAAATAGTCTTGATCCCAGGTAAAATGCTGAGCATGAGCCTTGTCATCTTAGGTTTTTCAGAGCTATTTGAAGCAGTATAACCTTCTAATGTGTGCAATTGGTGTGTAGTTGAAACAGATGCTGATATTGACAAAATTCAGCTGGAGATTCAAGCAGGATCCCGAGTGGCTTCCAAAATAATTCAAGAGGTAAACTCAGAGTCTAAGGAAGAAGATGAACCATCTCTATATAAGGACATTCAAGCTAAACTGAAGAAAATTCTAGGCATTGAAAATGTGTTCAAGGCAAGTGACTTTGAAAATTAGAGTGGGGAACATTTTCCCCTAAATGAAGCCAAGAATTTGAAGTTCAGTGTGGAAAGATGGCATGGGAAAGAAAGGGTGAGGCTGGTTTGAAAGGTGCCAGTGCTAGGCCTGTCAGTCAGTGCTACCTCTGGAGGGATTGATTCCTTGGGGTGCAGCCAGCTAAGTCTTCTGTGCTGAGCTAGATTTCAGCTTGGCAGAGTGGATCAAAGGGAGTTCTGCAGATTCTTCAGTGAGTGAGGCAGGGAGGTGGTTGTTCCTTGAAAGGCTGATGTGAGAAGCTTGTCTGACACCCTCAGAGGTTTTACTTTGTAAATACAGAACCAGCTGTATCCTCTCTCTTACACTTCTCTATGAACTGTTTTTGCAGGTTGCAAATAAAACACGACACCAGAAGAAGCGACCTTCAAAGAAAGAAAACGTTGTGCTAAGAGAGCTTGGGACAGACCCCGATGCAAAACGTCCCTTCAGCTCATCTTCTGCCTCCTCAGCTGCCTCCTCTTCCTCATCATCTGCCGTTTCTCCTGATCATAAAAAGGCTGTGGATGAAGATGAGAATGATCAAGAAAAGCAAGATACAAGCAGCAAGAGCAGCAGTAGTGGTAGAATTAGCAAGAGCAGCAGCAGCAAGAGCAGCAGCAGCAGCAGCAAGAGCAGCAGCAGCAGCAGCAAGAGCAGCAGCAGCAGCAGCAAGAGCAGCAGCAGCAGCAGCAGTAGCAGCAAGAGCAGCAGTAACAGTAGGAGCGGTAGCAGGAGCAGCAGCAGGAGCAGTAGCAGCAGCAGTAGCAGCAGGAGCAGCAGGAGCAGTAGCAGCAGCAGTAGCAGCAGGAGCAGCAAGAGCAGCAGTAGCAGCAGTCATCATAGCCATGGGCATCACTCAAGGCATCTGAATGGCAGCAGTAGCAGCAGCGAGTCATTGAGCCGCTATAGCCATGGGCATCATTCAGGACATTGGGATGGCGACAGCAGCAGCATATATTCCAAAATATGGGTAACTTTGTGTTTCTGAATCACATTCCTGATGGTGGTCGGTTTCGTGTGACAAATCAGGAAATTATGAATTGACACAGTAAATTTCAGCAATATAAAATTGCAAAATTTGTTCTGCAAACACATCTGCAATCATTGGCTCAGATGACTACTTCAAAGCATCTCAAAAGTTTCCACAAGTTTGTTGAAACTTTTGTTATAGGCAAGGAACTATTTTTTTAACAGTTTATTGTCCATATATTCATCTTGAATTATGTGCTTGTGGCTAAACCTACAGACCTATGTATGAAGGATTATTAGTATTATTTAATTTCCAGTGCTCAAATTTCAATATAATTGCAGCATTTCTTTTCATTTGAAATTTTTAATCTTCTTGTTTTTATCATTTTCAAAGGAAGTTCATGAGATTTACCAGTACCGCTTTAAATCAGCACATAGACAAGAGGTGAGTTTTTCTTTCCTCAGTAAAAGAATTGTGGAAACTGCCATGAGTCAAATGGAGAACTTTAAAGGCAACTTATTATCTTTGTTGAGGAAAATTACAGTACTGATAACATTAGAGCCACGGTGGTTCTTCTGATATGCGTAAAGATGGAGAGCTATGTGCCTCATTGTGTTGTGCACGACACCATTTGTGGCTCTGCAAAGGAGATGAAAAGCCTCTACCAAAGCAATATGAGGGACTGGAGCTGCCCACTTTGGAGGAACAAAGATCCTACCATCAAATGATTAGACTGGCTTTGATCGTTTGGTTTCTTGGGTTGGAATCACTGCTGATATACACCAGGATGATGATGTGGACAAACACAGGAGGATACCTTATTTTATTTTGGTTTAGCAGATTCTTACTGCAGCATGAGCCTGCCAGGAGCAGTGTACTTGATATTAGTGCTCCTCAAAAAGTAAAATTTCAACTGTGTGTGTCCATTCAGATGATCCTTTCCATCCAGTTGTCAGGTCCATTCAATGTGTCCTCCAGTTGATAAGACCCTTGCAGGAGTTCTGGTCTGTCATATTGAATTGAGAGGCTGGTTTCCTTTGACTTGCTTTGGTCCATTATTTTTTCATACAGGGATTTCTCATCTAAACACACTCCTTATTTGTTTCTTCTGAGGCATCAGATATATTTGGGCAAACAATATTTTGCAGAGCTAGATCACACGTACTAAGCAGGACAAAGCCTACTGCAAGTCATTGAGCTGCTCAGGGTTGAAACACAAATTTACCAACACCAAGTGCCATGACAGTTCAACACTGCCTAGTGCATTTCTTCAAGCATGCTTTTGAGTTAAGCATGTTGTGTTTTTTTCTTACAGTTCCCAAAAACAGAACTCCCAACTGACCGACTTAGCAGCTCGTACTCTTCTACCAGATCCAGTCGTGCCTCATCTAGACCTGCTTCCCGGGTTAGTTGCATCATTTTTAGGGGTTTTTGATAGCTTGGAAGAATGGCATGTGGCCACACACTTGCAGTAATTCTATATCTAAGTTAATGGGAAGGGAGAAATGCCAACCTCTCAAGTCTCAAGTATCAGCCAAGAGTGAGACACGCCCCATAATTCCCACACACACGTTCCTCTGCAGTGAGGATCCTTCTTACTTGCGTTGCGACCCTTCCCTCATGGGAATCCCACCCGACAGATGCCTGCAGAGACTCATCTTGCGAGCTCTGCAACCAGGAGGGAGGTTGAGGTGCTGCAATGCCAGTGTAAGGACATTGGTGGTGGCAGCTGAGGCTCAGAGTAGTCTCACCAAAAGGCCTGCTCCAGAGGGGACGTCTGCACTCCTCACCACCACCCAGTCGGATGTGCACAGGCTTGCTAATAATGGAGTGAAGGTATCAAAGGTCATAGCACGTTTAAGGCCCTGCTCCAAGGGAGGAGGTTCTTCATGTTGAAGGCAATATCCTGGATTATATTCTGTGCTGGGTTGCTGTGCAAACACAAAACCTGCCCACCCTACAGAATTCACAGCTGAAATGTGAGGTGAAAGCCAACAGACCACCCAGACAGATAAACAGGAGGAGTGCAGCTGGGGGATGTTATTACTGTGACAGAGTGATGCATAAAACTGACAGTTGATGCTGTTCAAATTGAACCACTTTTATTCACAGGCTGGTTATTAACAATGAAGCCCAAATCATATAGTCATTACTCTATTTTAATCCCATGAGTATTTCCATGGTATCAGCTGTAGCTGAGGAAACGGCACAAATTTTGGATCTTATAAACACAGTGGTAAAGTCCATCTGTGCATGCAGAGGCACGTGCACATTAAAGACATATGCATGAGATTTTGTAGGCATGTATATATGGGTGGTACATATGATGGTATATATTTGTGGTTCAGTTATTTATTTTTCATTTATCCATCTCAATCTTGCATCTAAAATGTTCCACATGATAACTCTTTTATAGTTATATTCTTTGCGTACTTTCTCCCCCTTCTTCTTAGCCTAAGTTTTTGGGAGATGTTAAAACACCAGTATTAGCTGTTTTTCTTCATGGCATCCATAACGATAAGAAGATAGGAGGCCTCCAGCTCGTGATATATGCTGTTATTGACTCCATCAGGCCCCAGATGCAGGTATTTGTGTCAAACCTCACAGACTCAAGCAAGTGGAAGCTCTGTGCTGATGCTTCAGTCCTCAATGCTCACAAGGCAGTGGTAAGACTCAAAAATAGTTATATACAGCTGTATGCATCACAGGAAAACCATGGTCCATGCATTAAAAAATGGATCATTTATCTCTCTCCATTACAGGCTTACTTGAAATGGGGAGAGAATTGCCAGGACTACAAGATTTCAACTGAGCTGGTGACTGGGCGGTTTGCTGCCCACCCTGCTGTACAAGTGAAACTTGAGTGGCCTAAAGTTCCTTCCAGTGTGAGATCCATAGCTGAATGGTGAGGCTTTAGTCCTTAGTGACACTCATTCACAGTATTGGTCAACTGGGAAAAATCAGCATCCACACATGAGATTCTAGTAGCTAAAATACTGGCTAATATTTTAGTCTCAGATCTGTCCAAGTACTGCCTTTGGACATAAAAGCTGAGTGGCATTACTTCCTATTTTAATGTACAGTAATTCTTCATAATGGATGTAATTACTGAAAACTGAGGAACAGATCCTTCCTTTCACTGAACAGTAAAGCAGAGAGTGGGTGTGAGCCTAACGAGTCATCCTGAAGACTATTATGCTACTTACACAGAGGTGTGAGACAACCTGGTTGGGATGTGTGCAGCTTTTTACTTCTCCATTTCACCAAGTCTTTCTGATTTGAACTTTTGAAGGTTTTACAAGTTCATCCCTGGGGCTGCACTTATGCTGGGGTTCTCTGAAAAAACAGACAAGAATCCTTCTCGACAAGCCAGAGTGATCGTGGCTCTAACTTCTCCAAGGACATGTGATGTTGTTATCAAGCTTCCTGATGTAATTATGAAATATTTTTGTCACTCTCCTATTTATTCCTAGTAAAAAGTGTAAGTGTTGCACTTTAATTACAGTGGGTCAATTCTGAGAAAAAAAAATTAAGTAAGCATCACTTTGGGTGCAAATGATGAAAACAACTTTTATTTATTTTCAGCCTTTTGATAGTACATAGAAGGATATTCATATGGTGCTTCTATTCACAGAGAGAGACATGGGTACTCATAATTACTACAGTTTCCATCTGTAGTAGCCCATAAATGTTCACCTCCTCACCTTTGAAAGGGAGTAATTAATTTTCTCCCAAATAATACCTGAATGATTTCTCTCACACCATGAGAGAAAACTAAGTAAAAGCAAAAACCTCGTGGGCAATGAGACAGATGAGTGGTGTTCACATAAAGTCTTCGCAACCAAAGTAGAAGAAATAGAAATCAAATTCCAAACAGGAGAAAAATCTTAGCTGTTGGTTGGCACAGTGTATTTTGAATGTGCTTTTGAATTCCTTTTCAGATTATCCTCTATGAAAAAGCCATGAGGCTTCCCCTGTCACTTCCTGTAGGTCCAAGGATACCAGCCTCAGAGCTGCAGCCTCCCATCTGGAATGTCTTTGCTGAAGCTCCCTCTGCAGTGCTCCAGAATTTGAAAGGTTGGGCTCAGAAGCATGACAACCTCAGTGTCACAATTTACTTGAGCATCTTCTGAATTTTTGCTGGCATTATTTATCTCCAATTAATTAGGAAATGTTCTGTAAGAAAGTGAGGACGGTTCAACTGGGAGAAAATATTGTGCATGTAGTACAGAAATCATCAGCATTTCAAGGATCAAGATACCAATTCTTTGAATTGATAACATTTAAAGTTTCTGGCAATTATTTTTTATTAGATAGAGGAGTATATTTTCCATGCCCTTTTAATAATTTATGGGTGCTTAGTAGCCAAAAGCCCCTGTAAACCATACAAAAATATCACATAGTGGAAAAAATATAAAGCTAAAATAACATGGCACTAAAAATAAAACATGACTTAATGGCTTTCTCTAATGGAAAAGCAAATACTCACTGGCATTTTTTTTACCAGCTCAGTGCTCAGTTTCCTACAACCAGATCACAACCTTTAATGAAGTTCAGTTTAACTACACGATGCCAGCAAACTGCTACCACATCTTGGCTCAGGATTGCAGCTCTGACCTTAAGTTCCTGGTGATGATGAGGAATGCTGAAGAAGCTGTGAATCTAAAAGCAATCAACATCAAGCTTGGCATTCAGTAAGTAACTCCTGCCAGATGCTGGGAGCATGAGTGACCATCGTCCACATTGAACACGAGAGGAGCTTCTATCTGAGCTTCACTGCAACAGTTAGCAGCCCACGGGATTTCAGTGTTCGCCTTATTTACTTTCCATGCACGTTGAATGCGATGCTGATGCTGTTATCCCTCATCATAGGTGACAAGAATACCCTGATGTAATTTAAGTGGTTGAAATAAGCTTATGCTGTGATCAGTGATATTTAGTGAGCAGGAAAATGCCAGTGCCACTGCATGTGTGTGAATGGGGCACAAACAGGGTATGAACACTCTTCTCCTTAACAGTGACATTGATATGCGTCCTGCAAACGGACGGGTGAAGCTGCTGGTAGACGGAGTTGAAAGCCCCATGACAAATGTTTCATACACATCTGCTGGTAAGTGATGCAGCATATCTTGTTTAATTTTCCCATATGTTTTAGGAGAAAGAAAAAAAGAGAGTCTATGAAACAGATTTTATCAGTTTTTTATCAGTTTGTATTTACTGTTTCCTTGGTTTTAAGGTTAATATTTAAGAACATGTATTTTACTCACTTGCATAGGAACTTTTAGGAAGATTGATTAGGGTGTGAAGCTCTTGATGTGGCCAAAGTAAGGAAGATATAACTAACATGAAGATCCCTGCTTTTTGTACATCACTGCAGCTCCTACTGAAGTTCCAAATTTGGAAAGTGTTTTGGTTATGGTGTAAATCTTGCTTGGTTAAAACTTTTTGAAGTAGAGCTTTTCTAAAATTCACCACATGTGACTTGTATACCAGTGTTTTTTCCCAATTTGATTTGTAGGTATAAATTTGGCTTGCATTCTGAAATTTGCTATGAATAGATATGAAGAACTAGTAAAACCGCCTGCTTGATTCTCTCAGAGCTGGAATAGTTTTTCTGTGAAAGGTACGGGAAGACCCTGTTGCATCCTGTGCTGTGCAGTCAGGAGCTATATTCAGTGTGGGTATTCCCTGCCTGCAGAGCTGTAGTATATGGGTCAGGCTAAATCTTGCTGAAATTGGGTTAACATGCGCCACTGCTGAGCTCTGTCCTATTTGTTATATACTTGGAAAGTGATAATTGTGCTAGAAATGGCTCCAGTGACAGTCTTGGTGTTCTTTGTATTTCCATACTCCACTATAGTGCACTCATGGTCTTGTTTATCTGCGCAACTACACAGATGCTATGGACAGCTCTGAAATAATTTCTAGATATAAATATGAATATGTTAATAACCCAAAGAAAAATGAATAAATCTTTGATCATTAAAATTGTCTTCCAACCCTTTACAAACACCTGTTTTCTATATATAAATATTTCTAGGGTGCTTTGTTGTGTGTTTTGTTTCTTGAATAGAACAACTGAGGAATTTTGAAGAAAAAAACATTTTAGAAACATGACAGTTGCTTTTTTTCTTTCTTAAAGAGGCTCAGTTTGGTCTGGTTTTGGTTTTGTTTTGCTTTGTTTTATTTTGTTTTCTTCTAGGTGCTTCTCTGTGGATCCACAGTGAAAATCAAGGGCTTGTACTTCTCGCCCCAGCCTATGGCATTGATAAATTGTACTTTGATGGATACACATTCAGGGTATCACTCTTCCTCTTCATAAGCTTGGGTGTTGAGAAATTTCCATAGGATTCCCTTAAATCTCATGAGTGCATGAGTGCAAGAGTGTACAGTGGCAAAGGCAACTCTGTGCAGGGCCCAAAAAACCCCATCAGGATGATGCTACAGGATTGCACAGTCCTGCTCCTTGTTCCTCAGCGTGAGAAATGAGAATCCTTCACAAACAAAAATACCTTGTTCTTGCAGTACAGGGTGCGTTGGGAAGCGGGTCTGTGAGCGTACATGTGCTGAGTCATCAGTGCCTTTGCAAGAAAAATGAGTTTTCCTCTCTTCTCCGCTGTTCTTACAACTGTATAATTCTTCAAAACAGCAGAAGTGTACCCATTCTTTTTAGATAAACGAATGCTTTAAAATCTGCACTAAAAATAATATGAAACGGGAATGTAAGAGATTGGTAAACCCTACTGTGTCTATCTCCTATACTATCAAAACATCCAGACAAAAACTTCAGCATATTAGGAGTCTAGAGCATTAATAATGTTCTAGATTGGCTCAGTATGTTTTAAAGACTGTAGCAATGATGCTGCACCCCCACAGGAGTTTGGAATATGACTGTCAGACTCTTTTGAATTCTTACCAAGAAGATTTTAAATGTTTGTTCATTAACTTATACTGGAAGGGACCTACATAGCAAAAATCTGCTCTGTAGGTATTACTTTTTTTTTAACTTGAAGTGCTTTTGACTTTTTTTTTCCACAAAGATTCAAGTTGCTTTATGGATGGCAGGGAAAATGTGTGGAATATGTGGAAAATATGATGCTGAATGTGAAGAGGAATTTCGGATGCCCAACGGATATGTAGCTAAAAATGCAGTGAGCTTTGGGCATTCTTGGATTTTGGAAGAAAAGCCTTGTAGAGGAGGTATGCAAGTTCTAATAAATTTAATATAATATTACTGCAGTTGTTTAGAAAATGCAGAATCTGTTCAGAAAATTTTAAATCTGTATACATTCTGGAAATAAAAAGCATACTAAAAAAATCATTATGAAGTTATACATTAAGTATTAAAATTACCTGCCAGTTGAGAAAGAAATAGGAAATCACAGGCTAAACAAGCCAAAATATGCAAGTTAGTTGAAACTAAATAACCAAGTGAAAACAAAATATTTCGGTTTTTGAGTGTTTTAGTTTCAGTTTTGAAGTGTTTTAGAAGATGATCAGAAAAAAAAAAAAGCAAAAGGGTAAATTCACACAGAATGCTTTGATTTAAGCACAACAATGTTTTGCAGACATCAATTTTCAGCAACTGATCCATCAAAAAATTGAATGTGGGTTAGTAGTTGTTACCATGGCTGGCCACCTGATTTTTGAACCAGTGCAACCTGTCAAGTAAAGCATTCAAGTACATGAGCAGTTCCAGGGACTTTTGAAACAACAAAACTATATTTTAAGTGTTTCAGTAGGTTAGGATCTTATGGTGTGTGATGCTCTCAGCTGAGGTGATGATGCAACATTGTACCATAGTGCTCAAGGAGAACGGGAACATTGCATTTGTAGAGACTTGTCCTGGTGGAAAGGACTTCCTCAGTTCCTGGAAATGGCTTGTACATATTTAGCTGTGCATTAACTGTTATTCTTCTATATCTTTGTCATGAAAACTGGGCATCAAACTTGCTTTACATGGATATAGAGTGCACATGCATGTACACAATGCTATTCCCATGGTTGGTAATGACCGCATACTGTGTTTCCATTAAATATACAGCAGAAAGTGCTGGAATTTTAGAGCATAAAAATTATAGTTAGGAATAAGTTGTGATCTGTTTAGCTTCTCACTTGTAACTGTTTATCCTGAGAATCCAAAATAAGGTCAATATTACTGGTTAGTAGCAATGACTTTTGCATTCTCTCTCCAGCAATTTTGTGTCTGAATCACAGTGGTAATAATGTAATTCTTTAGTGATTAATTTTATTTGTTCAGAAATCTCCCCTTTAGTTCTGCTGCTGAATATTCAACATTTTTAAACGTGGTTTGATGGCTATTCAGTAAGCCAGTTTACTTCGAAAAATGTTTCTTAGAAAGTGCATCAGACTATGTTTCTACATCCTGATCTAGAAACAGACCGGTTGCATTTGAAATTAACTTTCCATGACTCCATATCTTATCAGCCGATTTGAAAGGTTTGTCAGCCGGTAAAGCTGCTTCATTTATGACCAAAGCACAGTTTTCACAGAGGGAAGTTGTTTGCAAATTGTCAGTGTTGGCAGATGGGTCCTTCTGGGGAGATCTGGAGCTTCTGAGTGTAATCACATAACCTATCACCCGTGACTGTGTTCCAGTCTGCAAACTGCGACGCTCATTTGTGAAGCTTGAGAAGACAGTTCAACTTGCAGGTGTGGAGTCCAAGTGCTATTCCACAGAGCCAGTGCTGCGCTGTATGAAAGGATGCTCTGCCACCAAGACTACTCCAGTCAGTGTTGGCTTCCACTGTCTCCCTGCTGGTAAGTCAACAGAAATCCTACTGAATAGGAGCTGAACAAAAGTGTAAATAGATTGTGACTTGAGTCAGTTATTCTACTTCAAAAATATGAATAATCTAACATAACCACAGGTAGGGATGGACTTACTGCCTTATTGACTTTTTTTATTAATATGTAAACATTCCTTCAGCAAGAGAGATTATTTTCTATTGTAAATTTAAAATCTAAATTACAACTTAAAATCTAAACTAAACTCCCCTCCGTGGTGCTTGAAGCTCAGAAGATAAGGGCAGGATAACAGCACAGTCAACATTGTGATTCAGCTGAAAAACTGTGAGGACTGAGCCACATATGACCGTGTGCAGCACCCTGAAACAGGGATACTTGCCTTGTATTTTTTATATATCACTGCCTTTGGATGTGATCCTATTTCAGTGAGCTAATTTAGGCACTAAAAGGGCAGATGTGGACAGGATCCTTGTACACAGGTGCAGTGATATAGGAGGACATAGTTTTTATTGTATATCATAGTTCATAAGAGATTAGATAAGGTAGATATAGATTATATAGATCATAGAATTATGTCTGTTTTTTCTTAAAGACCCTTATACCCTTTCCTAAATGTATCATTAGAAAATTCTACATAGAAGTAGTAGCTTTCAAGGTAGAATTCTCTTATTGATGAACATCTCTGTGTGACTTCAACAAATACAAATATGTAAGTCAGTGAGGAGCAGCCAAGCCTGCTGTAATTAATGATTAGTGCACGGCAAATGTGCATGGTACTTTGCAGAACTACTTCTGCTGTGTACTGTTTGCTTTTCATTTCTTGTTCCCTATCAGATTCAGCTACCAGCCTGACAGACAAACAGACGAAGTTTGACCAGAAGTCAGAGGATATGCAGGACACTGTTGATGCACACATAGCATGTTCTTGTGAGGACGAAGACTGCAGTGCGTGAAGCTGTACATTGCAGCATGGGAAAAAACAGAAACACTTTCATGTTTTTATTATATGGTGTAAAAAGCCTCAGCTAAAGGAATAATAGAGACACTAAATTGTTTGAGGATGTGTGGAATCTTCTCAAGTAATTTAAAGTATTAAACTTAATTATTGTAGAAACTGTTATGATTGCCCATAAATATCTGATTTCATAATAAATCCATGCATGGAAAAAATTACGAAGGCTTCCTTATTTCACTGGTCATGGAAAGAGGAGGTCTGCATAGGTTCTTCTCACCCCACATTTTGTAGACTTCTTGAGTTTGTGACCATCTTCTGGGTATCAGGCACGTGTGTGTGTCAGGCCCCACTGAGAATCTGGGTTGTGTAGCTGTGGTACCAGGCTTCTGCTTGTTCCCCCAGTGCTTTTTTGCCTGGTGCTGGGATCCTGTGCGTTCGGAGCAGGAACTGATCACCTCTGTGTGAGGCACTCCCTGCAGCAGCCGTGCAGCTGCGATGCTTTGCAATAGCTACACGGTGGGCCAGTGCTGCTGCAGGGAGCAGCAGGGTCAGGGAATAAAGCCTGAATGTCATGCCCCTGGGCAAGACTGGTCTGTGGGAGCCACAATCAAGTTATGTTTCTGGTGCGGAAGCTAGGGTGAATCAGGAGTCTTTGACCACGACAGGGTGGTGTTACCCAAGCACACCTCCTGCCAAAGAGTCTGAAGCAGAGTCAGACCTCTGCACTTTGGGTGAGATGCCCCAGCCACTGTGCCCAGCATGAGTCCTTGCTGAAGCCACCATCAGCAGGTGGGCTCTGCCTCCTGCCCACCTGCCACAGGTCTGTGTGGGCATGGTCAGGAACATGCTCATCTGCCCTGAGCACTGGAGCCCAAAGGATTCCAGCAGATCTGGAAGATGTTTTCTACTTGCCCCTAAGGCTGTGCTTGCAGGCTGAGTATGCACGCTGGGTGAATGTGTTTTTGAAAACACTTGAGAACATTCTGTAAAAATTGTGGGTTTTTTGCTTTCTCTGGCAACTTTGGTACATTCAATGGATGCGCATATATAAGTTTTATTGTTTGGATATGAGTTTTATAGTTCAGAAAGGTAAAGTTCTTAGTACCAAAAGAAGCATGTGTGAAAGGTCTAACTATACAGTTCTGCAGTTTAAATGCTGCCATGGTAACCTGTTCTGCAAAGTGATGGGGAGCAGGCAGCAGACAGGCTTTGGGCCCTATCCAGCAGCAGCAGTAAGCCATGAGCTGGTGGTTTTGCTGCTTGCCTGGAAGTCACATGGAGCAGTGACAGGAAGCACAGACTTTTCAGGTAACCTGGGGCTGAATCCAGCAAAATTCAGGGGTTTATGTGGTCCCCAGAGCTGGGCTCCATGGGGGGCTGTGGCATGAGCTCCCAGCTCTAGTGGGGTCAACCACAGGACTCCTCTCTTTCCAACATGTCAAGGCTGGAGCACAGTTTGGGGGGGATTGTCATCTTCCAGCCTCTGCATTCAGGTGTGATGAGCCCAGCAGGAGACCCATGGGTGAGCATTGCCCAACCACAGTGGCAGCCTGCAGGGGGATCTGGGCTATAGGTATCCACCTCAAGAGGGGCTGTGGGGAGCCCATAACCAGCCTTTACCCCTTTCCCCCACTACCACTGTGGAGGGAGCTGAGTGCAGCTCTAGGGAAATGCTGTCCAGGGCAGATCCTGGGCACAGCCAAATTGTTTGTCACCCTCACCATTTTCTGAGTTTTTGATTTTTTTGCCTCTCTCTTTTTAATTCTTGTTATATCCTCCTGAGAAATCCTAGCATGAAAGGGCTGTGAATGCATGGGGGCAAAGGCTGGGAGTTGAAATTGTTCCTGAGGCACTGAAAAAATGACCTAGAAAATGAGAGGGTTCTGTTTTATGAAGAAATCCCTAAAGGCAAAGCCCTTGCCCATGGGTTAACCTGCCTTTGAAGCAGAAGCACAGATGATCCTGCCCTGTGGCAGCAGCATGGCCAGGGTGACCAGGTATGTAGCATCTGCTGCCCAAAGCAAGGGATGGGGTGGGATGGGGGTAAGATTCTGCAGCCCCAAGCTGCAGTGCTGAGGATTTTGGGGAAACCCTGTTCTTGCATCTGGGCAGAGCCTGTACAGCCCCCAGCAAGAACTTATTTTGAGGAGTGTTAGGGTTTTCAGTTTTTGATGTCACTGCTATAGTAGTGGGGTGTTTCAGTGATACAGTGTTATAACTTTAAGAAAACAAACTTTGCTGCATTTAATATGCCATCACAGCAGCTCTCTACTTTCACTGCCACTGACCTGGAGTTGTCCCTGCCCACAAGCTGAGTTTTTTAAAAAAAACCAACTAAATCTGTGCAGCTGCATAGACTTATGTCATAGTATATTAGCTTTTGAGCCTCAAGTACCAGTGGCCAGTAGTTGCATACTCAAATCCTTCAAGTACCTTTACCAAATCTCCAAAGACATGATGCATCTCTCTAGGAAATGGTTTGGCTTTCTATCATGTGCTACGAGTTTTACAAAGGAAGGGGTTAAAACAAGTAGGACCTGAATACAGAACCAGTAAAAACACAGAGGATTTGCTATGCTTTGAAATTAATTTTTTTTTCCCTAGAGATGCAATCTTTGATCCAGGAGCAAAATCGACGGTTTGTCAGACATTATAAATTATATCCCAACTGTCAATTATAAAAAAAAAATCACCTATACAGCATTACAAAAACTAAGCTGCCTTGGATAGGAGTCACTGGTCTGTTGATGGGAAACTGAATCCAGTCCCTTCCCACAGTGAGTTGGGCAGAAGCTTTGGTTCCCCACC
Source organism: Manacus candei (assembly GCF_025592945.1). Taxonomy (NCBI): domain Eukaryota; kingdom Metazoa; phylum Chordata; class Aves; order Passeriformes; family Pipridae; genus Manacus; species Manacus candei. Next base: position 207,129 of record NW_026138092.1, read on the forward strand.
CACAGAGGAGAAGGTTGGTGGGCAAACAGCAGCCACAGGGCACCAATGTGAACCCCTCAGTCCTGGGGCTGCCTTAGCCTTCCTGGTGCAGGTTCCTGATGGAGCAGTGTGGGTGGCTCCAGCTACTTGGAGCTGTACTTGTGCACAGCTCCATGACCTGACTGGGCAGTACCAGGGACCTTGGGGACCAGGCCAAACCCTGGAGCCAAGAGCAGCCTGAGGGACCTGTGGGGCTGCCTCTAAAGGAACGGGGAAAATGCCTGCTGATGAGAGAAGGGGACTCCACCATGTGGTGAAAAGGCAGGTGAGAGAAGCATAGATGTCAGCAGCACTTAGCCATGGCCTTTGTGACAATGCTGGGAGGTTTGTGTTACTGGGTGAATTCTCTGTCCCCAGAGAGCAGCGTTGTGCCAACAGCCTGTCCCACTCAAAGCAGGGCAGGTAGGGGCACGGTGTCACAGGAGGGCTGCCCGGGCATTTTGCACAATCCTGCTGGGGCACTATCAGTTAGATAAGCTGTGTGTCTTATGGTCAGGTCAGTATAACCTGGGCAAAGTCAGCACAGACTGCAACAGCACCAGGTGCTTCCAGGGAATAAGGAAAATTAGTAGTTTTTTTACACATTAATAATAATTGACTTTAAATATGTTTTAATACTTTTAAGCACTCATTTCAAAAGGCAGGGCTTTCATGGCATTCAGCTGCTGAGGTGAGAACAAGAGCATTTGTGACGGTTTTGGCTCAGCAAATATATCCATCGCCTTGTCCCCTACCCCCTTTCCCTCAAAGGGTTTGTTTGGTTGATAAGAAACTGATAACTCAACAAAATTCACTGTGCCTGTTAATAATTCTTCTATAAAAGCCTCAGATTTTCCCCTGTGGGCTTCAGTCACTTTTAGCATGAAGGGACTCATCCTGACCCTGGTGCTCACCCTCGTGGGTAAGTTGAAGCTTTACCAGCACTGCTGAGCTGTGACAGCCACTGTGATGCTGAGCGAACTGCATCTCCTCAGGGGTTTTGGGGATAGTTAGAGCTTCATTTGCTGAAGCCCTTTTATGGCTTCAGCTGTAAACTATTAGATTTCTGTGCCTAAGCTCAGCAGTAGGAGAAAAGCCAAGCAAGCAGCAGCTAGTGAGCGGGGCTGGCACAGCCTTGGTGTCCTGGGGGTGTGGGGTGCACCTCATGAGCCCGTTACTGGTTGTTTGCCAACCATTAGCACACTGACTAAATGAATAATACATGAAAAAAAATCTACAGAGATGGGGTTTTTTTCAAGCATACTTCTCTTTCCTCCCTCACAGGGGGCCAGAAGCAGGACCTCGGTAAGTGTCTCCCTCTGCCAGCCAGCAGCTCCCATGCTGCCTTCCCCTACAGCCTCGCCTTGCCCACTGCTTGCACCTGTTTATTGGCAGTGACAACCTCACCTTTCTTTGCTGGGGTGGTTCAAGTAAGATCACAACAGTCATAGCCAAGGAGCTGTTTCTGTTATTTCTTTTCCTAATAGAGCCTGTTTTTCACATGGGCAAGACATACCTGTATGGCTATGAGAGTGTCATCATGCATGGACTGCCTGACAGAGACTTGGCGATGGCGGGGGTGAGGCTGACAGGCAAGCTGGAGATCAGCCGCGTGTCTCAGAGCAACCACCTTCTCCAGGTAAATCCCCATGGCTATGGGAACCCACCCACTTGTCCTCATCATATAGTTACAGATGCTAATTTCATACCTCCTGGCTGGCAAAATAATTGACAAAAAGATGATGTAGAGCTCAGCCATAAGCTCGGGGCCCTTCCCACTGCTGAGATACCCCTGTAAGTCCAATGTCAGTCCAAGTGGTTTTGCTCAGGCAGTGACAAGTCCCCAGTTAGGGCAAAGCTATGGACATGGGCACTGAGCTCTGCACCCTATATACGCAAGAAGTGATTAGGGAGCGCCGAGGGCACTGCTGAGGGCTTTGCAGCTGTATCCATAATATTTGGGGTTACTGACAGGGACCTACAGCGAGTGCCACAACCTTCCTTACAGCCTGCTCCTCTGCAGGAGGGAGCCAGAGCTACTCCGGCTCTGCTGCCATCAGTATCTGAGCCCCCTTGATTAAAGGTACCTTAGGTTCACCTCCATGCAAAAATGTGGCAGGCAGCTGCTTTAAGAAATGTCCTTAAGATAGTTTTAATAAGATGACATTAAGTTTGAATATGAAAACAAGCATTCAAGTATGAAATATCCATGTTCTTCAACCTGGTCCATAGCCTGAGAAAAGCTCAGCACTGGAATTCAGATATCACATGAGAAAGACCCACCTGTCTCCTTTATCTTCCTTTTAATATTTTTCACATAGGCCTTAATTCAAATGTGAAGAATTCTGAGGGTAATGCCATTATGATATCAGATCTGGAAGCTCTGTTACTCATCAAAAAGATTAAACCAAATAGCTTAAAATACTGGCATGGCACAGCACGAAAGATCACAGAAAAGGGTTTGAGAAGACTCCACATGGGGAGAAAGCTGTAAGAGGTGCCCTAACACTCACCCTAGGAGTTTTCTCAGTCGGTAATCCTGGGTATATACTACAGAAACAGTGTAAAGGAATACCTATTGTCAAACTTTACACAGTGCTGCAATTGCAGGCTCTGTGTAACCTCACTAAAGTTGCTACAACTTTAGCAATTGCAGACAAAATCTTGAGTAGGAATTAATTTGAGAAAATGTGATGAGGCAAGACATCTTTGCAGCATTGATTATATATACCTAAAATAGAACAGAGGAGTAAGACAACACCTTTTTCCTCTGTGCAGGAACATGTACTTTTATGTACAAGGGTGGGAAGTGTGTGTGCGTGTTTATACGACTAGATGTGTATGTGCATGCAGGCACACACTTCCCACTAGGTAGCAGTCAAGGACTTGTGTGCAAGCTTTACAGCTTGATAAGCTCAAAGGGGTGTCAGCCACTTCCAAAGAGTGTGTGAGCTGCACTCACCTCTGCTCCCCCATCAGCTGTGCCACAGCTTTGGTGCTCTGGGGTGTGCTGGACCTGGACCAGCAACCAGAATAGTTCCTGTGTGTTTAGGGAGGCAATTGGGCAATAAGGGCTTGGCTGCCTTGCAGACTGAAGGGAGATCTCACTTGTCATCTGTGGAAAAAGGGTGAGTATCTTGTCAGTACGGATTGCTGGCAGCTGGTGCTTCACCAGACTTGCTGAAGTTTGGAATCCTGTTCACACAATGTTATTTTTCTTGCAGAAATCCTTCACGGAATTTTGCATTTTCAAGGAAACTTCTTAGGCCCAGCACAGGAGTCTGAGGTGGAAACTGTTTCCTATGGCTTTGGACAAGTGGCTTGTGCCCGGTCATGGATTGGAAGTGCCCAGTTTCCCTATTATAGCACTATTTCAAAGGGATGGTTAACAGTATGATTGTTCTCCTATTTTTGTTCACAGATTCGAGAACCAAAGCTGGAGGAACACAATGGCTTCTGGCCCATGGACCCCTTCATTCCATCTTTGAGGCTCTCAGAAACCATTGCTACATGCCTCAGCCAAACCTTTAAGTTTGAATACACTGAAGGAAGGGTTGGAAGTATTTTTGCCCCTGAGGATTGTCCCATTCTGTGCACTAACCTAGTGAGAGGGATTCTGAACATGATGCAGATAACCATCAAAAAGTCACAAAATGTGTATGAACTACAGGAGGTTTGTTTTTTCCATTCTGATTTTACTTTTATTCTCATTTTATCATTATAGAGTAAGTTACCTATACGTACACCTCACAGACCCTTTTCTTAGACCTTCTTATTGCTATTTCAAGTGGGAAGTTTACTGTGTTTAATCAATACTTGCAGGCTGGGATTGAAGGCATCTGCCAAACCAGATACATTATCCAGGATGACAGCAAGAGTCACTGGGCCACCATTTCCAAAAGCAAGGACCTGACGAACTGCCAGGAGAAAGCGGTGAAAAATGTGGGAATGTCATACATCCGCCCCTGCCCTACCTGCTCCCCGGTACGAGCAGCAGGGATCCCTGAACCACTGCTCAACAGTGACACATTGCACCAATGCTCACAGGGAGTTTGGCTTGTCTGTGCTACTAGCCCGTTCCTATTTCTGAGTGGGTCTCTTTGCACTTCTAGAAAGTCAGAAACATTAAGGGCATGGTGATGTTCACTTACAAGATGAAGTATGATGATAGCGGGGTATCGTTGATGTCTGCTACCTCTGAGCAGGTGTACCAGATCTCTCCCTTCAATGAACCCAATGCGGCAGCAGTCATGGAGGCAAGGTAGGCACTGGGCATGTCCTTAGGTTATCATAGCAGGAGGAGATGGCTAACACATATTTACTGTTGATTCGTGAGATAACAAGAAAAATCTGCCCTGTCATACAGCCCTTGGGATGCCCAGTCAGGTGCTCTGCCCTGCTTTTCGGACCACTGAAACATGTGTCCAACCTCTCAGAGACTTTGGCAGACTCTCCTAAAAGCTCCTGCAGTAACATGACTTTTCCAGATAATCCTCAGCAATGGATAAACAGAGAAGTGCATGATCCATTTGCGGTCGATGCAACAGTCCTGCCTGAGCACCCCTCAGTCTGCTCCAACACTGTACAAGTCCTTCACACACAGAGTGCTATTACAGGCTACTGATGCATTTCCCTCTTTCCTTTGAAGACAAGAACTGTCTTTGGTTGGTGTTAAAAGGACTCCTATCAGTGCACCAAAAACTCAGCTGCAAAACCAAGGGAGTCTTCGTTATCATTTCTCAGGAGAACTACTCCAGATGCCAATTCCTCTAATAAGGATTAAAAATTCAGATTTACAGGTATTAGAGGCTTACTTTCACACACTTTCATTATTTATAAGGTTAACAGGTCATCATATCATTATTTTAGACATGGATATTTCCAACAGTCCATTTTTCCCACAGTTAACAGAAACGCTGAGGCAATTAGTTCAGAATAACGAGAAAGGAGACACCAAAGAAGCTTCAGCCAAGTTCTTACAAATGGTCCAGCTTTTTCGTGTAGTGACCCTTGATCAAATTGAGGCTTTATGGCTGCAGTTTGTCAACGAACTTTCCTACAGGTAACTATTACCTTCAGCCAGGGATTCTGATCAGAGACATACTGGGCAATGGAGATAATGAATCCTCCTCTCCCTGGCAGGCCTTGGTTCCTAAGCGCCATCTGTGCTGCTGGAGCTACTGACACGTTCAGATTCCTGAAGCAAAAAATTCATGACGAGAAGCTGAACATCTGGGAAGCAGCTGCGACTCTCCCTCTCGCCTTCCATTTCGTTACACCAAACAAGCAAACCCTGGAAGTTGCCTCAGTGAGTACAGAGCATTCTTCCTTTTGTTTCCCCTCTCACTCTTTTTTAAAGGTGAATTCACAGGATTATAAGAGAAAGATGCAACATATTTTATTCTAAGTTTGTAAAATGCGAGGTATTAACAAAAATGCAGAATGTTTCAGAAAATGGTTCCAAACACTTGTTACCAAGAGTTTTTAAATTATATTTGATGCTTAAACTCAGAGATTCTAAGAAAACTGGTGTTGATTTTTTTTACCAAAAAAAAAAGACAAAGTCAAGAAAATAATATCATGTAACCAATATCTGAAGTGCAAACATCATAACTGGGGCAAGTCTATTTAATTTTCTTGTAGCTAAGTATCTAGTATTTGATTTAGCTTCTGAAAACATTTAGGAAAAGCACTAATGAATTTTATCTACTTCTCAAGTGAAATTTTTGCTAAATACCAGCTCTAATTACTAGAAACAGTAAAAATTATACGTCTTTCTTCTGCAGACTTTTCTGACCTGTCCCCAAATCCAGAAGGTACTGGTGCATCGGATAATTGTTTACCTGGGATATGGTAGCATGGTAAATAAATACTGTGCTCAGACTTTACTATGTCCAAATCAACTTCTTCAGGTAGGTGACTCTCATTTCTTACTCATAAAAGGTGAAGAAATTTTAAAGATGCCTCTAATTTAGCTCTCACAATGCTGGCAATTAGGTAACTCGCAGTTTGCATGCCTCACTCTTAGCTGTGATTGCCTGCAAAATTTCAAAGAGAGAATGAAACACCGACCTGGTGCCTTTGAAAGACCAGGTCTTAGCAGTTCAGAATTTCAAATGTAGTTGTAGAGGTCTGGGGTGAAACGGATCCTGTAAACTGTTTAGGTATGACAAAGTGAGGATTAAAGCAAAATAATTATGATTCTATGATTCTACTTCTACATTAGGTAGAATATTCTTAAAAGATGTACTCAAAAGGCAGTAAAGCAAAGCTCTAGATATGTCATAAGTTAGGGCTTCCAAAGAGGCCCTGTTATATAATTGTATATCACCATCAGAAATATTCAGGACATTGTCCTTGGACTATGCAGCTCCAGCTCCTTGCTCAGAAGGACCACAGACCAGAGGTGGCCCGCTAGTGTTTGACATGTGTTTAAATCTTCCAAAAGAGGGGTGAAATAGAGCCAAACCACTGGAAGGGTAATTTCTCAGAGCAGCAAAACTGTTTAAGTAAACTTGCTATTGCTTTAGGAAGTGAAAAATACGCAAGTGCAATTTGGCAGGGCTGGCAGAGGTGCCCCAGGAAACGGCTGATCCTGGCATCAGCTCAGCACTCCCTTTGAACTTGCAACAGACTCTCTGGTGCAGGCATCCACCTGGGATTGCCTCCTACACTCAGGCACAATTCAAAATCGATTACAACCCTGTGTAAGGAGAAAACCAAGCTTGTTTGTATGGTCCATGTTTGGCATCCTGATATTGATGGTGCAATTTTTCCTGGGAGCAATACAGCTCTATTCTGGGGTTTGCAGCAGTAGTTGTTTTGCTTGCTATGGCAATGCATATTTTTATGCACTATTGCAAGATCATTACCTGGTAAGATTAATACAGACCGCTCTTTTCAGCCACTCCATGACCTTGCTACTGAAGCCACCAGCAAAGCTGATGCCAAAGATATGTCCTTGGCCCTGAAAGCCATCGGCAATGCAGGAGAGCCAGCCAGTATCAAACGCATCCTGAAGTTTTTGCCAACATTTTCCTCGGCTGCAGTTTCATTGCCAAGCAGAATTCATGCTGATGCCGTGTTGGCCTTGAGGAAAATTGCCAGAAAAGACCCTGCAAAAGTAACTGAAATTATTATTTAAACAAATGTCTTAGAGTGTATAGATTGGGTTTGCTTAGTGATTCAGGAATAATAAAACCATCAAGTAATATTAGCAACTCTGGGCAGATTTCTCAATTACTGGTCTTCCTCTTGCCCACAGTGCAAATTCCTGACATCATCCCATCCTTGCTGATATTCTGGGAAAGAGTTTGCTTGGTCACTGTAACACTGTGCTCATTCCTAATGGCTGGTTCTCCCGTCCCTGTTCACTGTGCATCCAGCAATGTCTTCATTTTCAGTGATAGGTCCCATGCTCAAGTCTGTCTTTAGGGTTCTCTTTTCCATTCATTGCAGAGCACATATGCACTGTTTAGGAAACACTGCTCACTGGGAAGTTATGAGCTACTCACAGGTTGTATCTTCCTCTTCTAGGTAAGGGAGATCACCCTCCAGGTCTTCATGGACAGTACACTTGCTCCTAATGTCCGAATGACGGCTTGTGTTGTCCTGTTTGAAACTAAGCCTGCTCTTCCTACGGTAGCAGCTATGGCCAACTCTCTGCTGACAGAGCCCAGCCTGCAAGTAGCCAGTTTCACATATTCACACATGAAGGCTTTGGCAGTGGGCAGGATCCCACAGCTCTATAAACTGTAAGTAGAGGAAGAAGTATGTTTTTAGCAGCAAATGATGATGTTTTTCTTGCAGTTTTCTAAGTATTTGGTCACAGTCAACTCTCTTCACGTCATTTGAACTCTGTTACTCAGATCTTCTGCTTGCAACATTGCCATTAAACTCCTGAGCCCCAGACTTGACAGGCTGAGCTATCGTTACAGCAAGGTCATTCATGTTGGTGATTATTCCTGTGAGTACCAAGTGCCCTGTGCACTTCTTCTGCTTATGTAGCCCAGTGCCTCTGTTGTGTGCTGTGATTTTCATCCAAAATCCAATCATGGGCTGTGAGTTTAGTGCACTTTTGACATATGAAAAGCACAAGACCATCCTAACATGAAAAATTCCCTGAGAGCATTTCATGACTCCCAGATATCTGCTGGGGAAAGTGGTGCCTGCACATGGATTTAGGCATCCCTCCTCAGTCCCTGGGGTTGTGTCGACTTTTCCCTAGAGTAAAGTTCTCCTCTTGAGGTTGAAAACTTGAGGACCTGTGGGACTGAATTCTGACAGAACCCCTTGTGATCTAATATGGCATGTACCTGAGGTGGCTGTGCCAGACACCTTTGAGACTTTAACAAAAATCTCTCTTTATCCCTGTGATAGCTGAATATCAAGCTGGTGCCATTTGGAGGTTCTATCTAATGAACAGTCCCAGCACCATGTTTCCATCCGATATAATCACAAAAGTAAGAGGATATTATGCAAATACTGCAACAGATATTATCGAGGTAAGTATTGCATTAAAACAGCCAGCTTTAGACTGTGATGTAGTGTTTAACTCCATTGCTGGCTGTGAGGGTGGATGTGGAAGAGAAAATTTAGATAATTATTATGATTTTACTTAGGCATCTTTTTTTTATTTGGGCTTCTTGACACATACATTCATCAATGAACAAATCCAGTATAGACATGAAAATCTAGGAGTAGAGGAAAGCTTATGCAGCAGAACATTTATCTGCCCACCTAAAATCACATGGGATCTACGGTATTTTGCATAAGTACAGGGATACAGCAGCTGAAATTAAATTTCAGCCAGCGGTGCAGCCAGGGCAGCACAAAGCTCCATGCAACAGCATTCAGACATTTACTCAGCTTCTTGGGCAAGCTTTGCAACCTGGGCTGAGCTCCACTCTGCCCTAAAATTATCCCCGCTGACTAATTCAAAGCTGACTTGCTCAGCACGTCCTCAGCATCTGCAGCCATAGCCTGCAGTCATCTGCCAGGTAGACATGGCCCTATAACGCAATGGCTTCACGAAGCACATCTTTAGCATGGCCTCGGCGAGTGTAACACCGGGTATAATGGTTTTCCTGAGCTCTCCTATACTTGGGCTGTGACACCCGACTCTGTTCCTACAGGTGGCTCTCCGGTCACAAAGCCTAGCCAAGCTTATCAGGAAGCAGAATATTCCTTTTTCTGAGTATGATACATACAAGACACTGAAGGAGCTTGGTAAAACGGTATGTCTTTGCACACCCTTCTGATCTATTTGCAATAGATGACTCCTGCCAGCACCAGGGTTGCATCACCCACCCACCAAGCCATCCCTTTGATGTTTCAGTATGAAAGGAGTTAGTCGTCCTGTTTGGTCATGGAAAGATGTACTTACGCTGTACTTTCGCTGTCAACAGATGCCACCTTTTCATTCAACATGTGTCAGCTCTTAATGTACAGTACAAAAGATGATGAAGATGCTGGGAGCCAGAATGTTTTAAAGTGTATGTTAAACACTTTAAGAGTGTTTGCTGTAACACTGTAAGAGTGGTTGCTCTTCTCTTTAAAAATTAATATTGAATAAGATTTTTCTTCATGAGTCCTAGGGTGTCACCTACTACTTACAGCAGCAGAAATTACCAAGCCCTTACCTCATCCTTACATGGGGAAACTTGCTCTGAAATCAGTTATGCAACATAAGATTCACATTGATTCAGACTTGCAAGGTGTCTATTAGTTTTCTGGCTAAGGAATCGTGTTTTGCCTCCTTTTGATGGGATCAACTGTTTGCTGACACATTATTATAAGTGACATTTTCTGCTTCTTCCTTTTCTCCCCTTCTCTCCTTAACACCACCAGTTTCTAGGATGGAAAGAACTGCCTCCTGAAGACCCTCTGGTGTCTGCTTACATCAAAGTATTGGGCCAAGAGATCGCCTTTGTTGACATTGACAAAGATGCCATTCAACAGATCATGATGGTACTGACAAGTTGTGTTGTCTTTTTTATCTGCAATGCCAAGTAATTTCCCTTCCATGTCTCGTCTTACCTACTTAGCTAAACTAAGTTGGTTTTTTTTCTGTTTTCAGCATCTAACTGGATCATCAGACTGGCAGCCAGTGGTAAAAAAAGTTGTGGAAGAGGTGCAGAGAGGCATTTCAGGGCGATGGACCCTGCCAGCAATGGTGGGCGAGCTGCGGCACATTGTCCCCACAGTGGTCGGTGTGCCCCTGGAGCTCGGGCTGTGTGGGGCAGCAGTGGCCCACACTGCGGCTGACGGTGAGCTTGGGACATCAAACCGAGTAGTTTCCCCAAAATAATTGTGGGTCCGATCAGTCTGATGAAATTAAATCCCTCTGTAATCTTGAAAAATACCCTTGTAATATGGAAATGATCAGCTACCTCCAAAGGGTTTGAGAAGTAACTAGCATATTTCACCTGAGACATATTTGTATAACTATGGTTTGGAGTAGCAACCTTTAAATAATCATGTAAAGTATTTAAAAATGTAAAAGCACTGCCCATGTGTTAACTACTACACTTATTGAAAACATTGTATCTCCAGCACTTGTTTCTGGTGCACCCTCATCTTGAGTACTGTGAGCAGTTTTCAGCACCAAAATATAAAAAAGACATTAAGCTATTAGGGACCATCCAAAGGAGGGCCACGAGGATGGTGAAGGGCCCAGAGGGGGAGTTGTATGAGGAGCAGCTGAGGTCACTTGGTCTGTGCAGCCTGGAAAAGAGGAGACTGAGGAGAGACCTCATTGTGGTCTCCAACATCCTCACAAGGGGAAGCTGAGGGGCAGGTACTGATCTCTTCACCCTCATGACCCACGACAGGACTTGAGGAAACAACATGAAGCTGAGTCAGGGGAGGTTTAGGTTGGATATCAGGAAAAGGTTTCTCACCTGGAGGGTTGTCAGGTGCTGAACAGGCTCCCCAGGGAAGTGGTCACAGCCCCAAGCCTGCCTGAGTTCAAGAAGCATTTGGACAACACTCTCAGGCACATGGTGTGATTTTTGGGGTGTCCTGTGCAGGTCCAGCAGTTGGACTTGATCCTGACAGGTCCCTTCCAACTCAGCATATTCTATGATTTTATGATTCTCTGTTCATATAATTCCTGTCTGTCTTTTGCAGTGGATATACAGATGTCACCACCATTATCTGACAATTTTAGACCTACACAGTTGTTGGAAACCAAGATGGATATTCATGCCGACATCAGGCCAAAGTAAAAATTACATATATTTTCACAAACACGCACGAGCATTTATATTTATATTTGAAGTACATATGTGATCACGTGTTATTATAGAGGGGTCCTATTTGTCCCAGATTTGGGACAGCTGTGCTAGTCCAGAACAGTTAAGCAGCGAGAAAGCAACACAACCCCCTGATGCTTTACAACCCTGCAAATGTAGCAGCGTGCATTGTATCCCACAGGATACTGTGCTGTTCTGTCATTGCTAAAAATACTCACGTTTTCACCTGTTCAGTGACTAAAGATACTAAGCTGTAAAAATATATTTGCTTACATATGAGCAGTTTTTTAAAATTTCAGCATAGAATTGCATCACCCCCTAGCACAAGCCAGAAGGATTTCAGGGGAAAAAGGGAAATTCTTCTGGATCTGCAAAAGCAACAGTACTAATAGTGATAATATTAATAATGATAATAATAGTAGTGATAATAATAAAAAAATAGGCACAATCTGAAGCTACAAGATTCTGGCATTATCTTGTTCTCAAGCAACATATCAGTGACAATGCAGTCAGAGAGTGCTTGTTAGCTTTGTTATTCTGATAAATCCCTTCACCTTTTCCAGTGGCACTTGAGGTTTTTTCTTATTCTGTTGTGATAAATCTCTTCATCCATCAGTAGTGGCTCTTACAATAAACAGAACAGCATGAAAATGTAATTTTGCATTTCAAAGTTAAATATGTGCATATTAATCTGTAGTTATGTCTGGTTTTATTTCCACTCTTTCAGGGCATATTTTCATATGATTGCAATGATGGGGATTAATACCCAGTACTTTCAGAGTGGTCTTGAATTTCATGCAGAGTTCAGTGCCAACACTACAATGAAATTTGATGCCAGGATAAATATGAAAGAGAAAAATTTGAAGATTGTAACCCTTCCCTGCCATCAGGAAGCTGAGCTTGCAGCTGTGAGGTACAGAAGAGCTTGCTGCATTTGATTTGCTCTGTCTTACTGATTGTGAGCTCCCTGTTGTAAAATCACAAGCATACAACTCCTTGTTAAGGTTTGTCATACCTTGGCAGCCACATAAAGCTTAGTACTGTCTTTCTTGCACCAGCAAAGATGGGTAAGCAAAGTCAGAAGGTGTTACTTGTGTGCCATTTATCCACAGGAGTGAAGTTTATGCTATTTCAAGGAACATGCAGGAAGCAGATTCCGAAAAAAAATCCCAGCTTCTCCCGAAAGGAGAAGTGCCAGGAATCTCTGACCAGCCATTTCAGCCACCAGAAAGATCTTCAAGACCTGGTAGCTGGAAGGTAAGGAGGCATCTCACTATCTGTATTGCAGACAGGCAGAGAACAGGCAGCTCCTCAGAAGGACTGGGCACACCTAACACAGAAGCTGGCTAACCAGATCACAGGTACAGGAATGGCGAGATTCAACAGGGGACTGACATTTCCCAAATCAAGTCTAAGACCCAATGGGTTCGAGACATGATCATTCACAGTCCACTCACTCTCCTCATTGCATGCAGTCAGGGCTGCTTTGAAAGCATGTGTTCCTCTTTCTTTACAGTCATGTGGAGGGTGTGTTAAAATCATATCCTTTGTACAATATTGCTTTTTTTCTGAGTCAGAGCAATGTGAAAAATATGATTCTTGGGCAGGATATAGATTTTTCTTCCCAAATCCTGAGATAATCCCTGCAGTGGATTGCAGAAGCACATTCTCTTGTGTACTCTTCAGCTTCTGAGGCTGGCATGGGAAGGCTACGCTGACTTGCAACAGGAAAGCTAGAAGCCTGAAACAGGTACAGAGAGGCAGCCCCTCCAAAGAACCCTGCGGGTTCTCATTGGGAAATGTGTCTGTGAAACACTGCTGGGAAAAGGGTGGGCAGGAGAGCTGTCCTCTTCCACAGAGCACTTTGCAGGAAACCTTACTGCTTCGAGTGCTTGGACCTCTAATTTTATGCAGTCCTTCTGTACTTAAGCAGAACTGTCATTATTTTCTTCATGAACTGACGGAAAGATTTTAAGAACTGGGACAATTTTTTTTGGTTGGAAAATAACTTTGTCCGCCATATTTTTGTTTAATGCAGCAAAGCAGTATTCCTAGTGTGATATCCAAAGGATACCAGCAAGGTTCAGAAGAGGCACATCACCACAGTGCAGGAAGATTTTACACACGCATGTTCTGTAAAAAATTTGAAAGTTTGGGATGTTCTACTTGCCTCAGCCTGAAGTCACAAAATTCTGCATTCTTAAGAAATACCTATCTGCACAAATTGGTTGGAGAACTTGATGCCAAAATAACTTTGAAGCCAGGTACAGTCATAACAAGATTTTCTGTCAATCACCGTGAACAGTGCTCAAGCACTGCAACCCTGGAATGTAAATGTTTTGACTTTAGTTCATACAGATGCTGATATTGACAAAATAGAGCTGGAGATTCAAGCAGGATCCGAAGCAGCATCAAAAATAATTGATGTAGCAAGCTCAGGGTCGAAGGAAGAGGAAGAGACATCTCCATATGAGGACATTAAAGCTAAACTGAAGAAGATTCTAGGCATTGAAAATGTGTTCACGGTAAGAGACTTTGAGCATCAGAGAAGGAAATATTTCCTATGAAAAAAGCCAAGGGTTTCCACTGTGGAAAAAATGGCCCAAGGAAAGCAAGGATTTGGGCTGGGAGGAATGGGTGTAGGTGAGCTTTGGTACAGCTCCTGCAGTGTGTGGGGACAGGAAGTTCTACTTCCTTGATAGCCTGCGGTGAGTAACTTCTCTGACAGCCAGAGAAATGTTACAAAACAAGCTATAAATTCATAATGCTTTCAACTGTTTTTGGAGGCCTCAAATAAAACACGTCGCCGCACAAAACGGATTAACAGAGATTACAAGACTGCAGATACAGGCCTCTGGGCAGAGCTCAGTGCACCCCACCTCTCCAGTTCATCCTCTTCTGCTGCTGCTTCCTCTGCTGATGGCAAGGAGCCTGGAAATGATCACAAGAAAGATGAAATAAGGCAATCTGGGAAGAAGCATGGCAGCAAGAGCAGCAGCAGGAGCAGCAGTGGCAGGAGAAGTGGCAGCAGCAGTGTCAGCTCTGCTAGGAGTAAAGTATGCAGCAGCAGCCAAGAAGACCACTCTGGGGACAGGGACTGCAGTGGGCACAGTGAATATTCCAAACAACAGGTAATTCACCCTGGCTGGAACTTTTTATACTTCTTGTAGTGATTGTTTTTGTAAATCAGGAAATTGTGCTCATAGAGCATGAACCAAAGAAAGAGGAACTCTGGTTCTTTGAAGCACTTTAGTGTAAAAGGTTTAAAAAATTTAATTTTGTTTCACTTTTTTCCATCCTCAATATTGAATTTTTAATGCGTTTATCAAAAGTTAGCTCTTCGTTTTCTCTTAGGTCTTCTTACATACTATTTTCACAGGTAACCCTCCCTGTTTACCAGTTTTGGTTTAAGCCAGCAGATGAACAGGTACATTTATTGCATGTAGTGGGAGCAGGGTCTACAACTTTGCTGCAATTAGACCCTAGTTCTCTGAGAACAAAAATATGATAAATTGATTCTGCAACAACTTCCAGTGGTAGGCAACCTGCTTCAAGGTGATTCTCTGCTTTTGCAGGGCCCAGGAAGGGAAATCCTGAACAGCAGCATCAGCTCTTCCTCTTCTTCAGCAGCTAGTGATGAAGGCATCTCTAGAGCCATGTCTCAGGTGAGTGCCTTAATCTGCACGAAATCAAAACAACTACCTTGCATTTCCAGTTATTATTATAACAGACCAGGAAAAATATGGTGATTTAGCATATTAGGTATATAAAAAGAAACTGAACTCTTCTTGTTTCCTAAAGGTGAGCACATTGGATAGTCATTGAATGTTTTTTTAATATGCACTCAAGGCTACATTTTTTTAATGAAACTGCAATGTATTGCTGCATATGTTGAAATTTGTGTTACTCAGTAAATAATTCACTGTAACAATGAGAACACTTTAGAAGTGCTGACCTGCTTGACTAGAAACTGGTTTCAGGTATATTTTTCTTGTATATCTTTTTGTAAAAGTTCAGAGGTGACTCTGCCACTTTTTTATTTATTAGGTCTTCATTGCAGAGTCCTTCTGTTCATGTTAGCAGGACTGTAAAAGGCCTTTGAAAAGACCTTGACTTTGCAGCAAGGCTCCAACTCTGAGAGCAATCCAGGTGTTTATTTGGGAATGCCTGCATGGTACCTAGTTAATGGTACCTAGTCCTTCTGTAAGAACTGATGGAATCTGGAGCAGATTTCAACAAAGAAAAATTTCACACATTTCAGACAATGACCTACCTGCCTATAAAACAGAAGCCTTTCTTTGCTGAGGCATCCCTTCTGCACCAGCAGCTCCCAGTTGTTAGTAGAAGTAGCTTGTGGAAAAAAGGGAATCAGATCTACCTTCTCCCCAGCTTCTCCCCAGCAGTTTAAATTCCCCTCTCTTGTCCTTCTTTTTACCACTACTTCCCTGAACGGTTTCTCAGCCACTGCCTTGTTCTTTTCCCATTTCCCTCTAAGCCCTCTCCAGCTCTGTCTCACCTAATCCTTTTGTGCGTCTCTGTCGCTCCAACCTGGCAGCTCAGGGAGGACCTGCTGCCCCGCAGGTAATTCCACCTGCAGCTCCCCCATGGCCAGGCAAGGGCTCCGTCCCCACAGCTGGGGCAGGACATTCACAGCTGGAGCAGGTGCTACTGCTGGGCACAAGGGTCCAACGTCGAACGGGGCCACGCGCTGCTCCTCCTGCAAGTACCACACTTTGGACTGCACTGAACAGATCCCTCTGACAAAACAAATTATCATGGTTTTAAACAAGTGGTCAAACTAATTTTATCAAAAAGACTACTAGCGAAACTACAGGTTGGTAAGAGAGCAATGCTGAGCTGGGGAACATTGGTTCTTTATACAGTACCATACTTCTTTTTGTTACACTGAAATTACTTTAGAAAAAAAATTCCCAAAGTGTTTTACTTACATAGGTCATGACAGCTCTCTCTCAAAAGACTGTGGCAAAACTATATATGAACTGAATAGACTGAGTAATGATCTATGATGCTGTCCCATACTTCACATAAAAAGGCTTTTTGAATGAAACTTTTCCTTAGCAAATACTTTTTAACTGTGATTTTAGTATAGTAATATTAATGCTTTGTTTATGTCTTTGGACTCTGTTTCCTCTCTTATGACTGAAGCCTAAATTCTTGGGAGACAGCAAGCCACCAATACTGGCTGCGGTCCTTCGTGCCATCCACAAAAATGAGCAGTCAACAGGATTACAGCTTGTCCTGTACACTGATACACAACCCTGGAGGTCAAGAATACAGGTGTTTGTTTCAAGCATCACAAGACCAAGCAGATGGAAACTCTGTGCTGATGCTTCAGTGATAAATTACCGAAAAGTATCAGTAAGTTTAAAACAATGATCAGCTCAAACGTAAAAGAAACCTAATGATCTTACTATGTTTTATGCAAAAATATGTATATTCCCCTCTACTAGGGTTCTCTTAAATGGGGTAAAGATTGCCAGGACTACCAGATTGCTACTCAGATTGCAACAGGGCAATTTGCTGCTTATCCAGCTATGCAGATGAAGCTGGAGTGGCTAACAGTACCTTCAATAGTCCGAACAACTGCAAGATGGTGAGATTTTACTTTAGTTTTTTGAAAAATTCACATGTCAATGCTCCAAATAATTACAGCTTCAGTTCTGCAATTTTCAAGCTGGAAAAATTCCCCTTAATCAAATCAGTAGGATAGTAAAAAATCAGATTACATATGTCTGGTTTTTCTGTGTATTCATTCCCCCAAAGCATAGCGCATTTTAGTTTGCAGGAAAACAACTTGGGATGATGGGATTCACCTAATCTATTATAGACTTTTAATTTAAAGTGCCTGAATTAGGAGATTGGTCTCCTGATGCTTCTTAATTGACGGGGGCTTAGAGCAGAAGCCTAACCTTGGTTCTCTGAAGGGGTCAGCCTCTTAGTGACTGCACAGGGAGACTAATTTCCTAATGTAGGCACTTGGCCTCTGGCTTCTGAAGCAGGTGATATAAATATTCCTATAAGGCTTATGCACACTAAATAGCAAATATTATATGACATTTACTGAAGAAAACTGTACGTTTTCAGTACACATACGTGCCTCCATATACATATAGTGTTTGTTGTATTCATGCATTCTTTGCATTCATACATGCGTTTGCCTGCAATAACATATAGATCCATATTGAAGCTTAATTTTTTTCTTAGTGCTACTGAAATACAGACATGTACAGCAACTCAGTAAACTAAATACGCATGCAACACAAGTTTTCACATTAAAGGCATACAAGTAATTTTGTTAACAAATGTCTACTGAGGAGGTTAACTTTTTATACTATATTGAATTACTTGAAGTGTTATCTGCCCTTATTAGAGGAGATGAAACTACTCAATTGACTACCCTGGAGCAAAGCCTTAGAACTTACCTTTTTTCTGCTCTGAGATTATACCTTTTTAGAAAGGAATATTTTCTGTATTTCCATTTTTGAGTCCCAAGCCTGTAAGGAAACCCAATTGTAGAGATCCCTCCATCAGGTTGTTGACAGTCTTAGTAGGCTAAGGATCCTTGCTTAAAGTTATCACTGCAGGACTGACATACTAATATTAAATACTAATTTAATATTTTTAGCATGTTAATATTTAATTTTTATGTAATTGGTGTCTATTTTTAACTCTGAATGTGTTTAAAACAAGTTTGCCATACTTTGCTTTTCATATCACTCTACCCTCCAGTCTCTCGAGATCTTATTCACCCACTAACAAATAAATTTTCCTGCCGCTCCTTTTATACACAACATCAGGTATCACCAAACCCTGACACAAAACACGTCCAACACAGAATACATATTGCTTTATGGGGGTATATTAATGTGAACAAATAATAACCACTTTTTTCAAAGATAGATTATTGTTTTAATCACTTCCTTTTTTTTCAGGTTCTACTCACTTCTTCCAGGAGTTGCATATGTGCTTGGGTATTCCCTAAGGCAACAACTTGGTCCCTCTCACCAGGCAACCTTGGTTATGGCTTTGACGTCTCCGAGAACCTGTGATGTTGTTTTTAAGTTGCCAGAGGTAACTATTTTCCACTATCTTTTATCCTGGAGCCATCAGTACTTATGAAATAGATGGTTAATAGCTTTTTTAACCTGTTGATTTTTTAAAAAAAATTATTAAACTATTAAGAAGCTACCATCACAAGGCATTATATTCACACAATTGGTTTTGCTATGAAAATATCTTGCAACATATTTCTCTTTCTCATGTAGCATGCAAGCAAATGAAATAAGAAACAGGTTACAAAAACAACCACCATGATTGACAGCACATTAACAATAACATTAAAAAGACCACTCCCCCCAGATCTTCAGAAAGATGATAGGTTTTACTGTGTCCTGGAAAGACAGTAAAACCAGGCTGTAGAGAAGCATGATGGCCAAATAACAGTGCCTGATGCATAGGCAAAGAGAGGGTGTGCATCTCAGGTAAGCCAACTACTCAGATTGCAAGAAAATGAGGTGTACAGCTACCAAAAAGATGCAAATTGGTGACTCTCCAAATTCATTTATAGCACTGCTGTTCTATAGGTTGAAGATGTGTTACTCTGTAGAATATTTCATGTGGTAGACAGAGGACTTGAATTCTTTTTCTGGCCTAAATCCAGATGTTAATTTAGATTTCAGTCTGTACAGTCCCCTTGGAACATTAGAGGAAAATGCTATCTCATCTCTACACTGTACTTTGCATTTGCATTCATGTTTGTTTTCTGACTGATTTTCAGCTCACAATTTACAACAGAGCCATCAGGCTTCCCCTGCCATTCCCTTCACGTCCAGGTACACCAGTTTCAACACTACCATCCTCTGACTGGAACGTCTTTTCCCAAGCAACACTTTCACTCATTGAAAGTTTTAAAGGTCAGTAAGCAACTATCTGCACAGGCATTGATTGGCTTTGCAGATTTTGTAAACATGATTTGTACTTTTGATGTAACTTGAAATTATTTTACATTCACTTAAAAAATCAGTTGGACTTCAGACAGAAATAAAGCATCTGTATGAATATCTGTGAGGCTGCAAAGACGTAAAGAAAAGGAGACTTAGGAAGATTAGACATTCAGTTCCAAGCCAAATAGTGATTCCAAATACATCCATTTACAAATGCATCTGTTTCCGTTTCACTGCAGAGATTGTTCATGAAGAAAAAACATTACAAAATTTGGGAGATGGACATTAAAGTGACCTCTGATTTGGGGTGCTCTGTTTGATTAGCACTGTTATGTAAAAGCTAAAACAGCTTCAAAATTATACCCATTAATTTCAAATCCTGCACTTTGATTATGAAGGGATTATTGTTTGATTAATGCTGTATTAAGAGCTAATCACATTATATTTACTTAGGGTAAATTTTAAATAGAAAAGCTTTATGTAATCCTGTAATAAAGACATCTTGCTTGGAATCAGTGGGGTAATATCGTACCATGCATACTGAATGGTGTCCCTGTTCACAGCAGGAAAGTTGGAACTAGATAATCTTTTAAGGTCCCTTCCAGCATAAGCCATTCTATGATTCTATGATATTTCTTTGGAAAACACCAAAACTAATCTGTATTAATTAAAATTGTTGTAAAATAATTTCTAATCTGGTAGGATTAGAGCTGATGGGATTTCCAACAAAATACCATGACAGTGAAAAAGCGAAAAGTGTAGTGTGGTATTTTTGTCTCCCCTCCTTCCAACTATTTCTAATCCTGATTATGACCCAATAAAGGTATCAGCACTTTAGTGAACTTTCTCTAATGTTAATGATATGTGAGTTGTTATCAACCTTTGAGAAATTCTTTTGACTACAACAAAGTTAGAAAAGCCAAAAGAGAGTTGCACCAGTACCAGCTGTGAGCATAATTTATCTCAGACAGTGACTGAACCATGAGTGGGTTGTGCTGTTGCTTGGGGATGAGCAAAGTTTTACTTTTGTATTACTACAAATCTAATAGTTGATCTTACAGAATCAATTAACTTCTGTGTGGGAATGGGTAGAACCAAAAAATGGTCTTTTTTTCTTAATCAATTCATATTAAATTTAAAATAGAATGCCTGCCTTATATAAATTATAGAAGGCTTACTTTTTACTGGATTTTTTTTCAGCTCACTGTTCAGTTTTCCAAAATACGATCACAACCTTCGATGGTGTTGAATTTAACTATTCAATGCCTGCAAATTGCTACCATGTCTTGGTGCAGGACTGTAGTCCAGAGCTTAAATTCCTGGTGATGATGAAAAGACTTGAAGAGTCTGCTGACCTTACAGCAATAAATGTCAGACTCGCCAACCAGTAAGTAACTGTAAACTTAATAAAAAACAGATGTCAAGCTTGATGTGCTATAAACATGGAGATCAAATTTGTAGGGCAGATTGGCACTAGCACAAGACTCATGCAAAAATTACTGATGTCAGTGCAAAGGTATCAAAGAGCGTCAACTGGGATTTGGGACTTTGTCTTTTAAAAGTGCTTCTGAAATATATCTGAGGTTCACAGTAACCTACAGTCTTTACTGCCCCAAATTCTTTATTAATTTGTTAGATTTAACCATCTCATTTCAGTTCTTAGTGATTAAGTAGACATATAAACTATAAATACAAAAGGGACTATAGCAGTCATTTAGTCTGGCCTTTTACTCTAAGCTAATAATTAGAACAAATTAGAATCCATACTCATCTCAGCAGAGTTGTTGAGAAGTGGACATAACGAAAAAGGGTATTACTTATCCCAGATTAGAGGCACTCTCTTAGGTCATCCCTTGATTGGTGCATAATGTTTTAATCTATTTGAAATTACTTTAAGACACACTTTGTTTCATCCTTGAGCAATCACCTCTAAATTGTATGGGATTATGCATACCAAAATCATTGTAAGAAGTGTTCTTCAAAGTGCATAAATAGACTTTGATCTGCAAGGTTTCATTACAAGTTATTATTAATTTCTGAGAATTGTGTGCCTAACTGTGCCATAATGTTAGAGAAACAAACTAGTATTCCCTGCATCTGTTTTATGAAAAACACAAGGGTCCTTGTTTTATAGACTGTATCTTTTGTGAGAAAGACATTCCTTGTCACTGAACCATTCCTGATCTTTTCACACAACTGTTTGGATGAGCTTTTGATGTGCTTGAGCTTCATATTTCTTCATTAGAGCAAACACTGCTCTAAAGAAAATACTACAATACACAGACTCTTCAGGCTGCAAGAGAACCCCCCCCAAGGGAATCCAATCTTCCTTTGAAATGTAAAGCACCTTCAATTTATGCGAATGTAATAGCAATTACTGTTCTGCAACAAAGGTCCTGTATCCTGGTGTCTTCCTGCCTGTACCCTGGTCACCAGCAGACACTCAGAGATGAGTAAAGCCAGGGAAAGGTGTGCTGTGAGCACTCTTCCTGGTATTCTTTCCTGGGCACTCTCAATCTTCTTCCTAAAGGGTAGCAGGTGATTCATGCCAGAATGATGTGAGCATACTGCAGTGATGTTTCTACCAGAACAGGAAACTGTGAGCTTAGTTGGGCAAAGGAGAAGCATTTGTTTACACTAATTTCCTTTATTTAAAGTGAGGTTGACATGTATGTTTCCAATGGACTCATCCATTTGAAGATTAATGGTGTCCAAGCCCCAAGAGATGTTCCATACACATCTAATTCTGGTAAGAGCCTCATTTTTATATTTTGTTTAATCTTTTCTGGTCTTTTGAATAAGAAGAGGATAGGATCCTGCAAACACCTCTCAAGATAAAGATCGTCTCAATTTGAGAAGTAATTAGATGATTTTAACATACCTTCATGCAAGCTTTCATATGGGATGGCAAGAAAGATGAGCAAAGAAAGAGATGCTGATCCTGTGCATCTTTGCACAAACCAAAAGATGCAGGCCTGTGGGATGTTTTGCTGATCCCAGAGACGCACAGAACAAGCACCTAGAAGTCCCTTGTCACAGCCACTCTTGTCACTGGGCTTCTGCTTGTTCCAGGGCAGAGAGCAGTAGTCTTTCTCATTCCCCCCATCTATTTCAAGATACATCAGAGCCTGCATTATGTCCCCAGGAACTTAACAAACAGTTCAAGTTGGGCCCTAAAAGAGTAACTTCATTTTAGAAGGAATCTTATTTTCCTTTTTTGTTGCAGATGCAAGCATACTGATCAGCAGTGAAGAGGAAGGATTGGCACTAAAAGCCCCAGATTATGGCATAGATAAACTATATTACGATGGGCATAGACTTAAGGTAATTTTTAAAATTATTTTCAGTGATTTTATTTTTAGAAGAAAAAATTTATGTGCACTTTTATTCCGCAAAGATTCAGGTTGCTTTCTGGATGGCTGGAAAAACATGTGGCATTTGTGGAAAATATGATGCTGAAAAGGAAAGAGAATATCAAATGCCCAGTGGATATTTAGCTAAGGATGCAGTGAGTTTTGGTCAGTCTTGGATCATCTCAGAAGACTCGTGTGCTGGAGGTACTAAGATTCTAACATATGTTAATATTATTGTCTTCAACTAGTTAAGTAGTCACATGAATACGTGATTTATATTAATTGTAGCACAATCATCTCATTTTTTGCTATTTCTATGATTAGTGGCCCCAGACTAAAAAAAAAAGGAAAAAACTCTTTTTCCCAAGTTTAGTAGTTCACTGCAAGTTCTGCTTTTGTTGTATTTTTCTAACAACTTATGCACTGTGTAGTTACCTGAAGTTTGTGTGTTCAACTTAAAACTCCCTAAGATGCTTAGTATGGAAAGCAGGCAGTTTGACTGTTGACAGTGCAGAACAGAAATAGATATATGGATGTCTAGGAGCCACTACTGCCCCAAAATGAAGTGCTGTCATAGTTTGGGTAAGTTGAACGTCAGTTGACCAAGGTTTCCAAATGTATCTTTTTGGATTTGGACATCTGTCTCCCACCTAGATCCTATCTGTGGCAAGCCTCTGTTCTTGCAGCCGTGCCCTATATGCCTCATTTTCTCACAG
The DNA here is from genome assembly GCF_025592945.1 of Manacus candei. Lineage (NCBI taxonomy): Eukaryota > Metazoa > Chordata > Aves > Passeriformes > Pipridae > Manacus > Manacus candei. The sequence goes on from NW_026138092.1 coordinate 230,435, forward strand.
CCCAAGCCTTTGACAGAAGATTGACTTCAATCAGATTAGCTTCAAGTAGTTTGTGTCACTTTATTCATCCATTGGTCTTAGTTGTTGCTAATTGTACAAAATTAAGTCCACAGAGTTACTTATCTAAACTCTGTAGGTGCTTCATGAGAACTTATGTTTTGTAGCTTGCAAGCTGCAGCGCAAATTTGTCAAAATTGAGAAGGCAGTTGGATTTGAGAAGATGGCAGCAAAATGCTTCTCTGTGGAGCCAGTTCTTCGCTGTGTGGAAGGCTGTTCAGCAACCGGGACTGTTCCCGTCTCCGTGGGCTTCCACTGTGTACCAGCCGGTGAGTCTGCTGTGAGCAACACAGCCAGAATGCGCGACCGTGAGTCTGTGAAAAACCGTGAGGTTCACCGCACTAACACAGGAGTACATCGATGTATAACCAAACCCCCGGCCTGACTTCTTCCTCCTTTCTCGTTTACAGACTCTGCTCCCAGCCTGGAAAGGCAGCTTAGGCTGGGCCAGAAATCCGAGGACGTGGTGAGCTCGGTGCCTGCTCACACGGCCTGTTCCTGCCAGCACCAGCCGTGCCCGGCCTCAGCCCCCGCACCGATCCGCTCCTGAGGGGGGTCGTGTCGGCCCGGCCGCCCGCGGGCACGGCTAGCTCAGGCGGCCGGGGATCGGCCCCGTCCCCTGCGAGACATCGCTCTGCTCTGGTCCTTCTCGAGTTCTTGAAAACAACCCGGGACACGGCTGGCCGGGTGTGAACTTTCAATAAACAGTTGCTCTGTAAACGCGCTCCCCCGAGATCTTTTTCTCCCCACACTCGCGGCTCGCTGGGGGCGGGCCCCGCCCCCGGACACAGCACCGGCCCCGCCCCGGGTTCCTCCCGCCCCTCGCCGGGGACGCAGAGGCTCCTCCCGGGGGCCGGAGCTGCGCGGCCGGGCCGGGCTCGGCGGCCGTGGGAGCCATGGAGCAGCCGTGGGGCGGGTGGCTGCTGCCGCTCGGCCTCCTGCAGCTGCTGGGCGGCCCCGTCGGCGCCTGCCCCTGCCGGGACCCGCGGCTGTGCCGGCCCGTCACGGGCACCCGCAGCCCCGAGGTGCGCGGCCCGGGCGGTGCCGGAGCGGGGCGGGCTGGCCTGGGAGGCGCTGCTGGCGCTGGGACGGCCGAACCCGGCGGCTCCGCGTTCGCAGCGCGTTCGGCGCCCCGGGGCCGCAGCCGCCCTGAATCGCCCGCTCCAGAGCGAGCCGGTTGCACACAGTGGGGGGTCGATGTGCAGGGCAGTGCCCGGGCCGGGCTCGGTGTGCCAGCCGCTATCCCGCTGCCTGCGGGGGCCCCCTGGCAGCCCGGGCAGAGGGTGGGAGGCGTCCGTGCAAGCTGCTTCCCAGGGGCGCCAGGCAGCGACCTTTGTGAGGGGCACGTGGAAAATAATCGTCCTGCTGACAAGTGTTTGGGGCTAATGAGGGTGATTCTTACCCCTTTTCCAGGTCTTTGTGTTTGATGTGGGAAAGGAAGCATGGAAATTCTATGACTGGTCAAAAATTACAACTGTGGCAGCTTTTGGAAAGTACGATCCTGAGCTTGTGTGCTATGCCCACTCTAAAGGTTCCAGGATAGTACTGAAAGGTTGGTTACATTGGGAAAGTGTGGATATTTATGATGCGTGAAGAAGAACATAATGTACATAGGGCTATAGTACCTTGACATTTCACATTCAATTGTATGCGGAATATAAAAATCAGTAAGAGGATTAATTAATAAGGCTATAACTCACACAAGGCTATAATATCTTGACACTTTGCATTTAATGCCTGCTAGTATGCAGGGCATTAAAATCAGAAATGATGTCTGCCATAGTAGTAATGAAACCATCCCAATGACACCTAAATTAAAGTTCTCTAATAGGGAACATCACAGTTATGGAGGAAGAGAGAGGAAAGGAAAAGCCTGCAGAAAATAGTTATATGGCTCTGTGTTCTGGAGGTTATATGAAGTACCCAAAAGGGTAAGGGAAGGGATTTTAAGTAATTTTTAGTATTTTGCACTTAAATCAATCCCTTTGTATTAGGAAGTGGTTGAGTTTTAAAACATGAGTACTCAGGAACTCTGTACAGGTACAAATGCTGATTAAAAAGTCCATTACAGCTTACATGATATAAGCAACTTTTGGCTCTATTGAGGCAAACACGGAATCCAAGACCACAGTGCGGAAAGCAACAAAGGTTAAACATTAAAGTATTTTACTCTAAACAGTCCCTCTGGCTCAGTGGAAATCCAAAAGTAAATTGATTTCAAGAAAGGTAGTTTACAGTGGCTAAAAGAATATTAAGCAGAAGTAAGGAGGTTAAAATTATAGAAAAACATCCAAAAGGAACCCTATTTTAAACACCGCTGTCTCAGAGAAGTTTGGTAATCAATTCTGGGGTGGTTTCTCAAAATTACGCTTGGGGAAAATGTTACTCCTTTGTATTTTACCAGTATCAGTAGGAGCATTTTTTGGTTTATGTTTATATTTGTGGGTTTAGTAAAGACAAGCCTTTCCTCCTTACTACTATTGTGGTGCAAATGCATGTTAACTCTTGAAGGCTTCTTGTCTAGGTGATGTACCTCTTAAGGAAATTGTTGATCCTGCTAAAAGAGCAGCATGGATATCCCACCAGGTGGACCTTGCAAAAAACCAGTATATGGATGGAATTAACATTGATATAGAGCAAGAAGTTAACGAAACCTCCCCTGAGTATTATGCATTGACAGAGCTTGTTAAAGAAACTACAGATGCTTTTCACAGAGAAATACCAGGATCACAGGTAATAATAATGTACCTTTTACAAACATTCACTTTATGAAATGCAAGGGGTTTTGGCAATGCTGTTTAGCATATGAATACGAAAAGTTTATGCAGATCTAAATAGGATATTCTCATGAATGGTTCATTATGAATGTTAGCTGTGATATGGTCTTGTAAGAATCACCCTTTTTGACCTGTATGAATTTAAACAGAAGAGGGGCTTCACAAGGATCTATAGATACAACATTACTGCCTTTTGTGAGCTGGCACTTAGTGTGGCTTAACGAATTGTTGAAAATAGGGCAAATACAGCCTTCTGGGGCAAAAGCTTAACAGTGTTTTGGTAAACCCGTCACTAAAGCTTTAAGGATTTGCATCATGCTTCATATTTTTGGTCAGATGGTTTTCATATTATATTTTAATTTCTTTGATGCTAGGGGCACTAGTGGGGCACTCACTTCATAATCTAGTGTTTGTTTTGTCAGCTGAGCAGCCTCTCCTATAGTTCATTGCCATCAAGGTGTATTAAACTGCTACATGTAGGAAATACTGTCTTGAAAAGTTACAGCTTTTTAAAAAGACGAAACGAGCGCCTAAGGGCCATAAGCGATACTAACTTGTGCATTTTTCCTTCAGGTAACATTTGATGTGGCTTGGTCTCCAGCATGCATAGACAGAAGGTGCTACAACTACACTGGGATTGCAGATGCCTGTGACTTCTTATTTGTGATGTCATATGATGAACAGAGCCAGATCTGGACAGACTGTATTGCAAAAGCCAATGCCCCTTACCTGCAGACTTTACTTGGTGAGGACAAAATGTCTCCTCAGGAGTCAGAACATTTCCATTTCCAATAGATAGAAGAGATTGACGTTTCTTTCTTTTTGTTTTTTTGGTTGCATTGAAGCTTTCGAGTGTGCTCAAATATGTGGTGTCCTAGTGTGAAAATGATATCTCTGCTCCTTATGACACTACAGGCAGACTTCTAGCAGTCGTGTGTTGTTACTTGTGATCAGTAGCTGTCAGGAGTGAAGAGCACTAGAATGGCAAATGGCAACCAGAGCAATAGTGTCTGCCTGGGCTTGCAAAGAACCGGAAACATTTCTTTGTCCTTGTGACCTTCTGCTAAGGGCATATGGTTTTAACTGTGAGCAACTAGAGCAATTACTAGCATCTCAGTAGAGCAGGCCTCTCTAAATAGAGTGTGCAGGTAGAGGTAAAGGAGAGCTTGCCCCAGCCTCTGTCTTGGGATCATGCAAGTCCTACATTGGCTCTGGCTGTAGATCAGTTGTAAGAATAAAAAGCATAGGAAAAGGGAGTAATGCATCTTAATTTTTATTTCCTTCAAATCTAGGCTATGAAGAGTACATTACTATGGGCATTGATCCTAAAAAGCTTGTGATGGGTGTCCCCTGGTATGGCTATGACTATGTCTGCCAAAACCTATCTACGGTAAGATGAAAGATTGTTCATTTGCAAACATACTGTTAATTTTTTCCTTGGAAAGATACAACTAGATTTTGGAAATCTTGATTTTGGATTAGGAAATACTATGGTCTGATGGATAAGAGCATAAAGCTGGGATACAAGACAGAATCTTTTGCTTGGCTGATAACTGATGAGCAGTGTGTTAGCAGATAAAGCATTTTATCTCCTTGGACAACCTGAACCCCCCTATACCCAAGCACTGTGTTTGACTAAGGAGCTATAAATGTTATCTGTATTAGAAGAGATGATGTCCAAAGGTCCTACAACACTTGTATGTGCCTTCTCAGTACCATCACTAAGCTCACTGTTTAAAGACAGGTGCAACAAACCATAGCAAACCTGTGACTGTTAAAGCATAGCGGTTTATGGAATCTCAGACAACATTATACTTATGAAAAATGTAAGAGTGGATTAAAAAGAGAAGAGATAACTGTATAAGCTGAATGATATCCATCCAATCCTGTATAACTACAGAGTAAACAAAATTTAACTTTTAGTTTACTTTTCTCTACATGTAGTGTATCTGCCAGAGTTGCTTGAGGATTAGGGATTTTTGAGACCCCGATGCCTTTTGTGAATTTTCTTGGCTGTACTGCTGTTTTGGAGTTCAATTATATCTATGTAACATGAAACTCATGCCTTCTGCTTTTTTTTTCAGGATCATGTGTGTTCTCTTTCCAAAGTACCTTTCCGTGGGGCTCCTTGCAGTGATGCTGCAGGCAGACAGGTCCCCTATGGAATTATCATGAAGCAGGTGAACAGTTCTCTTTCAGGGGTGCTGTGGGATGAGGTACAGAAGTCTCCATTTTATGAATACAAGGTAAGCATATCTTTCTAAGACACCATGTTGTGGAGAAAACACTCGTGAACTGTACTTCTTTGACTATAAAGTTTTCAGGATTAGAGTCTTCCATTTATGTTTTCTACTTATTTTTTCCGGTGTAGTAAAGGATTGCTGGACTTCATATCTTGAATTTCTAGTGTGAAAGAGGGGTGCAGTGCCTGAAGACTACAGGAGTAATAAAGATCTTCATTACTTTGTGTTTTCTTGAGATACTGTATCATGGCAAAAAAGGACATCTTGGCACTAAGAAATCCTATAGCTCTGTCCTTCACTGTTACAGTTACTTTCATGAGGTTATGAGTGCTTAAAACAGATTCTACATAGTCACAGTGAATGAGTCCATAAATGATTGTGCTTACAAGAACACCACAGTGTATGCATTTTGTCTTGTTTCTTTAGACATGGTTTAAAGTTTCACGTGGTGTTGTAAGCAACAACCAGGTCAAAGCAACATAACTTGGACAAAATTTTATCACCTCCTCTAAAACTGTTTATTGCTAAAAAAACCCCACTTAATCTCTAACTAAATTCACCTCTTATGTTAGATAGTGTATCTGAAATTTTACCTGTATCTAAAAAAATATTAAAATACAAATTAGCTAAGTCTTTTCATCTGACTACAGTTAAATTGTACCACTGTTTTATAACATAAATTCTACAAGTAAAACAATAGCCAAATATTTGGCTTAGAATTTTTAATTATCCTGTGTGAAAAATAATTGGTTAATCAGGAAAATATCACTATGTAAATCTACGTAGCTTGTATATCTCAGTTTTTAATTATACCTTTAACTGCATTCAACAGAAAATGTAATCAAACTTTAATGTATCATATTCATATAGATAAGTAGACACTGACACTAGTCCTTAATTGTTTTTCTAGGATTCTCTTGGTCACTTCCACCAAGTCTGGTATGATGACCCTCGCAGCATCTCTCTAAAAGCAGCCTATGTGAAGAATCGAGGTTTAAGGGGCATTGGCATGTGGAATGGAAATAGTCTTGACTATTCCAGGGAAGCTGTAGCAGAACAACAAACTGAAGCAATGTGGCAAGCTCTGACACCGTAAGAACTATCTGAACCCTTGATTTAGAATGATGAAAATTTGTAATTTTTCATTTTGGCTTACACTATCAGATATTTGGGCCTTATATAAATATACTATGGTTACAAAAACTTTGCAAACTAGACAGATTAATCTTGTTGTTTTATATGCAAAGCTGTATTTTCATTCTTCAAAAAGTTCCAATGTTGCTTTAACAGTGGGGTTTTTTTTAAGACTGCTCCTTTTTTTCATTTTTCACAATTACCATAAGTTGGTTAAAGCTTGAACCCAATGTGTATCTGGTAATAAGTAAGACCCATTGGTGAATTTACGGGGGCAGTCTCATAATGATACTTTGCTGAAGCTGCCTGGTGCAGGCAAGTATTCATTCTGGAATCACATGGTGCAGTCTCAGCCTTCTGACTTCCCAACCCAACCTATATTTCAGCTAAGTCACTTTAGAATCAGATGAAACAAAATACTGGAGAGACAGATTGTTGCTAACATGCAACTTGGTGAAGCCTGTGTTTGCATTTGGTTACTCTTCCAGAGATTAAAAGATTTTATAGACTGGTAGTTGCCATTAAGATTTTTATCAGACTTGTTGTTAGAAAGGAATATTCAATAAACCCCAGTTTCACTGTTTATGTATCACGAAAATTCCTTTGTTTCAAAAGCCAAAAATCTTGGACTTTATCTTTAGGAGGGAACATTAATATGTAGAGGACTTGGATGATGTTTCCTTCCATTCCAAACTATTTTACTTCCTGGAAACTAGAATTCAGCAGCTTATTTAATGAACTGTATATCTATTTTCCCACACACTCTAAGATTCATTCAGTAGCCTGTTGTTTGGTTTTATGGGGTGTTGCCTGAGGGATAATAGCAGGTTATATTTTCTTTCTAGTTCATATTTTCATAAAATAATTTGTCTGGAGAAAATGTATAACTTTTTAAAATATCTGTAGTGATGTAAAGATTGTCTGATGTTTACAAGATTTTTTTGTTAAATAAAATGCTTCTTCATTAAGGTTGGTAAACAATGTTGCCTGTCTGTGCTTTACTTGTTCTACAGCTTACAGCCCACATTGCTTGTCTGCTTCTCAGAACTGTTTCACAACCAGATTAAAGTGCAACTGTGCCCTTCTTAAGTGACTCCATTAATTAAAAATTTATTTCATTAGATATATGTAGTCAGTTGTGGGTTTGGTTTTTTGGTGGTGGTGGGGTCTTTTTGGTTGGTTTTTGGGGGGGGGCATTGGTGTTTTTATTGTTGTTTTGTTGGTTTGGGGAGTTCTTTGTTTCTTTGGTTTGAGTTGGGTTTTTTGTTTAATGAGTTGGTTTTTTCCCCTTGCTAAATAGTTCCCATAGTATAGCAGCACTACCATAATGGCTACTGAGGAAAAGACTAGAAGACTTCATGAGTTGTCTGACTGATTGATACTACACGTGATGGAAAACAGAAGGTGAAGCCTACTGCTCTTGCATAAAGAAAAAAATTCTCCTGAAAAATCAGAAGACTTTTCACTAGAACATTGGTTTGTAGGTTTGAGGAGACACTGTTAAATTTTATATACAATATGTATGTTTCTGCACAAATATAGGTACTTGAGAATGTGTATTACTACTTACATTTATATGCTAAAATACTGTGAGATATTTGCTGAATGTAGAGGTCTTCTGGAGTGAATATCTGACCTGCAAAATCCTCACTGAGGGCCTGATGACTTAATAATAAAACTCCTCCTTGTAGCAGTCAGGAATCATGAGTTGATATTATTTTTTTTTTAAATTTAGGTTCAGATCTTCCAGTAGCTAGTTGCCTGCTCTTGTATCTTAAATAAGACACAATTCTGAAATAGAGAATGTGGGATTCAACTCTGAACTGAGAAACAGTGGATGCAGTTTTAATAGTCAATTTAATACTTCAGCACAAAAATCTTTGTTAAGTCCTATCTTTTAAGAAAATAAATTGGGTAATGGGTGGTATGATTCAAGACATTTCTAAGTTAGTCCTTTTGAGAGCTGCATAATTTTCTCATCATATAACCCATTTCCCATGAGTGTTTCACTTCCAGTAATAAATACAGCCTTGACAGCTTTTTAGCTGAGATAAATTCCTAGAATGTTATTGTTCTGCTTAATGTAATACATCTGGTTTGCAAAGAGGCAAACAGAAGAGCTAGAAAAAAGTTACTATGGAGAGGTTTCTGATTTCTCTTTCAGAGAATCGTTAATCTTGGCACATGCATGAGCTTGGACTTCGGGAAAAGGAGAATATGCAATAGTGTAGGTTGAACCAGGATCATCATTATGCTCGTTCAAGAGAAAGCTTCCCTCTTCCTCTAACTACAGAAGAGAGTTAATGTCCATTTGGCTTTCCTAGTAAGTAAAGGAACAAAACCAGCTAGATATGAAATAAGCTGAGATTATATTTCATAATAATATAGTAGTAATACATTGGTAGTTTATAGATAGGCATGCTTATACTGACAAAAATAACTTCAGTAAATAGCTAAATAAAGGATTACTGTTGCTGTTTTTCTACAGAACTTGTATTTTAATAATTTTCCAAAAATGTAATGTGCATGCCTGCAAATAAGAACAGGAGGTTATGGATTATAGGTTTATTTGCTTAGTAGCTATTTTGTTAATCAAAGAACATCAGCATACCACTGTGATGTTACACAATTCACTAATTTGCACTTTAAATATAACAGCTTAGTTTTAGACACATTACTAGCTTAAACTGTATGTGTAAGCAGCTGACTAATCTTACAGTAAGAGAAAGATTTAAAACAAAGTGAGCTGCAGTACCTCAGTAGCCTAGTATACAAATTCCACAACATTTATACAGCTGATGTCTTTTTACAAGATAACTTCAAGAACATATAAACGAATTCTCATTTTCTATATATATTAAAGAGCTTTTGTGGACTTGACAGATGTTAAAGTCATGTCATCTTCTTAAATTCCTGATTTTCTGTACTGGAGAATTAAAGCAGAATGAATCTTCTTCTGTGTCAGTTCCGCTCTCAGTGCTCGCAAATCAGATGCTGCCTGCTTTCTCAGCTGCAGAAGAATCAGTAATTTAAGGAATGGCAATTTAAGGAAGTTTTATTGAGTCAACATGCATATAGGTTTATATAACTAAGACTGAGTTTTATACAGGATGGCTGAATACAGGATACATCATTCATCTTTAAAATTGTACATGTCCAATTAGATAGCTTAGTTCTAGCGCTGCTTTCTTCTGTACTTTGCCTTGCTGTTTTGGAGACAACTGCAAAATTAATTGTTCTTTCCTTGTTATCCAATGTCATCCACCCTAGAGTTTTTAGTAAACAGGAGGTATGGTCAATGTCTGTGATGAAGAAGACTTCTATTTCAAGCTTTTAGAGCTGAAAAGCTATCCAGTGTACAGACCAATACTATCATCTTCCTTGCAAAAAGAGCTGTAGGCATCACGGGTATAGAAAAATGCACATGAAGAGGACTTCCATCTGCTTGGACAGCCATTATCTTTTTTTTTTTTTTAGGTTTTTGGTTTGGTTTTTTTCCTTTATACCATTTTTTTTTGCCTTAGCCATGGTCTATTTACTACTGGTCAGTGCCTTACCACACCAAGTGTATTTTTTCAATTATCTTTTGAATGAAATGGGATTTTTATGAAAAAGATTGTAAACCTTAGCTTACATAGTATCTTGAAAATCTAAGTTGTTTGAATGCCATATATTCAAAATCATCTAATAACCTGGTGTTTTGGAGCAATTTGACTCAAGTGATAAAGTTGCAACAACTAACATGATAAAACTAACAGCATAAACCAAGAAATGTTTAGCAAATATTTACATCATCTAATAATTAGAAGATCTCATTTTTTTTTACACACTGTCACATTTTGACTGGTTTAGTGAAAAGGCAGAGTACCTTAATTTCTGTTATGAGTTTCATTTTTGTATCATCTAGCTTCCTCTGCAGGTGATCGAGTTCATGCTGCACTGTAGTAATCCGGATGATTGTGTAATTCTGTGGGAAACAACAACAACAAAACCTGAAGTGCAGCACTACCACATCTCTTCATTCACTGGGTGCTACTTCACCACTCAGAAACAATCCTCTAAAATCCTTCCAGCTCCCCTGCTTTCCTGCCTGACTGATGCCTGCCTGGCCAGCACGTAGCTCATGAGGGGTGGAGAGCATACTTGTGCTTAGCCTAACAGCTCATTAAATCCTGGCTGTCTTCTCTGGGGGCTGGCCAGTACATACCTGCTGGATGCATGTTAAGTTGTACATATGCTTCATGTAAGGCCTCTTTGTGCATAGCCAGGGAGACCTAAAAAAAACCCCCTGATATACCCCCTAAAAGGAGCAATAACATATCTGACCATAGCTAAATAATGTAATGTCAACTCTATTCATATTTTTATTTTGTAGATATTTATTTCAAGAGAGGTCAAATAATACACCATAGTATAATATACACTCTTAGACTGTACATACACGAGAAAGGGACATTTATTTTTCCTAGGCTAGCTTCAGATTTGACAACAGGGTTCCATTAATGCATTGAGAAAATTAGCAGATACCACTACTGGGAAGGATGTTTTCCCTTTTTCTTTTATCTTTTCTTTTTTTAATCCCTCTCTGACCTTCCTAAGAAAATTGCAGTTGCACAAGGTCAGGTACAACCACTTCAAAAGCCTCAGGCACGTTTTGTCTTCCAATTTCATTACCTCTGTATATGAATTTGGGGATGATGGGAACAATATAGAACTGAACAGTTTATTAATCATTACTATATATCATGCCTATCATTAATCATACTGAACAGAAGGAGATTTGTTACAAGAAGGTACAAACATGAAGCAGAAAGAATCAAATGCTCAGACTCAAACATTTCTGCAGTCTTTTTGAGACAAATGGGCTCTAGGAATTTTATACCTCAGAGCATTGAGGGGTATTTGGCTGCTGAAGCTAGTTTACAAGTCATTGGTTGGTGATTTGTTTCTTTAAATTATATCTTATAGAAAAAAAACAACAGGCTGTATAAAAAGAGATAATAAATAATACAAGCAAATACCTTGGAGTTTGTTGTATTGTTTGGTCGGTTTTGGCTATCTCTGGCTTCCAATTGCAAGAGCAATTTCTGGTGGTAAACCTCTAAATCTTGTCGTAATTTGTTTAAAGTGTCCTCCAGTGAAACTGTAGCTTTCTTAGTTTCAAAGTACTTCTTTTTCCATTCCTCACGAACTGCACAGTGAAACAGTAATACTGTTTGTTCTTGTTCACCTATCATAAGGTCTGCTGAAGACAGTCCTGACCAGCTGATCTCACAGGATTCAGCTGGCCAATGCACACTGAAACATGGCAGTAGGTTTCTTTTAAAAAAGCGTTTAGAGAAAGATATTCATTAAAATCACATTCGCTGTAAATGCAACTGAGTTTTCACATAGGCACCTGCAACAAAAGGTTCTATCTGTCCACCAAGATAAAACACAAGGCCCAAACCCAAAGTTTCCTTCAGGCTGGCTGTTCTGCAGGTTTCAGCTGCACAGAAGTGCTCCAGGCTTGTGAAGCTGCTGTGCCCAGCACAGTCTGAAGTCCACAGCTTTACTGTAACAGAAAATGTAGCACTGTAGATTTATGCAAAATTTGATCTCTTTATGACCAGAATTTGAACAACTGAAACTTACCCAAAAGAACTCAGCTCTTGGGGACTGTACGTATGTAACTGAGAGTGACTGTCGGGATGGCAATCTTAGGAGGATATTAAATATAGACTAGGTCACTGTTCCTGCAGAATATGCTCTTTCCTTAATACCTTGTGAAGAAACATGCTTGCAACATGCACTTACTTATGAAAGTCTACAGGTCAGATAAAAATAATGTAGAGAGACGCTTCTTAAAAACCTGCAGAAGCTGTTTGAATCCTTGTGAAATAACCTTTATTTTTACCTAACTGAAAAACATAATGTAAGACAATGCAGGAGCCATTTAGGGCTTATCTCAGCAAGGTAAATTAGTTTGCCTTGCACCTCCATGCTACTGCAGAGTCACTGCTTCAAATAACCAAGTCTGGGTTTTTTAAAGTACAACTTCACCACGCTGTGGTGAATAACTGAAAGAATTGGCTTCTTGTCTCCTTAACTCCTGTAAGAGTTGAGATGTCTAGTGATTTAGCTGCATTGAAGGGCAAAGTGAAAGCTCTCAAAACTTCATAATGATTAAATCTCATCTCTCTATAACTGGAATGTGACCTAGGGAGGATAGTTTTAAGTATAAACTTAGAAATAATTTTACAAAGAAAATTCCTGTAAAATTTGAATGAGATTTGACCTTGTTAAAAACCGAGGTTTATCACACTTGTCACAACAGACTTGCAACTTCCATGTCATTAGAGATATGCAAAACTTATGCTGCAATTTACTCAAAGCCTCATCAACACAGTAAGCACCAGTTAAAGGCAGGATTTGAATACATCAGCTACCCTGGGCCTCAAAGAGTGAAGCAGCCTGTAGTAGCTCTCTGGGTACTGCACATACATGAGACACAACTTCAATAGTTTATAAAAGTTAGGATAATTTTAAATTTATAAGACTGCCACAAAAAAAAGTGGAAGGAAACATTGCAACCTTGAATTTTTCAGCATCCTGTTATACAAATGAGTCTTCTTGGAGCTATTAGTCAGCAAACTGCTCTCTCTGTAATTAAGCTCACTGAAAAGGAGACAAACATTTTCACATTGGTTTCAGTATAATTTCTCAATCATTCCAAATTCCAAAATAAATTAAAAGTATACCATGGTATCTCCTCAGCTTATTTTGTTCCAGTAGTCCTTTAGCTTTTTTGATCAGTTCTTCTCTAGTTTTTTCCATACGCCTTCTGTCTTTCTTCATTTGTTGCAATTGTTCTGCCATCTTGTTTTCTAAAGATATTAGAATTATATGTAGCAAGTGTCTGAATACTCTAAGTAGGAAGGATCAATCAAGATTTTTGTAATGCTAATCTCAAATCATGCCAAAAGCTCTGTCAGAGCAAGCAGTAGAAATTATTTTATTTTAATAAATTAATCTCTAACTTTTCAAAATGGCTGGCACTTCAGAAAAAGGCAGAAATCCAGCATGCATCCAGGCATTCATATACACACGAACAAGCAAACATCCTTTTATATGTTTAGACAATGTATCACTAACATTATATCCTCAAGATACAGATACACTCCATACATTGAAGACTCTTGCCCTATGAAGCCAAAAAAGCCTCCAAAAGACTATTTCCTGCTCAAAATACATTGCAACATTAAGCGTAGTGAAATCTTGCCTTTAACTCCATCTGGTCCTAAGGAGGAAAGCATCTCAGACTTTAACTAGTCCGCAACAATAGGTCAAATTCTCACTGTCTTCTCACTATCCTCTTCCTCCTCCACCACAGCAGAGGATCCTCAGCAATACTACTAAGATGTTTTCTTTGCTCCATTCTCACTTGAGCCTACAGTATTTCATCCCATCTCTCTCCTTTTCTCCTTCCATCCACAACTCCACAAGCTGGGTTTTCTAGCACTGGGAAACTGCCATGCTCTAGGACAGCCCATGCAATCATAAATGCCTGGAATTTTCCAACCATAAATTAAAATTTATAATAATACTGTGAATGAATGTATGTACAAATTCTTTTGTAAAGTAGGTATTTGTGTCTTCCTTGACTCTTCAGTCTTGATTAAATGTTCACTTCCCTGCAATTTCTTGGAATCATACTCACTTGCTGCCTGAAGTACAGGAACTTGAGCTGGATTTACAGAAAGTAAAGGTGGACTAGGAGGTGAAATGTATTCTTTTGGACCAGTAAGATGATTTTGCTTGCTTTCATCTGCCTATAGAGTCAAAAGACACAACTATAAGTACATAACCATAATCCTGAATAGTTACTTTAGACATATGTCCTGAAAGTGGCCAGAGTGAATGGAAGGGCTCAATTTGAATTCTGCACGTAAGCTTTTTTATTCTGTTACCAGTACACAAGATTACTAAATTAAAAACAGCTGGACCTCTGCAAATAAAATAAGAACACTGAACACTTACATAGATTGTTGCTAATTGTTCTTGTCCAGGTCCAGAACCCCACAAGTTACTGATACTCCCATGCAAGACCAGGAATTAGGGGCCTTAAAACTGCCAATTTCTAAACTAAAATTTGTAATCGCAGATTTTCAATTTCATCATTATTTTTGTACGACTCCACTACCCTCACTTGTGCACAAGAGCTACAGGCTACAGCTAATAGTGATGGCTATTATGTTGTGCACTTGCAGGTGGGTGCTGAGTCTTCCTAAATATGTTGTTATTCTGATACTATGACTAATTCATACCTATGTTTTAAATGAATTTATAGTTTTTTATCAGAAGTTTTGCTTGGTGTGAGGGAAAACAAATTTATCCCGTATGAAATTATAAAAACATCATCAATATAGCCAGTAAAATATCACTGTCAAGAAATTGTAAAAAAAAGATAAATCATAATATTAATAAGACTGAGATAGTTATTGTATAGGTTCCTGTTAAATTATAACCAGAGTTATAACTTCTGATGATTTAATTGTTTGGAAATATAGTTGATATTCACTAACAAATCTGCTAAGTAGCAGTGCATGAATTAACTTTTCTCAATTATTTTCAAATCTACATTTGAGTATTTCATATTTATAAGGAGTTACCTGTCTTATAAAATTAGTCTGTTTCTAGGTGGAGGACTATATTGCTCAAGATTACTAGGAATATGTTACCTTGAAAAACCTACCTGATTATCCAGTTTTTCACCAAGATCACCTATAGTCTTCCTAGTACTGTACTGCTGCAAGCTGAAGATAAAATCAAAGAAGCAAGTGAAAATTCATGGAATGAAATGGCTTTTTTCTCATTTATTTGTAGCCTGTAAAAGAAGTTTGTAGCTGTGAATTATTATTATCCATTATTTTAGAAGATTCGTTATTTACTAACCTTTGTTTTTTGTGCACATATTCTGTAGTTTGTCTTTCCATTATTTTAAGAATTTCAGCATCCTGTGTTCTGTCTCTTCTTAATTTTGTCTCTGTCTGGTGCTCATTATTTTCCATGTTTGTTAATGCTGTAACAGTGATGACAAAAATATGTAGATTAACTCACCAAAATCAAGCTCTTTTGACTATCAATGCCTAGACTTTCCAACCTGTATTGGAAATTCAATGAATCAACACAGCTAATAATCTTATCTCTAGGATTTTGAAATGTTCCATGAATAACAGAAGAAAGAAATAAAGATTAAAACCCAGGTATTTTTGTTTTAAGAATTTATATCTGACTAATTCTGGTAACTAGTATAAGAAACATCATCACAGATAAAGAAACTACTTCATTATTTCACCTTTCCTAAATTAATTCTGTATCCTATACTTTCTGCCTTTCAGACACTGAAGATCCCTTACAAACCAGAACCAAAGAAAGGGAGAGCAAAATGTTTTGAGTTTAAATGTTAATGAATTAATGTTATCTGCTTTAAAATATATTCAATAAATATTTCAAAAGAAAACTGCTGACACTTCTACATCCTTCATAATTATAAATAAAGTTATGGAAAACTATTCAGTTATACATTTACACATATATATTTGTATATTAAGTGATCTCATACTTAATATCAGTTAACAAGATGATGGAGGGACAAAACTATTTTTGCCAAGTCATGATTGGAAACTGGAATTACTGAAAAGTCATTCATGAAAGCCTTTTCCAATACACTCCCTCAATGAATATAATATACAATTTGTTGCTTTCTTAGTTAAAAGTGCTAGATATCCACAAAATCATTCTAACTTTAATCTGTGAGGTGCCAATACCTATGAAAAATTGAATATTGCTTCATTTAATAATTGCTCTATTGCAAATTTTTAATGAGTAAAGGTCACCTTTTTTACATTAACTGTAGAATTCTACTCAAATATTAAGACTTGTCTCTCAAAAGTATTTCCTCAAAAACAACTGTTATTATAATTTTTATGTTAATACAGACACAGTCATTCAAATCCAATTTAAACGTATCGGTCATTTCTTTCTTGGTAATCACTAAAAATTTAGGAATATTAAGAACATTATATAACCATTCAGGGACTTAATAACCCTCAGTATCCATAAGACACCCCATTTTAAATGAAGCAATGGTTAGTAGATATCGTCCAAACAGCAGCTTCTATTCTGGCACAGAACTGCGATCTAGTCAATGTGTGCTTTAAACCCCTCCATACTTCCGGGCTATTTTCCCTGGAGTCCCCTCAAAGCCTTCTCTCCCCTGTCAGTTCTAGGAATGCCACTGTTCAAGAGCATAGAAACATATAAAAAACATTACATGTAAGGGAGGGGAGGAAACATTTCCTCTTCAGCAGTAACGTAGTCATGGATGACAAGGAAAGTTAAAGCAAATAAATGTTCTTCCTGATAAAGTGATAGCAAGATTTTTTCACTTAAACTTACTGTTGAATTATGGGATCATTACCCCTCAATCTTTATAGTAGCTGATTAGTAATTTTTCTTGTCAAATTAAGATTAGACAAATATATCAACTATAGTAAAGTATTTTCATTTTCATGGCTAGGCTTCGCAAACGAAGATTTGGGAAGGCCCTACCCATGCTTGTTGCAAGATAGTAAAGTAATATTCTATATCAGTACACAATGATAAAGAAGGACTTATACAAGCTAAAACTACATCTCTTTGAAAGGTATTATCATTATTTTTAAAAACAGAATATTGTTCTGATAGTGATATTCCAACTTGTGCTTTAATTACAGATTTCTTAAAACTTAGCTTCACTCTGCTAACCTTTTAGAACACTTGCTTTAGCAAAAAGACAAAAATGAACATCTGTACCTTTTTGATATTTAATGTGATTTCGGGGTGTTTGGTTATCCTGGCCTTGTTCATCACTGTGGTTTATGTGAAGAGTAAAAGCAGTTCCTTTGGCTCTGTCATTCCACTTAGGAGTGTTACAGTCTTTTTGATCTTGGCTGAGATGATTCTGCTCAGAGCTCTGTAATATCATGTCACACTTTCCAGATTCCCAATCTGCAGGATTTGAATGACTTGGTGTGAAGAGAGATCCATCGGATCCATTTTGATCTGCATAATAATTGATATTATAAAACAGAGATATTATTTTATTGTTAGTGTTGACCATATGTTTATTTTTCTTCTCCTTCATCATCCCCCTTCAGTAAACCAGTTAATCTTACCTTTTTCTCTAAACTGTATCTGTTCTTCTTGAATCCTGTTGCTATGGTCTTGCTTATGGTTTGTGTGCAAAACTGGAACAGGTTCTTTCTCACCCCGTTCCACAGGACTGTGCACTTCCAGATTTTCTAGTTGATGCTTACTTTGTATGTTTTCTAAAAATGGTTTGCTTTTTTCAGGTTTTTGCTGTGGAAGACTGGGTAATCTTGATCCATGAACAAACCTTTTAGCTTCTGCATTGAAGTGATGTCTTGGTTGAGTTGATAATGGATAAACATCTTCAAAGTATTCCACTCCAGGTAATAAATATAATTCAGGATAAAGTGCCTAAAATACACAGTTTATTCATCAGACAGGACAAAAGAGAAAATGCACAACGTGAAATATTTCTGAAAATTGTACCTTAAAAGCCATTCAATACATACATAAGGAGGAGCAAATGACTTCAGTTCCAGTTCTGTTTCTTGCTTTGCTTTCACCTTGCAAGATAAAGAATAAAAGCATAACAAATACAATACTTTTTTATCAATAATGTTGTATATCACTTAATTCATGTATTCTATTACAATTTTTACATACTGCATTTTTTCATAACAAGCATTATCATCTGTACTGGCCTCATGGGAAAAAAAGTAGCTTTGACTGCTTTTGTATTTTCTGACATAGTTCTGAGACTTCATTTTGTCTATTTTTCAAAATCTAAATCAGACCCACAAGAGTACATGAATGTACTGAATATTTTTTTTATCCTTTCTCTTATGGTTCAAAGGACCTGATCCAACAGTCACAAGAACAGAAAGTTTTCAACTTTCTATATCAAAAGTTGCTTCAAGCTGAATCTGGACAGAAATGTTGATTCTCACATAATTTTCTCTATTCACTTAATACAATACTGCAAAATATTTAATGTATGTCTTCTTGTATTTATTGTTTGTCTTCATATTCTTTGTGTGAGATAAACTTTCACATTTCAAGAGTTGTCCTGTCTAAAATACTCTATGTATATTTGAAAGATGTGCTCCAGGAAAGGAAAAGAGAAGAAATCTGAGCTTACATTTAAATAATGATATTGAACTAAACAGGGGGCCAAGTTCTATTCTCAGTAATTGCCAGGCAATGCCATGGATTCACTGTTAGACATGCAGGCTACACGCAGAAAAGAAAGAGCAAATTAACATGACTTTAGTTTATGTTTATTTTTTCATTTAAAAACCCTTACTTGCAAGTAGGGCACAGCTCTTAGTTCTGCTTGCATTGTTAGTGTTGTAAAACAGAAGACTAAGGGGGTAAAACACTCAGCAAATATTTGATCATGGATGTGTAATTCATGAAGGTTACCATGACCCTAAACAACAAATAAACCAGTTGGTTCATTGCTTTCCACTTTGTTATAAAGTAAAACATCAAGAAACAGTAAATACCCCAAAGTAAAACTATATCTTTGTCTCTAAAAATGTTCACATGCATCTACCATTATCTTTAATTCTCTATTAACATAAAATATTTTATTCATTTGCTGATACTCTAAAGGAGGCTAGAAATTTTTTTCCATTTATCTCTGAACTATGTGGGGAAGAAAATATACCATCATACTTATTATCATCCAGTTAAAAAGACCTGAATTCATTGAAAACAATGCACATTTTCTGATTTAGATTGTATCACAGTCTTTAAGTTTCTCTTCATGTTTTTCCACCTACTTTTTGCATAGTACTTAGTATTTATTCTAGTCTCCTGTGAGAGCAATTTTAGTGATAATTAAACTAGAAAGGAAATCAAGAATGGCACCAAATTTCCAGCCTGTAATTAATTTCCAAATATGTGAGAAAGAGGTGAAATGAGATGTGAAAAAATTATTCTATACTTACAAAAATGACTTAAGTCTTTGCGTATTACAAGAATAAACTTTCAGTTGGACTAATTTTCAAGTTTATTTAATCTTTAGCTATATTTTGTAAGATATAAAGATATATATATAGAATCAATGTGAGGAACAGTTATGATTCAGAGATGTAGGGTTCTTATTACATACGGTATTACTGAACTAAACAGTGGAACACAAATGTACATCCAGAGAAGTTTTCATTTAGAGAGTGATCTCTTCAATGCTTTTGGACAGGTCACAGCAGGAACCATTAGAGGAACTCTGACTTATTCAGCTTCCATTGCAAATTCTTCAACTGTCATGTTCCCAACCATGTACAGGTAATAATGACCTTATGGGTTTGAGGTGTTTTTTAGCAACCAGATTTATCATATTTAATCCACTGATTTATCAAAACCAGCATCTTTTCACTGGATGGCAACTAACTACACCTGTTGCTTTAAAGGATATTTCTAATATACCTGTCCAGCTGTGCCTTTGCACCTGGGGAATTAGATATGCTCTGACAAGAGCTTATGCTGCAGCATGTTTAAAACCAAATGCTAACAGTGCTCCAAAAATTATCTCTACTTTATGTGATATTATCTACTCTGCAGGAATGAGATCTCTGATGTACATTATAAAACAGAAGAGCACTAAAGAAAAAAAAATATTAACTTACCACTGCTAGTTTTTTCCCAATGCATTTTAAAAATTTGAATTTATCTGCAACTGTAACTCCACCCAGGTATTCTCCAAGCTTCTCCCGCAGCACTCTTAATGTGATGTGAGGAGACACCCTAGAATGTTGTTATTCATTAATACATCTGTAAGATCAAATAATGATGGCTAGTTAGTAAGAGGGGGAAGATAATGCTCCATATGTGCTGGTTTGCATGGGCAGGATGACCAAAATTGGGACCTATGTCCTAGAACTGAACCCAATTACATACAGGCCCGAGGGTCTTGGTGTGGCAGAGTCAGAACATTGTATCATGTTCAGGTACACTGTATTACAAGGGCTGCCATAACATTAACTACCAATATTCATAATTTATGAAACCCATACAATGGAAGAATATGGAAGTAGTTGAAATTTGAAAATGACTCCTTCAGAATGCTGTTGCTTATCTGCAGATGAATAACAGCAACGTTGGAAACCACAGTCATGCACTTCCATGTAAGTGACAAGGTTTCATTGGGTCAGTCCAGCACTGTAAAACATACCCCCTCAAGCACCCAGGGCTAGAGGAGAGTTCATCACTGTCCACTTTAAGCAGCAGGCACAATCCTTTGCTTTTGTCTTCTCCAACACAAGTTTACGGTCGGGTGTGTGCATGCAAACGTATTTTAAATAAAAGCCAAATACTGCAGTGTGAACATTTCCACCATGGTTTGAGGATGAGAATGCTGACATAAATATGAATTGCATCTTTTAATGTATTACTTGAAACCATGTAAATATTAATAAGCTCAGTATAAACATCACTACAGAATAAAAAGCATCTCTGCACAAGAAAACCAAATGTGCAAGAGGCACACTAAAGCTCTGCAGCACAACATAAGCAATTCTAATTCCTCCCACGCTGCCATATAAGATAAACCAGGGAACAAATCCAGGCCTGAGACTGTTAATGACCCATGCTGATGAAGTGTCAGAATGATTTTGGCCCAGGCAGCTATCACTCTCCAAGCAATGCACAGACACAGCGTGGGGGACAGCACATGCCATTCTCAGTAAACATTATGCACAAGAACGTGCTGTGTCTTCCACTTAAACAGGTCTTCATTAACCTGTCAAGGTTTGTTTGCACTTTCAAGAAGGCCTACAGGCCTTCATTTCACACCCTAAGTATGTAGTAAAAATATTAAGTTTCATCTCACGAACACAGTACTTCAGCGGGCTACAATGTTTCCTTTGCATTATTTCAAACACCCTGGACTTAGAGGAGCCTCAAGATCATAAAACTGCTTTGGAGCACAGGCATGCAGCAAAGGAGATCAAAGTCTGCAGAGTGGACACATCTAGGCCACACTACTTGGTCTCTGCACGTTTGGCTCCTGCTTATTTCTTTCCCAGCCATTTTTCCCACATTTGCTGCAGATAATAGTCTTAGCATCCTTTATTTCAAATGTATGAAGACATATTTGAAAGATGGATACATAATTCAACACACATCCTTCCACGATCTTACGTGAGAACACAGATGATCTGTAATTCAAATATCTCTCATGAGCTATAATTTCTTCAAGCTAGTGTCTCAGAGAAGATATGCCCCTTGAGTGGTCTTCCAAAACCAAATAAATGCAAGCTCTTTCAGAGGCAATTCTAAGACTGCACACCCTTCACTGATAAGGTCTGTCCAAACCAGCAAGGAAACCTAAACCTAAGGCATTTACGAACAGCAGCGAAAACATCTAAGTAAGTAAAATGCATCGTGGGAGAAAATTATCTAGGTATACAGAGCCTGAGAAATAGGGCAGAAATTTATCTAAACATTATTTGCCAGTCCAGCTGCGAGGAACGTACACTAATATATTTGTTAGTTGCTGCCACTGGCTAGCAGAAAACAGTGACATCAGAGTCATTTTCTTCAGGGTGTTCCTTTAAAAGTAATGCAAAGTAGAGATCATTGCAGCCATCTCATCTAGAAATAAGAAAAGTATGGCTTCTGTGGTGAGGAATGAGGAAAAGATCACAGAGGCTGAGAAATCACGTTCATGGGAATGAGAACTCAGGACTACAGAGAATTACACAGTTCATATTTTCCTCTAATTTCGTGGTTAATGGAAGTGGTCTGTACTTTGACCTAGGAATCCTTTGTTAAGATGACTCAGACAGTATTAGGATTGTCAAGCTGATTGAACAACAGAGCTGTCAACAATGCCCAAGCCACATGAGTATGAGTTCCCCCTCCTGGATTATAATGAGAAGTGTTTTTTAGCAATTATTTAAGACACATTAGCAAGCAACAATACCCAGGCTGATATAAACCCACTGAAATCAGTGAGGATCCTAATTTAATTTGATGCCTCAGTGATATAAATTTACACTAGAAAATACAGGGCAGTGACAGATGTCCATCACAATAAACGATTTGAAGTTACCACTCCAGATGTGTATTTTGTTCCTCTGCTGCAGACTAGAACAGCACTTATTTTCTCTGGTTTTGAGAAGCCTTTCAACAAAAGCAGCTGCAAGAATTAATACGTTCTGCCCTACATGCTCATACCTGACCACTGTCAATCTTTTCAGCTACGAAGAACATTCTCTTAAATGGATACTACAGGCCTCAGTTTAAATTAATTAAAACCTACATTCCCTGCAC
The DNA here is from genome assembly GCF_025592945.1 of Manacus candei. Lineage (NCBI taxonomy): Eukaryota > Metazoa > Chordata > Aves > Passeriformes > Pipridae > Manacus > Manacus candei. The sequence continues at coordinate 253,035 of NW_026138092.1, forward strand.
TTTAAGCTGAATTGATAGCTTTTGCACAGAAACAGACAAAGTGCATGTAAAAGCTTTGTTTTAATATATATTTACATTATTTGATTTTTCTATAACTTCTTACCACACTACACATACACAGATTTTGTGAGTAAAGTGTTTAGGAGTATAAATAAAACTTTCAAAATTATGAAATATTAAAAGTGCAACTCTCTGTGCCAGGTTTGAGCTTATGACTGGGAACCAGGGTATTCTTTCACTAAGTCCTTTAAACAGAGAGAACACATAGTGTTTTGTGCAACCTTTCAGAAATATTTCTGAAGAAGAAAGAATATATGCTGGTGGTTCATGGGCTGTAACGCTTGCCCTTGAGAAACATGGCTTCAGCCCTTTCGTTGGACTGAGAGAGCTCAGATCACAAAATTCCTGCTCCTGGAAGCTGATAGGCTATCCTATCTTCATCAAGCCACTATCTTAAAGCTGGCCCCTTGCCAAAGAGTTCAAGATTTTGACAATCAGGCTCAAGGAGATAGAAAAAATATACGACTATGATTTTACAACATAAATTATTCTGCAGAAATATTATCACTGCTCTGGAAGTGCAATTCAATGGTCTACATCAAAGACTGCAAGAGAGCTAAGCCTGATACAGTACAAATAAACATAATGCACCACTTACCCTCCAGAAATTTAATTTGAGAACAAGTTTCTGCTTACAGATGTAATTGTGCTCTGTAGAGCAACAGCTGGACTAAATGACTGAAGGGCGGCGCGAAGGACCTACCACGTACATGAAAACTAAGACCACACTCACCTTATAAATCCAGCTGAGACAAATTTGCTAGTAAGAGCTACAGGAATTGTATTCAGCTTGAAGTTCCACACTTCTGCTGGGACATAAAAAACGTGGAGCTCCACCAACTAAAAAAAGCACAGATGATCACAACTGTAGATGTATTATAATCCTCTTCCTATACACTTTGTTCTGTTTAGGTGGACTTCCAATTTCTGTAGGCAGGAATGGTTCCTTTGATATTAGCACACAGACTAGAAGAGTGGAGCTCTATCTCACAATAATGACAGCCATGAACAGAGCAATTTGTGACTGAATGCCAGCTGACAACATCAAAATAAGTCACATTAGAACAAGCTCCACAATGAAAGTGAAAGAATAGAGAGCTTGTGCTACTGCTGTGTATCACTGTGACAGCAATGCATAGATCTTACCATAACCAGTTGATACGCTGGAGAGTGTCATGATTACAAAAATCTCTCAGCTGAAAGCCTACCTTTGTTTATCTCATAAAAAATGCAAAGCTCTGAAAGCTTGATCCAAACAGCACCATGACTTGACATTGTCAGAAAGAAAAAAAATTTCAAAATATTTCTGACAGTTGTTAATAATATTAGCTACCTTGGAAGCACAGAAATGCTCCTGCAAAAAGAATAATTAAGCTGGTTCTGATCAAGGTTCACTGAGAGTGCGTTCAGACCTGTGGTAGTTGTGGCACTGTTAATATCTAGTGATAATTTTAGTGAAAATCAGACAAAGTATCGACAAAGATGACACACTTCCCTGTAACTACAAGCCACACAAATAAGCTATATTAAACATTTCTGCAATCGTTAATTAATATGAACTAGAAAACTGTGCTTTATATATATACTATGTTAAAAGCACATTTTTTTCCTCTGAGGTCTTCTACAACCTTATTTTAATATTTCTTTATTTTTATTTGTGAAATCTAAAAAATATTTATGCAAAAGTACAAAAACTCTCACCTGTGATGTTTGAGGTCTCATTTGACTGAACAACATGCTGGTACCTTTCTTTATTGGACCACAGCAAATGCCAGATGGGCTTTCTAATTTTCTTTTTGATCAAAACATTCTTTAAGGATGAGTTTAATGATAATCTGTTATTAGAGAAGTTACTCTATTAATATCCTTTCTTCTCAGTTACTGTTCTTCATTCTGTTTATGAAAATGGAAAAGTTGTTTCTGTGCTGAGGCAGAAAGCTTTCAGCTAAGTGCAAACAAACTCAACCACACCTTCTACACAAGTGAGTATTACCTAAGTAACTGAGGGAATTGCTAAATCACAGCCCTGCAGCTTTGAGAAATCTGCTCTAGAGCATTTCCTCTTAACATTTTCTCCCCTTTCATAAAAATACTTCAGTTGTATATAATTTTTCTACACAATTTTACTGTTTTCCTAAAGACACAGACATAAATCCCCACAAAACAAGATTCTTGCAGGGTCTGTATCTGATAAAGTGACAATTATTGTGAACTGCAGCAAACAATACACTGCCAGCCAAATGCAGTATGCTGACGAAACCTGCCTCTGCTGGGTAACCATGTCAGCAATGTACTTTCATAGATTATAAAGCATGGTTCTGCCCTAACCTTTTTACAGAATCATAGAATAGTTTGGGTCGGAAGGGACCTTTAAAGGTCATCTAGTCCAACCCCCTGCAGTGAGGAGGGACACCTCCCAGTAGACCAGGCTGCCCAGAGCCCTGTTGAATCTGACCTTGGATGTTTTCAGGGATGTGGCATCTCCCACCTCACCGGAAAACCTGTTCTGGTGTTTCACCACCTTCGCTCTAAAAAACTTCTTCCTTATATCTAATCTATGTCGACCCTTTTTTAGTTTAAAACTATTACCCCTGTCCTATTGCAACAGGTGTTGCTAAATGTTTCCATCTTTCTCTTTTCCTTATGACTTTCCTCAGTGTTCTCACTTGGAAGGCTCCTTCAGCCCCTCAGAGGTTACAAAGCTCCTCTGGATTTTCAGCCTGCTAAACGCCCTTGCTGATCTCCTGATCCCCTTAAAAGCTCTGCTCTGATACTTCGGTTTCACCTGTTCTTGAGGCACGGGTGACCAGACCTTCCAGGTGTCCTTCCAGGTCTCACTCTGGCGTTGTGCAGCAGAGTTAAGACTTCCTCACGTCGGTGGGAAGAATTTACTTAACAAGGCCTGTGTTTTTATTTGCCTCTGCACAACTATACCACAACAAACTGTCATGAATGACCTGGCTGTAATACCCCATCTCCTCTCTGGTTATTACCAAGGCATAGCAGGTTCCAGCACGTGTGCCTGCCATTAGTCCCTGGCAAATACAAGATGCTGCACTTTGCAGCACATGACGTCCATCCCATGCTCGAGGCTTCATCACCATGCCTGGTTTACTTTCTGCAGTGAACTACGATTAGTAAACTAATCCTCCAGGTTGTAGCCAAGACCCAAACTGCTGGCAAGAGCAAAGTCAGGAACTTCATTGATCGCATCTCAAAATAATCTCCAAACTTGGAACTTACTTGATACTACCACCAAGGTTTGCCACCTTGGTCTTCACGGTGCTTCCTCTTTCAGTCCACTTACCGGATAAACGGGGCAGGCGGTTCCCCGTGCCCGCCCCCCCGGGGCACAGGGGCCCGGCCCCGCCCGGCCCGCCCGCGCAGGCGCCGCCGTCCCGGGAGCTGTGGCCGCGCCGGGAAGTTGCTCTGGGTGTGCCCGCGCCGCTCCCGCCATGTCGGGCTCCTCCAACGTGGCGGCCATGAAGAAAGTGGTGCAGCAGCTGCGCCTGGAGGCGAGTGTGACCCGCGTGAAGGTGAGCGCGGAGCCGCGACGGGACGGGACGGGGCGGACGCGCCGCCATTTCACCGCCCTGGGCCCGGCGGGCCGGGGCCGCCCGCTCCGACCTGCCCCGGCCCGCAGACCTTGCTCGGGGCAGAGCGCCCAGGCTTCGCCCTGGGGCTCCGTCGGGGCTGCCCGGCCGGGGCGAGCCCGGGACGGCCGCACAGCCGCGTCCCGTCCGCCGCCGCCCTCCCGGCGCTCGGCCCGTCCGCCCCTCGCTCTCTGCAGCCCCTCGGGGCCCCAGGGCCGCTCCCGGGGCCATGGACGCGTCCCGCGCGCCCCTTCCTGCCCCCGGTCCGGGGAGCGGCGCCTTCCGTCGGGCTCTGGTGAAAAGGCGGCCCGAGTCGGGGCGCACAACAGACTGGCCCGGCCCCAGCGCTGTAAAATGGAGACGTCGCCGCCAGACACACAAAGTACATTGAACTCGTGCCGTGCCGGGGTGAGACACGGCCCGTAACACCAGGGGAACTCTGGGCAAACTGCAGATACGACATACCAGTAAAAGATGCTACTTTTTGAAACTTTGGTCGTTCTGTTTTATGAGTTCAGAGTTACAGCAAAGAAAAGCAAGACAAAGAGTTTTTTACTGGTCTGTTTTTAGGAAGGTACAGCCTGCCAAAACCCCCATACGCTATATCTCATCATAAGGACGGCTTTCCAGGGGAGGACGAAATGCCAGTTCAGTCGAGCATGTGAAACTCTAGGCTGTATTTTAAAATTATTTATGCTAGAACAAGGATCTTCATCTGTTTAATAAAGCCATCTCCAAGACGTTGCTTATCTGTCACCCTTTGTGCTCAGAAGTTTAAAATGAAAATTAAACACAGATTGATTCTTACTCTTATATTCCTCAATTTCTTGCCTTTAAGAAACAAACAAAAAAAATTACAATAAAATGGTTGCATAAAAATCTACATAAGAATTGCTTATACTTTTCAATGTAGTTACATCCTCTGTAAAGAGAGTTCAGTGAATTCTAACACCACCTGTTATTTTGACTAGGTTTCTCAGGCTGCCGCTGACTTGAAGCAATTCTGCCTGCAGAATGCGCAACATGATCCCCTGCTGACAGGAGTATCATCAAGTACGAATCCATTCAGACCCCAGAAAGTTTGTTCTTTTTTGTAATTATGTGAACTACTTCAGTGTCTTTCAGTGGTAAGTTCTTGAATTACAATTCATAAACTCTTTTGTCATTAAAAATAGCTGCCTTTAAATGAGACAGCCTTTATGAAAGGCACTCAGAAAAGACATCTGACTTAGGCAGCTGGTGTTGGTATAGATCCCCGTTTTGGGCCCCCTCCTCCCCTGTTCTGGTCACAGCTCTGTACTGGACACATGCTGCTCGTAAGTATTACGAGTAGCACTTTGCTGTCAGAGCTTCTGCCAGTTTCTGTTGCTGTAGCAAAGTAGTGGGGCCACCTACTACTAAGCGGCTCCTTGGACTAACCTGGCTGTATAGGAATTCTACTCTCCGTAAGGGTATTATTTCCCTTTTCTCACATAGGATTAATCACCTGACAGCATATTTGGTGAAACCTGATTGTGGCAGATAAAGCAGACTTCAGTTCTTAAACTTTTAAAAACACTTCCAAGGACAGATTAGTGGTGGTCCCCAAGAAGAGCACTGACTCCTATGGGGGGGATGAAGTGCCTTCCAAGCCAAGAGAAAAAAGTATGTAGTCCAAGAACGGTAGCAAGGCCCATACTCTACTCAAAAAAACTACATGGGTAGCAGTTTAAACAACTAGAAACTATTTGGATTTTCATTCAAAAACTTTCATTAGGTTCATTAGCACTACTGCTATCACCATGGAGACTACTCACTCATCTGGCATTCCCTAAGAATTCTGGTGATTAGATTTTAGGCTAACCTCTTTAGAAGGGTGAGCTTTAGATCCACAGTAGTCCCACCAAAACTCTTGAGAATCACAATAACTTAATTATTTTGACCACAGTAAATGCATGATAATTTTATCGTGTTCCCCTTTCCCACTGCCCCTTGACTTGGATCTGTTGGGGATGAGAGCATAGGTATTATTTCAAAGCACCCAATACACAGTAGTTAACTGTAGATCACAATCCTTAGAAATCTCATAGCAACTCAACCTTGAAAAATTCTGCTTTTGTAGTTGACTTACATCACCCAAAGAACTGTAGTTTTCTAGATTTAAGTGTTAATAGGCAGCTTTATAGAAAGGTGACCACAGTCAAACTAAATTGTTAACTGATCTCCCCTCAAACAGACTGTGGAAAGCTTCCAGAAAGTTTGTATTAGCATGAATCACCTCATTTAAAGACCAGAGTAGTAACAGTATAGAAGTTGATGCTTCCCACATTCTTTTGAGCAGTGAATTACAGCAGTGTCACTGAAATGTGCTTTGGAGTTCTTGTAGCTTTTAAGGTTACTTCTATTGTGAATTTTGCCAACTACTCTTATGTAAAAATATTCTTGTACACTGATTTGTGATCACACTACTGTAGCTTCATCTACAAACAGTAATGCAAGGAAGAAATCAGATTATCTGTAAGCATTACAGATTGATAATTTATAAAAAGCCAAATAAACTGTACTTAATCAGTGACACATATAGTTCCCCATCGAGGTCTGCCAAGGTCTAGTAGTTCCTGGGTGTGGATGTCAGGAAATAATGTTTCCTCTGTCTCTAACACATATGTACGTACACAGGGCATAAAAGGCTTAATATTTTCTTTCTCAGTTACAGCCTTTGGAATGGAACACTTGTTTCTGTTTTAGTTACACTACCTATATGTAAAATTCCTTTACTTTGCTGTATCTCCTGCAGGACTTCCTGAAGAGAGGGGGTTTCTTAGTTGTAATTCCTGGTGTTTTCTCGATGAGCCAATGGCGTTCATGTTTGCACAGTCAGCACCACCTCACTGAAGAGGAAGTGTAGTTTGTTAGTTACACAGCACACTCCCTGCTTTGCGGAGTAGGTGCTTGATGTTTTAGTGCGCACAAAGTGACGGGGAACAATTTTTTCTGTTCTTCCACCTAGTAGTTTGGCTGCCTGGAGAAACTAAGCTTCAGTTCTTTTGTAACAGTTTTGATTATCTTACTGTACTTTTGGGGGTAGTTTCATGGTTTTAAAAGTTTATTGTTTAAACTAATGTTTTATAAAAGAGCTGTAGAAAAAGAGGATTTTTTTCCTTAATAGCTGTCCATGGCATACTCTGAAGAAATTAGAAATAGAGTTGCTTCATTTAGCACTGATACCTGTCTAACTAGATTTTGGTTTTGTTTTTCAGATCTTTTACCATCTTCTCCTACTTGCTGATGTGTGTATGAGCAGAATGCCTCAAGGAGCAGCCTGGTTTGAAGTCTGTACAAAAGCTTAGCTTTAACGTGCCAAATCTAACTCTACAAGTGCTACTGTCGTCAAACCTCTTACCATCTACCTCTCCAAATGAACTGTATGCTAGTTCCGTATTTCTGTTTCATAAGGGAATCAGTTTTATATGCCAAGCAAAAAATAAAAGTGTCTTTACTTAGTCTGGTCTTGAAATTACTGTAAGACATTGATTAACTTTTGGATGTGGCGACACCTCACCAGTCACCGCATCCCTCTGCAGCAGCTGGAGAGCAGATAGAGGAGTGTCTAAATATTTTGTGCTGCTGCAAGTCTGCCTGGGGCTAATAGTTGTACAGAACAATGAGGCTTCAGCAGTACTATACTTAGAAGCATAACAGAAATAGAACAGAAAAAAATTTTTGACTGCTAATTTGTAATTCAGCTATACAGCTGTGCCGTATCACAGACACTGAATAAAGACAAAGAGTAAATTATCTTTTATCTTAATGAGTAATTCTACCCTAGTAGATGACTTACTCTGTGAGCCATCTTATTCATTAAGTAATTAAAAAAAAGCACTTACAGCTGCACATGAAAAGAAAGTAACTCAAAGAAAACTTGGCTTTTTAGCTGCCAGTGAATGTGCCAACTTAAGGCAAAACTAGTTTATTTGCAGGTAATAGCAGCTCAAGTATAGCTATGATGCTGAAGAAGCATTTTTAAAATTTTAATGGGGAAAATCCTGCTTAGACACCTCACACGTTCACTGAGCAGCATTTTTAGATGAGATAGCTTTATGTACTTCCTCTAAGGGGGTTTTACAAATTCTTTCCCATCTGTCTTTGTTTCTTTTCAGCTGCTCTGGGTATATACACCTCTTGTCAATATGATATTTACAAAAGAGATACCTGTTGAGTCAAGCATATTATTTTTGTAACTTCAGCAACGTGGCTATTTTATGCAAGATGTTAATGAAATAAAATACCATGGACTTCCTGGATTGCAAACTGCCTTCTCAATGTTCTCTAGATAGGAGAACATTCTTGGAAAACTATCACCATACTGTCAGGGAACAGCATACTGTAAGTTAGAAAGAGGTTTAAAACATTTGTCTCTTACCTGTTAATTGAAGATGTCTGGGTTAACAGAGAAAAATCAAAACAGAACTGTAAAACTAGAAATACTTTATTTTGAGAATTTCTCTAACTGACGTATCTGCTGTCTTTGATGTTGTGAAGCATAATCTACTTCTACAGCACAGCAGCAATCATGGCAAACCTTCAGTGATAGCTAAATTACAGGCTGCTCAAACATTGCCATGTTTTTCCTGCTAAACTGGAAAAAGTCATTGTCCTTGTCATGTTGACTCCAAACAGGAAGAAAGACACATCCTACTTGATCTGCTGCTGTAGAAAGTGTTATTGTTTGCAGTTTGTCTTTCTGCAGACAGATACTGTTCAGTATCATTATCATTAGAAGTCTGAAATCATCCATAGTTGAGAGCAGCTGCTGTATTCCTGGTCACCAGCAATTGGCAGATTTCACTTATAAGTGGAATTTTCTTCTACTTGTGTCCATTTCTCTACGCTAAAATTTAAAAGAAAAGTTGTTTACCAACAAATTCATGCAACAGGATACAAACAAGGATGATCACTCCAGCTTATAGCAGGATAGGCAGTGAAATGTGTCAGTTACAGTGCAGTTGCAAATAAGTAGTCATGGTATATTCACCATCCTTTCTATTTTTACTTTTGACTTGCAATACAGCAGAATGTTTCTGCTTTGTCTATTTTGAGAAATAAAGCTCTAAATATTTCAGTTAGACACTTCTGTATTGACAACTGCATTTATACTGCTTTTCTAGGACAAGATTTATGGTTAGATTTCATGTCAGATTTATTCTATCCAAGCAGGATGATTATCATTACTTAGACATACCTTATGAATCCACTCATATTCTCCAAATTTGGAATCAAAAGTTCCTTTTTGAAGTGACCTCAGCTTTAACGTAAAACGTGGTCCAAGTTCTTGAATTCCCACTTTCTTTTCACTCTTGAATATATATCTTGGGGAAGAAAAGAATTAAAATTAGGAATCAAGTTACAAGAGTACTCCCTCTCATTTGTAAATGAGTTTTGTGGAAAACATCACCTGTGGAATCTGAAAAAGATGTAGTCTCGCTGGTTGTGAAATGTAGCTACTTGTCTTCCAATGAACTGAGGATCATGCGGGAAGAGAGAAGCAAACATGCGGCCAAGGGAATGGCCGAGTCGCGTTGTGAAATTGTTCAGGATCACTTCGGGGACGTGCTCTGTGGGCTCTTTGCCTTTTCGCTGCAGTGAAAGAAGAATGCAAAGAACAGATGGAATGCAAAAGGATTTTAATGTATTATCACAGTAGAGTTTGACATAGGAAGACGAGAGGGCTGATAACATGCCCTAATCATTTTTTCAAACACAACTGAAATTCATAAACAAGTAAAGGAGCAGCTGGTAACATAAGATTCTTTGGTTCAACGATATAAATTAAATGAAAAAGCACAAATAATTTTACATTTCCTCTCTCCTGCGCAAATTTCTACTCTTGGCTGAACCGGGTGTAGCAAATAGTGCAGTCTACCTGTCAGAGGAATATTCCCTCTCTACTAATACCAACTAAGAGCATTTTACTGCAAATTATTTAGGGCTAAGTAAGCAGTATTTACTACAGAAGAAGTGACAGAGCTATAAGAATAAGAAGTAGTTCCTAGTCTTGAAAAAATCCTACATCTATTGAAACCTTTTCTACTGCTGATTTTTATATACCCTATTGTCTGCATGCTATACATGGGGTATTCCCTATTGATGTAGGGAATTTTAGCTAAAATTGTAGCTGCTATTTATCAGCATGATTATAAAAATACATGGCAGACAGTTACAGAAGTTCAGCAAATAACCTCAAAAATGGAAGTAGAATACACTAGTCCTTAAACCCGTTAGTTTACAAAAAAACCACTTTTAACAAGATCGGCTGAATCATACAAAAGTGCAGTTTTGATAGTTCAAGTAGACTGAATGCATTCATCATTAAGCAACAGACTGTCCATTTCTCAAAATTTTTTGGAGTCTCACCTTTATTTCTTTGCGTAAACGCACACTACTCATTCTAAAATGAGCAGTTGGACCATCAGGCAGATGACTTAAAACAAGACCGTCTGTGCACCAAGTTAAAAAAAAAAGGATGGTAAAATTCAACATGTAATTTACAGAGGAACATTTTATGCAAAATGCAACATTAGAGTATTATATCCATAATCCATGCCCAATTTACAAGGTTTTGTTATATTTTCAAACATACATTCACAGACTAGATAACTAGTGTTCTAAGTATGTCCATTAAATTATGTTTCAATAGCTAACAAGAGTTATCCTCTATCACTTTCCCAGTTATTAATTGGTAATGTTTCATCTAGTCAGCAAAATGAAATGAAACTTCCTGGTCAGAAAAACTTGTTAATTAATCAAACCATTAAATTTACTAAAATAATAACAATGGTTATCCACGCATTACAGACTAAAAGAAAATAAAAAGCCAACCTATCTACACACTTTCTTTAATAATTCCAAGTTCCATAAGCCATTAGATAGTCAGGGTGGCACAGTGATTTTTAACTCTCTAGTTTGCACAGTAAAAAGAAAACAGCATAGAGTTATCTCTGATGCACTCTACAGAATTTTTTTCTTTCCTCAATAAATAGACAAAAGGTTACTTGGTATTTTGCGATCTTCATTAATGACAATTAAATCCGTGAAGTCCCTTGCAATACACTGTGGAATAATTCTTTTCAAAGCCAGTCCTCTTCGATAGTAGACATGTGAGTTGGGTATAACAGTAGCCAGCTGTTCACAGAATCTCACTGTTCTCTGCAAAACAGGTGAATTAAATTGCAGAGTGGTAAATTCAGTGACAAATTCAATTATTAGGGGAATGAAAGGTTGCTCATTTTAACTACCATCCTTGAGGATACATTACTTCCAGTATCTCCATAAATGCTTGAAGATAAGTTATTAAACTACTTCATTCAATTAGTGGAAAAACATTCATTTGCAGTAAAGACTGCAGCACACCAGCACTTGTTTTTTTTTTAAGGACTCTTTTTTTCTTCCCTCAATCATAGAAAAGCAGGAAAATTTCAAAAGCATAACTTCCAAACTCATTACTTATTAAGGACACAAAGTTCACAGCATTTCAAAGTACAGTATGACTATTTCTTCAGGAACTGAAGATGTCTGTGGTTTTGGATAAATTCTCTGAGGTGTACTTTTTCTTCTATTTTTAAAGCATGTTTTTTTACGATTTTCACAAACATCAGTAATTTCTCCAGCTAGGCAATGTAGATCATGTCAATACAAGAACATATGCATGAGGTTGTTTTTTATTATGAAGGAAACAAAACACTACTAGAGAAGCCAACAGATTACATACATATATACAAGGTTATTGATAATCACTGAGTGAAACAACTGAAAAAAATCCACCATGAATGCTACTATTTTCAGCTTTATTTTATCAATCACAGTATAAAAACCTTGGTATCTTATAACCACTTGACTGCTCATAACTTTCCAAGTAAAACACATACCCCACGAGGTCGGTCTGATGTTGTGATAAGAATCTTGGGAACTGTCTGTCTGTTGAAATATGGTGCAAATTCATCAGTTGCTTCATCAAAAGCAACCTGGAAGAACAGAAGTCTTGTTATTCCACCATGTACAAAATAACTGAAGAACAATTATTCAATCTGATGTAAGTTTCAATTCACAAGATCTATTCGTAATTAATCATCCCAAGGCATGTGGTTTTTACATTTTTAAGAATCCAGTGTGATGAACATGGGCAGCTCTTACTATCAATACCAGTAATGCAAAAGGCAATTATTTAACACAGACAATGAAAGAATGACATCACCTCTTAGTGAGGCCATCATGTGTATAAAGTAATTCATCAACACATTAACAGGAGAGCGCTGAATATTCAGTTTCATCAATCCAGTTTATGTCCCTTCTTAGAAAAAAAACATTTAACTTAATAGTACATGCAGAAATTAAAGCAGTTACCTCTTCATCATTGGGATCTACAGTGGTTTCGTCATACACTCGCTGATTTTCAATAGTCTTTGGTATGGGTTTTGGAGGTGCCTAAAATACATAAGTTTATTAACATAACACGTTCACGTAATTATTAAGTATATTGCAAATACCACATTCATACTACCATGATATTGTGTATATTTCTACACAGAACTGAAGTATTATTTATTTTATGCCACTTTTAGAAAAAGACGTTGCAACATCACTTTGATTAAAAATATGCACAGGTATTGGGACATCAGAGAGCATCACATGGAGGAGAAGCATCACCAGAACAGTAGCAATGCTTAACTTCAGTCTAATTAAGAAACAAAGTTACAAAAACCCCCTGAAAAAATAGGAGAACTTTCTATTCCCTTTTCTTCCATGGAAGAAAAGAGCTCTACTTTCAACATAACACTTTTTAACCTTGACATCTACAATTTAATGACCAACAGCCTATAATGTTTACCCCGTTAACTTACACTACTCTTGTGAGACTACTATAATACAGAAACTCACATCTGACTGTCTTCAACCAGGTCAGTAAAGGAAGCAAAACCCTTGTTCATGGCTAGGCTTGGAATCCAGCAGACAACTGGTCTGGGCATGGTTTGGTCAGATCTGATTGTTTTAATTTATATAGAAATTACTATCAGAGTATAATTCCTAATAGCATCAACACAAATGCCATAGCAATCACAGCAGACAGAGATGACTTTTCAGGAAGGGCCTTCTTTTATGCCATTAGCTTAAAACTCACCCTGCCTGATTACAGCATCTTTAACACAGTAGAAACAATATTTCTTAGCTAATTGATACCTCTGCTAGACAATAGCATTTCTGAAGGCTACCACAGCCAGCAACCACAGGGATGATAGAATTACTGAATGGTTTGGGTTGGAAAGGACCTTTAAAGGACATCCAGCCTCCCCCTGCAGTGAGCACAGGAACGTCTTCAACCAGATAGGTTGCTCCGAGTCCCATCCAACGGGACCTTGAATGTTTCCAGAGATGGGGCATCCACCACCTCTCCGGGCAACCTGCTGCAGTGTTTCACACCCTCACTGTAATCGCTGCTCCGTTTCACTGAAGTCTGTGGAGATGACGTTCCCCTCACGAAGCTGAGGAGCCCCAGCCCAAGGCTGAGCTGCAGTCCCCAGGCGCGCCGTGCCCGCCCGCGGCGGGGCAGGGCCTGCCGCGCCACCACACCGGCCCGCTGCGGCCGGAGCCCTTACTTTGTCTCCGAGGGCCTCTCGCTCCTTCCTCCTCTTCTTCTTGGCGGCCAGCTTCTCCTGCGGGGAAGGGACAGCGCTCCGTTAGCCAGATCCGCCAGACCCGAGCCTCCCCCGCCGCCCGCTAACAGCCCGCCCCACCTTCCTCTGCTGCTGCTTCCAGCGAAGGAACATGAAGTGCCGGCGCTGCTTGTTCTTGATCTCGGACACGCTGAAGGTGGGCGGGAAGAGCACCCGCTGCTCGGCGGGCGGCCCGCCACGCTCGGCAGGGCCCCCGCCATGCTCCGCCATGGCGCTGCCGCCGGCACCGGCCGACCCCTGACCCTTGGCCTCTGCCCCGCGGGGCGGTGCCGCGCATGCGCTGGGCGGGGCAGCGCGGGGGCCCTGGGGCGGTCCGGGCTGTGAGGGAGCGGTCGCGCGGGGGTCGCAGGAGCGAGGAATATGCGGAGTTGGAAGGGACTCGCAAGGGTCATCGAGTCCAACTCCTGGCCCTGCACAGGACCATCCCCGAGATGGCACTGTGTGCCTGAAAGTATTGTCCAAATGCTTCTTGAACTCCGACAGGCTCGGTGCTGTGCGCACTGCCCTGGGGAGCCTGTTCAGTGCCCAACCACCCTCGGGGGGGAAGAACCTTTTCCTGATACCCAACGTAATCGTCCCCTGACACAGCTTCACGCCATTCCCTCAGGTCCTGTCACAGAAAGATCAGTGCCTGCCCCTCCACTTCCCCTCATCAGGAAGCTGTAGACGGCAATGAGGTGTCCCCTCCGTCTCCTCCAGGCTGAACAAGCCAAGTGACCTCAGCCTCATATATCTTCTCCTCTAGGCCCTTCGCCATCTTCGTAGCTCTCCCTTGAACACTTTCTAGTAGCTTCCTATCCTCCTTATATGAGCTCCTGCCAGTGCTGAGGTGTGGGGTCTGAGTCTCTTCCATCAGGATGGGCAGAGCAGTACAGCAGCAAGCTCAGACCTTTGAAAGAACAATTTGGGGGCAGAGAGGTGTTGGTTGGTTTTAATTTAGTCTAGAATTTAGTTATTTAAATGCAGAAATCCATAGAGATTTTTAAATGCCTGGTGCTGAGTTGCTGCAATAACCTCAATAAATCATGAAAGCCAGCAGTGCTAAAGGTTCCAGGGCTTGCCAGCATCATTCACCTTCCTTCTCTCTCCTCCATCTCTTGGCAGGAACTCATGGGATTTCCTGGATTCCAGATACCAAGATACAAGAACAACCTGAACTTTGCTAGCCACCAGTGCAAAACTGATGAGAGCTGTCCACGGCTGTGCTGACAGGCTGCGATGTAGGCAGGAGTTCTTACCCTCCCCCGTGACCGGAGAGGCCCGAACTTGGGGCACAAGTCTGTGTTGCTCACAGTTCTGGCTAACCACAGCTCTAAAGCAGTTTGATGCAGATGGCCTTAAGCTGAGACAGAGAAGATCCAGATTAGACATTACAAATATTATTTTCACTCTTAGGGTGGTCAAGCACTGGAACAGGTTGCCCAGGGAAGTGGTGGAGCCACTATGCCTGGAGGTGTTCAAGAGGCATCTGGATCTGGCTCTGGGTGATCTGGTTTAGTAGTTTAGGGGTTACAGGGGCAGTGCCAGGTGGTTGGTTGGATGCAGGATGGATGATCTTGAAGGTCTCTTCCAACCTGATGATTCAATGGTTCTGTGATTGTGTCACCCTGAACTGCTTACAGTATTCAAAGCGAGGTCTGCCCAGTGCAGAGCAGAGCGGGACAATCCCCTCCCTCGACCAGCTGACGATGCTGTGCCTGATGCCCCCCAGGACAGGGTTGTCCCTCCTGGCTGCCAGGGCACACTGTGATGGGTTGCTTGGTGTGCCGTGGACATGGCTGGGCCCAGGGCCGGGGTGGCACAGCCTGCTGACCTTCAGGGACCTGCAGGGCCAGGCTCATTGCTCAGCAGGCGGAAAACGTAGAGATAAGATCAAAGTATTTAATAGGAATTATTGCTGCAGTGTAATTTATAATCAGGGTTAACTATCAAAATGGGAAGCTTTGAGCAAACATGACACACTGATGGGTTTACGTGACATTGTGGCCAGCAATGCCTGACCCTGTGCACACATTCCACATTCAGACTTTTGCTCACAGTGACTTAAGCGGTGGGGAGCATCTGCTTAACAGGAACCATAGGGATTTGGATGGTAATGTTCCCAAAAGTTATTTTTATTCCATTAAAATCTGTTGAAACTTGATGTTAAAATGAAACAAGAACTCCTACTGCAAATTAGAGATTCAATTTACATAAAGCTAGAAATGAGGTTTTCTGCTCCTGAGCTGATTGTCCTGCTTAGAGGCGTGCAAACGTTTGTGCACAGCAAAGACCATACTCTGTTTTATAGAAATTGAGTACTCAGGGATTTGGGGGGGGGCTGGGCTAAATTAGAGGCATTTTTAATCTCAGACTACAAAATTCTGAGCCTCAGTGGGACTGATTATTTCCATTTGTCCCAAGGAATTTTTAAAAGCTTGAAGTTATCTACTAATTTTATATACAAATACTATTTTGCCTTACTATGTTTCTCTTACTAGAAAAGTAAAAAGAAATCTGTTACCATAAACATATGAAGATAATGGAAAAACATCTAGAAATAACCAGAACTAGCCAAAGTCTTAAACCTTGTTCTGTCCTATAAATGAATATTGCTCTTCAACTCAACTTGCTTCATTGAGATTACCTCTACTTAACACAGATGTAAATGGAAGATCAAAGGCCTCATTATGCACAACCTGATATTTTTCAGTCCCATTTTTGTCAGGAGAAAATATTTCAGCGATCCTTAGTGCCTTAAGGATAAGTAGTTTCCATGGTAATTGAATTTTGGAGGATTTTGTTGAGAATATGTTAACCAAGGACTTGCTGTAACTTTATCTCTCTAGCTGATTCAGATGTCAGAGATTGCAAGGGTGTCTCTCAAAGTCATTAGTAAAGATTTTCATCACTGCTGTTAGCAGAGCACACAGGGAGTTCTGTGTTGTTTGTAGTTCCAATTTGCAATGGTGTTTTTGTTGGGATCACTGAGTTCTTACATGTGGAAAAAACACATTATCTTTTCTCCCTCCCAGCAAGAGGGAAGACAACCTCCTAATATTATTCAAATACTTTTCTTTCAAGGACTCACAGGAACAAAATAATGATACACAAAAATACAAGAACTTCCTAAGGCAGGGGAGGAGCAATAAAATACACCAGAAACACATTGTGGACTTGGTAGAGATCACTGACAAGGTACAATTACAACTTCAATGGAAGGCCCAACTAATAAATGCATGCATAGTATTAGTTTAATTTTTTCATAGGAATTCCAGAGTCTTTTGCTTGTTTTAGCTATGAACTCTGTTCTGTGCAAATAACATTTTAACCAGGATACTCTTATTTTACAACTTACATAGCATGCTCTGTTGGGTTTTTTTTGTGCAGTGAAGAAAGGATAATATGGTCTCACTGGGGTGGAATGGCCAGTGGTGGGAGACACTCCCTGTGGCAGGGGAATCTGTCTTTGAGCCCACATCTCTTCAGCTGAGAATAGAGCTGGACATGGGCCCACCACAATATGCTGTCCTATGAAATATGAACATCTATACCATCACTTTTTGAGAGAAACCCTGCAATTGTATTTTGTAGAGATCCTAGTCCCATGATGCTTGGTATGTGATACTGTACCAAGCCATCTGTTATCTCTACTGTAGAAAAGCCTCTTGTTTACTCAGCTAGGCGTAAGCAAAAAATAAATGCTAAACTGCTTAGCTCTTTCCAGACTGTTCCCAGACTTAGGCATACCCAGAGCTGTTTCTCCAGGGGTGCATTTCATAGGGGAGCAAAGTAAAATTACAAGGTGCCTACACAGGAACTGCGTGAGTAGTTTTCAGGATCATCTGCTTGAGACTTGCAGGCTTGCATTCCTTAGTGGATCTTGGTTACAGTCTTTTAATTTCAGTGTTTTCAGTCACCCAGGGCAATCTCTCTAATGCATAAAATGGGTATCATGCATGATAAAGTTGGGTATTATTTAATGTTTAGAATTAACACTAGATCTTACTACGTGCTCTCAATGCCTGTCCTCATCCCATTACTTAACACAAAAAAAAATTATTATTTTCATATGCTTTTCTGGGTTACTCTTGTTTACAGTACCTGAGCTGTGTACAAACATTAAGGTGCTTATTGGAAAGAAGGCATGATGTCCATTATATGGATGAGAAAATTAAACCATTTTGTCAAAACAAAATTTATTAAACATATCTATGAATTTAGAATGCCCAGTGTAAGATACCCAGAGGTTATTTGGTGAATATTTAGCACTATGCATTTAAACCACAACTATATTCAATTAGGTTCACAATTAATGTCACCATGCTCAGGATCATTCTAGATACCAGATTCCACATATCTCAAGTTCACCACCCAGCAAATGAGAAATGCGGACTGAGTGTCCAAAAAAGTTAATTTTGCTATGGCTGAATAAGGACCAAATGAAATTTTCTTAGTTTTCATTCTGTAATGCTTTTGCTTTAGAGAATTTCTTTACAATCTTCATGCTTTTGTGTAAAAAGTCCTAGGCTTAAGAAACAAAACAATGTTAAAAAAAACCAACAAAGGCCCCTCTGAGTGGCAGTTTTATCTTCCAGACTATTGACATCCATGTCCCCCAAAGGTATCATTCCTAAATGTGCTGAGAGTGCACTCTGTTACCTTGTCTAGGCCATTAATAAGGACAGTAAGAGTTTTGGCCTCTGTATGGGTCCCTGAGGAACACCAGTAGTAACCAGCCACCTTTTTGTGTGAACTCAGAACTGCTGATCAACACCCATTTTACTGCACAGCCCATCCATCTACCTTGTACATTTTTCCACTGCATATTTCTCCAAATTGACTGTAAGGGCACCGTGGGAGTCCATGTTGAAGGCCTCCCTAAAGTCAAGGTAAACAGCAAGCACTGCTCTTCCTCCTCTGTTGAGCCAGTCTTCCCATCAAAGGTTTGCCCTTGGTAAAGCCACATTACACCGTCTGTTCTCAATCACCTTTGTGTATCTCAGGTGCTAGGAAATGTCTTCCAGGAGTATTTGCTCCAGAGTCATCCTGGGGAAAGGGGTGAGACTGGCAGACCTGCAGTTCTCTGGGTCTCTCATCCTGCCCTTCTTGAAGGTGCAGCAGTTCAGCCTGGTGTACCCTCTTGCTGTACCCTCTTGCTGTACCATGCAAAGAGCAGTAATCAGTGATGCATTCAAATGTCTGTGTCAAACATCTCAGAACGTGTGTCTATGTGCATGTGGGAAAGAAAAAGAAGCAAAGCTTTTGGAAGCCCGACAGAGCAAGACTTAAATAAGCTCAGGAAAAATGAAGCAAAGGAGAGCATTTCAAAAAAGAAGGCATTTTACACGGTATTCTTGCAAAAAACCCTTGCAAATGTATTATTTAAAAACTATGGAAATTCCCTAGTCTGCTACATATGACTGTTGAGTTTAAAAAATTATTTCACAGTTGCTTTATGTACGGATGTCAACACAGTAGTAACCATGTAGTTATAACCGACATTACAATAGCTTCTTCCCACAGGATTTATCAAGATGGCACAGCTGGCCATTATCTTAAACTGATAACCAGATCAGCCTTGTTAATACTGGGTGTTTGATTTACTACAAGTCTGTCAGCACTTCTGGTTAGTTAGTAGATTATAACTACTAGATAATGCATTAATTGTATATTAGCTGGGGAAAAAAATATAATGGAGGTTGCTGGAGTTTCAAGTGCCTAGTGCAGAAAACAGGAATACTTCCCCAAATAGAAATTCTATGAACAACAAAATTGTAATTTGATACATTACACTTTCTCAGAAGTTTATCCAATAGCTACCCATGGCAAAGTACTGAAGAAGCATCTACTGTTTCCAGCCTGGTATTTTGCTGAATTCCTTGTGCTGCTTCTGAGGTCACTGTCCTTTTCCAAAGAACTGTCCTGTAAAAGGGACAATGGCAACATTTCATCAATGATTTGGGTATGCAGAAAAACTTGTGTTTCTTGAGGGGTGTGGTTCTCTTTGTAGGAAGTGATGCTTGTATCTCTCTGCTGATGGCAATAAAAAATAGCTTGAGCAGCCTTAGTAAAACATTCCTTCACATAGGGAAAAAGAAGGAGTTTATCCAAGATTAGAGTATGACTCATTTCTAGCCAGATATTTTTCAGAATATGCTACTTTGTGTTTTCATTTTATTTATTAAATTTCTGTTACTTTACATTAGGACATATTTGTACAGTAGTGGAATAATTTTGCTGAAATAAATAGAACTTGGTATAGCAAATAATTTTGTTTCTTTTTCTGCATGCAAGTTGCCCCAAAATATATAAGAATTTTCTCCTTGATCAAAATTAATGCAACACAATTTGCCTGTGCTACTAAAGGTACTAAAAAAGTATAACTATTTTGTTACAAAGTAAAAGGTGTCAAGTGAAACTGTTGTTCCCCTTGCAGATCACTCTTAACTTCGTGGTATCAACATATATGTTATCAAGAATAAGCAAAATATATTGCTTAAATATTTTAACACATTTCAGTGATAAGGAATTAGTCCACAGTACTAGTACATCTTTGGAAAGGTGAGCTACCTTGAACAATGTGTATTTTAGTATAGCTAAGTGCAGGCTAATATTGCTAGGAAAGAAAAACGTAGTTTGGCTATTTGATGGAGGGCTGCACTATGAAAAGCAGCAATAGAGAAAAGCAAGTAAGAACACACAGCAATGCCATCCATGTGGATCCACGTGGAGAGCACTGTAGCAGTAGGGGTTGGCTGGTGGAGCAGCATGTCCTGATACCGAGACAAAAACTGAGAACCTGGTTAACCAGTCTATGGTTGCTTTGTGATCTAGAAACCCTTCTTACAGGGGCTTCAAAACCTTAATCTCGAGCCCATCAATGAATTACATAAGCACTAACTCATCTTGAATTACATAAATAAAGAGAATAATCATAGAAATCTTCAGTTTAGAAGACAAATCTTTTAAAAGATGTAGTGTTGAAAGCTGAGCCATTTTTTGATTACAAAACAAAACCAAAACATAGAGAGAACACCTTGGACTAACTAAGCCATGGAAAAAAATAAATTGATAGGCCTGGGAAGTATTTCTTGCCACTTGAAATCTTTAAGAAGGTGGATTGTTTTTCCAAAGGAAGTGTTCTATCTCCACCAGAAATGCTGTAGATATCACTTGATCTAATTGCCACCTGTACCCTGCAAAAGGTCAGGCTGGAGACTCATGGTGCTTTCTCCTGGCCTGAAAACCTGTGATGCTATGAAACCTCAAAATGGAGTAAAAAACCCTTTCAAGTGTTTTATAAGAATTTTAGAATAACTGCCATAATATTCAGATGGTATGGGATTGAACATTGCAATGAATGGACTTTTAAAATAATTTAACAGGCATTTTTAGCTACATTACAGGTTTGGTTTTTTTCCTGTTTGCATCACTAGATTTTGATGAATAGTCACTAGAATTGCAGAATCTCTTCTATTTAAGGCTACCCAGCCCTTTTCCCCAATAAGATTCTGTTTCTTTACTGGTTTATCAAATCTTTAAGACTGGTATTTCAGTGCTGGGTGTTCATGGTAAATTTCTGGAAAGACTATTTTTGCATTTAGCAGTAATTATAAACAACATCAAAAGCAAAATGACTAAAGCTAATAAAAACAAATGCTAACGCAAGAAGTGGTTCTAAAATGTTAGACAGACTGGTAGGATAACTTGGAGATTTACCAGGAGATTTCTTTCTCTTTTATATTATAAACTCTCAGTAATAGAACTTTTTTTCTTATGTGCTGATAAAATATTATGGACATTTTTAAGTGCTAATCACAAAATAACAAAGATAACACACAACATAAGGCATTTAGCTAGTAACATATAATCCCAGTGTCAGATAAACTTTTTTTCCAGCATGCATATGTAGCTCTTATTAATGAAACTCAAGCTGCACCTAATTACTACTAACAGAAGAACACCAGCGTTTACCTCCCACACACAGAGCCACACCTCGCCCTCCAGGAAATCCAGAGAGCTTCCGAAGAATTATTCGTAGCTGTGGCCTAGATTTCAGTCTCTTTGGGATCATTTTTCTGTAGAAGCTTGTCAGAGCCAATCCTGTCTGGTGCACAGGGTTTGACTGAACAAAGAAATTAAACTCATAGTGAAATCTGCTCTTAAGTTAGACCTTTTATCACAGGATCTCTTTTGCTTGGTCTGCATGGTTCAACCAGTTTGGTGCTTTACCCAACACAGAGTGATGCTGAAGACAATCTTTGTTCCCTGCAGTAGGAGACAGAGGACAGAATCAAAAGCACCATTTCAGTAAAAGTAACTGTACAAATTGACAGGGAAGAATTAGCTAAATTGATTAGCTAAAATATTTCTTTTGTCTGTATTTCCAAATTGATCATATTTTTCTCCTGTCTGGGAAAATACTTTATTTCCTAAATTTGTGTGGGATTATTTATGAAAGAGAAGGTATGGCATGGTTACCTTTGGCAGGAGAGAGTTAGGCTTCAAGCTCTGCTTTCTTATTGAACCAGAAGAGTTTTAAATACATCTGGAAAGAAATTACAGCATTCAATCCAGTACTGGGATTGTATCCATCAGCTGACAATGCATCTGGCCATGGCCTTTGCAATTCAGCCTCCCATGGAAATGTGCAGTACTGTAGTGCCAATATGGGATTCAGGAGATCTGTCCTGTCCTCAGTTTCTTTCTTCACAAATACTTCATGGTAACTCTGATACATCCCTTTGTGCCTTATTCTCCTACAAAATTTGTGTGAAAGCATTTTTGCTTTATACAAATAAATAAGCAGAACATATGTTCTAGAAAGAACAAGGGCCCAGTAAATCTCTTAGGGAGTCTTCTGCTGGGAAGCAAAGTCTCTGAAAAGCAACTAGAGACTAACAGACCCCAATTCCTATTCTCTGATGTGGTGACTAAAACAGGGAAGCCAACTCTTGATTGCCCAAGCAAGTAAATATTGAGAAAGAATAGAGAGATTTATACTTCATCTGTATCTGGCACCAATGCAAGGAAAAGTGGAATGTTGTAATGGGGTTTGGGTCCTAAATTCAAATAAAGTGATGAAAAATTAGAAGGATTTCATAGGATAGAGATGAGACACGATTAAGAGATACTCTCCTTCTAATGTGGGGCTCAAAGAGTTCCATCTATTTAGCTCATCAAATAGAAGGTTAATAGGGGCCCTTTATGTACCATTTTGTGTTGTAAACATCCGTTTAAAAATCCATGCCTTAGCTCTGGGAGACAAAGATCCCAGACCTGCAACCTTAATTTATCGTTACCTCTAATTAATCATTGAGATTGTTACCAAGAATTATGGTAACTTTTCTGTTGATATTTATTTCAACATGTATGTTTCTCCTTCAAAATGATACAATCTAGTTCAGACAGGAATGAGTTCAGGAAAATCTGCTCTCCATTATACCGGAAGTCAGACTAGAAGATCACACACGT
The DNA here is from genome assembly GCF_025592945.1 of Manacus candei. Lineage (NCBI taxonomy): Eukaryota > Metazoa > Chordata > Aves > Passeriformes > Pipridae > Manacus > Manacus candei. The sequence goes on from NW_026138092.1 coordinate 275,851, forward strand.
AACATCAGGCTTTCTAATCTGCTAATTAAATAGTTTACATAAATTCAGTTTAATCGGTTCTATGTTTGTTTGTAAACAGTATTTTAATATTTCATGTTTGACTGCAGCCTCACCTAATCTCAATTATTTCTTACTGTATTTGTGTGGTGGAACCTTGTCATCCTACAAGCACCTCCATGTTTTTCCTTAAGGGTGGCATCATTAGCTTGTTACACAACGTGCAAGGCTGATATTGTGGATATGATGCCAACCACAAAATCATTGAGAGATGGAGTGATGGCGTTGCTGGAGATACCAACAAAACTGCTCTGGATCCTGCACACAAGTTATTTATCAATAGCAAGTTCTGTTGTACTTTTTTTAAAGCTTAAGTAGAATATACTGCTCAGATGATTGTAGTCTCTTCGCAGGCCTCTGTCAAGGATTATTAGCATGTCATTCCAGATTTTTTTTTTTTTTAACAACTAAATGTATAAGTTTCCAGGCTTTTATCCAGGCTGAGGCTGGTATTTAAAATTTTGTTCTCACTTGTTCTTTCAGCTAGACGTATCAAATTTCTGTCACAGAATTAAGTTCTGGGAAACTCCTGTGACAGAATTAAGTTCTGGGATGGAGCTGGATAATGAGCAATAAATAAAACCAGAAGACTACACACTTAATATAAAGGATTAAAAGCCAGCAAACCCTCTACATATTATCTGAGAAAGCTGCAGATTTTATACACAAAAAAAAAAGATGGTCCAGTTGTAAAGGATAGTCATACACAGGCCAAATCAAAGTTTTACAGGCAAATGTAGTTCTATACTTCCTCACTTTTGAATACTTTATTTCACAGTACTAGAGTTCTTCAGGTGTAAGTTTCTCTTCATAAGTAGTATGTTCATACAGCCATATGCAAGACTTACAGTTATGCTATCTGGGACACAGTGCTATGGGAGTTTAAAGTACTCCCTCTGGGAGTATCCAAAACAGAAAATTCAAAGCATAAACAGATACAAACCTGTATCAGCAGTAAAAGAAATAGCATGGGTGGTTTTCTTTAAGAACAAAAGCATGCATTCTAATTGAGAACATTAGCTAACAGTGTCTACATGTGAAATACTTTTAAAGGCTGTGCCTTTGAATGTATTAGGTCCAATTTCCAAGGCTGTTGAGAACTTGCCAACTGCATAATTTTCATTTCTAATTATGAAAGATTACTGTCAGAAAAGCTGACTTTCCTTTTTGAAGCCAAATCCTGAGAAGGTACCGAAAAACCAGGACTCACCCTGACTATTTCTGATCATCCTTTTACAGTTTCTTCTGTCGGAGTAATGCTTGCAACATAATAACTTTGCTAAAGAGCTTTTGAAAACTGGTCTCTCAAGCTTAGAAAATCTGTGTGAAGAAAGTAATAGTTATCATTCAAACTTGACGCCAAAGTCTAATTATTACTTCAAACACAACAAGAACACAGCAACAGGATTTTTTTTTAATCTCCTTGGTGCACTGCAGTAGCCACACCTACATCCTTTCAGAGGAAATATATTTCTCTTCTCCCGAATACTTTGCACAAATATGTATTAATTTGTACAGTGCATTCATAAATTTATCTAAAGTTTAGCTCTTCTAATTTTTTCTCTGTTGACCTTATTGTCATGCTTTACACAACACTACATTCAATTTCCACTGGACTTACTTCAGATGCTGTTAGCCCTTGAAACTGCCCTTGCCTAGGGAGGACACTGTGCTTATGGTGTAAGTGGTGAGGGCCACGAAGCCACTCGGTTTCACTTTGCCTTTACCACACCAGTTTAACAAAGATAATCGAACCAGTTGTGCTCAATAGTGCTATGTTTAAGTGTCACTTGATCCCACAAAGAGCTGGGCTCATATACCCAGAGATGGGAACCATGAAATACAGATTAGTTTCTTATCTGCGATACTGTGTTTCACCTTTACTGTCCTATCTGTCTAGCTGACGGTCATTTCAGTTGGATTACCAAGCTAAACCCACAAATTCAAATAGCATTTTCGAAGCATATGATTTTGAAAGCAGCCAAACCACATGCTTCACTCCTCACTTCTTTGATTGTAAATGTGCTGATTGTTAACAGTGAGGACGCTGGAATCCAAAGGAATTTAGCATTAAAGAAATACTGCATTTTATTTTAAAAGAAGTATTGAAATCTCAAGTCCTCTGTACCAGCAGGGCCCTGAGCAATGCTAGCTCTCTCAAAAAAACCCAGCTGTATATTTTGACATACAACGTGGGTCTAACTTGCAAAGAGCAAAGGTTTTGAAATTTCCCTATAATTTTCCAGTAGAGGCACAGGCTTCCTTAAGAAATTAAATGTATGGAAAAGATGCATGAACTTCTATTTCATAGTCATATTTGTGGCTTTATTAAAGGTAACTTACTAATCTTACACTAATGTCTTTACACCCAGAGACTGAAAATCATTGCTGTACAGTACACAGACATACTAGCATATGTTAAACATAGTTATTGTAAAGGTGCTTTTCTGAAAGTGTTTGCCATTGCTTTCTTGATACAGCCTGCAATGGTTTGGTGGTGCAGATGCCACATGAAACATCTGAAATAGAATTTGAAATCAGTGGAGAGGACTTAGTTAGGGTACACACTGCCATGGACTGTTTTCCTGAAACACATACCATTCTTTGGAATTTGGTTTATTTGAAAGTCTGTGTTGTCAGACTGATTTTGGTGACCAAGGAATACTGAAGGACAGAGGGGTACTTTTTCTCACAAAGCTAAAATAGTACCATGAGGAACAGATGAACTCACTCATCAAGGGTGTAACAACCTCTCCAGGTTGTACATTACACACGTACAGTGCCTTGACACAGTGTTGCATTATGTGCTCCCAGCAACAGAAGCATAAGGAGTCATCCAAAGGAAAGAGAGGGAAACTAATTCTGCTGTTAGCAGAAGAATGGTATCTCTGCTCTTTTAATTTCTACTTTGCTGTATGGTGCCAGTACCAAAACAAGACCTGCAGAGGTACTCAGGAATGAGTTCCCTCCTCCTGGCTTTCCCACATTCACAGCACTTAGAAAGCAGTGTGCACCCAGAAGATGTTCTTAGTCCTCTAGGGAGATCTTAAATCTCCCTAGAGAAGAAAAGAGTCCTTATATCCACACAGCCCATCTTCCTCAGTTCTAACAACACAAAGTAGGACTGAGGAGATAGAGCTTTCAGCCTTCATTCTGCCAGAGACAGGCCTTGAAAGAGTATCTTGAGTTACTGAGATGCAAAAAAATATACCCCTAAAGGTGGGGGTATCACTTCTTCCTGACTTGGGTACTGAAAGTATAGCCATGAACAAAGAGAGACAGTGTCCACCAAAAGGAAGTTCATCTCTGGCCAGCTCCTGTGTAGTCCTGCCTCAGAGAAGTTCTCTCAAAGAAGCTGCCTGTGCATAAGACCTCTCTGAGGTCTGTCCTAACAGCCACCCTGGCAGTGCTGGGGACAAGGCTGTGGTCAGGCCAAGGAGTGCAACTCCTGCTAGGGACATTTTCATCGTGTCGTGACTATGCTATCACCCTCTAAACACAGTTTGTGTCATAGACTATGGAATTTCAGATTTTACCCTTCAGGTTTTATAGGTGATTCCCATGTCTTTGAAGTTCTGTTCCCACTGAAGATGAAGGCAAATTCCTGCTGATATTAGTGGGGTTAGGATGTGTCCTTGTCTCTGTTTTTGCTGTTATTTCCTTTGTTGCAGCAGACCTATTCCTTTATTAAAGTTTTTGCCTGGGGAAAAAGAAAAGCCATGTTGCTAAATAAATTATGAAATATTTACATTCGTGAAGCCAACCCCTTATGGCTAGCTCCTCCTCTGATATTAACATGACACTTTTTATAGAGCTACAGCTTCTATACTGCCATTATTCCTCTGTGGGACTCAAGACCGGGAGGTGACAAAACAGCCACCATGAGCCAAGTGACAGTAAGTAATACCTGGGAATACTTAATGATTTTGACACTAAGTGCAGTGAGGAACTACTATATTAGACCAGTGGTAGTTTGTTTAGTGCTGGAGAGCAAAGTAGGATCAGAGATGATACTGAAGAAAACACAAAGCTTGGGAGGTTTCTAAATAAAACTTGATTTTTAACCTGACAATAACAGACCATACGTTGTAAATATATCTGTAATAACAATACCCAAAGCAAAGTGTTAAAGGCATCAGTCTTCTTATCTCTGTGTATTTTCTGTTTATTTTCTTTTGTATTTGTATTACTTTTTTTGCCTGCAGTTCTCTCAATACTACAAGAATGAATGCAGCTCACTTCAGCATCACCAGCTGTAATTAAATGATCCGCAGTTACTCCTATGAATGTTTTGCGTCTCTTGTTTTTACTGTATTTTTGTATTGGCTTTAAACCTTCTTTTAAAAGAGTGGTTTAGCATCTTATTCAAATACGTGTGGTTCAAACTGGTTAACTTAGCTTATGAATTTCTCTCACCTACTTTTACCTGTTTAATGCTTTTGACTTTGCCTTACCTCACCTCTCGTAGTTTGGTAACAGAGATGCAGCAACTTCCTCTCGGGTGTTGGTTTGGTTTGTGTTTTTGTACTGCTTGGCTAAGTCACTTCAGTTTATGCCTTTCATTTTAATCTCTGCGGCGTAGCCTGTGGAGACTGTATCTGTAAAATGGATAAATGTTAAGTATCTATCATAGTAAATTAAACATCCTGTAAACTGGATTTTTGCATAGCTAACTCCTAACGTTTCTCTGTCATCACACTCAAGGTCTCTGACCTCCTTGGTGTTGACAATCCTAACGCTCCTTCTGCTCTTCCCTTGCTCTCTCTGTCTTGCTCACCTTCAGTTGTCTTATTCCTTCTTCTCTCTTTTTCCTGCAAACTCTCTTTGCTCCCATTTCTCTGTTTCTTCTCATCTTTTGACAGTAAGAGGAGGGCAAGTTGGTGAGTGGTTGGGGATACAACTGCACAGATTATCCCTATTTGCTGTGCAGAAATTCTTTCATGGTCTTTTTTTGCAAAATATTCCATGCAACATTGTCAGTTCCTTTATTCTCACCTTGACTTTCCTGAAAGAAATATTTGGAGCATTAAGAAAGCAAGAGAGGAAAAGATGCAGATTTCCCTTGCAGAGTGCCCAGGATTTACAAGGTCAGGACGTGAAATGGAGCAGCTTTCAGAGCAGGGGAGGACAGTGGTGCTGACCATACTCATACCAGAGCAAAAATATGTTTTTAAACTGCACTATCGATAGAGAAATCTTGATGTTTGGCTGGCGGAATGTTAGCCCAAAAAGGAACCCTGGGAAAAGGAAGACACAAAAATGCCCTGCAGCTAAATACTCTCACACTTTAGAAAGCCAGAAGTAAGGAACAAAAAGAAAACACTCAGTAACATGGCTTTTAGTAAGCTTTCAGCAAGTTTTGGAATGTAATGGGGAAACTGTGTAATGCTGTAGTGTGATATCCATAATTTACGAGCATTAATACATGTGAAGACAGATTTTTGGATTACTGTATTATGATGCACAACTCTGTGGCTAATTTGCATGCAACATTTCTATGATTAATAAATTAGGCAATGCTAGAACTACTGTACTACAGTGAACCATTTGTAGCAATTGCCTTTACTCTAGCATGCAACATCAAATATTATGCTCTGCTCCTGTAAGCTCTGAATATTTGAATATGGGTTTGCAGTTCCCAAGCTGCAAAGTGATCAAAGGAGGGGAAGAATGTTCCTTACTTTTATCTCTCTTACATCAGAATAGTCAGAATAGTCACCAGACACCTTGGGAAGAAATGTCAAGCAAAGGCAAATGAAAAAAATAAAATCAAAAGGATTTACTAAAATCACTTGAGTAAAAGTGTAACACAGCTATTTATAAAAAGTGAGATATATTTCTCATGTCCTAATGTTTTGTATTTAACAGTTTTAGTAAAATGAACATATCACATATGCATAGAATAGCATATTTGTAATACTGGGATAAATAATTTAAAAACCCTAAAGATAAGCATACAATGGGTCTGCATTAAAAAGTTAGATTATGCTGTCTGAGGCCAAGATCTGAAAGTGCTACAACCGATTTCTGGGTTCACACATAACTTCTTTTACTGCCTTCATGCCAAATTTGTAAGGATTATGAGAAAATTCAGCAGATTAGATCTTTAATCTGGTATATCCAGTCTAAATACAAAAGTGTCAGATACGGCTAAGATACTCAGGGTATCAGGATATCTAGAAAACACTGATGTTGCTACCCCAGGTTGGAATTTCAGATCAGGCTCTCTGCCTTGTACTATGAAGAATTTGTTCCCTACAAGGTGTTTTTTCACACTTAGCCTACCATCAGTTTCTGTTCGTTCTCGTTTTTAAATTCCTGTCTTTTTAAGAAATCTCTTGTGAAATTAAAGAGGTGCATCATATTCTTGCATCACATTCTGAGCACAGTTAGACTGTGGCTTACTGAGCTTTCAGATGACGCTGCCAGCACTACTCTGCCTCCCGACCATTTCACCGCGGGCATAGGCAGCTTACACCTTCTGAAGCAATTGCTATATTAAGTACCCAGTGATGTATCTTTCCCAGAAACTGAAAATAAAGGTATAAAAGAGATTCACACAATACTTTATGGGCGTTAACATATGGGTGTAAGTTTCTCCATGGATAATTATGTGACTATGCTAATAATGCCAAGGATGGTTTGATACATTAAAAACGTTTCTCACAATGATGCTATTGAGCATTTCACTACTGTGTACATTTAAACAAAAGAGAGATGAGAGGCCCATATGTCTTTGTAAAAATAACCTTCTCCATTCATGCTGCAGGGAAGCTGAGGAAGCCCTGTTTGACACAGGCACTTACATTAGATGTGTTTACTGGAAACTTCCCGGTTTTGGGGGGGTTTTTTTGAGAGCAGAAAACTGCCCAAAATGTGCTAAGAGGGGAGCAGTGTGTGTGGTTTGTAAGGACAGCTGGAATATTGGGTGTTACTGACAGTGAAATGATCAAAACCTCCTGATGATCAAATGATCAAAACCTAATTTGTGCAGGACTGCTGTACTTTAAAGTGCCATCATGCACACTTTGAAGCAGACTTTGCTCTGGCTCAGAAGGACGCCTGTGGACCCCTGTGACAAGTCCAGGCACCAGGCTAAGTTAGCACGCCTTGGAGAAGGGAAAACTCAGAAATTTTTCCCAAAGCTTCTTTTGACTTGCTGGCGGGCAGCTACATTGTTCATCACTCCCGTAATGAGAGAGCAGGGTATGTTCAGTCATTGTGGAGACACCAGAAGCAATTCCATCACAAAGGCTGCTCTGTGAAGTGGGCTCAGGCTGCAATGCCTCTGCCTGTGTTACAGTTTACTGTAATTGCCCAGCTGGAATTAAACCTCACACAGTTTAAATATTTAAGCCTTCACTTTTTTTTTTTATGTTTAGCTTTTCTTCAATGTCAAATCCGTTGACCTCTTGCATTAAGTCTGTGTAAAATTGCACTTTCCAACACAGCAAACCACTGCCCTACTGACCCACAGTAACCAGTGTTAGAGAAGCATCCTCAGGGATACAGGGGTTTACAGAAAAATCATCACGGCTTTTTGAGCAGTCCTGCCCTTGCTCTGGGGTGGCAGTAGCAGTGGTGAGGGCAGGAGATGCAAATGGCAGGCATGTATTTCAGGAGACTGTATCTGCATTTCCTGCACCCCGCAAGCGTGTCAGGTGTGCTGGGACTGAGCCTCAGCTTGTGGAAATGATTACAAGGCAATTTATACCAAACAATGATCCCTACTGTTGTGTTTGTTACAAACTTGGCTGCAGTACAGTAATGTTTAGTGGATTAATAATGTTTTCTTTTGGCCTCTCCTACTCCCTCGGCAAACAATTTTCATGTATAATAATGTTCTCATTTAGTCTAACTAGAACGGAGCCCAAGGGTCAGAATAGCCATACCTGCACGCTGAGAAGGTACTCCAGGTTTGCAGACAAGAGAACAGCTTTATTCCTTCTCCAGGCCAGGGTCCAGTGCTTGTGCCCTCCTGCAGGGTCAGTTTTGCTGAGCACATCCCCCTGAAATTGCAGAGGGGCTGTGCCACATGTCCCCTTCTGCAGCAACCAGCCTGCCCGGTCAAAAGGGTCATGGTGGGCAGCAGAGGCAACACAGAATCACTGGGACAGGCAGGTATTTCTTGAGTGTTTGGCATTTTAAAATAGAACAGCGTATTTTAAATTTAAAAACTTTATGAATACATACATATAGGCATATAAAATAGGCAAAAAGTATTTCACACTAATGATTGATCACAGCGCGTGCTGTGAGGGCATATGAGGTTGAGTAAGTGGCTTATGGTCTTGCATTTGCACAGAAAGCCTTTGAGTTACAAACCCTTTAAAAATCTATTTGGTTTATTTTGTTGATTATCAGTCTCTTTTGGGAAACGAAGAGCCTGCCCATGTTTCATAAGGTGTGCAGCAGAAATACTACGATATGCAAATACTGAAGTTACACAACAATAGCAAAACTGAATTAAAGCTGTTTACAGCTAAAACATGAGAGAACCAGATCTGCAGCCTGTTTATTGCCACACCACTGAAATGAGTCTGTATACTGAGGTGCTTGTACTGCTGTATGGTACAGCTGTTTCTCTGCACCTTCCTACTGCTCTTTATACCTCCTCAGGTATAAAATGGAGGCAACCACTCCTGGGTATACTGAAAGAGGAATGCTTAAGTTAGTCTAGTAAATGCTTAAGTAGTCTAGCCTTATGCCAGCTATCAATTGATCAAATAATTAAGAACAGCAATCAGCACTTAAAGTCAAGTGACAGACTGGTGACGTGTAGCCTGGGAAGCAGGGCTGTGGCAACACTTCTGTGACAACCTGTGGGACAGAGACTCTTTGCTATCCAACTCTGTGAATCCAAATGCTGTGGCTGAGCATTTGAAAATACCATAATTACAGGTTGTGCCACAGGTGCAGGTGCTCTCTGAGGCACCACGGGGAGCCTCACCAGCACTGTCTCCAGTGGAGGGTTTCTCACCAGCCCTGTACACTGAGATCATGTGTACACAAACCCACGGGCAAGATGCCAGAGCTCAGACAGGCAGGTCAGGTTAGTGTCTGCCATGAAAAGATGGGCAAGAGAGATTAATTCTATCTTGGCTTATCTGAGTGATGCCCTACCATCCCACAGCGCAGTGTTCTGTGTCACTGGCAATATTTGCTGCCACAAAAGATGTTGCTCAACCCTAGCTAGCAAAAGAATGAAAGGTGTATATGTTAAACAATTTCACAAGCATCAGAGAAAAAGCATTACCAAGCAAATTATTTATCAAATGTTATGTCATAGGCAGAGAAAAGTAAAAAAAACATTTTGTGCAGGATATCTAAGCTATCTACACTATTTTCACTGAGCTATGAAACTCGGGTTTGCCTTTGATCCAGCTTGGCTAATTTTGAAATCTATTCTTCCACAGTTCCCTTCATTATGAAGGCTTGATACATTATTTGACAACCTCTCGTGGTTGTGGGGCATTTCTTTCTGTCTAATTCCTTTTAAGACACTTGTGGAGAACCAGTGGTAGGAACTAGGAACACAGCAAAACAGAAATATTAGTGGGACAGCCAACTCTTCAGACTGGAGTTTATATCAGCAATTCAGGAAAAAAATTACGAGTGAGATAGAACCCTATAAATATATTTAGGAACATATTAATGCAGATAAAATTCTGAAACCTGAACCCAAGAGTGTATCAGGATTTTCCAAATTTTCTTTACAGAAACTCCATGCAAACTTCAGGTCCTAAGCCTGAGAATGGAGATATTGAAAATTAACAGTCACATTTGTTGTAATGTGAAAAGGTAGATTAAATAACATCTTCCTTCAAATATTTTCTTCCCTTTTCTTTATTTTTTTTCCTAATTGTCTCCATTTTTCCCTTGGCAGCTATATACATTGTAACAAACCACAAATAACTATATAGATGGAAGAGGGAGACTGTCAACAGACTGTTTTTTCTCTTATTTTGCTTATTCAAATTTTGAACATGTTTATTTGTTTATAAGATTGCTGTACATGAATAAAAGCACTAGAAATACTCCCAAGCTATTGGTTATAGAGATGATTTAAAGATGCTTTAAAGCTCATTTATTCTCTAAAAATGAATCATGTAAAAATGAAGCCTTCCTGTCCACAGATCTACTCATCTCCCTCTCTGGATTTAATCAGCACTTTAAGAGATTCAGCCCAAACTGAGCAGAAATGCTGTGATTTATCTCAACAGCACCTGAAATATGGGGTGATTTTGAGGTATTTTGGGGTACTTGTCCCTTGCCAACTGCCCATTCCTGACAACCCAGCTCAGGAGAGAGGTTTCTGTTGTCCTTCCCATCCCATGTGCAGCCCCAACTCACAAGTTGCTCTAGGGGTGCCCATGCAGGGCACCCACAGTGATGTGCTTTGGTGCAGCCTTGTGCCACAGGATCCCATCCCATCGCATCCCATCCCATCCCAGCATGGATGGTGAGGAGCCAGCAGAGAGCAGAGCATGGCCCAGCACACGCAGAGCCTCTGGGTCCCACACCAGAGCAAACCAGCCATAATTTACCTGCACACCACCTGTTTTTATAGCCAACAAGGTGATGATCTAGCACACCTGGCAACTCACAGGGCCGTTTTTCACAGAGGAAATAGATTTTAAGGCAGATATTTCACACACTTTCTATGTAATAAGGGCTGTGCTGGTTGGGAGGAATGGTCTGTTATATCCCTGTGGAAGCAGCAGTGCAGCTTTCGTAGTGGATTATCAGGTGCCTGAAGGCACTGTAGATGTGTTCATTCTGGGTACAGATGAACCCACCACTTCTCCAAGCTTGCTCGGCAGCACGGTTTAAGTCTCCGATGCAGGTCCACTGATCTTCGTATTTCCTTGAAACAGCCCATTTGGAATGATCATTAATGGAATGAAAGGTGGAATTCAATGGCATCCCTATTAGGTTTATGTTGTAGACGTGGTAATCGAGAGAGCAATTTGAGTAAAGTTTTTGGCCAGAACGCTGCCAGGATTCAGCCAACAAATCGGTCTTCAGTTCCTGAGCTATCCAGGCCACATAGATATCTGCGGAATAACACAGGGTGTGGGAAATTAATCTTTCACGTTCCTTCATTTAAAAACAGACTGAAAAGCATCATCTAGATTACACTCGTTTCATTGCAATGCATAAAGTCAGCCAGAGGGGATTTTGCCCCTTCCCCTCATTTTGACTTTGGTTTCAGAAGTTCATTTCTAATTTTTCTCCTTCTAGAAAACCTGTTACAAACAACCAGCAGGATAAAAAGGAAAGGACAAAAAAATTGTAAATCTTCTTGATAACAAAAAGACCCCAGATGATTCAAGCCCCATATTTCTTCTTTGTTGTTATCATTCAATAAATTTTCTGAAAATATCACTGTTGAACACCTTAGGATGGACCAGACAGCTTTTTGCTTTGTGAGGCTGAGAGAATATTAAGTTGGGACACCATTCCTTGCCCTCTGTTTCATTCATTTGTGAAGCTGAACTTCTTTTTTTTTTCCCTCAAAGAAAATGCTAATTGTCAAAGAATATATTAATTGTCAAAGAATATATTAATTAATATATTAAGAATTAATTGAGAATGTGTGATACATAGAGCAACAGGTTCCCTTACCATCTATGAATGAGTGTGACTTTGCAAAGTGGAGAAAGGTTTCCCCACGAGCTGACCGGAGCTTGGTGAGGTGGCGCAAGGGGACCACAGGCAGCCTGGACTTTGCACAGAGCTTCTGCAGATTTGGGAGATCAGCTTGGAAGATGTTAGGGATGGAACAACTGTAGATTCCGGGATTATAACTCAACATCTGTTGGTCTGAGAAAAACCCACAGAAATGAACATAAGCAGAATTAAAATGGGCTAAAGCAAGGCAATCAAGAGAGCAAAGTTCTGCCTTGGAAAGGAAACGTAAGTCCTTCTTAATCTTCACAGCCTACCACTGGATGAGTTTGGCATTAAAGTATCTTATTTTACCAACCAAAAATATGTGTAACTGCTTTGTATTCCAGGTGGCTCTGCAGCACACAGACTGGCTGGGAGAGCACGCTCAGGTTTTTCCACTCACGCCTCATTATTAGCAGAACTGTTAAATGGTGGTCTTGGTCCGCTGCCACTGCCACCCCTGCTCATCTTCAAGCCTCTGTGCAGCCACACAGCACTCAGACAGCATGTGTAAATCCAAACCTGTCTGTATTTACAGAAGTGGTTTCCAGTCAGTTACAGCTGCCAAGCCAAATGCAAACAGAAGAGCTGCCCAAGGGTCTAGTTTGGTTTTAGGGAGAACAGAACTTGAGTTTCAGCGTCTGGATTGAATTTCCAGAAGAAATTCACTTTTCTGAACACTGCTCAGCTTAACTGTAGAAGTCCTTGCCATGGATATCATAAAGAGCTAGGGAACAAATGGGCTCATTAGACGAGTTCAGGAAAGACCAGTCCATCAGGAACATTCCAGTCTTTCTGGCTCAGGAAATCCCTGAACCACAGATTATCAGAAGCTGGGAGGATGAGGCAGGAAAAGCACTAGTGTATGCATCTCATTTTCTTGTCCTCTTTCCCTAAACACGTGCACAGATGTGTTTCCACAAACAGGAACCTGGTTTAGATTGCTCTAAGGTGTGGCCACCCTGGCAACTTGCACAGCATGTGTGCTTCATTAATATGATTTGAGGTTTGTAACCGAGAAAACAGTGAAAAAACAGTGTGAAAAGAGGTAAGGAGCATGTCAACATGACTTCTTGTAATGCCTTTTGACAGTTCTTTGCAGGATTCCAGTACCAGTTATCACTGTCAGATAGTTCTGAATCTTACAGGTATATATTTTGTTGTTTTTTTGGGATTTTTTTTATATATTCAGTATTGGTGATTTTTGTGGCAAAAAACACCTGGGGAAATTCTAGGTGATATTTATTCCATACTTCATATTTCTGATGAGTCAAGGCTACTACTTCAGCTCAAGCTGTACTAGCCTTACATTTTTAGAACTGCAGGTGATTGTAGCTGAATGAGCTATTACTGTTAAAAATTATTAATCATCCTACTTTATGTTTCCAAAGCACTTCATATACACAGACTAATTTACCCTTGATAAGCACTTGTGACTATTATTATCCTAATAATCCCCATGGGGAGAAGGAAACAGAGTGGAAGAGCGAATTTCCCACATTCACGCAGGAAATCGTTGGATAAACATAACTGAAACCAAGAATGCTCTCTCCAGGCCCCATTTGGTTTCCCAGTCTGACAACAAAGGTCAAGAACAATGAATTTTTGAGGTGAAGCCTCAAGGAAAGCAATCAGAGAGCTGTGGTGGGACAAAGGCTTTCTTAGGGCAAAGCTTTTCATACCTATTTCAGTGAACTGGTCATATTTGAAGGTTATACAGATGGCTGTCTGTCCAAAGGACTCCCCAGTAGCTGGATACCCGTAACCTTCCTCAGGGATGGGAGGGAACAGAGGCACACTGTGAATTACCCAGAAGCCTTGTGATTTGTCCAAGAGCAGAAATCCTGTAAAAGAAAAGTTACTGCTAATGAATTAAGGATGAAAAAGCCCTGAGACAATAGAGCTGTGTCCTGCTTTGGTTCTGCTGCTGTGGAGACCACATTTCAACATGTTAATACCTACAGTAAACTGGTTCTAGAGTAGATTAATGGATCATAGGAGACACTAATATTGTATTAAAATTGCATCAATTCTTTCCTGCATAGACTAACGCAAACTGTCATGTTTCATTTGAAAAAAAAAAAATCTTTTCAAAACCTCTCTTCCTCTGCTCAAATTTTGTCTTCAAAAGTTCTGACTGTGACCCTCTCTCCACTGCTTATTTTCCCTTCCTTCATATATTCACTGGATAAGGGGAAATAGACTCTGTCAACATTGTGTCTTTCTTCTAGACCAAATTCTCTTCCATTGTAAGCAGCAGAGAGACAGGCTACGATTCCCCCCTCAGGAGGCTACTCCAGGGTGGAGCATGGCTCCTGAGCTGTCCCCATTGCTGCAGCCTGAAAATACAGCCCTGCAAAATGTGGTCATACCCAAGACAGGCTGGGCAAACCCCATCTGCTTCCTCAAGGGAACATTTAGACCTCCACTGAAGTTTATATCTAAATCTTGTTTTTCTGTAACTGCATACCATGATCTTGGCAGCAGTGTCTTACCCCAGAGAGTTTGGAGGGGTATACGTTCAGGGTGTCTTTCCCTTCACATCTTGTACTGCTGTTGCCATCAAGCACAGGATAACGTGGTTTGTACTCACTAAAAGAATCTGTATGAGTTTCAACTCTTGAAACAAAGAGTCCAAAAGCCCTAAGATCCTTCACACAGCACAAGCATACCAAAACCAAAACAGAAGCTGCAGCATATGTAACTATACAACAAACCACACATCATGCAAATCATTCTCCAGTTTTGCTTTAGGCAGGAATTTTAGTTATGCAGGTAGACAAACAGACAAGTAGATGCTATCCATAACTTTGGAAAGGAGAAAATAATAGGTTGGGACACTCCCTGTACCTTTGGTGTGTCCACTTTTCCACCCTTTGGAGTCTGATTCAGGGATCTCATCGTTGTATATCGCATAGGCAATGGTGTTCCTCTGCAGGGAAACACACACTTCTGAAACATGACATTGAGTAAAAGGAAGGCATTTAAGAGAACATCTGCTGGAAACAGAAGAATTCAGGACTCCTCTGCGTGAACATCACGAGCCTAATCCTGCTCCCAGTTCAGCTGACACAGTCTTCACAGATGCTACAGTTAAATAAACCTGAAGACTCAGCATCAGGGCTCTGGTTAACATGAAGTGGAAGTTTTCTCAATCACTGCAGTAGCCCTTTCTCACAGGGTTGAATATGCTTGCTAAGACAGTTTACATGGGTTTACGGCATTTGCTTGCAAAAAAGTTCCCCTCTCTGTTTTTTTGTGCCTCTCTCTGATTTAGCAATCAGATCCGGTGAAAACATTTGCTGAGTAAAAATAGACATGACAAGTGTTCTCAAGAAGGGCAAGCAATTAAAGCTTTTTTGCAAAATATTTGCATGTGGCCGCACCTTATTTCCCCTGAACAAAGAACTTCAAAGGAGTTGGGACATGCTTCCCCTCCCAATGTACTAAGAGTTTGTAAACAGTTTATTACAATTACAGTGAGACCTGCAACAGGACAGTTTTCTGGACTGACAGTATTTGACTGACTTCTGGGAATCTCTTCTACATATAAATTAATGACACCCCACCACTAACCCAGAGTAGAAATGCAAAGACATACCCAGACTCTCAACAATACTATGTAGATGGTAAAAAAATAACTACAGGCAGATCTTGTGATATTTTACAATTACTTCACACGAATTGTGTGAAGTATGAATATGTGAGGTGTCTCCCTGTATATATATGTGTGGTGTCTCCCTGGGGGAGAAAAAAAAAAGGCCAACCAGCAGCATATCACTGCTGGAGCAGTCACAGTGATTTCAGGGAGAAGATAAAAATATAGATTTGATTTGAGGGGGGAAACACATGCACATAGGAGGGCTGAGGACGAGTGTCTGTAACAGTCACCACTGGCCCTGGTCTGAGTTCCAAGCCAGTTCACAGCTTCAGATATTGCTCAACATGAATTGCAGAGAAGAAGCCAAAGGGAGTATGTACCAACACTCTTTTTTGACGGGTAGTACTTTAAGTGTATGAAAAGCTTGACTAGAAATTAGAATTTTGAGGATAATTTCTAATTGTAGCCAAAACTGCAAATAGTCTGCCCACTGTCAAGGCGCTCCCCCTGATGTGCTTTAGTAGATCTGGGCAGTCAGGTCTGGCCATACCTCCATGTGCTTATTTTGGGTGGTTTCATTTCATCTGCATGTAATAGCAAGTAAACATACTAACAATAATTAAATGTCACTTGCCTTAGATTCATATGTGTCATACAGCTGCTTCAGTGTTCGTCCCAGAGCGCCCTGCGTCGTGTTGATGAGGTATTTACCAAGCTGCCACTGTGGAGCCAGGGCATCCATGTACATGTATTCCAGCCCCAGCACGGGAATCTCTCCTTTAGCATGTTTTGGTAACTTATAAAGAGCGAACCTGCAACAGGGAAGAGCAATTACTTTTTTACCACCACCCTATTTGAATGTGTAAAGCAGTGTCTCCTTCCCACCTGAGGAAGAGAAGGGTAACTCCAGGATTGCCTCGGCTGGAGGGGGAGCAGTGCCACCAGCACGCAGTGTGGACATCCCAGCCTCAAAGCAATGATCCAGCACAGGAACCAGCTGCAGTTTGACAGCACAATACCTGCTGCAGATAAATTTGTTCTGCTTCTTAGCAACCAAGGGAGGCTGATTCAGCACCAAACTCCTATTGGTGTGGCCAGACTGCTGTTGGTACCCCTAAAGTATTTCAGGTAGCCCTGGTTTGGTGTCCACCAAATCCCTATTGCTCCTCGTTCTGGTAGAGAGCCTTGGGTCCCAAACCCAGTCTACTGTTCTCATGGTCAAACAACTTATATAAATATGGCTTTATATTAAATAGATAAAATTAGGTATTAAAATAAAGAATGCATTATCTTACATTTATACATTTCACAATCACTAAATAAGCATAAAGCACGGTGATAAAATGTTGTTCCAATCCTGCTTCTCCCAAGAGACTTGCACACTACTGAACTGTTGCAGACTGGATATTTGCAAACTTTTAGCCAGAAACACAAATCTTTTCAAAATTGTAGAGTACTCAATATTGTCAGTAAATGGCTCAGTTCATACTAAGGTCCCTGATAAAGTAAACAAGTTTTCCCATTGCACAAGTCCATGGGATTAATTGCAATATAATTAATTCAGCCACTTTCTTCAAGGGCTGTACTTGAGTAATTTGTTATTTACATCAATAGTAAGGACTGGGTGGCATTATTTTCAATCTATACTATTCACCAGAAATGCAGCCTGTGCTTAACCCTTCAAGTATATCAGGAGGAATAAGCCTTGCCCAGTTGATTTACAGTCTGAGGTTGGTCACAAAAGGCATCTCCAAATGCAGGTAAGAAGTGGCAGGAAAGTGTTCTGCTAGAAGAGGATATTTAATCTGTGGGAAATGCACACGTAGAGGGAGAAGAAAACCACACACCACTGGTCACCCTGGTAATCCACCTGTGCTGCCACTGACTGAATGATGTTCCTTAAGTACCCTAGGAGAAATAACTTCTGATGACAGATTGCAGAGAAGAAAGTGATTTATGTAACAAGGCTGGGGAGAGCTGCCCGTGCCTGTCTGTGCAGCAGGTGTCACAACAATCCCTTTATCTGAAATGAAGATTTGGAAAGGAGAGGAATAGCAGTAGTTACAGTAGTACAAGCTAAACCAGGAATTAGTAGATGAAGCCTTTCCAAACTGCTTTGAAATGTAGTGGAATATTTATGCTTTGGAGGTGTTTACAGCCTTGCATCTGACAAATCCACCTTAGCAGGTATGCTTACGGAAACACTAGTCATTGAGCTATCAGTAAATTGCTTGCCAATTCCCAGCAGATACATGTTTTGGCTCTTTCTAGAAAGCCAGCTGAGTATATTAGCAATTAAAGTTGTCTAAAAACTTTACTGCTATTTGTGCATGGGAAATTTCTCAAGAACTTAGGCATATGTGGGAACAGAGTGAAAGCTATTTTCCTAAGAACAAAGGAAAAGTGAAGCTGCTTAGACCTGATTAGCATTGTCACATTGTTTGCTTGTGACTGAACACCAGCTTACAACAAAAAATGATATCGTTACTTCTATATCACATCTTCATTTCTTCCCCTCCTCCCTACTGAAAGAAAACCAACCCAAACAATGGGGATCTGTGGCTTCAGTCCTCAACTCAACACTTCTCAGAAAGCACAGTTTTACCTTTTATTTGCAGGGAAAACTTCCCACAGAATACAGTGAGTTTGGAAGAATAAGGGAAAGACTCTAAGCCCTCCTTAGAAAGCCAAACCTGTGGCCATTTGCTCCTGCAGCCTCTGTGTGAGGTGCAGTGAAGAGAGTGGGACGAGCTCCTTTGTGGAATGAAAGCAGGGGGGAGGCACTGCATAGGGGTAGAAGCTGCCAGCCCAGCTGGGAGTACAGATGGGATCAAGTCAGATAAGGCAACTGATTCTTCCAGTTTAGTGGCAAATGAAAGGGTGTGTGAATACTAATAATGAGTAATTACGGAATACTGCAGGATGAAACCATTGGACAGTAGGAACTCACATAAAGCTCATGCTAACTGAAAATTAAACCTGCAGTGCTGTTTGTTTGAAGGGGCATCTTTTGGTTAAGAGGAAGTTCTTCTCAGCAGTTTCAGTTCTGCTTCTCCTGTTGGCTTCATAGCAACCAAATCCAGAATCCAAAGGCTGATCCTTTCTTTTCAATAAACTAGGATGATCCTGGCAGACAGCCAAGTTTCTCTTTCGTTTCGTCAGGGCACATTGAAAAGGAAATCCCGTTGTCCTTCCTGCTAAATTTGTCAATAACAACAGGGATTTGTCTGTGCAGATGCCAAAGTTCCCACCTGGAACAGGCCCCATGTCACTGGCATTCATATGGAGGCACAGGTGAATTACTCCTAGCCACAGCTTTCAAAGAATTTCTCAGAGAATATGGATATAAAAATTGTCTTCATTGAAGAAATGGATAGTAAAAGTGGTTTTATGTGGGGTTTTTTGTTTGTTTAGATTTTGGTCTTTTTTTTTTTTTTTAGCTTTAGCACAAAAAATTCATTCTGCAAGGAATAATTGCAGTTTGGGGAGAAATGAAAATGAAATATCTCATACCTTTAAGTCGTTGGGTAGTTGCACCAACTAAGACTGATTCTTGAAAAAATAAATCATGTTATCCAGAAATGCCTTGGTAAGGGTGACAAGTCACAGGGATGGACATCATACATTTGATGCTACACCAATACAGAGCAAAGCCAGCTTTATGCTCCTGCTTGAGTGAGGAGCACCTGCTTTCCCTGAAGTTAGTTTTGTGGGCAAGGGAAAGGATGGGCCTACTTCTTTATCACTTGTATCCAAACTAATCATTGTTCCATGAGAAAAACACTTTTATTTTGAAACTGGTTGATATTTATCTTCGGGAAGCTTCTGTGCTCTTTTTTAAGAGCCCTCATTTCACTTTTTAAACCTGAGCTGGATACGTATTATGCAATTGTACTTCGCGTCTTTCATCTTCCAAGTCCATTAATCCAATTAATCATTTAATACCCAAAGTCGGGCTCGCTGCTGCAGTGGGGTGGTACCAGCTATAAGGTGGCGGGGAGCGGCCCCTGCTCCTCAGTCACAGGGCACAGGCGGCTTTGCCACACTGCTGCCACCGCATCCCCCCCGGCGGCTCTGCCTCCGCTCCCCCTCAGCCACGGCACCAACGGGACGAGTCCCCCCCGCTGCTGTTCAGGCCGGAGCTGCGAGGCCAAGGGCGGGACGCGGGCGGCTCTCCCGCCCGGCTCAGTGTCCTGTGCCAGGTGAGCCCTGTGCCAGGTGAGCCCTGTGCCGGAGCCCGGCCCGGGCCGGTGCCCCCGGGGCTGCCGCTGGCGAGCGCAGCCTTGGCACCCCTACACACGTTATGCTGCCTTTGATCATGAGGCATGAACGCTGTGTAAAACGGTGATTATTTTGCAGTTAGTCATAATGCGGGACGGTGGTTGGTTCAGAGAAATGAAATCACATTTCAATAACTTAACCTTGTTTTTCCCGGTGCAAAATTCTGCCACTACTCACAGGACTGAACTAATGATTGCCCTGCATTGCTTCTCAGTGACCCACCCACTTCCCGCGGCTTAGTCTCAAGTGTTTTTATTTACTCACCCAGAGTTTCTCCCCGGCACGGTATTTACTTACCAGTCGACTATCTCCCCATCTTCATTCCTGCAGGAAATCTCAGCTGCCCACAGGGGCACAGAGGAGAGAAGCAAGAGCAAAGCAGGGTGGCACCATGCAGATCCTGCGGGCATTTTGGTTTCTCGGCTGCGCAGGACGAGCACCGAGTAGGCTCTAAAAGGAGAAGTGCTGCGTTAGCTGTCGGCTCCTTCCCACGGAGCAGCGAGCACACCCTGGGCGCTGCCCGGGACGGCACAGCCAGCATGGGAAGTCGGGCTCCCACAGCAAGGACGGCCATCGACAGCGGGGCAAGGGCTCCTGGGAGCCGCTGGAATCTGCTCGCAATTTCTCTGGGCAACAAAATGACAGTTGTCAAGTTATGTTTTTGACAAAACTTGTATTTTTACTATTTATAAAGTTCATAGTATTCTGCTTAAAACAAACCCAAACCAACCTGCAGAACCCCTTTTTTTTTAGTGCTGCGTGACTGACGTATAAATTTTTTACAACTACCTGAAAAAAAACTTGGTGTTCAGACAAGCAAACCAAAATCATTTCCATCCCACTATTCTCCACCCAGCCCTCGCAGTGAGCACAGCCCTTGCACCACGCCTGCAGAAAGTTTCTGGTGCAGTGCTGAGCCCTGCCCAGTCCTGGCTCCAGCAGTGGGGACCTTCAATCACCCATGGGGATTGAGCTCATAGGGACTGACAGCTGGAGAAATGCTCTGATCTCCAAGCCAAATTACTTTACTTACAATTAGTTAATTTTTAAGTGCATTAGCATTATCGAGGAACAAACATGTATGAATTGAGCAATTTCACATCTGATAATCTTTTAGCAAGTCACGCATAAAAAGCTTCAATTTATATTTTGGTGTGTAAAATGTTCTTTCTCCCTCCTCATTATTCCTACATTAAAAGGGGCTGATTTACATTAAAAGATGTTGCTACCAAGTATGGGATATTTCAGAAAGTCTACTGCAATGAGCTCTGGCTATTGTAGCATAAAAGAAATACAACCTTTGCAGTATTCTGTCATCTTGCAAATACAGCCTCTCCAACACTGTAAGAGATGGGTAAATGGGGTGTGTTTGACAGAAGCAGGATAAAATTTTATAACAGGGCTTAACACAAACAAAACCAGTGATCCCAGGTAGCCAGGATTTTGGAGGTGTGGATCAAGACCTGAATTTGGCTACTCACATTCACTTCTGATTCTTTTTGCGGGAGATCAGAACCGTGACACAGCTGTGAGAAAACACTTTCAACCAGCTCAGCTCAGTGTCTTTTGTCCCTGCTCTTGGGAATTGCAATGTGCACAGACAGGTAATAAAACACATAACATGCCAAGAACACGACAGCTGTTTCCACTTTTTTTATGATTTCTGCCTGCTTTCGAAGCAACCTTCCTGCCTCTCACAGAACTGGTTTGACACTCATCGCTTCCACTTGGCCTTGGAGCAGCAGGTCCCCACAGCCCCGTGCCCAGGACAGGGACAGCCCTGGGGATGTGTAGTGCTGTCCCTGGGGATGTGCAGAGCTGTCCCTGGGGGTGTGCAGAGCTGTCCCTGGGGATGTGCAGAGCTGTCCCTGGGGGTGTGCAGAGCTGTCCCTGGGGATGTGCAGAGCTGTCCCTGGGGATGTGCAGTGCTGTCCCTGGGGGTGTGCAGTGCTGTCCCTGGGGATGTGCAGAGCTGTCCCTGGGGGTGTGCAGAGCTGTCCCTGGGGGTGTGCAGAGCTGTCCCTGGGGGTGTGCAGAGCTGTCCCTGGGGATGTGCAGAGCTGTCCCTGGGGATGTGCAGTGCTGTCCCTGGGGGTGTGCAGAGCTGTCCCTGGGGATGTGCAGAGCTGTCCCTGGGGGTGTGCAGTGCCTGCCGGGCTCTGCCGCTTCCAGGGGCTCTGCCACGCAGGACACTGACTGCATTTTGCAGCTTCTGCTGAAAACAGAGAGGGCTCAGTGCAGCACAGGGAGAGCCAGGAGCCAGAGGAGTAGGAGGTGGGGAAAGTCTGTTCTTGGTGGCAGGGAAAATCGGGAGCTGCCTCTAGAGAGAGGCAGCCCAACCTGGCAGGTGGGGTGCCCGTGGAGGGTGCAGGTGTGAATGCTGCCTGCCCTCTGCATGGCTGTACCCGAGATGACAGAGTGCACTGGGACACTAGGTTCAGAAAGAGGTGATGGAAGGGAGATTCAAGAAGGTCTACAGTCAGAACTAATTCAAAGATGACAAATGAGAGTCTAGTTCACTGTTACTCCTGTTCTATCTCGCCCCAAGAATATATTAAAATTTTGTCACAGCTGCTACTGATGTAATAGTGGTCTCCTAAAGCATTTTTTCTTCCCATCAGGACTTTGAGATTTATAATGGAAATATTCTCATTATCACAGGTAACCACAGAAATAAAGGCCATAAACACTGTTTATGTTTCATTGACTGAGCATAACTCAGGCTTCTACTGAGTTCCTTTACAACTGCCGTGTATTTTCTCTGCAGATCAAGGATGTAGAAGTCCTCAACTGCGAATATGGCAAAAACACAATTAAGTTCCTTCGCCTGCATAGAGAGGGGAAGAAGCATTTTGTTAAAGAAGTGGAAGTGTGCACACATCTCCGTCTGACTTCTCCTCAGGAGTACCTGGAAGGAAACAACTCTCTTGTGATACCTACAGACACCATAAAGAATATTGTCCTTGTGTTGGCCAAAAAAAATGGGGTATTTTTTTATTTTTTTAACTAGCCTTGCTGTTTCTTATGACTTCATTTGGAAGTGTTCATTATACTTTTAATTTTAATTGGCATGTCAGATCAGCACTGAAGTCGTCTTCAGCGATATGAGAGACAAGTTCTCCTCCTCCGCTGCAGACTCCTTTTTTCCTCACAATTAACATTATTTTTGTAATTTTATCATATAAGATCCATCTTTTTTTTTTAATTTTTAGCACATAATACTTCATTATTCCTATATAGCATTTTTAAACAGGTCTCAAAGCATGAGAGACTCCTCTTAATTCTTCTAACTGTGCTCTTACTTCACCAATTGCATCTATCATGACAATCTGTAGCGCTAATTGTCTGTCTCTGTAATGAAACCCCATTTCTACCACGTTAAACTTAATCAGAATAATTACTGTTCACTATGCTGAAATAATTATTTCAGCATTATATCCTCAAAGTGTAAGGTTAGCAGTTAATTTCAGTCCAAGGATTGCAGCTCACTGTACCACAGAACAGGAGGTTTTTGATGCAACTGGAGCTGCTATTTGCAGCGTGTGCTGCAAGCTGGTCAAATGACTGGGTACAGTGCACCAAGCCAGGAATAAGAGAAATCTGTGTTTTTAACTACACTGATTCCTCTCAAATATTTACAGCAACCAGAAAAATCTAGTTTTGTACATGAGGTAATTGCTTCTTTCTAATAATGCTGTTTGCTCTCTCAGATCCCGAGTTTAGAACAATTTGCTATAGATATCTGCAATCACTTCATGACAACATTTTGCCAAGTGGTGTACGTCAAAAGCTACGTTCAAGAAGTACCATGGCAACGTCTGCACGAGGTATCTAAAATACCAATACATTCTGTTTGTTTTTGCTGTAGCCATTCCTCGCTCTCTTAGCTCCTGTTTTCCAGTTAAGATAATATTTATGGCACTTTTACTTACATGTCTGCTCTAAATTGCAGAATGGTGTTCCTCACATCCACTCATTCATATGTGTTCCTGATGGGATCCGCTTTTGTGAAGCTGAGCAGTGCCGAAATGGTGAGAAAAAAACCTGGCAACTTCCCCTACTTCTCAGTAAATATTTCTGCCAATGAGAGACGAAGGTGGCTTTAGAGAGAGCTACAGGCGTTACAGGGCTTACAGCACAGCCAAAACGCTCCACAGGTCTAAAACAAAGAACACTTCTAGAGTCTATTTTGCAGTTCTTGATCTCTGAGATGCAGCTAAAGAACTAATGCAGCTCACAATCGTATGTACATTCCAAACACAGAATGCTTACAACAGCACATCCAGCAGAACTGTTTTATATTGAGACAGGACTTAATAGCCTTCCAAGAGCAGGCTGCTTACTTTTTTACCCTATGGTATATTCTGCAGTCCCCCTATTATCATTACTCTATGCCCCACTGCTGCAGGCCAACTGCCTATAGTTTGCAGTTATTTTCAAACCCCTGTCAACGTGCTCTAATTTTATTGCCAAGATAGTTGCAGTTCCATTGCTGCAAGCCAGGCCAGCTTGAACATCATGAGCACTCAGGTCTACACGCAAACAATTTTTCACATGAAAATACTAGATTTCTGTGATACTTAAAAGACATAAGCTTTCAAGCTCAACTGTCTTGTCCATAAATTTGCATTCCAAAGGAAGTGTAAAAATTATCTTTACTTGCTATGGCTCATGACAAGAACATAAGTTCAGTCTCACTGTGATGGTGTTTCATTTAACCCATCTCTCAGACTCCTGGGAACTGAGCTGAGACCACTACATCATTTCACACAATAGGTTTAGAGGTTTTAGGCACTAGTTTGGTACCTATCTCAACTGCACTATCGTAACTTAGAACTATCTCCCATCCTACAACCAGTGGCAAGACCACTTTCAGCTGCAGACAGGGCACAAGTTTTGAAAGGTGCATTTGAGCACTGTTCCTGTGTTCCAAAATGAAGGAGGGAAGGAAGGAGGGAGGGAGGAAAAACACAAGTCTCCAGTGCCTCTTGGCCTCATCTCTTTTAATGCTACCAGTAACATTAACTACTGCTGTACTTCTGGCATCCTCAATAGTATTGACTTTGGTTTCTGGAAAATGTTAAGAAATAAATCTGAACTAAAAAAAAAAAAAGGAAAGAAAAGAAAAAAGAAAGAAAAAGAGTTTATGCTTTCTTGAAAAGCTGCTGCTCTTAATGTAAATTCAATTACATTTTTCATCATCTTGAAAATTCAGCATGAAATTCTGCAATTTCAGATTCTACACAAACAAAAAGCCTTTAAGGCTCACTGAAGAAACCACTTTTCCTTCTTAGATTTCCCTTCATGCAACCCTTTAGCTGTTTCTTTAGGATTCCCTGCCTAGGTGAACAATAACCAAAGAGAAGATATTTGAATCACTTTTATTTTTTTTCTAAGAGAATGTTCTCTATATTTAGCATCCTCCTATGCACCTATCAGCCAGACACAGGAGTTCAATTCTCAGTTAATCCTATCTTTTAACACTTTTCTCATCATGAAAAAAAAACAAACCTAGTGAGACTTAATAGACTTATTTTTTGTCATTATATCAGCTGATAAAAGGCTCAGAGTGTTTTGGAAACTGAAAACATCAAAAGTAAGAGAGTCAACATTTGACAATTGAAGACAGCACAAGCACAAAACATACTGAAAGCACAACGTAGGCTGCTCACCTTGGAAACTCTGCCTAGGTGTTACATCCTTCAGAGTGAGCTCCAGGCTGATTGCTGCACAGCCTTTCAGTCTTTTGTTGCAAGGAGCTCTTTCAAACAAGGCTATGTATTTGACTATAGGATAAATGTATCTCCAGTTTCACTGATAGAATCTGCACTACATTAATACCTGTGTATCACAGTCTTATACCCAAGCAATAAATTAATCAAGATCTGAACAAACCCCAGAATATCCTGTCCAAGGACAGTTTCTTCTTTACATCTTTTTAAGGCTTTGGTAAATAACTGGGTGATATAGGCAAAATTACAGCTATACCTCCATAGACTCATTCAAAACCAATAATGAACGTAAACAAGAAAAGACAGATAAAAGAAACATAAGACGCAGTTTCAATAATATCCAGTTATGGAGCAGTTTAAAAAAACCCAAATCTCTAAACAATCATGCAGTTGAGAAACGTCTACCACAGTGGAATTGTTTCCAGTATAAATTCCTGCAAAGACATGGTTTAAAGATAAAATTTGTCAGTCTTCCCAGTCCAAGGCAGGATTACTATGCACGAGATGTATTCAAGGATTACTAGCTAGTGCGAGCACCAAGAGCAGTACAGAAACAGCAGCTTGGGCTTCAGCTGTCTGTACAGGCCCTGAATGAGATGAGCCTGCATGCCATGAAGTTTCTACTTTCTGAATCTGCTTTTTGGCAGTTCTGGTGAGTGAAATTTTCAGTTATCAGTTTGGTGTGCTCTAAATGACTGACTGCATATAATTTTTAGCCACCATTCAGAAGGTGTGTCAGGAGAAAACATTCAGGACACAGTTGTTTGATCTTTAGGAGATGGTAATGCACTCATGCAGCCGTGATCCACAACAGCACATTTATAAGTAGTGGCTAAGAGCAAAGTCACTGTCAGTTTGAATCTGTGGGTGGCATCTGTATCGATGCCAGTTCCTGCTCATTAGCTGAGCTGCAGGGATTTGCACTGGCTCCTCGCCCTCTCATTCTCAGGGATGCAAAACTCCCAACAGGATGGCTATGTAAAGCAAATTTCTGACTGAGGCTCCACCTTTACACAGACTGTTTTTGCACTCGTCTGTGTTTTTAGAAAAGGGGCACCATACCTCTCCTGTACACCACAGCACTAGTAGCCTATTTCATTTCCCTTTAGAGAAATCAGTCATTCCTAAGTTGACATCAGTGGGAGCCAACCCAATGCATGTCCCAGTTCCAAGCAGGTGAGATAAAAAAGCTCCCCTTAAGTGCAGGTCAATTGGTGGGATTCTCCATTTTCTGGACTGAGCTCTGACTTCAGTAGTTTTTGTCTTGCTTCTTACCATTCTGCTAACATCAGTGTGCAGAAAATTATTATCTGCTTTCTGGCTTTGTAGCTGTCACTGCAAGTATCACCCAGAGGTTTTTTTCTCTCTGCCTGAAAATGAGCTCCTATTGTCTTGTAATTTTGGATCACAGGTCCTCTGGTCGTCTTTGCTGGAATTAAAGACCTGAAACTTATGAAGACGACACAGTCTGGATTTGAAGGCTTCTATAAGAATGAACACACCACACTTCCTGAAAGGCATGACAGGATTCTATGTGGAGAGCTCTTCTGCAAGTGGTCATATGGCGAATGCAAGGATTTTGACTTTGACTGCATATGGTATATGTCTTACCAAGTAATACTGATTACCTAATCTATGGCCACAAATCCCTCTATACAATAAGCAGGTGTAAGGGCTAGATCTGCATCTGCTGTGCACCAGCCACTTGCAGGTCTCAGTGGCGGCACTAAGCTCGTTACAAGGAGTGAGAGGCATGTCTTGGGGGTACTCCTCTCTCTGATGCTGCCTCAGTGGACAGGATTTAAATGAACAGTTCAGTGTTCAGTACAGAACACATTTGGAGAATAAAATAATGATTTTTTAAAATACTTTTAGCAAAACCGGCTTGTGAATTCTAGAGCTGGTGGGGGAGACCTGGGAAGAATTTGGAGGTGACAGGACAAATAAATCATTCCTCCACAAAGACACAAAAAATACAAAAACCCCACCTCACAGTAAAACATTTTGGATCTAAACAGAGAGAGTTGATACAAAGTTTTGTAAGAACCTGTGTTACCTCTAGGAACAAAATCCGTGAATGTATCCTTGAAGCCTTTTCCGGACCACCTGACTGTGGGGAATATTCACCCTCATATCAGAAAACTGTCAACTCTATCCAGATGCTTGTCCTTTCCAAAGTGTCACAGGTATCTTCTTTCCTCCTTATGATGTCTTAGTTAAACAACAGTGAATGTTAATTGGATGAGCGAGAAACAAACATGAGACTATTATTTCCTCTGTCAGACTGAAAACTGGTGATACAGCCAGATGGTCAGAAAAAAACATGAACACACTGAGAAGTTCCTATGCTGCTTCCCAGGTGTGAACACAACAGGGGAGAATATCACTCAGTGCTTGGCAGCACTTGAGTAAAAGTGAAAGGTGTCCTACACGACACATGTTCACTAGATTACATTTAGTCAACTGTACTGGGAGGGCTGCATTGTTCTTTTTCTACAGCAAGTGAAAAGCCTGCCAGGCTGTTGCTGAAGAGGTGCCCTAATTCACTGTCTCATCCGTTTTCATGGTTTCAGGTACAGGTCATAGAAGTGGTCTTGAACAACACTTTCTATAATGTCCTAGACATGAAGAATCTAGGCTTGACCAATGACAAAGAAGTAAGTAAATGCTTCAAATATAACTTGCCTGCACTCTTTAGAACTACTCAGCCTTAAAGCATAGCAGCACTTCTGTACACAGCAGAGCTAGAGGGAGCAAACTTTCTCACCCAGCCCCAGTAAAAGCTCCACCTTACCTCTAAGGTTTACGGTTTACGAAAGAATAATTAATTGCCTTCTTGCATTGTTGATAAAAGCTAAAGGAGCACAGTGGAATGCTTTGGACATCAAAAGGATCTGTAACAGAGACTCTGAAAAATCAATTCCGTTTTCTCCAATGAATTTGACTTTCAGTTATAATGTCAACCTGTGCAGTTTTAACCAAGCAAAATGAACCATGGCATCCTTTCCCATTGCCAGGCAGTGTGAAAAGCCAGCCCACTGTGGCTCTTCTTTCTGCTCCACTGGCACCACCACTGAGGCCAGGGAACATCCTTGGTGCAGCGGGTTACAAGTAGGTCAGCGAGGCCACAGGCTGGCTCTGGGTGACAGAGCACCAGCACTCTAAGGGAGCAGTGAAGGGATGTTTCTGTAGCCATTAGGAGCTAAGGCAGGTTGGTCCAACATGGACAAGGTGCAAGCTTGGGATGAGGCAGAGGGTGAGAGATGTAGGGGATGAGATGTATTTCCTCCCTCCACAGCTGCTGTGGCTGCCAGCCAGGTCCAGCTGAAGTCTGTTACAATATCCTCCTGTGAGAGAGAAACAGGGCTATTCCATTTTGCATCGACAGTCTATAGTCTGTTTATGCTCTAGTCTCCCTCTAAAGTCTTGGGATACTGCTTCCATCCTCTCCCATCCTTGCCTTCTTTGATGTATAGGTCCACCTGGACTTGTTATAACATCAACATCCACCACTGATGTTCATAAGAGAAGGAAAGGGCCTGGCAGGTGAATTTGTCTCAAAAGTAACCCATGTGTTTGTGCTCATTCCCCTCAGGTTTTGATTCCTGTGGAAGCTCCTTATGGCTCCTGTGCTTGCACTCTTGGCAGGAAGAAGTTTTTTGAAGCACAAGGCCATGTGCTGAAAGATGAGAGGAAATGTCAGTTTGGACTGGCAGCTGCCCAGGGAAACTAAACCTCTTGGCTATGCTCACACCTTCCTGATAAACTTAACAGCACAGCTTTCCTATCAATATTTACTCGTTATTGGCCTCTTCCATTGCTGACTACTTTTCCCTCTATGAACTCCTGAGGATGGGATTTATGAAGAACCTTCAGAAATTCAGAAATCAAAGTCTGTTCCTGAATTTCAGTGTGATTTGCAGATTGAAATCCCCTACACTCTTTGGAAAATCCCAGCTGAAAACATTATAGCAAATTAATTTTTAAACCAGCTATTCCCAGACCTCTTAACGAAACAAATAATTTGATAACTGCAATATTTTTTGACATGTAAAATCAGAAACTCTGTATATTCTATTTATTAATATTTCTTCAGTAAAATGAATATACAGGCACAAGATCTGCTGTTTCATCAACATAACCTGTCATAACCCCTTGATGCCACACTGACCTACAGAGCTGAGGTTCTGACCCAGTGACTGAACAGGGAATCAGTCAGACATGGATTTCTTTGCACAGGAAATGAAAAACAGGAAAAAAAAGTATCTCTCATATCTCCTTTGTGGTATGAATATTTAACAGCTGTTGACTACTTTCTCTGCATGAATTCTGACTGCATGCATGCTGCTGCTGCTCATCAGATCATAAAGTTACTATATAACTACTTCTATATTAATGGCTGAGGTGTTTGAGGGTTTGGGCTATCTCTGTAGGTTTAATTAAATAATTTTCCTTAGTCTAATAATCTTATCATGACTTCTGAGCAGGCAGGAGTCAACCCAAGTAACCCTATTATTTTGAGGAGGGGTAGGCAGAAAGCCAGCCAGGCAGACAATGCTTATGTTACTTTAGTTATCCCAGGTGATGGCTTTGAACATAGAGATAAAACTATACAGTCAACAGTTCTCATCTTGCAAACTGGGCTGGCACATTTGCAACAGCAATCTCGCTCTGCTTCTAACAGTGTCTGACCACTGCTCCCACTCTCTCCGAGCACCATTTTCACAGACTCCATGTGACAGTATACAAGTCCAATGGGAAGTGCCCAAAGCAACTTCTAAAAACTGCAATTCAGTTGCCTTTGTGCCTCTGGAGTTTGGCAGACCTGCAGCATTCCTCTGGGCACAATTATTAAGTTCACAGGCACCAAGTATGAGAGAGATGTCCTGCACTGTGTGACATTCTGAGGTGCTTTGCAAGATAGAAACTTGCCTGGGTGAGCAGGACATAACAGAGGCAAAGGGAAGACACTGTTCAGAAGCCTGAGGTATCTCCTGAAAAACAACAGGATAAATGACACCACAGAGTGAAACCGTCCCAGATATGATGTTCTCTGGTCACCAGCCAATTCTGAAAGCTTTATTTACCACACTTCTAGCTTTTGCTGCAGACATTCTTGCTTACCTTGTTAGATTGTGTTGTATTGCACTTGTGGGCTTATGTCTTGCTACTTCTGCCATTTCTAGGTGCTTGTAATTTATTAATGTATCTTTTATGGGCAAATAAAGAGCAACATCAAAAAACAAACTAGCTTTTGACTCTTTACCATTTACTACTATATATAAATGTAAATATTGTAAGTAAAATAAATATTTTAATTCAGCCAATTTTACTTCAAAAAGAGACCAGTTTTGTTCCAAATAACAGTTCACTACCGACAGATGGAACAATACATGAAAAATAATCTTACTGAACATTCCAGCATTTACCTCCCTTCAAAACAAGGCAGATCTGCACAACCTACTTCCTTTCTACTTTATGAGAAATTTATTGCATTAGGCAGAAGGCTTCCTTCATTACTCTTTGTGCTTCATTTGTGGGCCTGTAAGGTAGCGGTGGACTAACGTTCATGGCAGAATGAGGACACAAAGCAGCAACCAGTTGTTTAGTGAGACTCTCCTGTGGCAACAAGCCCACACGTACAGTCATTCAGTGTGGTTTGTATAAACCTCCACAGACACGCAGACATCAGTAAGTCCTTAAAAGCATCTCGGCACAGCTCCATCCAGCTCTGCAAACCTGAGTCACTTACGTGGGCAGCTTCTAAAGAAAGGACTTGGGCAATCAGAAGCAACCCAAATTTTCCATATGGCAATTAGATTCAGATAACAGTGGCATAAATCATTCTTGAAAATGGGACTCAGACGGACTTACTTGGGCCTGAAATTTGACCAAATTCCCACAGGCTGCATCAGATTCAGTCTCCACAATGGACTTGCACTAATTTCACTGAGACAGATTTTTTTTCAGTTCCTGTCCAGAGGAGCAAGTCAAGTTGCTTACTGTGTTTTACTCAGAAGCAGCTGCGATGCTTTGCCGATGAAATCACACTTGATGCAAATGAGCAGCAGCTAGCAGATTGTAAAACTGCTATTCAAAATACAACTTCTTACTGATAACATGAACCTTACTGGTCCTGGGCTACATCCCAATAGGTTATAGGGCCTGAAATCTCCTACCAAGAAACAGGGTATTTCACACACACAAGCATATTATCATTTTAGCATCCAATTCTTCCACATCCTGTTTCTGTTCAATTCTGACAGTTCAACCACAGCCCTCCTCAGCTGCCGATCCTGCTCTGTGTGCAACCAACGTCACACAGATAAAATGCACCAGGTAAACTTGTCAGCCAGTATCCAAAACAGAGAGCAAATGTCACTGTCAGGGTCAGCACAAGTGCTCTATCTTCCCTGACTGTATTATTCTCTATATATTCAGGCTACCTGCTTTCCAACATACATTTAAAACTGTCAGTTTTTATTAACTATTCCAGCTACTTTTTCTTTCCTTCTTTAAAGTTGTCTTTTTAAAATTTAATCTTGCTTTTATCAGGAGTACATAATTCTGATTCAAAGTTGAACTGAGCTAGCTAAAGTGACCAAAAACCTGTTTCTGGCTAGAACTTTCAATATAAATACTTTCGAATTTAGAATTCCACTATCTGTACACAAACAACAGCTGGAAAATGCACAGCTGTACCTAGAAAGGACACCTATTAAATGTCTCCAGCTATAGGATCAAAAATGTCAACTCACATCTCAGCTATAATATAAACAGTTTTCCAATTCAGAGATTGAACCTTACCATTCATAGCAGACTGAGAAAGACAACACACGTACCTGAGGTGCTTGCACACACCCCCCCACTCCCATATAAAATACATGCATAAATGACACTAGATCAGCTGATGTACACCTGATCAATGGCAATCAAATAATAAAAAACAGGAGCTGGGGTTAGTTCTTACTAAACCAAAAATCCAACCCAAACAATACTGGAGGGACTCAAATAAATAAGGGAGTAGAGAAACCTTTGGTGCAGAGGGAAATGTAACAACCAAAACAAGAGAGCCTGAGTACTGCAAGGGGCTTCTGCCACTTCTCAAGGGTGGCATTAGGCATGAATTCCCCCATTAGCATTGACAGCTGCCTGAAAAAGACAAGAGTTCGAGTTTTAATAGCATTGTACACCTGCAACGTTTTCAAATCTTTTAGACGCACATATTTCCAGGTAGGAAAGCCCAGGCAAACCAGCATGTGGTATTTATACCGGAGGAGGGAGTTAAGAGTATCCTTGTGAAACAGGGTTGCTAGACCACACCCACTTCCACACTTCTCTTGCTGTGGTTTCACCACCAGCTTGGGAACAAACTCAGCTAGAAGTACCACACTTTCTACTTCCTTCCACCTACTGCCATCCACCAGGACAAGACAAAGCCACATTACTCTCGAAACAGAGACTGGTGCAAATGATGAGCATTCCCTCCCTTTTTTGATACTATTTAGCTGCTACAAAGTCAGAGGTGTCCTCAACATGGCAAGTACTGCAGAGTGTTTATAGAGGGGCAGCTGGATTACAGCAATCATCCGAAAAGGGGAAGAGAACATCTTGAAATGAGTGCAAGCCTGCCAATGCCAAGACATTTGCTGTTGCCTTTTCAGCAGATCAGCTGATGATACAGCAGTTCTAACAGCTGACTGCTCCTTTAACAAATATGCTCACGAGTGCAAGCATGTAAATACAACAGTTGTCTCCAGTACTCACCAGCAGCCTCCAGCAGCAATGAAACTCTCACATGGAGACCAAGGACCAGTTACAGTCTTCAAGGTGCTCCCCTTGGGCTCTCCAGGTGTTTGAGGTTACAGCTGTATTCCCCAAATTTACAGTGACTACCAACCAATGCTATTCTGAGAGTTGCATATACATCTGGGATCCAAATAACACCACTAAATCAATTCCCTAATTATAGAGGCTAAACAAAAAATAATTTAATGACCTTGTTACATTATTGTATTAAAAAGAAGACAGATTTTCCCAACAGGAATGAAAGCTATTTATTAAATCAGTCTGCCCATTCTCCCAACAGAAGCTGCCCTTGCAGGCTGCCAATGGGCTAATGACAGCCACTGTCCTTGCACCTCCTCTGGGGAAGCTGTTGTCAAAACTGAGCAACGCAGAGGTGAAGGTGTATGGAGATCGTGGGTGGGATGGAATGGGATATGGACGAGTTCTCTTGGCTGACATCCCCAAGCCCCAAGTCATCTCATTAGATGAAGCAGACGCCAACCCACTGCCTGTGTAAACTGTCCCTGAAGGAAAGGGTAGAGCAGATCCTTCCCTATCCCGCTCCACTCATCCTGCTGCTTACTGAGCCAGTGATGGTTACATTGTTCACATGCACAGTTAGTCATTTAATTTCCCACATGACTTTTGGGCCAAAAACCATTCCTGGAAGGGAAGGCACTACTGTTCTGACTTGGAAGCAAAGAACCAGAATAGAGACAAAGCGAGGTAATGTTTTTCTGGTCCTACTCGGACTCAGCTTTCAAATTTTAGACAACACTGCCATTAAAAAATGAGAACTCATTTTGTAGCTCCCCCCAGACTCACAGAAATTATGACTCTCTGATTTTAAATTAACTGTGATTCTAACTTAAATGTGACAGGAGAAAGAGAAGTGTTGAAGAAAACAGATCAATTAAATGCTGATTTTTAAAAGGAAGAAAAGTGAAAGGACTGGATAGAATCTGAACATGTAGGAAAAAGTATTGAAAAGAGGGAAGGGTCATTTAGCAAGTCATCGCTGAGAGCGAGGGCCTAATGAGATGTTTTGCCTGGGCCATTTCTAACCAGGAGTGATCCACAGGTGGCTGCTCCCTTCATTACAGATGCCAAATCTTGTCCTATAATTACAGGAGCAAAGAATTTTCTACAAATTGATAAAGTGCAGCACATGAGAACAAACAGAGAACAATAACATGCAGGGATGGGAGATAGCAGCACATAGAACAATTTTCTCTGGGTTGAGAAAGTGATCTGGGTGGACAGGCACAGCCACAGACCCCATACTTTGCTGACCGTTGCCTTATATGTGCTCTACATGTGGCACTTGGCACTGTGTTTGGATGCAAAGAGAGTATGCCATGCATTGTGTATTTACAGCTTGAGAGGAGAGTGACTAGAGCTAATGAACAATACCAATATATATTTCACAACTGTTAGATCAGAAAAAGCATACTGTAATGCTTTCAAATAATTTTTAAAAGTGCACGAGAGATTGTGATAGATATGCACTGCTGGTATTACACAAAGGGTGAGAGGAAGGACAGGGAGCAGGAGGCCCTTGGCTGCAGCATGGCTCTGTTTTTGTGCTGACCGGCAGCAGCAGGGCAGGGTAGCTCACTGCTGCTTTGCTCCTTAAAGATGCCTCCAGGAGAAGGAGGGCACTCTCTGAATTGTGGTGCGGTGTGAAAGCAAAGACCATTGTCATGCTCGGTATCAGCTGAGCAGTCAGAGCTGGCAGATTAACCATCACCCAAAGCACAGGGAGGGCTTTTAAGGAAGAGAGATTCTCCTAGCTGCAGGCACATTTAAGGGGGTCATAAACTGGATTCCTGCATAGCGCTCAGAGCTGCAGTACTGACATGGTATCCAAGTAATGCCTATCCGTCGCTTCCTCATCTCAACAGCAGCTGTGTTTTCTGCAAGAGGAATGGTAGCTAAAAATAATCTGGCTTTGACTTCCTCTTTCAAACCCTCCAGTCTCTTTAGAAAAGATTTTTTTGTTCTCCCAGAAACAGTAAGGAGAATATAAGAGACAAAACCAGAACAGTGACCTGCACAAAGGGAACAGCAGCATTAGAAAGCTCAGAGAACCGTAGGAAACTACAATAAAGATCAGGAATAGTAAAAAAATTGTTACAGTTTTGAGCAACATCCTGCAAATTCCCTTTGGCACTTGCAGCAAGCTTTCTGTTACGCCTTTACTTGTGTGACTCAATGGTGCTGAGGAAAAAGGGAATACAATCTGGATGTTTCTGAATGCAATTCATTTGCTCATTAAAACATATTAAAAGAAAGAACTGTGCTCAGTAATCATCAAATGCACTCTCATGTCTGCACAGAAGAGATTTTTACTCCCTCATAAATATGTTTTACTTTTAATTCTGTCATCCATAGATCCACAAAATATGTCAATCCCACACCAAACATGCAAATGGAGAAGAGAATATTCAATTAATCCTTCAGTAACACAGCATTATGTATTCTCATCCAAAAACAATTCTACAAATACAGGGCTGCTAGGCATGTCCAGACTGCTGCACACAGCTTTTCATAATCCTTTTCATAAACAGACCTAATTCTATATTAAAATATGTAGGAGTTTCATATATAATTTTTCAATTGCAGTCCACAATTAGCCTGATACAGACTATACCTCAAAACTCCCCAAGGTAGCAATGATGATCTCTGTTTGAATCTAGTCTTGCAGAAGATGCCCACTCCCAGTAGGTACCTCTGGACACTACCAACTATAAACAAAATCATAAGCAGAATTCAGACCGCGACTTACAAACCTGCTGCTAACAGACCAATACCTGAAGTAAGAACAGTACAAGGGACAGAAAAAGAAATGGTGAATACATCTCCATCCTATTGTCTCAAATTCCAAATAAATATGTTGTACAATGTAAAGGGTTGAAAGTATACAAGAAAGCATGCCACTGTATATAGTTTATGTATTATAGGACATACCATGAGCTTTACCTATGGCATAGCCATTAACATGGCCTTATCCCTTCTCAAATCCAACACCAGAAACCATAAGCAACTCTCTGAGCGCTGTAGCATGAACAGCCACCTCGTCCTTGGCCAAGTCAGAGTGAAGACAGGGTCGCCACCTAAGCAGGGGATTATGGGAGCTCCTCCTTCCTCTCCCTGAATCCTTTCCCCACTTGGCAGAAAGCAGCACTCTTCTCCCTTCTCAGCTGCACCCCCTCACCATTTCCTCCCACATCAGTTCCACTGTCACCACACTCTCATGCTTATTTCCTACTTTCTGGTTTCTTTGCTCAGCCTCACCGATGCAACCCCACCCCCCAGTTTCAGGGCTTATCACAAAGCTCTCTGGGCCAGAGACGATGGTGAGCCAGGGCTTGGCACCATCCATGGGCTGTCTCCCAGAGGTTTGGGGGGAAATCAAATCACCTGTGTACACCAAGGCTAGCACAGCAGCTCTGCAGCTCTGACAGGGGTAAGGGAAGCACAGGTGCTACCAGTGAACTGGGATCAGGGCTTCTCCTTCGGCACTATGGAACACCAGATAAGAAAAAGCAAAAATAATTAAATCTTTAAATATCACGGTAGGTGATGTTAAAAGTAATCACAAGAACATAGAATATTAAGTAGATTTTGGTACCTTTTTAATAGGAAAATGGAGAAAAACAGGAGCTCCAATAAACCACAACAAAGAAAGAGAGAAAGTAAAAGACCTGTAAAGTAAACTGAATCCAAACATAAGCAATGTTTTATTGGGATATAGCAAGCAACCTATCAAATAGGGAACTGGTACAAACAGATTGAACAAGACTCTCTTTTAACAGAGATGTATGGTGATGAGACAGCTTCTTTCAGTTCTTAAAACAAGTATTCTAACTGTTAAGTAAAGCATTAAAAAAACCCCAATCATTACAACACCAAAGACAGACAGTATTAAAAATGTGCAGAATTTTACTTTTTACAAATTTCTGCATAATGTTAGAAAACAATCATAAATTAAAAAAGAAATAAAATTAAGCTTTTGTTGTTGTTGTTTGCAAAGGAACACAAACCTTTAAAAACCAACTATATTTTACATTGGACTACTATTAAAAACAGGTGAAAACAAGTTGAAAATTTAAAGAACAGCAAAAAATACACAACCCAGTTTCACCTGTCAGCAACACCTTCTGCTATCGAAGGAGTTATGTTAGTTGTATGTACAGCTTTAAACATTGCAGCATACCACGAGTAAACCTTAATAAGGTCAAAATAGGACCCTCTGCAAAAAAGGGTGACTTGGCAAGTGTCAGTCCCATCCTAAAATTAAAAGTAGGAATAATTTTAATAGGTCTTCAGTGTAAACCAAAACCTACTTTAACTGGTTTCTATCTCCTAAAGATGCCTGTAAACTTTATTTGGGGTTGGTTTTATTTTTTTTTTTTGTATTTCAATTAATGAAATCAAGAACTTGTCTGGCTCAAAAATGAGAATGACATACCTCCCTTTTGTTCTGGATACAGTGATGTAGCTATCTCAACATGCTGACTGACACTTCCTAAAAGAGAAAATCATTATGTACTATGTAAAAAATACACACCACCTCTCTCAGTTCAGACTCAGTATATAGTATATTGCCAACTCTATCCAATAGGATATATATTGTAATTTGGTTTAAACTCTTAATAGATATATTCCCTCTTTACAAAGTTCCATCACATGAAACCAAATTGCTTATTTTTCCTTTGAGGTACAACATGACCCCAATGAGACAATTCGCTACAAAGAGTTGTTCTTTAGATGTTGTGTCTGTAGAGGTTTTACGTGATATTCATAGATTTTCAGCGCAGGCCCCAGTTTTAATGAAAGTCCAGTCAGTACATCATTTCTTGTCATCAACAGTAATGATTTGCCATCAATTTCCTATAAGAAGAATTAAAGAGTTGATAAAGACAAATGTACACATCTAACAGATGAGAATAGTCATGCAACAAAAGACTACTACAGAGAATCAGTCAGAAAAGAAATAGCAGCCTTTATTTTCCTGAAGCCACGCTTATAGCTGCTAAATTCTGCTGTCTGCTTTTCAAGTGGTTCACCTGTGCTGACTAAGGTATAAATACTATTTAGTCAAGCAAAAAATTCAAATGAGCCTAATTTCAAAATTCCCTCCTTGTAAACCTCTTTCAAATTAATAGCTACAAGTGCAGATTGCCTAATTATCAGCCATTAAGGGAAGGATACCCTTAAGAAGGCAGCTTACTAAGTGCATTTCAGAATTACTATTGACAGCAACATGGAAGTTTAGACTCATCAGTATCTGCTAATAACTTCAGGTGCCTTCTTTAAAAGGCCAACCTTCCCATGCATCTTGTGGGGGAAAACAAAGAGAACACTCTTGCAATCAGAAATTTCAGAAGGGCCTAACTGGAGCTTGACACTCTGAGGTAACTTCTCTTCCTCCACTTACAAGGGAGGAGGAGAAAAGTGGCAACTTGCCAGCTGAGGTCTCAACAACCCGTACACTTTCCTGCTTAAATATAATTTGTAAATCCGAGATACGGTGGCACTTTTTTCTCTCAGACCTTGACCTTCTGACCTGTTTAGGTTAGAAATCCTGTAGACTTTGGAGCTTTTTTCCATCTCAAAACCTTGTCATATGTTTGAAAACTACCTCTAAATGACTTTTCAAAGGTCAAAATGGAAAAGAAAGAATCCGCATCTCTCAACTCCCTCCTCCATTTTAGACACGGGATCATCCTTTTCGTCACACATTCCTACAGTTCAGTGACACTGCACTACTCCAGAAACAGGAGCTACAGCTACACAACAATGCATTGATTGGTGTCTCATAACACAGCCAGACCTCCAAAGGGCATCACAGCCCAAAGAAGTATACAGCCTTATCTGGCATTCTCCTGCACTGGACTTCACTCTGCTGTTGCATTCTTTTTTTACTTTTAATTAAGGAAACCCCCATTGTTAAGTGTTGAATTTGTTATCAGTAGCCAACAATGAATTAAAATGCTGGCATATTGTTGTCCTCTAATATACTGCCAAAATTTAGTATTTTTATAAGTATTATAAATGTCACACATCAATTTATCAAACTGCAGCATGTTCCTTAGGAATATTAAATGTTGTCTTGGAAATGTTAGAGATCCCATTCTTGATTATAAGTCAACATGAAAAGAGGAAGATATATATTACAGTTCAGCATGAATTTGTCCAGACTGATCTCTCCTACAATTCGATAAAGTTTATAAATACAAAATACAGGGACAAACCACAATACAGTCAAAGATCAACTGAAAGTGGAATTTCTTTAAAATACCCCCAGGATACATAAGACTGTTAATCCCTCAGAGGAGCACAAAGTAACAGTATGTCTAAAAGAAAAAAAAGTTTCCAATAACTTTTTACCCAATTAGAGCAGGTCTCTTTCCAATTACTGTTGAGAATGTTAATGGTTAAAACCAGTTTCTATCCTCTCTTTTCCATTCGTCACAATTCTTTCTGTGGGAATTTTGACACCAGTGAGTATTTTGCTCATTGCTATGACCGATCTGAAGTTGCTTTTCTGCTGCTGTTCAACGATGCTATGGAGGAAGAACAGCCTCCAGCTTGGTAGGATCCCAATGAAGTAAATCCAGTACCTGGAACAGGAGAAACTCCAAGAATAGGAAAAAAGCATCTATTCCTTCCCCTTCTTCTTCTACAGGGTTCCCTGTGATTTCTAGAAGTGCTGGTAACTACTAAAGCTTTCATTGAATAGAAAACTGATTCTTTAACATCTGTGTAGAAATGAGTGATTATGTATTCAGAGTTCAAGCACTTTATATCTTTATGTGTATTGTAAGCTTTACCTCTTCCACTTCCTTTAAGTTTCCACATAAACATGCTTCTGCAGAATTGTCACAGTTACTCCATTTTTTGGCACCAGGTAAGATTTTGTATGCTTTAGTGACTTCTCTGATTTCTTCTCTGCTACTTGTCTATTTTCTGTATTTTTCGGGGGGGATGCAACTTCAATGCCAGCTTTCAGTATGCCCTTTTTTTATGTTACCTGCAGAGAGACACCTCTGCACAACTAGAGCTAACAGTAATTTCCCACTGTGCCTGGATGATCTCAACAGCAGCTGAGTATTGTCTTCAGCAAAAAAACAGAGGACTGGTTAAGCTTCAAGTCCTCCCACCACTCCTTCTGCCCTCTCTGAGAACTGCAAGGTTTTACAGCACAGGCCACATGAAAGCACAGCAGCCAGCATGTTCCCACACTCCCCTGTGCCATGGCTCTGCCTGAAGGCAACAGTGGACACCAGCTGGTATCAAACCCCAGATTCCCCTCGGGTAAGGGATTGCAGTGAGGCCAGGAAACCAGCACTGGGCTTATCTGGCTATCGCAGGACTAATGGGTAAGAAGCCACATGGGCAATAACAAAGGTCACAGCACTAGCATGTCTTGAGACTTTCAAACAGCTTCAGTCTTGGAGTGAGCTACAGCCCCCTCTGCTCCCAGGGCTCCTAGAGAAAGCCCAGCCACATGCTGGCAGGCAGCATTTCTCTGAAAGTGTTCACACCTTCACCCTGCATCTGGTATTCCTCCCTCTTTAGGTATCCTCAACTTCTTGGCTTGTCTGATTTGCTTGCTGATGTTATGGTTTTTTATTACTGGGCAGCATCTTTGAGTTGAATGTGTTTTCATCAGTGAGCTCTTTTGATTTGCTGACATCAGTGGAACTCCAAGAAGGAATAAGGTATGATCATCATACAACCATCACTTCTTACCAGCACTTACAATACGGTTTTAATAAAACATTCTGCAGCTCTTAAAATGTCTTCTCATAGTCCTTAAAATATCGTAAGAGAAATTCAGGTCTTAAAAATTTTTTGAGTCACTTGTTTTAGGCAAGTCCAGATGTATTCAGATTCATCAAAAGAAAGTTGGACTTTGCTACTGTTGTGTAAAACCTGAACATAATAACAGATTACATTCTGGGCTATAGATGTTTTGTAAGGAAACCATTGTGCTACCCCTACCAAAGCAGTTCAGTGGTAAACAATTTCCCAGTGTTGTAGGTGACACTGAATACTTTCCTTTACCACTTACAACCTCATTCTTTTTCCAGTACATATTCAGGGCAGTAGCAGATCTAGTTTCTAGGGGCCCATGCAAACTGCAAATGGCAGAGGAAAACAGAGATGGCCAAAACTTCGTCTGCCTGACTGGTGCTCTATAGACAGAGCATGGCTGGGATTCAAACTGAACCTGTCTGCACTGCCATACCTGGAAGATCCTGATAACAGATACCATAAGAAGACAGAGTTAAAGTTAGTGGCTAGTAAATAGTGTAGAAGAAACTGAACACCACCACTGGTAAGAGGTTAGGGATAGGGTTGTTTATGGGGCTGTTTCCAATCCAGACAGGGAACAGGCTGGCAGAGCTGCTATGTAGAACCAGGTACTTGCTGCTCCTTGTGCTGCTAATGGAAAGGAGGGGCAAAGAAGTGGCAATGACTTCTGCAGTGATTGTCCATCCCACAGCTCCTAGCCACATCCTGGTGGCAGCTGTCTGCCTCTCTCTCCAAGGTTTTAGCATAAAGTGACACTGGCAGTGGAATCACAGCCACATTTCTGCACATGCCTATCCTATCCTAGCAGAGTCCTCAGTTGTCGTACTGAAGCCACTTGCCCTCACTGCAGAATACTAGTAAAACCTTTACACTCCACTTCCCTGCTGTTTTCCATAAGGCTGTTGCAAATTGCTTTGACAAAACTCGTGAGTCAGCCTCACCTTGCTGCTGAAAGATCAGTAGTAATTACTGCAGTATTATTGACAAGCCAGCTGAGGTGCAGAGAGGTTAAGATATTTGATGAAAGTCAGAAGTATCTGTCAGTACAAGATAAAAACTCCCAGAGGCCACAATTACTTTGTCTGTGTGGGTTTTTAAGCCACATTTCCAGAGCTGTTGAGGAGACATGGATGCTGGTATTAAGGAATGAACACACTCAAACATTTTCTTTTTTGGTCTGTTTACCCATCTTCAAATTCTGAAAAATGAGTAGCAGCTGAAGAAAGAACCTTCATCTGCAACTTGCCAGAGAATCACCCAAGGACAGGCTTTTCAACCCCAAGAATAAAGATACAAAAGATACTTCATTATATTCATCAGTTACAATCAGATGGGATTTCACAGACACAGTGCTGAAGGGCAGCAACATTAACCTGATCAACGATGTTATTTCATATGAGATGCACAGTGTCCCTGCAAAGCTGCCAATAACTTGCACTAGCCCACTGCCTTGGAAGGTCAAGACATCTGTTTTGATAACTAAGTACAAATGTTGGTGACTAATTTCCTGGTAGTTGCACTTAAACCTACAGATTTATCAGGGAAGGTGCTGAACTGACAATCTGGAGATGTAAGTTACTCCCCTATGGAACAGGTGGGCTGTAGGCCAAGTAAGCTGACTTCCCCATTCTCCTCCCTTTACCAGTTTGCTGGTAGGTGAGTTACAAGGGGCCATCTGACTGTTAAGCTCTTTGCTGATCAAATCTACCAGAAGAAGCCATCCATCAGCATCAGCAGCTATAAGGCCCAGAAACAAAGACCCAACCTCTTTCTCAGACTGTCATACGAACACATTGCTCCCCTACCAACTTATCCTTTCCCTGTTCACTTGTACTGCCAAGTTCACTGTAACACAGCAGCCCCTTTTTCACCCTATGCCTTCAGAAAAAACTTGTTGCTTAGGAGCCCCATGTTTTATAAATACTCATGAGTGTACTTGCACAATACACTAAGAAAGAAGGGAATTACTATTCAAGACAATGAAATTGAGTGTGTGGTACAGGAAGACTTGAGTTCAAGCCAGAAAATTTGTTTAGATTTCTCATCTTTCTAATGACTATTTTAAACAAACTCCAACTCATTAGCCACAGATTGCAGAAAAATATTATTACTCAAAGTTCATAGTCCCATGGATTGTCATCCAATAACAGACTCAAATCCCCTCATTAATGTGAGATTTTCACTCCCATTTTACAGTATATAGTCAGGCCTATGGCAAAAATGTGCAACATGAGAAACTGGTGGCAGTCAGAAGGTGTTTGATAACAGGTTTACCTGTTCTTGAAAAGCACTGGCTTGTTCTTCAAATCCAGCTGTTCTGAAATAATTCACAACATCAGTAACAGCCCAGTCAGCAGGATCTGGAGGTCTCCCGTTCTCTACTGAACTGCAAAGTGAAAATCCAGACAAGTAGTCACTAAATGCGTGCAGAACATCTGCTGCTTCTTTGTGCACACCACACGTACGGCCCCTCCCTCCTTGTTTCTTCAGGAAAAGCATTCTTGGATGCACCTCCCTCTGCCCTGATACAGAACAGTCATTGCTGTTCTTTTCCATGTCAAAGACCTAATGCTGGGGACAACTCCCAGGTACCTCTCCCTTCAGAAAAGAAGAAAATATAGGAATCTTCACATCAGCCAAAGGTATTCAGTCAGGATCTTCCTACAAGTGTGCTGCCTTTGCTGTTGGAGAATGAAGACTGCCATAACTGAGGATCCAAATTCCTGTCCTTCAAGCCTTCAGCTTGTTTTCAGCTACCAAGTACCTAACGAATTGTGTGTCGATTATTCTTTTCCCAGATGAGACTGGGCTTCCTTGTAACATGGCTAGAAATTACTGGTAACCATCTTTACCTTATAAAAACAACATCAAATAATAAAACACAAACAACATCCCCCCCCAAAAAAAGAAAAACAGAACAAAACAAAAAAGAGGCACCAAACGATTGCACTTATTCTTAACATAGAAAATTTTTCATGTTTTTGGACTCATCTTCAGACAAATCTATGAACTTCCTAAATAATTATGAATCTGAGAAAACATCTGTTAAATACAATCAGAATTAATTCCTTCTGTGATTAACCTCAGGCAAATGTTTTCCACAGCAGCAAAACCAACCAAACATTCATATTACTATCCTTATTCTGCCTTTCTTTTCCTCAAACTGGAATCACTATATCACAAAGATAACCTTTGTGTATCTAAAAATTCTTGGTAAAAGACACACAGTGAGCTTGGTTGCCTTTTCTATTGGGATTTATGAGGATGAAGAGCAAGACATCAAAGAGTTTCTCTAACATGTTTCTCCAACTGAAAGTCCTGAAGTTCATGCCAAATATTTTTCACTGTTCTGCATGCTTAACCATAACACTAATGAAGAAATATTGAAAATGTACAGATCAGGACAGAAGTCAGAATCCTGTCCATTTCAGGGCTGAAGCTGAGCAGCAGGACTTGGATTTCAACAGCACCAGCTGGAAAA
The DNA here is from genome assembly GCF_025592945.1 of Manacus candei. Taxonomy (NCBI): domain Eukaryota; kingdom Metazoa; phylum Chordata; class Aves; order Passeriformes; family Pipridae; genus Manacus; species Manacus candei. The sequence continues at coordinate 320,291 of NW_026138092.1, forward strand.
GACACGCAGATTATACTCTGCTGACACCATTTTTGTTCTGTCCTCCAAATTTTTCTTTTCCAGCTGTCACCACCTCTGCCTTGCCTGGACTTGTACGTCTTTCAGCAAAATAATCAGGGTGTCAACCATTTTTCAAACCAGCCAAACAGAGTCACACAGAGTGCCTCCCATCACTGTTTCTACAACATCCCAATTTCTACAACTTTCTGAGCCCTGGGAAGGAGGACTCGTGAAAACAACAGTTTTTGCATCTCCCCTAACTTTTGAAATGTTCCTGTCAATATGGCAACAAAATCTGACTGTAGGGACTCATCCACAACCTATGCTGCACTTGGCCTTCTAGAAGCAGTCTCTTTCACTTATCATATATCTCAGAGCAATAAGCAAAGGACCAGAGTTTCTTACTTTTGCTCATCACATAATGACTTACTTCATGAATTGCTTCTCTGATTGTGATTACATAGAAAGCAACACTCAGTAAAATTGAATATGGGACTATCTGGTCTTATCAGAGCTGCATTTTTTTCTTTTAATTTTTTTTAAGCCAAAGAATGCCTTTCTCTTAAGATTTTTCAGTGTTGTGCACATTCTGAAGCCTAAGAAGTAAAATGTTGAAAGCACCACACAAAATGTACACATATTTATAAAAGCAGAATTTGAAGAATTATATTTAAATCTTAGCACTTTCCCTACATTATAAACTATGACTTCCAATGACTCCTCTTCTACTTAAAAATAAACAAACGAAACCTCAACAACTCAGTATTAGAAAAAACTCTAGGAGATACCGAATTTAATCCTGCCTAAACAGCAAATAAAAGGTTCAATCTGTAAAAATACATCCTGACCATAATTTGCTTACTTCTCCAACATTTTAATTTCAAGTTAAATATGGTCCCAAACCCTCCTTCCCACAGTTTTTTATCAGCCCAGGTGTGTTGGGGTTTTTTTGTAGCTTTTCTTTTATCACTAGGGAACTACAGCTTGGTCCAGCCCCATCCCAGGCCCAACTGCAATGACTTCAGGGGCTCTATCTCTGTCATTAACTAATTGCAGGAAATAATTGCAAGTTCCTTCCTCAAGGAATAGCATCATGCTGGACCTCAAGTGGAGCCAATTTCCACAGCTACAGCTGAGGAAGACTGGAAGGCATGTGGCAGACTGCTGGAGGCTGGCTGGATTTTAACCCATCTACCCACACAGATGTTCATTTAGCACTTAAATAGTCTCCTCCTTGCCCTGCTGTTGACATGGCTCTGTTCTTTAAACAAGGAAAGCGAATATATAACATCCATAGCTTAGCCATGCATTGCTTTATGCCTGACATCCTGGATGCTGTAAAAGGACTTAAGAGGACTGGCATTTTAGGCTTTGACAGGAGATACTAGATGCACTGACAGTGTATAAAGACTAGGCTTGTCTGTTTTTCACCAGTGTCCCTGTGCCTTTATTGCCATCATGTGGCAGAAGCAGCAAGGTCTGAAAAGCCATAGCTGAGAACAAACAGATTTTATCCAAGCTATTTATAACCACTTCAACAAAGTGTCAAATACTTCCTTTGTAGATAAGCACACAAACATACTATATATATTCATCTAGAAACCACAGCCCTGATCAGTTTAATTACATTTCCCATCCATTCTAAAAAGCCACCTTAGCAATCAGTATTTGAGCCTTTTTCACTGAAGCCTTGGGGAATACGATTAAATGTGAACTGTCCTTGCTTTGACTGCGACCCTTCTCCTCCCACCAGAGTACTCATTGTAGAAGCCAGACTGTCAACTGAAGGTGGCTTCTGAGGGACATACACAGTAATCCATTCACAGTCACTGAATAGGAAAATGCTCTTTATGTTGGTGTGGTATAGCCAGCATCTCAAGTGAAGGGGCAGGACGCTGATTTTAATGGCTGCCATCGGATCTTTTGATGCTGTGTCATAATCAGGTGTTTTATCAGCATCCTGAAGTGACCGTTATTATTATTTATATTACTCTAGTGCCTGGTAGCCTAAGCATTGTCTTGTTGTCTTGGATGGCTTATGTAAAAGGGATCTGAAGGAGAAGAATGAGCTGCAGCTGCGCAGAAGTGCTGCAGTTCGAGAGGACAGACAAAGAACACACTCTAGTATCTTTCTTCGTGGTTTGTTGTTGGTTTTTTTTTCTTTTAATATACATGCATATGTGTACATCTATCTCAGCATGGCTTCTATAACCATAAAGCAGCAAGGCCAAACCATAAAGCAGCAAGGCCAGATTTTTCCACACAGAACTTCACTTCTCAGATCATGACTTCATTCAAAATTGCTAGTCCTAATCCAAGAATTACCTTTAAGGATAAGTAAATGCCTACAAAACAGTCCCTATTCCTTGACCTGCAGTTTACCACATAAAAGGAAACAGTAAAGCAGTGCACACCGTATCTGTCTTATTCCCACCATAGGTCTGAAGTAAAAACCCAGCAGTTTAGGGCTTCTCCAAGAAACAGCTTAAGATATCTGTTTCAGAAGAGAACTGACACTGAAGTGATATGCTGCTGCTACTTCTCAGCCACTAGACAGGTGGGCTGACAGCAGAGAAGGGCGTATGTCTTTCTGAATGAGACAGAAAGCAAATTTCCACACAGGACACTTCTCTCCATTAGGCACTGGTTCTGCAAAAGCCATGAGCACACAGGTGAGCAGAGGCAGAATATTGGTTACAGTGCTACCACTTTCTCTAGCTGAGAGGAAAAAAAATTAATGGAGGAAGGTGTACCCCTAACTCAAGTTACCAGCTTCTACATCTCTCCACTGCTATACAGTCCTTCTGCACACCTCCTCTAAGCAACTCAGTGCCCTAGAGTCTTCCATTTCAAAGTTGAAATACAATAGAAATAGTTTAGAACAGACAAGGTTTGAAATGAGCAAAGATGGAGACACCCACAGTTGCCAATCACATTAGGTCAAAGGAAAACTACATTCGAAATCCATGTCCTGTTTACAGAAAAGGAACACTTTGAATTCACTTACTTTTTGACATCCAGAGAGCCATTTTCCTTGTTTTCCATGTCAACAATTAGCATGGGGAGGATAGAGGCTTCTTTTACTTCAGCAACTGATTAATAGGGAGGGGAAAAAAGCAGTGTGTAATTATTGCTAGTATGACAAGAACAACATAATGTAACAGAAACAAGCATTCTACAGGGACACAAGCATGTTTCCACCTGAGAGCAACAGCGCTGTCAAAGACTGATTTTCTCAGAAGCTTGGCAAAGCCAACAGGAGCTAATGAACTAGAAAAAAGTTGACCTGTGCTTCAAACACAAGAAATATTTATTGCCTGAAAATCAAGGAATTTGATCCTTTTTAAGTGTTAAAATATTGATCAAATTATATATTCATATACGTGGAGACTGACCTACAATATACAGCTGCGTATCAAGAGAGCTTAACAGGCCTTCAGTCAGCCTGTGAGGGGTCCAAACAGACGCATGATCTTATCCTTAGAGAGGTTTGGAAATCATAGCCTTGCTTTACAAATGGGCACTCTGGGATACAGACGAGCACAGTCATTTTTGCCCATCTCACACATAAAAAACGTAAGCAGAATTACTAATTGAGCACCAAGCTCCTGAGGCTTACATCAGTATCTTATCCGTAAGACCATCCTTCCTGCACTAGCTTCTTTTATAGGTAGAGTATACCAAACTCCAAAAAGGGAAGGAGCACATGAAGTACAGAGGAGAAAATCCCACTAATTTCCCTCCTCACTGCGTGCTGCAGTACTTTCACCACATAGCTTTTTCCACCACTCCACAAAACACGCAGAAATGACCCGAGCCTTTCCTTTCTGTTCTCAAGTAAGCCATTTCTGTTTTAGAGAGCACCAGAGAACTGACCAAGGACTCAGGATGTTCTTGCTGTGTAGCATTAATGGATGCCAGTGAAATGGCACAAGCTCTGGGAAGTACATAACAGGGAAATCATGCTCCTCAGCTAAAACTTTGCAAAAATAGAGAACTGCAATTAACGCTGTTGTTAAAAAAAAAAAAAAGGCTCCTTTATTAAACATCACGTAAAGCACCAAGAAGACAGTAACAAACTAATCGAAAAGATGCTTCCTGCAGCGCTGACCGAACAACTCCACGTCTTGCCCCGAATCACTTCTTGGTTCACCTGAGGTGACTGCAGGCGACACCCGCACCGCACTACCTGCCGGCCGCCCCCGCTCCGCGGCCGCGCAGCTCCCGGCGCCCCCCGAGCTCGGGGCGGGCACCGCCCGCGGAGCCCCCGGGGCTGCCCTTCCCCGCGGCCCCGCCGGGGCTGTGACACCCGTTCACCGTGTCACGGGCACCCCCGCGCCCGCTCGCCCGCACCGCATCGTCAGCTCTGCCTGGGGCGGGGGAAGCGAGGCAGAAAAACCTACCTACGAGCAACTAAACCAGTGCATGGTCCCCGGCTGCTGCGGAGCGCCGGAGCCCGCGGCCCCCGCCCCCCCGGCGGCAGCGGGCGCTGCGCGGCGGCTCCGAGCGGCGGCGGGCGCGGCCCCGCCCGGGCCGTGACGGGCCCGCCCGCGTCATGGCCGCCGCCTTAAAGGCGCCGCGCCGCGGGGCCGCGCCCGCCGGCGTCGGCGGGTCTGCCCCGGCTCTCCCGCAGTCCGGGCACGGAGGGAGCGACGCCCCCGCGGCGCTGCCGGCAGCGCCTACCTGCGGGGCAGCTCGAGCAGCGCCGGGCAGCGGCGTGCGGGCACGGCGGGGCCGACCTGCCGGCGGCACACGGGGAGCAGCGCTCGGCTCCCGGCCCGGGACCTGAGTGCCTTGGGACCTCCCTGTGGACATTTCTACTCCTACCGAGCGACACAGCTGCTCTCAGTGAAGTTCGTCTCCATGAGGAAGGCAGCCTTAGAGAACACGGTGCCGGTTACACACTCTTTTGGTCAGGTAAACCCAGAACCGAAAGGCATCTGTCGGGTGTAGGCTTCATGATCAAAAACTCTCTTGTTCCTAAACTCGAAAATCTGCCGACAGGTCACTCTGACCGCATTATCTCCCTATGCCTTCCACTAAACAAGCAACACGTTGTCCTCTTTAGTATATATGCCCCAACTCTCCAAGCTGACCCTGCCGGAAAAGATAAATTTTACACCGACCTGCGCCGCCTTACCCAAAAGGTTCCTGCAGATGATAAGATCATTATCCCTGGTGATTTAAACGCCAGAGTAGGAAAGAACTTTGAAGCATGGAAAGGAGTATTAGGCAAGCATGGTGTTGGAAACTGCAATGATAATGGTTGCAGTTCTAGCCTTCTGCTAGAATTCTGTGCAAAGCAACAGCTCACCATCACTAATACCATCTTTCAGCAGAAAAACAGTGTGAAGACAACCTGGATGCACCCCAGATCTAAGCATTGGCACCTCACTGATTATGTCCTGGTGCGACAGAGAGATGCCCGCGATGTCCACCACACCCGTGTGATGCCCAGTGCAGAATGCCAAACACACCATCGGCTTGTGCGCTGTAAACTCAACTTCAGTCTCAAATTCAAACCTAAAAGGGGCAGTATCCCAAGGAGGAGACTCCAAGTTAACAATCTCCAATCAGCCACAGTGAGAGACAGATTCCAGGCAAATCTTCAAACTAGGCTCGAAAACCATTCCATAGATTCCACAGATGCCTCTCCTGAAACACTTTGGCACCACATTAAAAACAGCATCCTGCAATCCTCTGAAGAATCCTTAGGGTTCTCCTTCAAGAAGAACAAGGACTGGTTTGATGAAAACAATCAAGAGATCCAGGAATTGTTGGAGAAGAAGAGAACCGCCCACCAAGCACACCTTGCACTGCCATCCTGTCACGTAAGAAAAGCAGCCTTTTGTCTTGCATGCAGCAAGCTCCAACAGAAACTCTGTGACATCCAGAACAAGTGGTGGATCGATCTAGCTGAAAAAACTCAATTATGCGCAGACACAGGCGATCACAGAGGATTCTATGAGGCCCTGAAAACAGCATACGGGCCTACATACCAGGTACAAAGCCCTCTACTCAGCGCTGATGGTCAAACCCTTCTGACAGATAAAACCTCCATTCTGAATCGATGGTCTGAGCACTTTCAGGCTCTTTTCAGTACTAGCCGTGTAGTTCAAGACTCAGCAATTCAGTCCACCACACGACAACCGGTGAAGTATGAACTGGATATTGCCCCCATTTTGGGAGAAACTCTTAAGGCCATAGAGCAGGTGAAAATCGGCAAGGCAGCTGGGGTTGATGGAAGTCTGGAAGTTCGTCACATGCATGTGGACAGCAAACTTGGCCTTCTCTGGAACTCATGAAACTGGAGGCTTGAGGTGATGGGAAAGGGGAGTGACCAAGGACAACGGAGCCACCACCACTACCATGCCACTGCCAGCACTGGGGAAAGAGAGGAGGTGAAGACACTGATTCCCAGGGACATTTACATCTCTTAGTGGTCTAAGCTCCAGACTTTTATTTCACAAGTATACCACACCCATGGTATTTGCTGTACAGAAAGGTACAATTCAAAGTGCCTACAAATGACAAAGTCTGGCCCACTGGCAGTAAAATCTCGCCTACAAAGTTTTCAAGTTTATCTGGCAACAGGACTTTTTTTTTTCTTTATTACACTCTATTTTTTAATGTCTTTTTCAAAATTTTCCTTGATTCATGATGTTTTCCAATGGCATAGAAGCATTACATGGATGAGATGTTGTCAGTGCCAGGGGAATTAAGCAAGGAATACCAACCAACACATCCCACTTTCCCATGCATGGGCTTTGCAGCCAGGGCTGTGTCCCAGCCAGATGCTGTTATCTTTTCACTATCCCTAACAGCCAGGGTTACTTCAAATTTGTGGGGTGCTTTACTTGCAGAGTTTCCTTCTGAGTAAAACCACTCAAATTACACCCTTGCTGTTTGCTGTGAGGCAAGAGGGACATTACAAATTACCCGTGGATTCATACAGAACCTAGAGATTTCTGCAGAGCTCTGTGACACGAGTGCCCCAGCCGGCACAGACAGAGCCTGCTGGCCAGCAGAGCAGGCACATGGGGCTGTCCCAGGCACCGTGCATCTGTCTCACTCCCAGACAAAGCTTGCTGCACCCTGGCTGCACTGAGATTCAGGTCACCTAACTGCTAACCCAACACAGTTAGGAGCACTAAAATCACCAGAAAACTGGACTTCTGTGCAAAGGACTGCAGACATGACTTCCCCAACCACTTCATTTTGTCTGACATATGCTGTTAAATAAATAACCAAAGCTTGTAAAAACTGTGCAAATAACAGCACTCAAGCATCAACAGAAGTGTTGAGAACAGAGAGCAGTGACAGTCCTCACTCCTTTGGATTTAAATAAATGCAGATAAACAAGATAAACAGAGTATTAAATGTAGTGCACCCTAAGAAAACCCTCTTTAGTTCACATCCCAAAGCATACTGTAAAACATGGCATATTTGTGTTGGACAAGTAAGCCAAGCAAGGCAATTCTTTTCTGTTTCTCAAGAAATAAGCATTCTGAATGAGGCCATAATGAGTTTTCTGCATCAGCTAGTTTCTAACTTTGGTAATGAACTGACATTTGAGGATACAAATATAAATGAGTTATTTTACTCACACTCTCCCCTTCCTTCCATCATGTTCTTCAATTAATTCTTTGAGTATTTAAAGTGAGGCTCACACAGTACATGCGTTCCTTCTAGAGGACCTTGAACAGCAAAGAGAGGAATTTTAATAAAATGGGTTATGGAAAAATTCAATGCAGAATATCATCTGTGGCTTGTATTTTCATTCATTGGGGTAGGGTAATTTAATTATAATGAAATTACGTCTGGAGGGAGACAAAACAGAAAAGTGAATTAGTCTTTTGTTTGACTATTTGCATCCCACTTCTGGCAAAAAAACCAAAACCAACAACACAGTTTCCAAGCTGTGCAAGGGAACAAAGTGAGACCAGGGTTGGTAGCCCTGACTGGCTGTGTCTCACCTTCTGCTGTCACACAGGGGGAAACACAGAGAGCGCAGGTATCGGACACCAGTCAACCCTGTTTTCTGGGTATTGGAAAAGGCCAGAAAAGGCTATCATTTTTTTGTCCCTGCCAATGAAAACAGTAGATGAAGACAAAATGCACCATGCATGTGGCAGAGTGTAGCGCCCTGTTAGTTGTGCAGTGGATACTGAGTTTCAGCTCCCCCAGAGCTAAATAAAGCCCTTTAAACCTTCCTCATTCCAGTGTCCTGGGTAGAAACATGGAAAGCTGAAACAACGCAGGACTTGCGTGGTTTCCCACTGAGGGAAGCCGCCCTCCAAAAGCTAGCCTTATCCAGAGCAGAATGGGCCGTATCCCTGTATAAAATAGGTATTCCTTTGCCACCATGGCCCGCCCGCTCGGTGCCCTCAGCAGGACGGGCCGGGGCAGGGGCCGCCCTCACCGCGGCGCGGGGGCTGCCGGGAGCGGGGCCCTTCCCCTCAGGGCGGCCCTTCCCTTCCCCTCAGGGCGGCCCTTCCCTTCCCCTCACGGGGCCCTTCCCCTCAGGGCGGCCCTTCCCTTCCCCTCACGGGGCCCTTCCCTTCCCCTCACGGGGCCCTTCCCCTCAGGGCGGCCCTTCCCTTCCCCTCACGGGGCCCTTCCCCTCACGGCCCCGGGGCGGCTCCCGGAGCCCAGAGCGCGGCTGGTGCTCCTCCGCGTGCTCAGCGAGACACTTCGGGGCTGGCGGGGATCGCTTGTGGTTCACCGTGAGGAAAAGCGAACCAGATATGGGCAGATTGCGGAGACATTTCATTTAAATGTGCTGGCAGCCAACAAACGATCAGCTCCTCGTAATGCACAGCACTGGCGGCAGGGGAATCAAGGGAGGGGCTCAGGCTGTTTTTAAGTAACTCGTCACAAGGGTGGAAGTGACACGGGTGTACAGATGACAGCTTGTCCCCCAGGTGATTTTAGACAGCCTTGGACTACTTAGAGTAACTAAGGGTCTTTTCCACAGTCCCTGGCAACTACAGTAATACTCAGAAAGACACAAAAACCCTGTTACTGGTCCAGGTTGCACCTCTCCAACACCTTACTCTCAGAAAACTGTCTTTTCTCAGTTAGAATCTTTTCAACTCCTGTCCATTGTCTTTACAGTTTGCTGGAATGGAATTTTGTCACTTACCTTGCTGCACAGCATCAACAGATGTTGGACCCATTGTCCTGCTCTCCCTTCCCTACTTCAGCACTGCATACATAGGAATGAGGGACAGCTCCCATCAAGGAACTCTAGTCTGCCCGAAGAGTCCAGCAATGAAGTGCCTCTTCAATTCCTGCCTTGGCCAGCAAGATCCTCCAAAAAACTTGTGTCTTCTTCACAGTCCCCTTCTGACCTGCCAGGGTTTTCTGCAGGGCTGAGCATTGTCATGTTGCTCTGAAGTTCTGCATAAAGCCTAGACAAAAGGCTAAAGATAGCACTGGTGTTAAATAAGTGTGGAGGGAAGAAAGGCAGAAAACCTGCGGCCGGAATACAGCAGTGACTTGCTACCAGCCTGGCATTCATTTTCAAGGCAATTAAGTGTGCAGTGCTAGATCAGAGCACAACAGCCAGTCAGCCTCAGTTTACATTCCACGCAGTTACCTGGGTACACTCCTGTAAGGTAAAACCCAGGATCTGCAGATGTGCAAAAACTTTTGTCAAAGCTGTGGGTATCAGGCCCAGTGCCAGGGTTCAGAGCTGTGCAGGTGCACAGGCTGAGTCAGTGACACAGCTCCCTGCCTGCAAGCCTGGGGGGAAGAGCACAGCCCAGACTTACCGACAAGGCAGGGCAGCAAAGGCTCTTGGTTTGTCCTGATGGAGAGTCCCTTGAATCTTTGCACTAGTATCCTAAGGTACTTTTTATACAACATGCGTTATCCAACTGTTTTTTGTAATCAATAAGATGACTAGTGTTGCACCCTCCCTGTACCAGTCTAAGAACGAACGTGTACAGCAGCTGACTGCAATGCAAGGCAGCGATACCTTTCTGCTTTTGCTTCCTCTTGTTTCCAGGACTGAATTGCTTAAATAAATCTTCCTGCATGTGAATTATATCCACTTCACTGAGAATTTCCTGCCCTACTTACTTTGTTGTGCAACTTCTTACTGTGGTAGTCGCTCATATTTCATAAGCTTCTGTCCGGACATAAAGCCTTGTTATTTTAAAGCTTATACTTTATATTAAAAAATCATTGTAAAAAACACAGCTCATTGTGCCCACACTAGCAGTAGGACCTGCCACACATGAAAACATCAAGTAGAAAGATGAGGGTAAAGATGGAAGAAATCGAAAGGACATCCCAATCAAGCATTCATTTTGTTGAACTGTAACTTAGATAACTACATATACATTCAAAGTAGCAACGTAGATACACGGTAAAGAGCAATACTTCTGGGAGAAGGCAGTTCCTGTGATATTGCTGTGTACACCAAAGCATTAATACACCACTAAATGCAAATGGGGTTTTGGACTATTTTTTTTTAATTTAATCAAATTATCTTGGTGGGGGAAGAATTTCAGACAGTTAATCAAGCCTTCCAACACTCCAGTTTTCTCTTTGTTGCCCTAATCACCAGTAATTTTTCCTGGAATTGACTGGACACACTCAGAATGAACCACACTGTCTGCCTGGCTGCTGAGACCTTGCTCCATTTGTGTCAACATACCTACAGCTGTGTCCTTTATAATTTTCCACAGCACCTTGGAAGCAAAGGCAAAGGAGGATGTTTCTGATGACTACCTCCCAGCAAAGGAAAACGTTACTGTGGTTGCCTACGTATGGGAACAGATGCCTGACCTCCGTCCTCAAACTCCTTCCAACTACAACAACCGTTCATCCTAAAGAGCTTTTGTGCTGCAACCTTGTACACATGTTGGGCAGTGCCTTTATCTTGTCCTTGGCACAGATGCCTCACCTACAGCCGGGCTGCTTCTAACACAGAGAGCAGCATTTGCAATCAGACACTACACTGCCACTGTGTGATCTATCAAAATCTAAACCTTATAAACGCAGCACTAGTAAGAAATATGCAAGTTTGTCACTGGGTTGCTTTTAAACTTCAAAACAAAGAGCTACATAAACACAATTCTTAGTATATTTGACCTTCTGAGGGAGGGAACAGGATAACCAGGCTGTAAGGATTCTAAAGGAACTTTTACCGGCTTTGAAACACAATGTTGGGAACTCATCCCCAAGATTTCATGGAAACCTCAAGCTGCTGTTATCCCACTGAGGTGAGAACTTTTTGTAGTAGTCAATTATAAAAATAAAACACATTTTCAATATATGCAAGTTCCTTCAGACAGGCATTCCTTTTTGTAATATAAAACCCCTCCCGAAATCCAAACCACAAACCAACAAAAAAAGGTAAAAATGTGACTAGACCTTAGATTTAATTAATACTTTTACTCATCATCAAACTCAGAAGTTAGGAAAGACATCCTGAGATCTTATCTTGCCTCAAGATACTAAAAAAAAAATCCAACACTTCACATAATCCCTATGTAAGATGACAAATATCTACTATCTATAAGGCATCCTTGTGGAGCTCTACCCCTTTTACTGCCCAGTCTGACATTAGACACTTGAATTTTACCCTTTATGTCAGAGGACTCAAATCAGTTGATTCCTCAAGCCTTCAATTAAAAACATTTTTTAAATGTGTGCAAGACCCACACTTGTAAAACTGTGTGGTCAAACTCTTTTTTTTTCTGCTTTTAATCGTCAAACACATCCAGATAAGCTATGTACACCCCAGCTGGAGAATGGAACTGTCTTTTTACCATTTTCTTATGGAATGTTCTCAAAATTCTGATCTGGGATAAGTCCTCCTCACACGCAGCAAAGCAGAAGAACACATTTGAATGACATGTTCAAATCTGCGGCTCAACATGCTGTATTTGCATGGGAGCTGTAGTAAAAGCAGAAGGCAATACTTTTGCAGGTTTTTTAGCTCAGCTTTAGAAACAGTACAAAGGCCTTTGAACTGTAACGTAGCAGTAGTCCTACGAAACCAAGCAGCCAAACCCGCAGTGAGCGGGGGCACAGCAGCAGCAGCAGAGGCCAGAGCTCGGCTCGCACAGCAGGAAGAGGAGGAGCTGCAGTACAGAGCAGGTACCGGGGCCTCTCCTAACACCACTTGCAGAAAAAGCCTCAAGACAGACAATGCCAAGCCCACGAACAGTCTTTACTTCTCTCAGTTATTTCACAGCACAATGAGACACAGCACAAAGTTTGTACAGTGGGATCTGCAGACAGTTTAAAAACAGGCAATTATCTTTAATAAAAAGCATTGAGTCTAAATGAAAATAATATGAAGACAAACAATACTGAAGCTAATGATCACCTTGCTTGCTTTTGATTGTCTAAAAAGTCCAAGACTTGTCATAGTGCCTTTAATGTTCTCCACATCACCTTCTCCAAACACCCTAGTTAGTGTAAAGCTTAATGTGCCTCAACTCATATGTGTGGGTAGGTTTCACAACCTTTTCCTCTTGCTCTCAAACCCTACTTGCAGTGTGTGGGGAGGTGCAACAACTCTCATCATACAACATTCTGATTCACAAAGAAGCAGCACAAGTGTTGTACATAATTTAATTTGCACTTCTGTATATAAATGTTTACTATATTGCACACTATTGCAGCACTTAAAAACATCTAATTATTTGCAAAAATTAGTAAAATACTTTAAAGGATTTAAAAATAAGGGTTTTAATGCAACTGACAAGATAATAAAAAAAGCAATTTACTTAATGAGATACAATCCTTTATGTTGGAAATGAAAGTTACATACAACTAGAGTACAATTAAAATATACCATATAGTTCAACACTTAATTCCTCAAATGTGTAAAATTAACAAGCTTCTACTGTCATAGATATACAATTTTTCCATATTGTGAAAAGGATTTTTCAAATTAAATACAGGTAACATAATATTCTGTAGTTATATTTCACGACTGTGTTTAAATGAGAGGGTTGTATAATACTCACATTGTCAAATGTACTCACTAATGCCTTGGAAATTGCACACTTCCCCTCCTTTTCCAAAATAGAATCTCGTTTCCATACTGAAGTCTATTATGCCATATTGGAAAAGTGTTTAACTTGCTGACAGGATTTTCATAAAATTAAAAAATAGCAGAATATCATGGCATTATGATGACTTTTCCACTTATGCCCATGTAGAATTTAATCTGGATATCAGACAGACACGTCAGAACCAATTTCCTAGACTTTTGTCTTATTGTACACGCAAGATGAATGATTACAGTATATTACAAAACAGAAAAATCTCTGAACCTTTCTAGAATTATAAATGTAATGATTAAAAATTAAAATCATAACAGAATCAAATTGTGATCTCCAACATTTATTAAAATCTTTAAAGTTCATAAACGACAACAAAGTTACTGTAGAATTTATCGCATACAGCTAGCATACAGCAGCATGTCCTTGGTCTAAATGAAATACAAAAGATTTTAACATTTTCATACAAAGGATTTCTTTAAATTTATTAATGTGACGATATATCTTTGTTACATAAAATTTGCTACAGCAAAGTATCTTATACTTTTCTTGCACGTATGTATATATGGGTGGACAAAGACTGCATTCAGTGTCAGCCTCCTAATGACGTTGTGCAAAAATGCTCAACAACCTAAACACAGAGAATGTTGGGTGGTACGTTTCAGAATCTTTTGTAAAATGTCTACAAAGGCTTTTCTTTAGGGAGTCTCATACAGATTAAAAGGAAGGAATGCCACCAGCTGTTGATTTGCTCTGGCATTCAAACAAATACAATGGCTATGTATCAATATAGCTCAGTTTTTTAAAAAACAATTCATCCTTGTATGCATGTAAATTTATGATAAAACATGAGTCTAGTTTAAACTGTTTAGATGTGCTGTTTTAAGACAGGTCACTGAGACAGCCAGAACCAAGTGTAGAAATAAAACTACTATGAATAAGTTTAAAAGCAACCCCCAGAAAAGTGCTGAGCCGCTGATTATTAACATTGAAATAAATGTGTAGAGGTGCCCAAAGCTAGCACATGGTAGCAATATCTTTTAAGTCAGTTGGTGAGAGTATACAAAACATAATTAAACCCAAATACCTGTATCTGTGTGACATACATTCTGGTTGATTGAAAGAAAGTAGGTTAGAAACAAAGACAATGCAACTAAAATAAATTCAGCTGTTGCAGTTTTTAAACTTTCTCTCTTTTCTTCGTGAATGAAGTGCTGTAATTAAAAAGAAAATGATTGTAGCAGTACTCCATCCTCAGTTTACTAATATAGTATACCAGAATAAAAACTTGGCAATAACCTCTTATTCTTAACAGCTAACAAAAAATAACCGTGTTCATCCAGCGATGCATCTAGAACAATATTTTGCATTTGCTAAACCATTTATTTTTCACAGCTAATGGCAGAGCGCATTTTGCTTTTTGTGGCATGATGGTTCTTATTCTAATGGATGCCTTTTGAAACAAAAAAGGCTTGAAACAAGGAATACTTTGGGAGCCCAGACATTGGCTACTTAAAAAAAACCCCACAAAGTGAATCAAAATGAATCATATTCTCTACAATACTGACCAAAACTTCCTTTAAGTGTTTAGGTTTCTTGATCTTAAAAAAGCCATTTTATACCTGCCAACTGAAATGCTGGTAAGTTGACTCGGTTTAATATGGTCCAAAATCCAGACCAGGTGGAATTCCTGCTCTCACGGGACTGTAAGCTTTCCATGATACAGTCTGGTTATGGCAACTTACCTACTGCCTAGGTGAGAAATATGAAGGAAGGAGGCAGTGACAAAAAACTGCAGGGATGTAGAAAACCAAGGCACAGGGTCTAGCTACTGTCCCCTACTTAAGCCATCCAATTGATTCTACTGAATTTTGGTCAGCCTCCAGGAAGAAATGTTTTTAAGTTAATTTAGCAGACATTTATATGGCGATAAATACTACCTTCAAAAATGCTAAAAATGTTGGCTAGGTTTAGTCTGAGCTACTAAAAAATTATTATAAATTGTAGCATCAGACACAAGACAGACATGAATTATTGGCTGGCACAGACTAGAAGCAACATTTATCTTTCACTTCAGTCTAAATCACACTAGCCGCAACACCTTCCATTTCACTCACACAAATAATACATTATTCAAAATAAAATGGAGCATTCTTGGGTAAAAAACTACTTCATTTCAAAGGGGGAAAATGAACAATACACAGAAACAAAGAACGACAGAAACCAAAGTTAAGTAGGAAAGTGGTCTATTATTCTGTGTTACTGCACAAACAGTGCTTGCTTAATTGTGCCTAGTTAGAAGGGTTGGTGCAAACTGCACACATGGAAGATGGCAATAAAGACCTCAGTCGGCTTTGTGGAATGAAGTAACTAGGTAACTGTTTTGACATATGATGGTCTCAGCTCCACCTCATCTGTTAACAGAGTGCAAAGATCCCAATGTGAGCCCTGATGTCATCTTGTCCTCTTACTCCTACTAAAAATCAGCAAATTCTTTTGCACATTTTTCTGTTAGAGACGCACGAATATCTTCTTCTTCATAGTCATCGAAGTTGCTGGTATCTCCAGGACCTCTGCACTTTGGTATGAATGGAGCTTCTACCTGTATTGGTGGGAGACACAAAAAACCACATGAAACGTTACTGGCCAATAGATTTAACATTGTGATAATGAGCACAGCAATATTCCCATTAATCCTCAAATCCTGCCAAATCAGGTATTACAGGCTAAAGTGGTGGCACATAAATAAAGCCAGCCTAAGAAGGTACAGGCCTCTAGATGTGTGAATCTAAGCTGAAAAAGACTAATATCTCACTGACAAACACCATTAAAAAATTACTTCCACTTTAAAACAAAGTTTAGTTCTCTCCTTGCAGAGGCGATCCTGCTCCCTTCAACTCATCAGCTCTGTGGCACAGCTCCCAGCACAGTCATGGCAGAGTAGACTGATTGCCATCTACACTACACAGAAATCTTAGGGCAGTTTGGAACCCCTCTCCTTCCTACTTACCAACGACCCTCTCTTTCCAAATAAAAACAAACCTGAGTGTAAAAGAATTTGTTCTGCCTCTCCTACAAAGCTCCTCCTAGGACCTAACTGTAAGTGAGAGGTGAAAGCCTTTTCAAAAAGGCCACAATGAGACACAAGAAATGACATGAAGGGGTCACTCAAAGACTGTACCGTAAGGAAAGCCAAAATAAAGCAAAATGATGGAGGCGATGCAAATTTAAACCTGGAAACACAAAGTAATCAGACGAGTGTCCCTGCCCCGAACATCCCCAGCACTGAGTGTGCCAGAGGCAGCACGGTGGGGAGACAACTAAGCAGGGCAGGCACAGCTCCAGCTCCAGCTGAGGCAGAGGATCATATCACACTGTGCAACCAGGTAGATTAATGGTGGTGTGGATGTGCTGTGTGTGTAAATCAGTAAATTAAAGAGGTACAGCACAGACCAATACAAATTATACTCTGCTGACTTTGGGCAACAACACTATACACCCCAAGAAATCATACTAACTTTTGCCTTTGTGCAACTGTCACATGTGTATCCTTTTGTTCCTAAAACAATATACACGTTTCAGTGATTTACCCTGACTGAACACATAGCTACCCTATAAAGCCACACATTTACCATTATCTGAATTTCTGTCTCTGTGTCTTCTTAAATTGATTTTCGGTTACTCTCTTACAGTAAAACTCAGAGCACAGAAAATATCACATTTACTACTGGAATTTTAGAATGCTGTCAAATGAGACACGTCAGACCTTTTCCTATTACCTTCACTAAGGAAATTGCTAAAAAGAGATTGCAGGAGATAACAGCAGCTTATAGTGGAAATACCTGTTTGGCCGTAAGTACAACCATATTATCAGGCAGTATGTTAATAAATAGCTATGCAAACACACAAAGAAAACAAGACTTGATCATATCCAAAATATTAAGTAATTGACTGGTTCACTTATGACTGTAGCATTAAATTTAAAGAAAAAATAATAAAAAAGAAATAAATCATTCACATGACATGAGCTGCCAAGGAACACGTTTATTCAGGAGAATACATGCTGTGGTAACAACCACTGTGAAAGGCTAGTATAAGCCCCAAGTTTATTGCTGTATTTCTATGACTGCTTAGATGATATTACAATGTATGCTGTTGT
Organism: Manacus candei; assembly: GCF_025592945.1. NCBI lineage: Eukaryota > Metazoa > Chordata > Aves > Passeriformes > Pipridae > Manacus > Manacus candei. The sequence continues at coordinate 337,478 of NW_026138092.1, forward strand.
TTCATGCCCTTAGTATTACAAGATTTATTCCTTATAATGAAAAGCTTCAAGCTTATTCAGCATCAGTTTTCATAACCCTTTAAATCTTGTAATGGCTATTTTGACTGTACTACTTCTTAACATTTTAAAATATTTCTTATTTCTGCAAAAGTAATTCTCTACAGCAGTGCACTAGGAATGCTAAGAATATTTAGCACAGTATTAAAACATCTGATTTAATCTTATGGAGCCTGAGTGTCCCCAAACAGCCTACCAGCAAATGAAACTGGGTGCATATAAATCCACCTTGCAAACAGGCATTAAGAAACCAAAGAACGATAATTACAAATCTGCAATGGGAAATATTTTCTTAAAAATATCTATACTTAATGCAAGGAATACAGGATGTGTTAATTGTACCCTGTCTAGTAGTAATTAACACATTAGTGAATAATTCAATAACTGTACTGTCACATTTGTGTAGACAAACAACCAGTTTCTTTTTATAAACTATTGTAAGTATTTAGCTATGGCCTTTGAAATACTGCTGTTACAAGCAGCAAGTTTATGTCTCTATAGTTAAGACTGTTAGTGTTTCAAATTCAAACCAATTTTTTAAAATATTATCACTTGTCTCTAGCCCTTTTCCAATACTGAGACTCAAAATTATTTCTCCACCTGAGTCTTCTGGGACAACACCAATTTTAGTCTTCTATTGCCGTGTATTGAAAAATGAAGAATTCAGAGGTTACATTTAAGTGAATAAATAATTTCTTAGGATTCTGTTTCTAGTTAACTCACTAATCTACAAATATTTAACTTTGACTCTACATTCAAAGGGAGAGGGAGCTTTGGAGCTACTGGAGCCTAGACTGAATTATCATCATCCTCATCCCTTCTGGCAGCTCTGCTTCATTCATCCTGGCAGCACAAATGTGTTGCCCTCTAACAGATACATTAATGGCTGTTCACATGCTGAAAATATTCCCAATTGTCTCTATTGCTTTTGTTCTTATGCAGGTCCAAAGCCCAGTGCAGACTGGGCATGGATTTTCTAAAAACCACATTACAAGTTGTGTTGATCAGGGAACTAGAAAACCATTCTTAAGATGCCAGAAAAAAAAGCATCCAGCTCTTCCCATCGCCCCAGCCTATGGAACTGCAGTCAGTCCAAGCATGGTGTCAGGAGACAAAAACTCCAAACGAGGAGGAAGGACGTTCCTTTAGGAGAAAAGAAAGAAAAGCTCTAGCTTTGGCTGGAGCTTCTCCACTCTGAAGCACAGGCTGACTGCTAGGAGCTGGCTGGAAAGGAAAACAGATTCCTCTCTGCTGTGGAGGAGTATTTATAGATGCCACTATAGCAGGGGTTAAATGAAAAGCAAGAGAGGCAGGAGATGGCTCACTTTGAGATAATCCAGAAACAGACTAAAGCACAACACGTGTTAAAGAGAACATCAATGTACATAGAGGTTCGGGATAAAATACCAATAAGAAACAATCATAATCGATCAATACATATCCTTTGCAGTCTTAAAAGATGAAACTACCTCTACCTTTTAAATTGATAGATTTAGGGAAAAAAACACCAAAATAATTAGAAATTTTACTTCAACCCCTTAAGGACCTGTAATAGTTTTGACCAGGAAGAGTCTTACCTTTCTCTGATAAATGGCAATCCAATCTGTAGTTGCAAACCACTTGTGATTCTTTATGTCATTTACACCATTCTTGAGATTTCCATATCGTTTGGTCAAATCTACCTGGAGTAAATTTCTTAGAAGATCCTTTAGGTCTGAACTGAAGTGTGATGGAAACCTCACCTAAAATTATATACCCACAACATTAAAAAATATTATACAAATTTGATTCTTCTCCCTGTGAAGTGAAACAACTTCATACAAAAGGAAACAGTGGGCCCATTTTTCTATCCTTCCTCTAAAACCAAATCAAGTAGGAATGCATGAAGTGAGAGATTATTATTGTTGCACATGTATTTCTGTTTCAAAGAGCCTTTATCAACAGCATTACCCGGTCCATCTACCATTTCTTGAGCTGAAAGTTTCTAGTGGGCAAAATATTAATTTAGCTAAGAGTGATATAAAAGCCAAGTTTAACTTAAGTTGGTGTCTCACCAACACAACATAATCTCAAGACATACTCAACTATTTTCCAGGAATAAATTTTTAGATTATATTATATATATGCACACATGGGAGACACAGTACAGTACAGCATATATACAGCATATAAATATATAGACATGCTCTGAAATAACTGTAAATTCAGCAATCATATATGAAAAGTCAGTCTGGAACTTCATGCTGTACTGCAATCTGTCTGATAACTAAATGCACCAAGATTAAAAGTCTTACATAACTAACATAGCACTATTTGAAGATTGCATGTGAGTGACTTGCAATTTATTCAAACCTGGCTAAAGGATATATTTGAAGATGATTCCTGGGATATAATTACAAAGGGTTTTACTAGCAAATGGTCTGCTGACACCATCTGAGATGGCAGAGAGAAGGAAGGGAAAAAGAACAAGCAGAAAGCTATATTTGTCATCCTCACAGTCTCAGTGTTCGACACTCCCTATATTCAGCTGATCAGTTACGATGTAAATACAGAACATGGAATTACTTAAAATAAAAACATTTGTGATATCAAGAAGTCTAATTATCAAGGACACTGCTTTAGTTCACCTATCAATATAGCTCTATTGTACATTATGAGAAATTAACAGGTTTTAATGACTATAGTATCCAGACCACTTAGAACTAAGGAAATATTAACTCAAATTTTTAAGTAGAGAACTAAGAGAATGAGGTGGAATGAAAGACTCAGGTTATAAAGAACGGCTAGCTGAAGACTGAATGTTAGAGTTTCCAGAGTTCATGCCCAGTGCTGTTTCTGCAGCCATCCATCCATGGACTCAGTAAAAAAGGTAGATGATCAACAGTACAGATGTCAAGCCAATCAGATAAAACTGCAAAATTGCCCAACTTTTTTTCTTTTCTTTTAGCTTAGAAGAAAAAGATTTCTTTAAAAATAGATGTTTGTAAATTATTTCCCATATATTCATAGAAACAGCTGAAGGTTCACAGTATTAAAGCCTTTCAAAGAGCAACAACCTTCTTGATTTCAAAAAGAATCAATGTCAGTGCAGTGCACCACAGGCCTGCTGAGTACTGCCCTTGATTAGAAGCAGAGGTACCTGGTGCAGCACTGCTGTGTCTGTGCAGGGACAAGGGAGACAGTAACTGGAACAGATCCAGTGAGCACAGAGAAACAGAGACAACACTGGCTGGCAGAAGAAGCTGCAGAGTGAGTACATTTTGGTGCCATTCGGCACCAAAGGTAAGAGATATTAATTAAAATTAAAAGGGAAACATTGGAAACACTTTTTGAAAATTTTATACAACAATGAAAACCAAACAGAACATTAGACATGTCTTGAACTACATGACTGCAGAAGTAAAGAGACCTACTAGGAATGATGGAAACCCTTCAGAGCTTCTCAAAAACTGCAAAAAAATTCTAGGAAATAGCTAGGCAAATTAAGCATACAGCTAAATAGTTGTTAATAGTCAGATAATTTCAATCCAAGCATGAAGGGATATAATACCACAGTGTCTGTAAATATAGTAATTGGCATTTTAAATTTGAAGGCAAGGAGCAGATTTTTAGAACTTTGATTTTCAAGTTACAATGTCTGTAGTTAAAAAGGGGACATGACACACTTTTCCTATGTTCTTTCCAAATTGCTGTCTAGCAGCCAGTAAATTCTGCATGTCCTCCACCAAAAAACAGGCTCTGCAAAGAAAAACAGCTGCGTTTGTGAAAACACACAAACTTACCTTGCCAGACACAATCTTCTCGTAAATTTGAATGGGCTGATCTGCAAAGAATGGGGGATACCCAGCTGCCATTTCATAGATTAACACTCCTAATGCCCACCAATCCACTGCCTTGTTGTAACCCTGGATAAAAACATCCCACTGTTAGTACCGCTTCTAACACAGATTAAGATTTCCAGTATATACCTATGGATTACAAAGAAAGCAATTACATTGTTTGTTCAATACAGAGTTTACAACCTAATTCAAAACAAACTGGCAGTCCCAGATTCCAAGAGCAATACACTGAAACCCTAATGCAGCACTGCCAGTGAAACAGTGAGAGAAGGGAAACGTTTTGCACACATTTGTGTGATGAGTGCCAGTGGTGTCTTTACAGTGATGTGACAAGAATCCCAAAGAGACAGAAATGGGCACAATTTATTTATTTACTTAAAATCAAAACTATCTTATTACAGAATGATTGAAAATTCTTCAAAGCTTAGGGACATTTCATTAAATATCACGGTATTTCCTAGATGGTGTACTGTCATCTTTCTTCTTGATTATCTGCATTTCAGAACATTCATTTTCATATGCAGTGAGCTAGCTACAAGAGCTTAGAAGTTTAGTTAATAAGCTGTTATAGTCATTTACGATATGATCTTAAAAACCTGAACATTAAGTCATTAGTAGGTCCCATTCAGTATTACAAAAGTCAAAAAACCCACCAAACCTATCAATTTCATATGTGTTCCCTGACATCTTTTACAAAGCTCAGGGCTCAGATTCAGTCTTTTCTGAAGAATCTACTACGAAGAATTTGTAGTAGATGCATTGCAATTTATTCTGCTGTTTTAGCTGCACTGGGGCAAAAAAAGGTACAAAGAACCAACATTTTTTCCCCAAATAGACATGGATTTTGTTTATTTTTGAAGACCTGCTAAGGTATTTAATTAAACCACACACTAAATGTGCGATTTAACATTATGCATTATGACTATTTATAGCATAAGCAGTTCTATAAACTATATTTTCCCCTTGCAAAATATATAGGGCTACAGTTAAACAGCTATATGATTAATAATACTTCTATGTTTGAACACTTAGTGCAAGTACCAGACAAACGGATCAAGAGTAAGCTTACAGTGCATGTACTTTAGGTGTAAAACCAGTGGATTGTCATGTTTGATTTCATGGAAACTGCCTTAAACCTGAAACACTCTGCAACAAGTTATGTGATGACTACTGATTCATCATCCCCTGTGTGGTTCCTGTTACCTCTGGAGTTCCTGTTCCAGCCTGTTAACACTTCAGAATGTAATCACTGAGCTTTGTTGTTCTGATAAGGATGTTAGTTAATTAACTTATTATAGAGTTTTTAAATCTCTTTTCCCCTCACAAGTTACATGGCAAGTATATGTAGAAAGTTCTGTACAGTATTGTGAAAACTGCTGATTTGGCCCAAGTTTTAGCATAGTAAAAAATATTTACGATGCAACGATTGCATTTTATGTAATTCATAAAGAATCGACCGGTCAACATTTGATTTTTCGAGGTATCAGCAATTGTTTATCCCTCAGAGTTTAACAATTAGGTGGTTACAGTTTAACTGCATCAAATGCATGGCTGAGTAACAAGACAAAGTACCTTGCTGAGAATTATTTCAGGTGCCAGGTATTCTGGAGTCCCACATAACGTCCAAGTTCTTCCTTTTACTCTTTTTGCAAAGCCAAAGTCCGTGACCTATCATCAGAAGAAATAAATTGACTGTAAGTGCATTGCTACGAAGAAATTTAAAATTAGTACTTTTGAAATCTTTTGGAAAATCATTTTATTAGAGGAAAAATTTATTTCTCAAATCACATAGTAGCATATTATCAGATGTACCTTTAGTTCAGTTCTCAATAAACAGAAGGTTTCTCATTATATAAGAACATAAAGTAGGTATTATCACCTGACACAAGCTTCTACGTGTAACTTAAAAAATCAGTGGGAACTGTGGCTTACTAATCTTCCACATGCACTGCAATTACATTATTCATTTTTCTTATACTTTTCACATTGGGCTGTTTGTACTGCTGAAAGTTTAAAGAACATGAATAAGATATTTATATATTTCTTTAGTTAGCAAATAAATGAATCACAAAAAGGGTCATGATATCCAAGAGTCTTGTAAATTTAGAATTTTATTGCATAAGTGTATAAAGGTTTTATGTAAAATTAGTGTGGAAATAAGACAACATAAAAGAGGTCTTCCCGTCAGTTCTGATTCTGAGTATCTTTGAAAGCATCACCAGAGTCAAGTTTGTTTACTACAGCCCTGGGGGAAAAATGTAGCAGTAATTGTATTCACAAATGGCAAGTACTTGGCCATTATAAATTCTTCCTTCCACTTGTCATGTTTTCTGCAGGAAGTTTTCAGAACTCTGTGTGCAATATCACACTCTCTGTGGTTTTCCCTGGATGTATATATTCCTGTGGAATGTATTCAGCAGCCAGGTAGTTACACGTGAAATTCTGCGATTGGTTTGAAGCTACCAAGTCTATTTGTTTGGGGATCCTTTTCTTCTGTTTCCTCCTTTGTGGTATCAATTTCAACCCATTCCTCAAGAAAGCATACTGTACTGCAATGAAAATCGTTGCTAATTATACAGTAACCCTGTCCTGTACACTAGCATCACAATCAAAGAAGCCAAACTCCAAACTACCAAGGCAGCTTTTGCTTCATTTTTGGTAGAAACAACAGCATCAACAGCTGGAACTGAACAGAGTGGGTGACGTGTTGACTAGACAGACCTGCTTCAGTTAGCAAAGAATCATTTCTGTGTTTGGGAATGCACATCAGCCTATGTAAGAATGATACACTACAGACACAGGACAAACAGTAATGGCTTTAAAATGGAAAAAGAAAATGAAGTTTGTGCAGCATCAACACAGACAGTGTGCAGCACCTGTGCAGCATCAACAAATGAACACAAATCTCCCTCTGCACACCAGCAGGAAAACACAACTGCTGCATAGAGAGAGTTGCCAACTCTGGACTAAGCCAGTCATAGCTTTATATTAATGATGCTCCCCAACCACATCAAAGGAACTTGTATTTATCTTCTCCCTACAGTATTATTTTACTCTCCACGCAAAATCATTTTACAGTTATAAGCTGTTTAAGATATGACTCCTTTCCACTTCCCTCGAACATTTTTATGATGTATTTTCTTGTTAGATTCCGCTATGGCAAAAGGTGATACACTGAGGAACGAAGAACTTCCATAGTTTAGGGACTGTAAAGCATTGCAGAGTGCTTGTTGCTGCACACACTGCCTTCCCATTTGCCATTTAGGTTAAAAACATAAGAGTTAAAAGGAAGATGAGAAGGTGCCGAGAGAGACTGTTGTAAAACCAAAGTCATCATTTGCAGCACTGAAATTCTGATCAGACCTCAACTCAGCTCTTACTCCAGATGTCTGAGAAGGCCAGGACTCTCCAAGGGTGGGATTCATCTGACAGACATTAAGTACCACAGTATCAGTGTTAACATCCGAGCTGGTTTTCCCAAACTACTTATACAGACAATGCAGAGAAACAGATATTTTAGGGCACCTTTCATCTTGTTCTAGGGCAGACGTATAAAATAGGTCAGATGAACAGAGCCATGTAATCACCTACTTCTCACCACAGACCCCAAGGGAAATCTTGACAACTGGCTCAACTGCAGACAGCTCCACTGTGCATACTTAATTTCAGTCAGAGGAAATACAACCCAATGGTTTTAACCATTACTAAGCAGCAGGGCATTTGAATACTCCCCAAAAATAGGCTAACATGCCAAACAGCTTCAGACCATTTATTCTGAACACATTTTCTAGAATTACCTAAATCTACACAGCAAGACAAGACTCCACTCCCTAAATATATGAAAAGTATCATACCTGGATGTATCCTTGCTGATCAATTAAAAGATTTTCAGGCTTTAGATCTCTGTAGATGAGGTCTAATGAATGGAGGTACTCAAATGTTAGCACTATCTGAGCTGCATAAAACCGTGCATGTGGTTCACTGTAAAGAATTAAAAGAATATTAATTACCCCAGTGCTATGCTAAGGTACTGGAGCAACCATGTAACTGCCAAGGAGAGACAAACAAAGCATCTTTTAATCTGTTCTTTTACTGTGTAACAAGAAAAAGCAAAAGCAAATGTTTTAGAATTGATATATGCATTCCCTAAATTTAAGTCTTGCAGCTAAGATACACATGCAAATCAAGATGAATGTATCCCACAGTGCAGAGCTTAAACTTCAAATTTTACTTTTAGAAGCTATCATCAGTTTCAGTGACAATATCCATAGGGATTCCAAGATTTTACAATGCATAGATCACAAATGTCTGTATTAACCAAGCAAAAAATAAGAAATAATTACAAGTTCTTCACTGCCTGACTAATTTAAGTCCACTGATAAAGAGGTAAATTAAATGCATTTAACCCTTCAGAATTTTTTCTTCAATGCTAACAAATTTTATAAAACCCTCTTTCCAAATTAGCAACTTAAGCCTTTTTAAAGGAATAATGTCATTAATACTTTTACCTGAACCTTCCGATTCTTCTTAGATGTGAAAACATTTCACCACCAGGAACATACTCCATTACCATGTATAAATTAGAATTGTCCTACAGAAACAAGTAAACATACACAAATACACATTAGGCATGCTACAGTTTCTGTAATTCCTACATAGAATGTATTTTACTAAAGAATGAAAATGAAAAATTGTAGCCATCCAATGGCCCTGACAAATATAAAGCAACATGGGTAGAAATTCTTGTAAAACTGCAAAAGAAGCATCATATATCTCAAGAAATCTATTTTAAAGTAAATCTGAATAAAGATAATTAGTGAGTTCCTGACACAGAATGGTGTGTAAGGGACCTGAAGGAAGAGAGGGAAGATGCTTAGTGCAAGTTTAAGCATGTACTTCCCTGAAACCCAGCAACTACTTTCAAAATGATGGTTACCTTAAAAGAATACTCCAGTTTAACAAGGAAAGGAAAGTTCACCGCTTGTAATATTCTCTTCTCATTCAGTGTGTGTTCTATCTGCTTCAGTTTGACGACCTAGGAGACAAAAAAATACTCAGTTTAAGTGTGACATTTTATAGTTGTTGATAAATTTTTCAGTCCTAAACAATTAGTTGAAAGCAAGCTACGTAACTTTACATAATGAAAAACCTTATGGATTACTAGTACAATAACAGTGCCAAGAAAGGATTAAAAAGTCTAACAACATTTTAAAGAGTAACACTTGTGCAATACAGTTGGCAGACAACTCTATAGTGTTTCTTCCTACTTGCTGAGCATAGAAGATAGTAAGGAAAACCTCTCTGCATTTCCTTAAGAATTGCTTATGCTTGTAATGGAGATACTTCTGCAGCAGTTCAATAAAATCCATTTGATCTTTGGACCCTTTGTTAAGAAAGGCAGGAGACTGTGTTGGACACATTTAATTCTGAATTTTGTTATCTGTGAACAGGAGTAAACAGACTTACTTTATATAGCTCACACATTAGTGAGAAAACTAAGGAGAATACAAATTCAGAATTTCCGTTCTTGTAAGCAATAGTTACTTCTTGGAATCCATTAAAATGTTAAGCTGCTAACACAAGGGCAAGTTGCTGATTTCTGATCATTGCTCTTTCTCAGTCAATAATAATTGGCTTCCTTGTGTTAAACCCCAACATTGCGTAATCAATAATTTCCATTTTATTTAATCCCTACTGCACAATTTATCTATATCTCATTTTGAGAATGGCATGATTTCCAAGTAAAATTACTTTTTTTTTTCTTTCTCCATAGGAAACAAGGAGAAAATGTACAAGAGTGATCAAACAGTGGTTTTGTGTTTGGAAATCAAATCTAACTGCTATAAATAACAGATAAGCAAGATATTTCAACCCTGACTGAAACTGTATTTAAATTTAACTTTTAGATACAAAAAGGTAGTACCAACAAAAAACTCACTACTGCTTTGAAATAAATGCCATGCAAAACTAATAGTGACTTAAAAATACTAAATCTCTTTTGAGTCACAGATCTTTAGTGACCAAAGAAAAATTTTGCTCAAATCAGCTCATTTGTGAAAGGTGTGCCCTCCACCCCTGGAAAGCTACAGTACTGGAATGTTCTTGTCCATCCCAGCAAGGAACCTGAGGCTTTAGTCTGGGAGGTGTCCAGCTGCAGTGCCAGACAAGGCTTTGCCCCTTTCCTGCATCTGCTTCCTGCACCTCCTCCCTGTGGGGGAGATGGAGCAGTGCCCAGGCTGAGGGTGCTGTGGGACGTGGGGAACACCAGCCTAGACCTCCCACAGCACAGCCCTGCTCCCCCTGGAGCTCAGGCTCAGGGCTGCCCACTGCCAGCCCACTGCCAGCCCACTGCCAGCTCCTGGGACACAAAGGATCCTGCTAAGGGCAGATTCTCCAGGAGCTCATATTGGAGCTCAGGCTCAGGGCTGCCCACTGCCAGCTCCTGGGACACAAAGGATCCTGCTAAGGGCAGATTCTCCAGGAGCTCATATTGGAGCTCAGGCTCAGGGCTGCCCACTGCCAGCTCCTGGGACACAAAGGATCCTGCTAAGGGCAGATTCTCCAGGAGCTCATATTGGAGCTCAGGCTCAGGGCTGCCCACTGCCAGCTCCTGGGACACAAAGGATCCTGCTAAGGGCAGATTCTCCAGGAGCTCATATTGGAGCTCAGGCTCAGGGCTGCCCACTGCCAGCTCCTGGGACACAAAGGATCCTGCTAAGGGCAGATTCTCCAGGAGCTCATACTTGAGCTCAGGCTCAGGGCTGCCCACTGCCAGCTCCTGGGACACAAAGGATCCTGCTAAGGGTAGATTCTCCAACAGCTCGGCTGTGTCCCAGCTCTTGTTCATAATATTTTCTTTCCAAAAACCATTACAGAATGAAACCAGCCAAGCAACAGTGTGTTACAGCCTTTCTATCACAAGGCAGACAAAGGAATAATATCCCTATATACACAAACTACTGGCTATACCAACATCAACTATATTTTCTTTTCATAACCTGACGAATCAAGCTTAAGACTGGATAACAAAGGCATAGACTATATGCTTTCTCTTATTTCAAGTAAATTGGAAATGAAAAATTATAGGCAGCCTGCCCATTGTCTGATTTCAGACATCTGTATATTTTCTATAATAGAATAAGTGATAGAAATGTGTTCTCCCTAATCCATCTCCTATTTTTTCATCAGTTAATGGAAGCTACTAATACATTTTTAATAGAACACAAATACATAATTATATATGCTAACTAAGTTGAGTTGAAAAAGCAGATATTTCATAAAGGAACACATCAAGACTTCTGATTACAGACAAAACCATCTAATTTACTAAGAGAAGACTGATGTCTGGATGCAAACATGTTTTAATCCTGTGAATCATTTACTGCAAGTCCACTGCAATTGTTAAAAATGTGACTTTTTGCTTTTGCCAGAAAATTTTATAACTATAGCCTTCCAATTTTGAGAGGTAGTAATGAATTTAATGAACTTTGTTTTAAAATCCTTGAGTATTTTTATAGCAGCTTTCTGAATTAAGATGTAATTTCATAAACTGTTCCAGTGACAACAACTCAGCCATTCATAAAAAAATGAAACAGCTGAAAATGTGAAATGTGGTGCTGGGCTCTCTGTGCAGCAGTGGATGCTACAGAGCTCTCCCCACAGGAGGCCACCAGCCATACTGAGGTAATGAGGAGGTGCATTTCCACACAGATGGAAATGCTCTGGCCTGTGTTTCAGTTGTGCTATGTTGGAATGTCATTTTAATTTAAATGGATTTTTTAAAAAACATAAGTTAGAAACCATTGTTAGAGAAGAATGCTTTAGTTGCAAAAAAATGAGCTGTTCCAAGTAAAAATAAAAAATAATGTCAGATTTGACACCAAAAGAAAAGTTTACTTTAATTCCTCCTTATCTGACCATTATAAAGTAATCCTTAACTAAATGAACCATTATTCATGGTCCAGGACCCCAGATCACGTGTGAAGAATACTGGAACTGCAACTCAGGCAAACCAGTGTGATTATGTCACTGCCAGAGTTCCATTATATAAAATTACTCAGAAATGTAATATTGCCCAGGTGCAGGAGTTCTCACTGAGGCAATGCTGACTTTGATTTTGTTAGTTGCTGGTTATCAAGCTCTCCTTGCCCCAGTAATACTTTCTTAATATGATTTTTGTTACACAGCAGCAAAGTTACGTATAGTGTCTTACAAAGTAAGAAGAGCTCTTACATTGAGGACCTTTAAATCTACTAATCTAACTAAAGCACTTCTGAAAAACTTGTCAAAACTACTGGTAATGATAAATTCCTTCAAAATACTTTTACACATTCTGGAATTCTATTTATATTTTAATTCTATTTAATTAATCTATTTATATAATTATTTATATAATTTAATCTATTTAAAATTTGAACTTTACCAAACAACACCGCTTACTTAATCTAAGAGTAATAAGCTGTTAAAAACAAAAAATCAGGCTGGAGCAGCAATACAGGTTCAGACTACATCACTGAAGTTTTTGACACAGGAAATATCCATTATGTGACAGCTGTTCCAAGAGGGAGACCACTGTTCTATCTATGCAGTTACTACTGATGCAACAGGATTACTACATAATTGTACACAGAAACAGTATGGGATCAACATCCATACTTCTTGATCCATCCATTCTCGATCACGGGATCAAGAATGGAAAATAAATTATTTGTGCAAACAATTTCAATTTCATCTGTGGTTCACAAAAGAAATTTTTGAGAATTTCTGACCCAAAGAGCCTTCCAGAGTTTTGAGCTACCATGCAAAAGTTTCTTTCTTTCTTTCTTTGTTCATTTAAACTACAGAACTACATTTTGCTTTGGCCAAAGAATATATAGGTCACCTTACATAAGCAATGCAAAGAATTTACCTGACAACATTTTATTAATGCTTTGGATACTACTTAGAGCCTCTTTGGCCTGCTGCTAATGTTATTGCCTGTTGTATGAATGCTACACAATCCCAACAACTGGATCTACTGCCTAAAAGAGAAAGTCAAACGTTTAAATTGTCACTGGTATCCAAGTGTGGTAAGAAAAAGCACAGTATGTGCAACACACTTCAGCCACAGCAACCAGATCTTTGTCTACATCACACTCTTTTGTACCACAAAACCCACTATAAATTACACCAACCTTCTGTTTGTCCAGTATCTTCATAGCATAATACTGTTCTGTGGATTTATGTTTCACCATCATTACTCTCCCAAATGATCCTGTTCCAAGGGTTTTTTGCCTCTCAAAATCATCTAGGCCAGCAGTATTCTATGGGTACAAGGATATAAGGACATTATTTACAACCTAATACCCAAAGACAATTTTAAGTGTATGAATTAAATCCATTTATTAAAAAAGTTGAGTAAAATTACATTTATCAAAGACAACTCTAGCCAACTGTACCGTTGTTATAATTTCATACTTGTCAAATTTGAGTAAGAGATTTTACAGTGCACTCATTAAAACAGAAAGACTTAACTGAATTATATCCCATTTCTGTAATTTGTTCATATGGGTGACACATGCTTAGTAAGAAACATCTAGCAGTAAACTGATCATGAATTTAACATGCAGATAAATAACCTCCTCATGCTTCCCAAACAAGAACATTAGAACATGCAAAAAATGTCACTGAGTACATTTTCTCAGATATCCATTGCCAGAGCATTTCAAATGGTGCTTTAAAACAATGACCCTTCCCCAAAATCCCAACCTTCCACGTTAAAATTGTACAAGATTTCTCTCTAACAAGCTCCTTAACCTGCCCCCAGGCCCTATGCAGTAGTTTTAGTACCCTTGATTCCCCCTACTATCATGAGGGAAATTATCAGCATGGTAAATTACAGATGTGCCAATGCTTCTTGTTATAAAAAAAGCCAACTAAAACATGCCAGTAGATTTGGAGTCTTGTCATGTTGATTGTGAACATCATTCTCGTAAGAAAAACCTGTTGTTCAGTATGAACATTTCATCAGCTCAAATCTAAAGACACAAGAGTCTTTGCTGATGAACTTCAGTGACAAAGCCAACATTAAAAATGGAAACTCCTTTATAAATGGCACTACAATTATTTCTGTTTTCTGCTCATAGTCAACTGATAATACACTGATAACATTATCAAAAAATGCAATACAGAAAATTATTGAGTGCTTAAATGAGTGGTACCTGAGGAGGGCTTTCCCATTTTCTTAAAAAGTCTTCTTTGGCTTTGGCTAGGAACTCTTTCACTGAAAACACACAAAAAAGTACATTTTAATTAACATAATTCATCATGGATGTAATGGAAATGCTTTGTTAACAAAATACATCAACTCCATCATCAACTTCTTTCTTCAACTCATAATATGCTATTTTCACCATGTATGAAAGCAAGCATCAATGCCTCTAGAACTTCTACCATATCTCTAGGCGATATTTAAGCTTTCTGGAGTAACTACATCATTCTACAAAAATTACTTAAATTTTGCCAGTTCTAATAACTGACAATACTCTATAGGCAAGCAGGCTTTAAGGTGATGTTAATTCTTAATTCAACTGGGAAAAAACCAAACACCTGGCATTTATAAATAGCCATTCTACAAAGATTGACTTTTAATCTATTTTTGTTAAATAAACGTTGCATTTTCTTTCAGCTGCTTGACTGTAATGTCAATCTCATTGCTTTTTCCCCTCATCACCTTTATTTAAAAGCTGTTTGCAAGCTCAAGAACCAAAGGGACAGCATTACTGCAAGCAAAGGTAAAGCACAGGGGTACAACACTGCACATTAAGCATGCCCACAGTCAGAGAATATGCAGTTTTAACACTGATTTTCCATTGAAACTGAAGGAATGTATAATGGCAAAATTCTGGAGACTGTTTAAAATGTGCACCAACATATTTTGCTCAGCTCATCTCTCAGCTGTTCTTTTTTTTGAACATCAATGCTCAGCCACATCAGTGCAGATTCCTGCACGCACAGTCATTAACGGGAGGGGTTTCAGACATTGCTGTGGTTCTGAAAGTCACAGAATCAAGAAAAAAATATCATACTGGTTTTTTGTTCTCTGAATCATTTCCCATAATACAAAGTTAATAACAGTGGATTTTCTGTACTGTGACGCTCTGCCTCAAGCGATTGCTAAAAACACACAGCAATATGCCACGATTACTCTGGGCAATATCTAGAAATATGCATTTTAGTAACTGTACTTTGCATTCTGACAGTCAAAAAAATGAGGTTTATAACACGTTGTAAACAATCATCTGATGAACTGGAACTTCTTTGTACTTTTCAGTGAATACTAATGTTGACAAAACTTTTTAAAAATTCTCTTCTTACACCAGTTAAGTTCCAGCAGCAGTAAAAACAAAAGCAGCTCTGGAGAAGGCTGGTCATGAATGATATTTTTTTTTTTTATTTTTTCCACCCTCTCAGGTGTGCTAGACTTGATTATCACAAAACACTGAAGGGAGGTTTATGGCTCCCATCATCACTGGCTCTGATGGAGCAGCAAATATAACAGAAATTTCAGGAAAGTTGTCAAAAGTTCTGGCAGACCTCAACATTAGGAAAGCGTTTAAAGCATGATATCCACTCAGTAATTTTATTTTAAGAGCAATATCACAGAGGAGGAACATACTCGGTATCCTAAACTTACAGTTAAGCAGAGCAATAAAAACACAGTTTATATCAAAGGAACTATTTTAAAATGGTATTAAAACTCGCTGAGAGTTAAAAATATTTTAGTGGCTAATTAGTAAAAAATTTTTACATATTTATCCTGTGTGTGGAAAATATTTCCTTTGTTTTTAAATTATAGAGGTTATTCATGTAATGACTTTTAATGATCCTAATTTGAGAAAAGGACAGGATTTCCTGTGGCATGAAATAATTTCTCAACAGAAAAAAAGGAAACAAGCGATGTCCAAATTCATGTTTGATGATCCTTCTTCCATTAGGAGAACAGAGATGATGTGGATCAAGTGATGAATATTGATAGTTTTTCAAACGTCAAAGTAGCACAAGTATTATTTCCTCTTAATGATGAGAAAAAACTGCTGGAAGATCAGTAAGATTACCAAAAAGCTGAGCCTTCAAACTGGAGTGGCCACAGCTTAGAAGTGAACAGTAACTCTAACACTGGACAGCTCAACCAAAACATGAAGTAGTTGGTCTCATTTTTTTCAAGTTATTACAGTACATATGTCTTAAATATCCCTTATGCTATCTCTGTTGTTCATATAAATAAGTATTTTAACTTTCCATATTTTTGCACTGAAATATGACTATTCAGTATTTACAAAAATATACAATGACATTTACATAGTCATTTCTGTCTCTGTTCTACTTATGGAATAAAGAATGCTGTTTATGAAATAAATGCAATCCAGCTGGAAATACTTAAATTGCGGATATGTGAGAAAAATCTCTCATTTCTAGAATATCACTAAGCCACAAGCTCTCATGCAACAAAA
Source organism: Manacus candei (assembly GCF_025592945.1). Classification (NCBI taxonomy): domain Eukaryota; kingdom Metazoa; phylum Chordata; class Aves; order Passeriformes; family Pipridae; genus Manacus; species Manacus candei. The sequence continues at coordinate 353,865 of NW_026138092.1, forward strand.
CTTCTACCTTATTCTACTTTGGCTCTCTTTTCTCTGAAAGCAGCACTGAACATGTGTATGCAAAATAAAGCTACCCAGTGGTGCCCATCTATCTTAAAATCACTATCTTTTAAAAACGATTTTATATTTTTTGATGTGTTATATTAGAATTACAGTTTCTTCCTAATGAGAGAGTGGGTCAAATTGTGCCTTGTTCTCACTTTCAGAGGTCACCTGAGCTCCTACACCTCAACACAATTCAAGAGGTGCTCTCAAACAGAACTTAGGCAACTTCAGTGCATGCACCTCAGTCATTTCTCAAAATAGGACCTGGAACTTGAAACAGGAGAGGTACTTTTGAAAATTATCTCGATCACAAAACAGTAGCTCTTGCTACAGGAGAACACATTTCCTTTTTACTCCTCGAGTGCAGAATCAAAATCAGTGTATGATGCAAACAAACAGGGAAGAGATGATGACTTGGAAGTTTTGCTCAAGTGCACATTTTTAGCCACCTGACATTGTGCCGATGTGGCTCTTGTTTGCTTTTCTAGTCTAAACTGTACCTAGCATCTGTGACTCTGGGCACTAATGAAGGAATGAGCATACCAAACGTCTCTATAGGTTCCCCAAGGGTTTGCAGGAACATTCACCCACACAGATGAGATGATGAAGAGAGGAAAGAAAGAGAAGAAGAAAAAAAAGTTTTATGCATTTCCACAACAAACACATAGAAAACACAAATACATTCCACCCTTTCCCCTCCCCGCTCAAGAACGGACCCTGTAATAAAACAGCCCTTTCCCACATAGACAGAATGACTCATGCTAAATCACAGAATGTTTGAGCAAAGGCAGAAAAAAAATCCACCAAAGGCAGCTAAATTCAGTATGAAAAAAAGACCATGCATCACAGAAATAAGCACAGCTTACAAAACTTCAGGAGATCAAGTTGGCATCTTTAATAATTAATCTATTCCAAGACACACACATCAAAGGAACTGTTGCTAACAAAAGTGTATCTATCTTCATCACAGCATGCTGGATCACAATAAAACCTGTAATCGGGTGATCTTCCCACTACTTAGCACTTTGTTCCAGAAGACAGCATGTGTGAATTGCATGGCATGTGGTGGATAGGCACAGAAATGGCAAGCAGAAGTCTCAAAAAAAAAAACACAAAAAAACCCCAAAAACCAAACCAAAACCACTTCACAATCAAATTTCAGTCCCATTACCCAACAACAGCAACTTGAAAAGTTTGAACTGCACAGCTGGAGCTGCTGTGTGCAAACTGGAATGCATACAGGGATCTGGTACAGTCACCACACGAGTCTGATTTAGTTTTGCAAGACTGTCAAAAAAAACAACCCAGGAAGGATATGTGGATATACAGGCTCCCACAGACACAGAAGCTCAAGGATCACTGTATGGCTGAGTGAAGATGAGGGGGGTTCAAGGAGTGTATCACAGACCAGCCCCTCCTCAGCCTGGGCTCACCGCTCCAGCAGGAGCTGCAGGGGAGGCTGAAACCAAAGGACAAAAAGCAGTTGCACAGGAAGGAGACAGCAAGGCACAGGCAGCAGCACTGGCACAACAAGGGCCACGGCAGGGGCAAAACCAGCCAGACATGGCAGGAAGGGCACCAGCTGGAGCCGGAGAAGATGCACCAGCAGTGCAGAGATCAGGCAAGCACAAACCCAGAGCACAACCCCAGCTCTCTGTGAGCAGCAGAAGCAAGGCAACACGATGGTAAGCAGAAAAGTCTGCTGGAACAGAGTTCTAAGGGAAGAAGACCCAAGATCCAGAGGTTCCAAGGTAATGCCAGCATACTAGGAGGTATTAAAAATAAATAAGCAAACAAACATAAAAACCTCTAGCACACACAAAACCAAAACACCCCCAAACAGCAGATTGCTTTCTCAGTATAATCACACAGTTCACGATACTTCTGCTTGTTTTATTGGTTAACTTTTGTATGGAAAGTTAGTTAGCAGGCTTATAAAAAAATTGTTAACAAAGGGTATGAGTACTACAATGACTACTTTGTCCTAAAACACAGTTTAAGAGCAAGTGAATCAGAGGAAAGTTCCCGAAAAAATTAAAGGGTTGAGGACCTCTCGGCCGCAGGGTTGCAATGATGTCAGAGGGAAAGGGGTCCCAGATGGAGCAGTCCTGAGAGTTGCCATGTCTTTCTCCCACCTCCCACATGCACTGTATTTGTTATTCTCAAACACATCTCCCCCAAGAGCCAGCAAGCCAGAATTTTATCTTTTGTAGGAAGAAAAAAAAAAAAAAAGTATTTGGCTAGGATTCACGGTAAGAAAGCAAGATTAAGACTAAACACTGGGCAACACTACAAACCCCCATCTGCTGTGCAAAATGCCAATCTCTGCCTGGTATTTAAAATGCCCTTTATCAAAATACAATTCAAATTTTGCTCCAGAACTGTAATATAATATAATTTGAAGTCTGGAGTTAAATTGACTATTTAATTAAATAATTTAATTGAAAAATAAATATGTATGAAGAGATTCTGGTAAACGTATATGCATATTTCATTTTTATAAAAACAGTATTTATAGCCTTAAACCTTATCAAGACGTATATAGATGACTCAGTGAATCCTGTGGTAATGGTACCAACATTTCAGAAGCAAGTGAGAAGCTGATGATTCCCGTTCAAGTCCCATTCTTGGACCATTAACCTCTTGTCTTAATTTTTAAAAACTTCTCTTTTGATTAGCATTAATGATATCCCAAGGCTCAAAATAAGGTTTCTCCACCCTGGCAAGTGTTTCAAAATGAACATGGCTAAACATTAAGTATCATTATATACTCAGAGAAGGCAGTGTGAGCACCAGTTAACATTTTAATAGCTGGAAAACACTTCAAAGCAGGAACTAAAATGGTATCACTGAAACAGACTGTTCACAACACCCAAACGCTGTGTTTGTCACCATATGAAAACGGGGGGAAATAAGGTCTATGTGCTCTAAGCCTGGCTGGGGAGGAACACCCACTGCTCCACCCAGGGAGAACTGACGGGCAAGGAGGAGTCTGTTTCTGCCTAGGCTGGATTAATGAACTGCATCCATTCAACATCCCATTTATCACCGTTTTTCACTTTTACAGAAGGGTTTTGAGTTTATATTTCTGTTTAGACGCTAATTATGATAAAAACAGGTGATGGACAGCAAACTAACTTACCAGCTGCAATGGATAAGAACTTTCCTTCAGTCAAAAAACAAAACACCAAACCCCAAACTCCCCAAAACCAAAAAGCCGACGAGTGGAGCAGTTCTGAAAGAGCCTATTTGCTGAAATACAAAACCTAAAATTTCTTAGTAAATGCATGATCATGTAAGAATTATTAATGGCATACAAGCTTGCTATTTAAATGGAAGTGCTAATTATCTGACTGCACTGTAAACACTTCTGTGGAATACTGGAAAGGACTGGTAAGAAGTTAAAAAGAGAAGGGCATGGAAAAAAAACATGGAGAAAAGGGGAGAGGAACAGGATAAACAGCAAATTAAGACCAGTTACAGCTGTAGTGCCTAAAGACTAGAAGAGAGCACTAGAATCTGATCTTTGGAGAAGCACATTAGAGTGTTAATTTAAAACGTGCAGCAATTATAAAATACGAATTGCCTTTACCCATTACAACTCCAGTTTGGAACACAAGCAAAATCTTATTTTAATCCTGTCCATGATTTTGAAGTCTTGAGCTAAACAGTGTTTTGTTAATTTTATAAAAGCAAATTTGCAACAGGTAAGAGCCCAGCCTTTTTCTTTTTTATTTTTAGTTTAGTTTTCAGTGCTACAGGACATAATTTTAATTTTAAGTTGCCAATTAAAGCTGAAATCTTACTTAATGTTCACCTCTTTACTTGGCTGGCTATACAGCAACAGCCTGCACAAGAGATGTGACAGATTCAGACAAACCAGAACAGGAGCCAGGTTTTCAGCTACCAGAGATAACACCAATCTTTGTTGAATTCTGAGCAGTAGATACTCTGCTGCATACAACTGCCACAGTCAGACTCACTTTCTTCTAGTTTTATTAGAAATAATAAAATGAATTTTATTTCCAAATCCAATGTTCAGTCTTTCTCCCTTGTTCTTTTCTTAAATACCAAAGTACTGGTTCAGAGGTAGTGAATCCTCTGATTCAGAGGATGCCAGAAATACAATATAACAGAGGCCACTCTGGGGAGACAATTAGGAATTAAGGTTCAGCTGTGCAGTACCACCCTCTACAGTTCTTGCTAAACTTTATCCAGCAAGTAATCTAAAATGTTGCAACTACCACAGGACCTATAGTGTCCTGCTTGCATGAAATATAACAGGTATTAACAATATAAGAAAAATGAAAACTGGGCAAAAACTGTGAAAACTCCAAATCTTTTGTTTCTGCAGGTGATACATTTCCATGGTTACCATGTAGTGGAAAAAAAAACCCACAGTTTAAGAATGAATTCCAAGAACAACATTTTCTAGGGCACTACTATAAAATACTTTGTAAATGTATCACATTTTTGAGCAGAGGTTTTTAGCAAATTCTAGCATTTAATACAAATACACAAATTAATCAGATTTTCCTCCTACAGCCAAAACCACTTACCAAGCAAAATGTTTCCTGCCCTTGCTGCAGGTTCCCTCCAGTTGAGCCCCCCACCCCTCTGCAGCATTAAGATCCTGGCTAACTGGCTACCACCAACTTTCCTCTCCCTGTTACTGCCCCACATTCCCTCTTTGTTAAAGTCCCCTGACTAAAAAGGATAACATACTATCAAGCAGCTATCACTGAGACCAAGCTTTGTGGCTGGATTACTAGCAACAGTAAGCATCAATCTGCGGGCAGTTCACCTGCTCTGCATATTAACCAATAAATTCCCCGCAAGCAGGCAATAATACCACATACATTCATGCACCAATCCCCCTGCCTTTAGAAGTTTCACTAAACTAATTTCTTCCTTTTACTCCAAACCAAACAACTGCAGGGATGTTCACTGTATGGATGCATTTAACGAGTTATTTGAGAAGAGCAACGCTCACGTTGCTTTTTCTTTTTTCCAGTATTTCATACAAGGCATCAGAACAACGGCAGATACACCAATCTGGTCTCTGTGCACTCACGGGGATGTAAGTCCACTCCTCACGAAGCTACCTTGTCCCAGCCCCTGCATTCAAAAACCTCCACAAATTCTCACAGAGATGCTCTGGGATCAGCAAGACACATCTTCACAGCTGTCAGGGTAAATCAGCAGAACAGCTCTTCAGCTCTTCACCAGATCTGAGCTTCTGACACATCTCTGCACTGACATATCTCCCCCAGAACACACCTTCAATATTTACAGGAAAGGGTTGCCTGCAGTAACCAGCCAAGCAGGAGAAGTTCATTTATACCCTTAAATAGCAGAGACTGACTTCCTGAATAAGGAAGCCTTATGTAAATAAACACATTTCACAATTCAACACATGAAGTGAATAACAAGTTTTTGTTTGCCTCAGGATTAAGGCAGGCAAAAAGTAGGTAAGAGTTTTTACAATCCGTTCTGACAGAGAATAGGTCGTTGGAAAGAAACTGGTTAAAGTCAGTACTTATTTGTCTAAAAAGGCAGACATAAAACTTGCACAGAATTGAACTGCAAAATGTGCAAAATAAATAAAGAAACCACATGAATCCTTAATGGGCTGGGGTATCTATCAACAAGAATGAATAAAGAAAAACACCAAAAACGTTATGCAAGTTACAGAGCTGCTGGTCAGAACCTCAATAATTAAAGCTTGTGAACTCTGGCCTGCAATAGCAGGCCCAGCAGCAACTCTTAGAGGAACAAACAACAAATATATAAACAATTTGAGATGTAAACTAAAACCCAAGAAAAATAAAAAAAATCTTCCTGGTAACAAAATATACGTAAGTAATGTAACGGGGACTAGAGTAAGTCACAGTTCAAGCTTACAACATATCAAATAACCTTTCCTTTGGAAGAAACGTCAATTATATTAAACAGTTTTTGCTCCTACCCCAAACCAAGCACCCCGAGGGACTGTTCACTGTGTGGATGCGTTTTAAGAACTACGTCAGTGCAGCAACTCCTGTTGCCTTTTTCAAATGTTTTGTACAAGAAGCAGAACAAAACATGAACTCAAGTTAGCACCCAAGAGCCCTAATTCACTGTCAGAGGCTAACAGGTAACACTGGGGAATTTTTGAAAAGAAGAAAGCATTTGTCCCATGAGACACATAAAGGAAGATGTATAGTTCTGGCACCTGGAAATTCCATAGCATCCTTCCATTTTCTATAGTCTTTTCAGCAGTGAACTGAATAATTCAGCAACTGAATAATCAGTTGCTACTTGTTGTCCCTTGCCCTTAAAAACATTGCCAGTGCACATAACTAAGATATTTACACTCCCTCCCTTCACCCTTCACTCCTTAAACGTTCCTATTCTCCAGAGTGCACCGAACTGGACAGTAATTCAGCAGTCTGTAGTGTGGCTTACACCCTCTCCACACACTGCTCCCTGTCTCACACACTCCCTTTGTCCTGGGAGTGCAAAGGGCTGGATCAGCCATTCCCCTACTGGCAGGATTGGAAAGCAGTAGCCCAATCCCATACTTGGTGATTCTCAGGAGTATTAAACCTATTCTTAGTGAAACAGAAGATTTAGCAGAGTAGTACCTTTCACCTCTGGAAGCCCGGGCTATTTAAGTTACTTGGCCTTCCAATTTTATCTGTTCAAGAATGTTCTGTTCAAAACAAAAACCCAAGTCCAAAGAAATAGAAAAACAGCTTTTTCTTTGAGTCTTTCTAGTAAAAAAAAAAAAAAATCTAATCAGCTTTTCTGGGGAAGGGGAAGAAAAAGAAATTAAAAAAGAAAACCAAATTAGCCAATTGTTCTTCCAACTGAAGAAAATCTATCACTTTTTCATTCAGGTTTCACTTGCATCTTGGCCATCTTTCACAAGGGAAGCATCTGATTTTATCTGCTGACAGGGTGTAATGTAACACTGCTGCAGTGAAGACAGCCACAGAAGTGCACTGAAAAGCACAAGTGGTTTAAATAGGGAAACGTTTACAGCAAAGACTTAATCTTGATGGAGCAGAAGATGATCACCTTGTCAAACCTGTCAAAATTAGACTAGTTTATAGATAATTCTGGCTGGGAACCGACACCTGGTAAAAGTTGCAGCTATTTATTTCTGTTTTTAATGGAATTGGGAGCCTAGATGTCAAGATGAATGAAATCTACAGATGCAAGTTGCAGAATAAACCCCTAGGGGAAATAAAAAAACCCCAACCCTAAAACAACCACCACCCTCGCAAAAAAAATACAGCCCCAGACAAACAAAAAACCAACACAAATGATGAGGTTACAAACAACTGTAGCCACTTTTTCACCTAGCTTGTAGGAAATATATTCCCTTATGACTCAGTCATAAGAGAATACCCAAACTAAAATCACCAAAATTCAAAATTTATAGAGCTGATTTCCACAAACTTTAATTCCCATGGAAGCTACAACCTAACTGTAAGAGAAACAAAGAAAAATGTGACAGAAAACCCAGCCTGGTAACTGGTGAAAAGAGAGACTTCCTGTCCCAAGGAGAGCCCTCTCCACCAGCAGAGACGGTGGCCAGCGACCCGGAGGAAGTGAGGGAGGCTGTGGGTTCTTCCTGCTCCCCACAGGGGCTGGGCAGGGCAGGTGCTGGCAGGGATGCAGTCAGGGAGGCTGTGGGTTCTTCCTGCTCCCCACAGGGGCTGAGCAGGGGCAGGTGCTGGCAGGGATGCAGTCAGGGAGGCTGTGGGTTCTTCCTGCTCCCCACAGGGGCTGGGCAGGGGCAGGTGCTGGCAGGGATGCAGTCAGGGAGGCTGTGGGTTCTTCCTGCTCCCCACAGGGGCTGGGCAGGGCAGGTGCTGGCAGGGATGCAGTCAGGGAGGCTGTGGGTTCCCTCCTGCTCCCCACAGAGCTGAGCAGGGGCAGGTGCTGGCAGGGATGCAGTCAGGGAGGCTGTGGGTTCTTCCTGCTCCCCACAGAGCTGAGCAGGGGCAGGTGCTGGCAGGGATGCAGTCAGGGAGGCTGTGGGTTCTTCCTGCTCCCCACAGAGCTGAGCAGGGGCAGGTGCTGGCAGGGATGCAGTCAGGGAGGCTGTGGGTTCTTCCTGCTCCCCACAGAGCTGAGCAGGGGCAGGTGCTGGCAGGGATGCAGTCAGGGAGGCTGTGGATTCCCTCCTGCTCCCCCCCCAGAGGCTGGGCAGGGCAGGTGCTGGCAGGGACAGGTGCTGGCAGGGACAGGTGCTGGCAGGGAGGCTGCAATGCCTCGTGTCCCTGAGGGGCAGTGCAGGCCAGCTGGGGACCTGCGTGGCCACACCAGCTCCCCAGCAGCATCCCCAGAGGCTGGGCCGGCACTTGCAGAGGCAGCGCCTTCAGCTTTACTAACCAGCCAGCAGTGATGCTGCACCACGGATTTCCGTGCTGGATGTACAAAGTACTGAAACACCGTCTGAATAACTGTACCTGCTTTGACATTTGTATTTTGTACTTTGCACAGCAAGGAAACGACAGCCACGCTTTCCATTCTGGGGAAGATGACCTCAACACATTTGTATGAGATAAGTATAGACAAGCTGATATTAGATAAGGCAGTGGGATAACTCCTCCCACTCTATGTCATGCCATGAACACAAGTGAAACCTTTGTAAAAATGGTCCTTTAAATTTGTAGAATGAAGCAAAACCACACAGACAAACCCCATACACATGATTAACTGTTCTTTCTTTTCAAGAAATCCCTGCCTCGAGTCATTTTCTAAAGCTCCAGACTATCTGTCTGAAACACAAAGGCATCAATTTGAAAACTAGCATATTTGGGCTTTTTGCAAACAATTTTCAAAGGATATCTTTTTCCAAGGAAACAAACATACAGTGTTCATATATTTAAAACCAACTTTCAATAATATTCCAAGCAAGAATATAGTACTTCATAATTCCATTATATTCAAAGTACCTTATAATAAGTAGTCACAGTGGTTTTGGAAAGTAAATACCTGCCTGATAAGTTTACTAGATCTATTATAGCATCTCATTTCAAATGAGACTGCCCTCCCCTATCTCCATGAATGACCTCAACTATTCTGCTATCCCAGTATTTAAAAGACTAAAAATCATAGAAGAATAAGCTGGTTCAGATGAAAAACAACAAATACCTGTCTAGAATTTTTAGGTAATAATTACAATTATTTCAGAAGGCCTCTCTGATTTGTATTAATTAACATTAAATAATTTATTATGAGTGGCACAGAAAATTAAGCGAACCGACATGTATATATTCAATTAAAAATTTTTCAAATCAGATTCTGTGCCTTAATGATTTGTAAGTTATTTCTAAAAGAAAGCTTTAAAATAAAGCACTAAATACCAGTTATCCAAAGCAAACAGTTTAATAATAAACTGCAAACCTTTAAGGCTAGTAATTTTAAATAGAAACCCACAGTGAGTCGATTACAAAAACAAAGAAATCAGCAGTCGATGTAGCTATGCAGACAAGAAAGGGAAACCTGGTAGATTTTCCCTGCTTATGAAGACAGAACAAAAAAACAGTGTCAAAGGGAATAAAAAAGACTTACCATTCATGCTGAAAAGCTAGTTGTCAGAAACATATTGCTCCTAATATTAATCCAACAGCTGATGAAGTATGTTAGTCTCTCAGATCAGTGCTTCAATCTCTAAACACACTTATACACTAACTAGAGAGAGCACAGAGAATCCAGAGAGCTGCTCTTCCTTATGAGCTCCTTGTGATGCAAAAAACTACGAAGCACAAGATACCAGCAGAATATCAAAATCAATATTCAGGACAGGGGTATTTGGGTTTGCTCATGAACTACTACTGTTCTGACCAATGCTACCTATTCATGTCTAAAGCAACTCAAAATGGCAGGGGAAAAAAGCATGCAAACACCAGGAGGGTTTAAGATGTTCTCAATTATATCAAGCACTGGTTGTTTCCATGGCAACCTTAGACCAGAATTATCTGTTGACTTGTACCCAACTAGTAGTTATTCTAAAGCTTTAAGCAATTCATACAGTGTGCTCTGTACATTATTTCATATTTCACATGCATTTTTCTCTCTCACACACACTCATATAATATATAGTAATTATTCAGCTAAATCTCTATACATCATTCCACAGTATTTGAAAGTATACTGGTATTATTCTGAATCAGAGACCAAATAATATTCCTTTGACTGTTCATCACCCATCCATTTTCAATTTAGAGACTATGAAGATGACAGATGGACTAGTGTTGCCTCTCCTGACCATTTCAGTTATCCAAGTTGTTAATGTGTTCTCTTATGCAGATTTGGAAAATACTCGTACCAGTTCAAGAATAAAAGATTCATGCTGATCTTACTGGCTCTATGTTCAAAACCAAGCAGCCTCATTTTCCTTTGCTTTCCCACTTCAATCATTCAAAGAGCAACAAGCAACTAATAAAACGAAACAAAAATCAAAATGCAGGTTCCATATAGCTGCAAGTGGTCACAGTCAAGACATCTACAGGAAGACTGAAAAGCATCGTTCTGATGGCTCCCATCTGTCCCTGTCACCCTGGGGCTGTGCAGCACCACTGACCTGGTTCCCAGGCCCGGCTCCACAATCACACGTGTGCTCAGGCAGCTCTTGCAAACAGATTCCAAGGCCCGTGGTGCCCTGAGTCAGCTCTGCCCTTCTGGACTTTGAGGAATTTACAGAACACACTCATTTCGGGCATTGATCAAGAATCCAAGGCACACTGGAGAAACCACATGCTTTATATATCAAAATAACAGAGCAATGATGGCAAATTTCAAAATCAACCACTGAAAAACCCCTAAGGCCATAGACCACAAGGCAATTTATTTAAACCCACAACACCAGGCGACTGACAACACAAAGTCCACCCAACAAGCACAGCTCCTTCCCCTGCAGCAAACCCAGAGCTTCAGCAGGAACTGCTTGTGAAAGAATAGACACAGACCTGTTACTGTATTTCATTACAGCAGATGGTATCAGTATATTAACTTCCTGTTCAAATGGATTCCACCTCAAGCCTAAAATAACAAAAATTTTGAGAAGTTATTTTCCAAACTTTTTTCAGGAATTAAGAGTGCTTTTGCCTTGAACTTCTGAGAGTAATTCACGCTGTCTGCCATGTAGGTTCATCTAAAACCTTATATCTCTAAGTTGCAGTGATACGGACAAAATAGTTGAGAATATTCAAATATCCTTATAAGACAAACACCAGCATGTTTCTAAAACACTGCTTATTCATTAAACTTTTTGTGAAATTAATCTACAACCTGAATTCAGTGACACTAAGCAATTCTATGACATTGAACTCTTGGGTATTAAAAAAACCACAAACAAACAAAACAACCTCCAAACAAACGAACAAAAACCTAAACCAAAACAAACAAAAGAACCCCAACACCTTGTTTCTCTTTTATGTTTCACAAAGAATTTTCACAGAAGATGTATTTTTCTGAAGATCTAATTAGGAGTCAGGAGTAGAGAGAAATACTCCCTTCCCTGTACTCCTTATTTTCTCTATCACTCCAGCTAAATGTGGACTTAGTTCATGGGTACCTACAGTAATTTAAATTATTATTTTTTTTAAATAATCTAGAAATTGAAAGTAAAGTTTCAGGATAAAGATTCAGAATTTCACCTCAAAACCAAAGCTGCATAGACACCCACTATTCAGCTACCAGCTCAGCAACTTCAGCTCAGAACACTGCATGCAACCACTCTGCTTAATTATGACTTAAAATAGCATTCACAGAACAGCCATTTTCACCACGTTTATCAAGAGACACGACAGTCCATTTCCTCATCAAACATGTCACATGAGGAAGCCTGCCTTAAATAGAGGGGAAAAAAGTACAGACTTGTACACAAACAGGTCACAATTTGTAAGTGTCAGTAGGTCAATACCATTTTTTTTCTTCATGTTATATAAACAGAAATGCTTCAGTGTTATTTTTTCAAATAGCTATTTACATAAAAAAGAGCTTCTACATAAACACAAGTATGTGTCTATTTTTACCAAGCTGAAAGTATTTTGGAGAAGTGGAAGCTCAGAATTTATGCACTTTCATCATTTATCTTCCCAACAAAACGAGTCAATTCTTTCCTATCTCATTTGGGAGACCTAGATTCAATCTATTTTAGGTCAATGCATTAACACCTTTTTGTTTCCCTGTTTACTGCTTATCCTCTGAGAACAGATTCACTCCCTACTCATATAACATTTTAAGTTGCAAGCAAGATGTATAAACACTGGTTTTCTTCATGGTAACACTGTGATGTTAAGCATTTCCAACACAGCCTATCTTCAACTGAAATAATTGTGCTATCTCAAACCCATCAATGAATCTGAAATTTGGAACAAAATTATCATAAATTACCATATTGTAACATTTTAAAATGAGTATTTAACCAGACACAAGAATTGCTCTGCAAAATACTGCATGGCTTTAAAATTAAAAATTAAAAAAAAAAAAGAAAATCAAACATCAATTTGTTTAGATTGAGATTTTTTTGAAATCTCTCTTATTAGCCAAAATACAACCATGAAAACTTTTTAACCATACAAATACTGTAAACTGTTTGCTAATTAAGAAATTAACGCTAATGATAACCAGCATCCCTACACTAAGTTAATATGTAATAGTTAAAATCAAACAGAATGTTATATTGCTTACACTATATAAAGCATTTCTAATGTATATATCCCTTAAAATAGAACCATGAATGATGAAAACCCCTATAATTAGAAGTTTAATCTGTGCAGCAACATCTACCCATTTGAAAGTTTAAACATTTAAACAGTCTTTAGTTAAGAGTTTTCTATTTCTGCTAAACTCGCTGATTTCATTTGAAAATAAAGGAAGTACTTAAGAAGTAAGAACTGGGGCAAGGGCTTGCCAAAACAAGTCAACTGTGCTTTGAAAGAAAAGAAGGAATAGGGGATAAATTCTCCTGCCAGCCAGCAGTTCATGAAGCAGCCCCATGTCCCCTGCCTGACGCAATGTGCTGTCCTTCACACCGATACCTTCAGGTGAGGAGCTGGAAATGTATCACCCGTCGGTGTTCAGCCTTGATCACAAACACACAAGTGCTTCCCTTAGGAGGCAAACTGAACTGCAAACATCTCTCGAGCGAACCAAGCCCACTACTTACTCTCTGCATCCCACCGGGCAGTGAATTCAGAGCACCGTGGGCTCTCCCTGTCCTGAGTGCCTTTCTGCTCCTGTGCACCATGCTTGGAGTGCCTATGGAAGAGGCGATTAGCAAAACCCTCCAGTCTCTGCAGCGCGGTGCCCGTGCACTGGTGACACGGCCCCTCCCTGGGCGCTGCCATCCGCACTCCCAGGGCTGGCCCAGAGGCGCAGAGAACCTGGCCGGGGAGCGGGACAGCCCGGCCCCACAGAGCTGAGCACGGGGCAGCTTCCTGGCCCAGAGAACCTGGCCGGGGAGCGGGACAGCCCGGCCCCACAGAGCTGAGCACGGGGCAGCTTCCTGGCCCAGAGAACCCGGCCGGGGAGCGGGACAGCCCGGCCCCACAGAGCTGAGCACGGGGCAGCTTCCTGCCGGCAGCGGGGCCACCACTGCTCTGCTCCGCTTCCTGCGGAGAGAAGCTCTCAGGGACTGCCTTATACTCCCAAAGGTCTCTTCTCATGGAAACTGAAAAGTGGTTTGTTTCTTAAAAAACAAACAAAACAGCACTCATTCCTCTAGCCTACGTTCTCGTAGCTTTTGAACGCGTTACATTTTATATTTAAATATAAATAAATTTTATGTTAGAATACTATAAACATCTTGTTCAGAAGTAAAGATCAGAAGGCAGGTATATATTTTTTTAATTTACCACAACCACGTGTGAAAAAAAACAAAAGTGACTTATTCTGCAGTTCCTCCCTTGTTATTGAGAAATCATCATAGCAAACAAAACCAGCTAGAATCTAATCATTAGTAATCTCATGCTTTCAGCTAATCAACTTTCTAAGCAAGGAAGTTACTTGCAACCACAACTGAATAAGCTTATTTTAATATGGGGCGGAAAAAAGGTATTATTTTCCTCCTTTGAGGAAAACCAGTCTGAAGAAGTTGAATTCTATTGTACATATAAACAAAACTGCATTATACTTTTTCAGACTGGGTTCTGCTTTCTCTAAGAATGAACCAAATGCATTTAACTTTTTGGAGAATACAATTTAATTCTTTCACAAGAAAGAGTATTTTCAATACATCGGTATTTTCATACTTTCAGTATTTTAAATATTTTTGAGTACTTTCAACTGTGGAGTAAGTCTAGAAAGCATATTTTTTAACAGCACAAAACATAAGGAAAATAAAGTGATAGCTGTATTTAACATTACATTAGTTTGCAAATGATGTGATTTTGCATGCCTACAATGGGTAATACTAAATATTAATTTTTGTGAAAATGAAAATAAATACATTAGACCGGTTTTCCAGTATATCCTTCGCACATCTATGATGTGGCTTCTTAAAAATTTAGGCTATTCTTAAGAAAGATTGAAATAACTTTTCCACAATCTGTCTCCTGCCTTACAGTCAACACGTGTTAAAGACATACCTCTCATTTTTCACCACCATACTTCTCACTGCATAGTTTTCAAATGTCAGCAGATACCCACCCTTGGACATTACATAACCATTTCATAACAGCCCTGTGCCTCAGAAAAAACCTCCTGATGACAAACTGCCCACGACCATGATCAAACAATCCAAATGCCGACAGACAGACTGCACGGATCTGGTCGTCCTTCCTAGCAGGCACCGCGACACTCGTGGGGGGCCTTGGCCACACCACAGATTACTTTTCTAGACTCTTTGCTTTTAGGCTCCACACACTCTGGAAATGTAAATTCTTTCTCCAGCACCTGTTCAAAATTTGGAACCAACTGTCTAAATGCTTACATTTTACACAGTCATTTGTAAATCCAGGTGAGCACCAGATATCTTGGAGGTGACCAGGCTGCTTTCCTGTCAGGGCCTGGTGCCTCAACCCTCCCTGGAAGCCACCTCATTACATGTGCCACCTTATGCCTTCCAGCTGTTCACCTGCTCTGTTCCAAGATCAATTATGACATCCATAACATCCCATCGGTTCAAGGCTTTGCTGCCATAAACAAGAGCTAGTGAAGACCAGGAGGATGTGCTTGCCTTACCAGGGGTCACAAACAGGCAGAGGGGATATATTATATGCTTTATGTTACCACTTTACGACAGAGTAATGTTACGCACCTTCCATACAGCAACATAAAAAGTGCTTACACAACATCAAGATACTTATTTCCCTGCCTGGTGAACTTTGCAGGACTGAAGAGCCCCTCTGGAATTATACAGACATGCTCTCCCTGTAGCTCACTGCAAATCTTTGGGCATTCAGGAAACCCTTCCAAGAGACTTAACATTCTTCCTATATTTGTCTGTTTTCTCCAGTAAACGAAGCCCCCTGGTATGATGGTGTGCTCGTCTTGTCCCTCTCCTCTCCCATGGTACTGAGCCTTTACACTACTGTCATCCTTTGCACAGTTCTTCAACTAAAACATTTTGTTTCCCTGATCTAAGAGAGCAATTTACAAAATTCACATTGCTTCACATGACATAAGTTAGGGGCTGCCAGCCATCTAGAGTCCATAGAGGGATGTGGAAACCGCCACAGGGCAAATGTGCCCAGCAAAATTCAGAGCTCTGAAATGCACCCAAATGACTAACCTGGACACTTGAATGAGGTGTCAAAAATTGGAATCAGAAATACCCGTCCTGTGAGATTACAGAAGTGCACTGGTTTAAGTGAAAACAGGTTACCAAAAAGGAATTGTTAGAAGAGTTCCTAAAAGAAAGCATGAATTTGCCAGAATTTTACAAACCGCTGCCAGCGAACACAGTTACAGAAATTCTGCACATGTAAAACCTGAAAAGAAAGTGCTGGTTATATTCGTACAGGTAGTGATACACTTTCCTAATCTAGGCAATTGCTCAATGACAATACAAAATACTAACACACTGATTTTATGGGAAACCCACATCCCACATGGTCTTCAACATCTTCAAATGAAGTCCATGATTTTTAAAGGTGGAACTTCCTATTTCCTTTTACTTAATCTTTCATCTTATTGACACTCCAGTGTTCCAATTAATTTATCCACAGTAAGTATTTTATATGCTATATATGAAGAACAGAGCCCAAAATAGAATCTAAATTTCTGTTCTACGAGAGATAGCAAAGTTCCAACTCTTGCAGCCAAAGTTAACGCTGAAATGTTAAGAATTTCCTTTCAGCAGAAATTTTATTTTTGCTAAATTCTAGCCACAGAGTCTTCACATTATTTTAAAACATATTAAAAACTCCAAGCAGTGGGTAAGAGATTCAACCATGAATCTGAACGTTGCATGCTCAAGGTCTGGTATTTTGATAAATATTATTTCAGTAAAAACTTTTAAGCTGCTCTCCCACAGTTTAATAAAAAGCAACATAATGATGACAGCCATAGACAAGGGCTAACATAGTGGTCCTCTAAGCTGATAAAGGTAACCAAGCCATTTATACTTTTCCTGATGGCCAACCCATAACCTTGTGCACATCTGCCAGGGTCTGCTGCCCTGTAACAGGTAACGAAGAGCACTATAACCCAGGCACAGACCTCCCAGCTCCTTGCTGAAAAACAGTCAGGAATCATGGAGCTACGTGGACAATTTATTTTTCATCATCTCAGCTAAAACATCATTTCTCAATGACTAAGAAGCAATTCTGCCCTACCAGTCAAGCCTTAAAAGCGAAGGATTAAGAAAGCGAGCCCCCTCCTCTCCTCCCAGGACCCCACTGTTGAGTAACAGCATGTCAATGTACGGTGACACTTCCCTGGGAGAACACGGAACGTGGCCCTAAAGGATAACGTGGGCACTTCTCTATACTCAAGCAAACCAGGACTGTGCAAACAACGACATTCTCTAGTGTTTAACAAAGGTCAATACCTTGAATACCTTGAGTATCTTGCAGTCAAGAACAGGAGTTTTAAGACAATTAACCGTATTCCTTGACAGAACCGTGAAAAATGGATTTATGATGCTAACAAATTTCAGATCGCCTACAGCTAACCAAAATTCAGGTTTTAATTCCAAATCTTGAAACTTAGTATCTTCCTGGTTTCTTGTTTTATTTCTCTAAATAAAAATATTCTATCTTCTTATTTTAAATATTAAACATAATATTAAATTAAATATTTCTTAATTTCACAGGAGGTCTTTATCTGCATTAAAAAAAGACATCTTGTGACATTTTATGCATATTTCTTTGTAATCTGTGGAAAAAATAACTTAAAGAAACCTTATAAATGAATAATGAAGAACTTTTTTTTTCTAGAGGTTAGAGAAAGTTTATTTATTTGCTTTAAAAATTGATGGCTGGATGAAACACCTTTTCCTTTATGTATCAGTTATTTCAAGAATGAAAGATGAAAATACAACTTAAATATTTATTATTTATTACAAAAGGACTGAGCAATTACTTGATACAAAGTGTTAGGGAGGGATCCTCCATTTTTAAGAGCTTGGGAATCTTGCTGAATTTTCCAGGTATCTTACTGATCAATAAAGAAGGTATTTTTAAGTCAAAAGATGCAGCCAACACATTTCATAAAAAGAAAACAATTTACCTGTCTAATTTTGAATTAGAAAATACAAAAGTTTATAAGCATTTAATGACTCAAATTTGTTACCTGACATATACTAAAGAACCTAGACTGTCTTTGCTATAAGCCTGAGGCAATACGTGTGGTATTTTTCTAGTTGTTATATAAACCTTGAGAGAAAAGGATGTAAAACAAAGTATACAGATAGCCATTTTGTAACTTAACCCCCCCAAACATTTTCACCAGAAATTATGTAATGGAACAAAATCCATTTTGAATCCTGCCAGGCATGCATATTTCAGAAGGAATTATGGGTAGAAGCAGAGGCAGAAAAAGGCTCTTGAAAAAGCAGATGTGTTTTCACTATACATCCAGCACTATGCCACGAGGTTGCACTTCTCCTTGAACACACGGAAGGAGGAGCAGTGTTTGCTCACAGCTTACAGATTCGATGGCTCTCCATTTTGAAACAGAGACTTTTCAAAATAAACACCACCAGTAACTTCATTGTTGACTGAAACCCAAGAAAGTAAACCCATGCGCTCTTGGTGTACCTTTACGCCTCCATTTTTGACTAACAAGGTTAACCCTTCCTCGAGAGTCCCTGCGAGAGCTGCGCCGAGGCTGGGGCTGCAGCACTGCTATAAATAGGACTGCCAGGAAGAAGGTGTTGCTATGGAAACGCTGGTCATATTTCTATTTTGACTCAGTAGGCCTCTGCTGGCATCTGCTGTACACCAGTCTAACTGCAGCACACATCTAATGCCTTCAGATCTCCTCAGGAAACATACATTTAGGCTTGCATGGTCCAACAGCATCATTTACTTGTTAACCAGGATGATACAAAATGAATAAAAAAATAAGTAAGAACCTGGTGGGAAAAAAAGAAAAACGTCAAATTTGGCATCTGATTTTTCATATGCAAGCTAAGAGTTCTCACTCTTCCCATCAGTTTTCTTGTCAAAATTTGACAAATTCATCATCTAAGATGATGCGATTTTCAATGTGCACATACCATGGCAGCAGATCAAGGTTCCTCACTTCTACCAATGTATTACCTGGCCTTTTTGAAATCAAATACCTTGTGGTCATAGTCCCAAATCTAGTGCACACAAGAAGGGGACAGAGGTCTCATTATAAAAGCCAAATCCTCCACAAAACTGTCCAATTTGTCAAGGAGAACTGGATTTCTCTCCTAGCACATCACCTTCTCTGTGCTTTTCACACAGCTTCCACCAAGGTGCTGTGCTCACTGGTGATTGCCATATGGCAGTTCAGACCTCAAGATCGATGTTTTCAGAATGAGAATACAAATTATACAGCTGCTCCATAATAAAGCAAAGGTTAGCCAAGAACCATTTTTGAAACAGCTGCTTTCCCATAAGTACAAGAAATCTGAAAGTACGTGCAAAATTTGCTTGGTCCATGCCTTTTCGAAATCACAAGCTACTCAAATAACCCTCCATAGTTACTTTCTAGCACAATTTCAGGCAGTCTGACACACAATCAGAAGTTTTGCACAAAGCTTGCTACTTTTCAGCAAAAGAGAAAATAAGTGGATTTTGTCTCTCTGAAAAACCTAACAGCAGACAAAGGTTTTGGTCCACTTAATTTACATCAAACTAATTACTAATGTCGATTAGTAATGAGCATTAATAGGTTATTGATCCAAAAAGAGTAAGATAAAATGCCTGAATTAGAAGAACCACATGGACATTTTGGTCAGCGTCTGACTGGGCTCAAGGAGAAGTCACCCCCAGTTCTGGCTGCTCTCCCAGAACAAGGATGTTGAAGACCCGGCTCACACAGAAACCACAAAGGCCCCTGCAGGCGAGCAGCTGCTGTGCAGAGGATCTTGGCTACCAGAAGCCTTGGATAGAGGAGCTCTGCTTCTCCTACAGTCTGCAGGTTTGGTCTGTTCTTCCTTGGTTTAGTCACTTAGCACTACAAGGAACTGCCCCATACGAGGCACGCTTGGGTTTGAAAACCCCAGAGTCAGAGTGCCTCACATAACTAATTATTACTAACTCTGAGAGATCTAGAGTCACATTTAGAGGTAATTTTTGATATGAGAAACTGAGAGGAAGAGAAGAGACAGCAGTAAAATGTTCACCTAAACTAAAATCTTGTAGGCAAAAATTATTCACTATATTAGCAGCTACACTCTACTATCGGATCTGTACCGTAGAGTAAAAGACCAGAATACTAAATATTAGAGTAACTGGAGCCATTTTAATACCTCTTTCAGGAAGCCTATCTGCATTTTAAATGACCAGCACATTTCCTACAGAAAAAAATGAACAAAACCAACTGACTCCACCTCGAGCTAAATATTTTAAATTCATACCTTTGTTTTCCTCCAAAACACTTAGGTTCAATTAAAAAAATATCCAAATAAGAAAGAAAGCAAACCCAAAGTAACTCCATTGGAAGGGATAGTGCTTTTTCATGGAATGGAAGAGTATACAGAGTGCAAACTAGAATACAGTAGTGGCTTCCATAAAGTATGGTGTGAAGTACCAAACATTGGCCATGTGCTGTGGAGATGATCTCACCACTGTACAGACCCTGTATTCCAGTGCCTCCCCCATAGACTACAGGTTACCCTGGAGAGCATCCTGCTCCCCCACTCCTACCACCCAGCTCAGCTTCAGAGATTCCCCAAACCAGTGGGATGACTAAAGCAGCTGGAGTGGAAAATGGCATTAAATCCCTGCCAGCAGAGAGCCTGCTGCTGGCCACAGGACAGGGGCTGCCCAGCGTGTGAGAGGGCATTTCGAGGGTCACTCTGCTCCTCACGCACGCTGGGCCAAGCAAGCAGAGTCTGTTACAGGAACTTGCATGAGTGCAGAGGCATCTGAAGTAAAGCTCAGACAACAGCATTTCTCTATATACTGAAGTTAATTACACCACATTTACAAAATTTATGTTAGCCTGCACTTAAATGAAATAACAAATGCCATCTGCTGGTTTAAGACCAAACAAAGTGTGAGGTACAGAAACTGCAATACTGAACAATAAATTTTAAAAGTACTCAGTCATTCACGTGTCATATGTTGGATAAACACAACTACATATATCAGATTTTTTAGAGGGGAAATAATTCACACACCAACATCCTAATTACTGGCTATTTTTCTTAGTGAGGCAGCAGCAAAGTGCACAGATCTTACTTTTTTCCCCCATCTGTGATGTGTTTTAATTTATAAATTATATCCACTTTGTTTCACTTAAGGTGAACTTATTCACTAGCAGTCTGAATATATTCTTAAATTGTATTTATATTTGCATATAACAGAAATAATTTACCAAGTTAAAAGAAAAAAAGAAACATTTCCCTTTTGCTATTTATGAAATGTGTTTTCCAGCTATCAGTAAGCAACAGGCATTTACTTCTCGGTCCACAGTATCCTTTGGCATTTCCCAAGTGTTACTTTACAATAAAGGCCAAACAACTAAAGCTTGGACAGGTAGAATGGTCAGATCTACCTTACACTCTTACACTTGCTAAGAATGAGAGAAACACATGACTACAAATATATTTAATTTATTTTTATATTTGTTTAAAAACACAGGAAAGCAGAAAGCACTTTCCAGGACAGAAATCCTACAAGAAGAAATGCACAGTGTTTCCTCTCTTCTTTTTTATGCATAAAATACCCCACTACTTGTAATTCTCTGAACAAAGTCAAACAATTCCCATGGCATGTCAGCTCTGCATGCACTATGAATGTCAGCAAAGATATAATGCCTTAATACTGTATCCTCAAGCAGCCTCAACCTTTCAATTGTATTTTCACTTTCAAAGCAAGACGATCAAAGATTTTTTTTAATAAGATCAAAAGAAACTAGTGATTCCTTCACCAGCTTACACAGAATAAGTTACAAGCTGTGCTGAACATAAAATTTTTGCTTATTTTTAGTGCAAAAATCAGTGCTTGATAATACACGACATCTTTATTCCGAGAAGTCTGACAATTCTACGCTTTGCTTAAAACCCAAATATTTTCTTTCTAGTAAGCAGGTTTTCATTATGCTGACTAGCTGTGACAGAGCTCACTTGATTAGATTTCACAAAAAATAAACTTTTCCACCATTCAACAATATTTAAACTAAGAAACAATTTTAAATCAAATGTAATGTAAACTTTTAACTGACAGGTTAAATCACAGTAAATCTTCAAGTTAGTTTTTAATTAGATACAAGAACATCCATTAGTTGTAATTGTATTTACCTTTAATTTTCTCTGAAGAGAAATAGGAGCAAAGAATAATTAAACATGCTTTCTGAAAATCACTGCATTTCATACTGCAAATTGCTACTAAAAGTAGCTTCTCACAGTAGTCACCTCAAAGCACTGACAGTCAAGCCCATCCCCTCCTGCCCAAGAATCCCATGGGAGTTTTCCCTGCCACTGTGCAGGCCAGCACACACTTCCCCTGCAGACTGTGCACACCTCCCCTGCACACTGAGCACATCTGCACTGTGCCCACCTGCACTGTGCCCACCTGCACTGTGCCCACCTGCACTGTGCCCACCTGCACTGCACACTGCAACCCCTGGAGAACAGAGCACTGCCCAGCCAGCCCTCCCCACTGGGGCAGCTCCTGCCAAGAGCTGCCAATGCTACCCTTAATCTTGTAGCAGTCACATCATAGCATAGGCCATCCTAACCATGATTACTCCAAAATAAAGGAAAAGTTTTGAAGTCTATCTCATGATAGCATCTTGCAGGCCCTTCTAATTTCTGGGAAGTAAAAACCCCTCTAATTCAGCAGAGCTGGAAGACATGTTATTTCTTGAGTTTGTTATCTTCGTTTACTTGAACCATTTTGAGAAAAACACTTAAAAGTTTGTAACTAGGCAGAGGCTTCATTTCTTCCTCCTGGAAGAACAACCATGTTTCCCTTTGAGCCAGTCTCAGATGCTCATAATTCTTCCTAACAAGCTCAATACAGAGTTGTTATTTCTGGGAGTCACATGGCATGTGGGAAGGTTCTGGTTTTCTTCCAATTCCTCTCATGTTAAACTCTATCCAAGAAAACTGCCAAAATGAGGTACCAGCTGCAATACATTGGGCAATTTTTTCTAAACTTATTTCCACTATAAGATCCACCTCCCTCCACTCTTGGGGGGGTGGGTGGAAGGAAACACATGGCATCCCATTTAAGCAAAATATCAAAATAATGAACTCAGTAATTGCAATAACTGAGCCCTGTCCTCATCTTTCCTATATGATAAAAAAAAGCCCAACATCTAAATTACACAGAAATAAAAGCCTAAATGAATACTTATCTGAAGTGGAAATGACTGCTTATGTATTACTAGGTAACCTACTTTGACATTCCCATTCCTCTGCCTCCGTGAAGTCGATACTTTCAGAAGTAAATATCAACTGATTTGTCAGCCAAATAAGGCAAATGTAGCATTACTGTAATTTTTGAAAACACTGCTGATACCCAATTTTTCTGAAAAGTTGTGCAAGGCTAACAAAGCTAATATTGTCTAATGCAACTCTGCCCAGTTCCTGGAGGTTTGTTGGGCATTCAGGATGCCAAACATGGCCAAGTTCTGAAGATGAATGGCTTTTGGGAGTCCATGTTGAATGTGATTCTAAGTTCTACTCAGTCTGAAATCTACACTTGCATTACCTTTTCAGGCACACCTTAAATCTATGCAACCCCTACTATTTTCACCAAAGTAAAATACTGTTTAGGCACACTGAATACAGTTTCTCACAGAACTTTTCAGAGGGTAGAATGAATAGATAGATCCTGGAAAACAACTCAAAATATTACTTTTGAGTCCTTAATGATCCAATTTAGAACCTATCAAGGTGCCAAAGACATCCTAGGGCTAAAATGCATATATGGAAAGATGGGTAGGAAGAGAAAAGAGGATATAGGCAGAAGGTGACCATGAAGGATATTATTTAAACTAACTCAAATTTTGCTGCTCTTTCCTTTGCAAAAACAAAAGCAGTACTAGATTTTATAACCTTTGCTCACCTTCTGTCCTTTTTGAAGATTCATTTGTGACAATTACTGGATTAACTACATCTCTGTACACTTATTATCTTCAGGTATATGTTCATTAAGACCTGTGCCCATGAGGTAATGAAGAGCAGATTAAACCCAGCAGTAATCCACACTCCATCAGTGCTGCAGCCTCAGCAGCTCTGCGTTAGTCCCCCAGCAGCAGCAGTGTCTGTGCAGCACCAGCCCCCTGGAGAACAGGGTTCTGCACCCAGGGAAAACACGCCAGACAGATGGCAGGCTCCAAAGGTATCTTAGCTCCCTGCTTTTTGTAGGATAACTCTAGGACTCTAGGACATAACCATGAACTCTAGGAACAGAGCAGCAGATTCTCATAACTGAAAAGCTACACCACGAGTTCCAATTCAAGAACAGTCTTTATCAAAAGCACCTCATTAATGCTCATCACCACCCTCCACCAAGACTGGAGCATTTAAAACTGTATATAGCTCCTCAATCTACTATTTCATAGAATTAACAACAAAGACTTGGCAAATTGCCCAAAAGCAAACACAGGATCCCAAATTACTTTACACCTCTTACACTTCCTTCATATGCATTCACTTGGATGTAGCTTATTGAGCTCCTTCCTAACACTCTACACAGCCTACACAGAAAAGTTTCTTTTACTCCTGAATTACAACTCCAGCTAGAAGATCAAAGCTTTATGCACTGCTGGAAAACTTGCAGCCTCATAGCCATTCATGTTGAAACACAACTTTCTAAGGAAAGTGGGTACGTATATACTCACTCTAAGAAAAGGAAAAGAAAGGCTGATATCCTGGGTACAAATTTGTTCTTAAAGCAACCACCTCAAGGAACACAAATAAGAAAAGAATACTTTCAGTAGAACTCCAAACAAAACCATAACTAACAACCCTGATAATAAAATGCTGGCAAGTCACCTACAATAGATTTGAAAATAGCAGGGCAACAAACTTAGCATGAACTTTTAACTCTTCTCCTTTTCTACAAAGACAAATTCTTTTCTATACTATTAAAAAAATGCAATTCATGCCTCGTGGTAAATATTTTAATTCCAAACATCATATATGAACATCATTATACAAATATACATTAGGTAGTGTTTTTGAAAAGCAGAATCTCTCTCCTCCTTCCACTCCTTTGGTCAGTTTTTACTGAAATTCTTTGGTTCAGGCCCTTAAGGGAGTGAATTCACGTGCACAGATACAGTTCTC
The DNA here is from genome assembly GCF_025592945.1 of Manacus candei. Lineage (NCBI taxonomy): Eukaryota > Metazoa > Chordata > Aves > Passeriformes > Pipridae > Manacus > Manacus candei. The sequence continues at coordinate 378,796 of NW_026138092.1, forward strand.
CAGACATTGGCCACGGCCCCTTGGAGACACTGCCACTCCTTGGAGACACTGTCACCCCTTGGAGACACTGTCACCCCTTGGAGACACTGCCACTCCTTGGAGACACTGCCACCCCTTGGAGACACTGTCACCCCTTGGAGACACTGTCACCCCTTGGAGACACTGCCACCCCTTGGAGACACTGCCACCCCTTGGAGACACTGTCACCCCTTGGAGACACTGCCACCCCTTGGAGACACTGTCACCCCTTGGAGACACTGTCACCCCTTGGAGACACTGCCACTCCTCACGCCTTGCACAGTGTGAGAGGGGTTGAGCCCTGGGGCTCCCTCTGCCTTTCTCCAAAGCATCCTTTTGCACCCCTGCTTTTGCAAATACCTCTTTGATATAATTTTGTCCCACATATTATACTTTTAAGTATTTTTCAGTTCAGTCTGACTGCTCAATATGCCAAAATCTCTAATCATACATTCCATCTGTTCTCATTAATTTATGTTGTCTAAAAATAATTGGTAGCCTGAAATTTAATAGAAAACTAAGTCAAATACATGGAAACAATTTCAAATAAAATTGACTGGGTTTTGTTTAAATTAAAAAGAAGACTTATTTTGGTGTTTCATATGCTTACATTGGCATCCTCAAGTTCAAACATTGTTGTTAATTTTTTTTTTTCATCAGACAAGAAGACGGATTAACATTAGACTTCTGACAGTAAACAATTTAAACTGGCTGACATATTACAGATTAAGAGAATCAGTATTATAAAGAAAAAAAGGACATATTTAATAAGGTCTGATTTTTGTCCTAAATAAAAAAAAAAACCAAATTAGACCCTCCTAAGAAAACATGTTGAGTGAAATAGATCTTTTAAAGTTATGATAGTAATATTTACACCAGCAACTTTGAGATTAATCATTGTTACAACAGGCTGAAATATGACACAACTATGACACAAACATGGGGAACGTAACAGTATTAGAATACACCAGAATGTTGCAAACACTCAGTCAAAAATTAGAATTTTGCAACAGAACTGGGGGGAGGAAAGGGAGAAAAAAAGCAGAGGAAGGGCTAATAGCAAGGAATTGAGTCCTGACGCAAGACTGCTCTAGGGAGCTGACACAAGGCAGAGGCAAAAGTGATCCAAGGGGCTAAGGAAGGACAGGAGGAGGGTTCTGCATCTGAGCAGGCAAAACTTCAGTTTGAGGGTAAGTTAGAAAGCAAGAAAAGGCACCTTCACCAGTATTGTCTCAAACAATTACAACAGTTTTAGTCTCTCATATCATTAAAATATGTATATATATATGTTGTACAATGCAAGCCCCCAAAGTGTAGTGCAGGCAAAGTTTTTCCAGATAAAAAGAGGTCTGGTCTATTACTGTTGATGGAGAAGAAAATAGCCTAACCCCTCACTGCCCCAATTCTTCAGCCATTTAAACTTAAAGGACAATACTCCACGTCTATATAAAATTCCACACTTAATTCTGTTTTAAACATTAATTTTAGAAGGTCAAAGGCCAAAAACTGATTTAACACAATCTCATTATCTCAACTTTTTTTCATTTCAGTTCTCAATCTGAATGAAAACTTAATTTAGTTACTGACTGCCAACTGGGCGCAAATGAAAGACAAAACACCCACTTCTTCAATATTCTTCAATATTTTAGCAACGTCTGACTTGGCAATAGCTGACTCAAATATGAATACCAAACTACAGATACACTTCAGGCATGCTGAGAAAATGAACCCCAACACTAATGTTTGCTAAATCTGTTTTGCTGTCCTGCTTCATTTGTACCTGATACTGCTATAGATAACAATTAAAATGTTCAAGTTGTAAAACTTGGTGGCTGCAGCGTCACTAATATGTTGATGTCTTCATATGAAGTAAAAGAAAATAAAAAAATCTGACCTTGGCGTGCTGTCTCTTCAGCCAGAGCCAAGACTGCAGCATGAAGTGAGCTCAGGAAGCCCCAGCACTGCTGCTGCTTGGCTCACAGGCTGAGCAACCAAAGAGCCACAGTCTACTGAGGACTGTGTTTGTCAGTGGCTGCCACCTAAGGGTACTCCCCTGGAGTACTCCCCTGATATCTCCATGGTGCTGCTTGCCATTGGTATTTTTGTCTGTAACTCTCAAACTGAATTACTGCAAGCGACAATTACACATATTTATGCTCAAAACCCAAACTACAATCAGAATACACCACCACAATGCTCCGATGGAACCATGGAACCAACCAGTTTAGCAGCATTTCATTTGCTCCCCTTAGATTTATCTGTTGTATTTTACAGCAGCCTTCACCCTAAAAAACACCAAAACTCTTCACTGCCTTGGCAACTCTTACTTTATCCATTTTCACAACTATGATAATTTGGTGAGGTGAAATCCTGAAAGAAAAGTTCTAACATTTAACTTGGACCACATGCAGTGGGGATAAAGAGATCCCAACTGACCATTACAAAATAAATATTAACTTACCCATAACATTTGAGTCGTGATTCCATGATTGCAGAGTAAGAAAGGTGAAGACTGTTTTCCAGTAGTTGATATATTTTCAATAAGAAACACTTAATAAGTTTTGAAAAGCTTGTAAACTTAACACACAGGAAAACAATAATTATTTCTTTGGTGTTGAATGTAAGTTCACAGAAAAAACATTTACAAAACAAAATACCACTAATGATTCTGAGCTCATGACTTTCAGCATACATCTCATTTTCTTTTGCAATAGCTGGACATTTTCAGGACTGAAATGAAGCAGATGGAGTTTCCCTAGCTCGTTCATTTTGAAAAAGGATTTACACAATTCACCTGAGTTTTATTTCAGGTTTTTATTATTAACACACATAAAAGCTTAAAACACAGCCAGAATGGATACTACAGGACTCCACTGCGAGGCACTTTACCCAGGAACACATAGGAAACCTCCTCTGCAACAGAAGCCAAAAGTTTGCAAAGTACTTTCCCAGAGTCCATTTAGATTTAAAAATAGATAAGTAGTATTATGATACAGCAGTCACATGTGGTACATTTGATCTATTTTGAGCTAAAATTAATAAGCACTTTGAGAATGTGAAGTAAATTGATATACTAATTGCCATAAAATAAGGTGTAGTTTTCTCTCTGTAACAGACTTGCCAATTCACATGCATGACTGGCAAAAAAATGAATATACACATTATTTTAAGTTACTAGAAGTGTTACTATAAGCCTATGGTAATTATAAGAAGTCACTTCACTGTATTGCTGTGTGTCTAGGTCTTTTAAAGAGTTAATTGTTTAATAAATGTTTGCAGTTACTTGCCAGTTTTCAGATGAAAGGTGCTTAATAGTGCCAACTAATTTTAAAAGCTAATGGTTTTCCCAGAAGCGCCATTTCCCCTAACAGGCATTCAGAAATGGTTAAAAGCCATAGGACTGTTAAGCCTGATTGAATTGCCTCTGCCTTGTTTTTCTGGAACATCGGGAATGAGAAGTAAGGATTTAGACAATCATATGACTCCCAAGTTTAACAGCCCAGATTTTCAGTGCATCAAGCCTACATAGGAAGGTCAACAAATACTGTGCTTTGACCTCGGATAAGAGTCAAATAGTATCTACAAGCAATTCTCCTACTGTGATACCACAGCCTGACATATTTCTGTTGTTCCTACAAAACACAGACAGGTGGGCTTTTAACAGGGTTTTTAGGAGCACTTCTGAGTTTAGAAAAAAGAACTCTCTAAGAGTTCCAGAGAACAAAGGCTTAGCACCAGTACCTATTCCCTTTCCCATGATCCCAAACTGTCTTTGTTAAACTTGATGTAATATCTATCCAAACTGATGTCTTCTCAAAATTTTTAATAAAATTCCTCTAACTTGAACATAAAAACATACAAGCTACAAGCTTTGCCACTGAAAAAGCTACTATATTACCTCTTAGCTTTATTGTACATTCTAAAAATAATAACCAGAAATTCAACTGACACTGGATAAAGTGAACTAAACCGCTATCAACCTACTGTCATACTAATTACGAATGTTTCTGAATAAAGACAGGAAATGACTAGTAAAAGTTACTGCCTTTTCACAGAAAGACATTTACAAATCAAACTGTATAAACAAGTACTTGTCTACATAACTTAAACAGAAAACTATGTTTTAAAGACATGATTTATATTTCATATTTTGGTATTCAAAGGCATTAAAAAGCCAGGATTAGCATCTTTTTAGTAACCCCTGCATGATCCTCTTTCACATGTTTTTTTTTAATAACAGATGCAGTCATGTATTCATTATTCCACAGACTGGAACCTCCTGCAGAACAGTGTATTGAACTACCCTGGCACTCATTTGGGATTAGGCAGTGAAGGAAATGCATCCTTTGAGCTCCTTTGTGTAGGATGGGAAGATCTACACAACTCTGGGAGCGGGACCAAGTGGTCCCCAGCAGCACCAGGACACGCTGGACACACTGCTACTGAAGGCTACTCAACACCACCCTTGAGGAGACACTAGCCTTGCTCTGTGACAGCTTACTTAAACAGTACTATTTTCAGTTGCAGGTACTGGTTTTTTTTATCCCCATGATGATCAAATGGTATGTGGGTGCCTATTTCATAAAGAAGAAGAAATAAAATTATTAGAACGATAAGAAAATAAGCAGGGAGGAAATTCAGGTTCTATTTAATTCTCGACCCACTGCATTGGTAAAGTTTTGGTAACAAATTAAGTAACTCTCACATAGAACTTCAAGAGAAAATAGTTTGAAGATATGCGTGTGTGTACACTATTGTACAAATTCCAATTTGAACAAAATCATAATGGAGAGATAAAACAGAGCTAGATAGAAAGACAGCTTGGAAAAAAGGTGCAATAAAAAACACAAAGGGTGTGTGCATGTGTGTCTGTGCTAATTACATCTGAAAGAAGTTCAAGAGGAATCGTAAGAAGAACACACAGGAATAAAGTTCAATTCCTCAACAAAACCCTTCTCCTCCCTCCTCCCCTCCATGAGACTGATTTTAATTTGCCCAAGCAAGGAATCCTTCAATTGTTATCAGAGCTATACAGGTATAAAAATTCATTTTTTAAGCTGACTCTTTATTATGGACAATAAAGGTCTGGCAGAATTGGAAAAGTTGCAACAGCATTTTTTTAAAGCTTATAAATTTACATAAGAATTGCAAACTTTCTTAGCAGCAAGAAAGCATCAGTTTTGCAAAATAAACTGATACACTTTATATCTGGTGGCCTCTGATCACAAGCTCTGAGAAGTTGTTTCCATAGAGAAAGCATATATTGGTATTTAACTGCCCAGGAAAGGAAAATGACATATCAGCTGAAAATTCACATCTCAGCCTGTTGATAGAAATAATAAGCCATAACATGAAAGCAAAGAAACATGACTAGGTGATAGAGCAAAAAAATCTTTGGGACAGTACATACCTTTATATCTCTGTCATCCAAGAAAAAAACCCAGGCTCCCCACACAAATAAATGCACATTGCTGCCTATCTGACCTGAGCTGGCTGCTTGTTTCCATCACCCACTCGTCACTGGAACAGAAGAAACAGGGGAGGGGCTGCTCTCTGCAGAGCATCTTGATTTGGTCCTGGGCATTTACAAAGAACTATAAAATTCTACCTCTACAAAGAAATAAATGTGCAAAGTCCACAGTAAGGCTTCTTTAGCTGTGCTCAGCCAAAAAATACCTTCCTGTGTTTTTCACAGGCTGTGTTCCACTGCTGGCTCCAATTCTCCCTGGGGCTCCCTTGCTGTGTCTTCAATTCCCCCCAGAAACACAGGCACACATCTTCACCAAAGGATACAACCCTACACAAGTGCTACAGTTCTCCTGCCTGAAACAGTTCAGCAGTGTGCTGCCTGCTTTTTTAATTTGAAAACATTAATTTGATTGGTTTGAATTTTGGTGGGGTTTTTTTGTTTTATTTAGCAAAACCAGGAAAGTTGCATTTCCATCCTTCACTTTCACTAAAAATTTATCCAACCCATAATGTCACAAGCGTCACAGTAAGAGGTGGCATAAGAAGGGTTTGAATAATCCTACTCTTACCAAATAAAGTAAGACACTGAAAACCACACTGAAATAAAGTAATCTTTAGGCAAAGCAAATTTTAACTAATAACTAGTAGTTCAAAATACTAAAATGCATAGGTTTTAACCTGCAATAGACTTCACCATTTACTAATTAAAGCAACATTATTATCCTGAAATATGAGATTAAAGTATCTTCTTGAAATACAAAGTGTTAAAAAGCACCCAATGACACCCTGTTTCAAGAAGACGTACCTATCAGTTTTCTTTTTTAGAAGTGGAAATGTCTTCCTGATTACCTGAACAGGTGCAGAATTTCCAAACTGTACCTGAACAGGTACAGTTTAGTATGAATGACTGACAATCTTGGCTGTACCAGAATTTAGGAGACAAAAGACAAAACAGGAGACAGGGACAAGGTATATAAACACCTGTTGGCAGGAAAGCCACATCCAAAATTCAAAATATTTTCTTTTCGTGAGAATCTTAGTAGTGCTTGTCATTAAAATAACTCAGTGGAAAGAAAGTAACAGAAAATACTCTTCAATAAAGAAGATATTCACATCTTTTACGTTGCTACATGTGCTAAAACAGAAACACTGAATTAAGACAAACTGTGTTGATCCTCATAAACTAATTTGTTCCTAAGATATATTCTCTTTGTTAATACATCCCAAGTAATACTGAAACATATAGCTTGAATGAATGAAAATGCTGTACTTCCATCGTCTAACAGAAGACCAGAATATCAGATTTCACCGTAAAAAGATTTTCAGTTTCTTAAAGTCTTCTTAAAAATGCTTTTATTAAGAGGCTAAAATTCTTTGAGGTAAGACACAAGTCAATTGTACCATGCTAGCATGAACAAGTGCCGGGAGAACAACAGAAGAAAAGCAAATTCTTTACCTATTAATGAACATAGTTTAAAAAAATTCAACTTCGACCATAAATGTACAATTTTTTCTACCCTTAACCAGACACCCAAATTCAAAATATAACTACCACACCACCAGCAGCAGACTGCAAATAATTTATGGCATATTTACAAGGATGTTACATACATTATGTTCAGATCAAAATTGCTGGGTTTGGAATAGCAGTGTGACCCACACATATTGGGACTCAAATGAAAAACCAAAAAATTCTCTAAGAGAATAAATATTTCAAATACACTTTATTCCCTTTTATATAAATAAATCAAATACACCTGCTAAAAAAAAAACAAAAACAAAAAGCCACCAAAAAACCCACCAACAAACCACAACATATTAAAAGACTTTCCCTTGAAACAGGCTTCTTATATTGGCTGCTTTATCAAAATTGGTGGCTAAGATGTGAATGGAACAAGAACTGACCATCATCTCCACTCTTTTGTACATTTACTTGTAAAAAGGTAAAACTGATATCTGATTTCCTGTTATATCTCACATAACTCTACAGACTATTCAGGTACATTACAGAATTTTAAATTACTAATACACGAAGGCTTTAAGATGCAACTGTTGATATATTAGCGACCACTTCTTCCCATTTTTCTAACTTCAACTCCAATGTATCACTCACCAACATCATATTTGTCAAAATACAATAAAATGTTTACAAACAGTGATATTGCCTAGAACATAATCATATTTGTTGTAATAAAACTGTTATTCTCCTCACTTTCTCTAACCCAAAAATCACGATGATATGGAGGGAGGGTTGTTCGTTCGGGTTTTTTGTGTTTTGTTTTGTTTGATGAGGTGAAATCCTGAAAGAAAAGTTCTAACATTTAACTTGGACCACGTGCAGTGGGGATAAAAAGATCCCAACTGACCATTACAAAATAAATATTAACTTATCCATAACATTTGAGCCACCCATCTCTTTAGAAGCTTGCTGTTTTCAGGAGCTAAAGTGGTATTACGAAGTTGTTCCCTTCAGAAGAGTTGGGATTATGTGCTGGTGGGTTTTGGGTTTGGTTTTGTGTTTTCTCTTTTTAAGCAGATGTTTGAAACCATGTCGTTTATTAAAGAAGAACTTATGTTAAGTAACTGATGGCAGAAATACAGAACTGTTGTGCTTTTCAACCATAGGACAGTGTTGTATGATGATCTGGTTGAATTTCTAAATTGGCCGTAGCCCCAATTACTTCTTGCTATTGCTTAAAGTGTTTTTTTTTCAGGACCTCTTTTAGAAGCAATTTTATAACTTCTGGTGGGCAAGAGCTTTCAGAGTAGAACCTGATTTCTGCTGGCATGATGGTTTTTTTTGAAAAAAACCCCAAACATGTTTGTACTGTCTCCAGCTTGAGGTTTGAGGCTATAATTATGAAACAATCTTCTACTTGCTGCTCGTGGAGTACTTACATGACCAATTTTCTTTGGCAGTAAAGCTGACTTGAAAAAATCCTGCCCTTACCAGCCCTGCTGCTCTGCTCAGAGCTACAATTTGCTGCTCCTCCTGTGCTGATACAGCTGTTCAAGGACTGCTCTGAAGTGCCACCAAAATAGTTAAGACCTTTGCCCCCACCTGGCCTGGCTGTTTTAACCCTTTAATTTCATGGACCTTCCTTAAAACACTGCCCCACCTTGTGCTGGGCTGATAAAAAGCAGGGATGTGAAACAAGGGTGAAATGCTGCTGCAAGTGGATTTTGCCATCGAAGAACACACACTTAAGTGTTTCACTGAAGGGAAGGAGAAAGCACTAGTGTTGTGTGGTATTGATCTCAGTTTTTAGATACGTTAACATAAGACAGTTTTTAATTTGAGGGACTCTTTGGAGCCTTCTCTTGAACCACAGATGCTGCTGACTGACTGAGTAATGATATGCATCACCATACCATTCTCAAATACTACCAGCAAAAGTTGTCCCATTTTTACTTACAACTGAGACCAAAACAGTTTTTGTATCATTTTAGTTCTGTTAAATGTGATTACCCTCATGGTTGTCAGAGCACAATCTATTTTGACCAAGATCACTAGTCTTCCTCTTCATATTTTTAATTGCTCCAGAATGTATTCAAGTATTTGTTAGGACAAATAAAACTGGAAGATGACTAATACACACACACTCATTTTAGATCCAGCATGTGAGTAGGCAGTAACAGGAGGAAGAGATGCACAGAACTGTGCAGCAGCACGAGGAGATGTGACAGAATCCATACTGAAGTTACCCTAAACGATACTGTAAGGCCATAGGTATGAGCATGGCAAATTTACTATGATCTTTGACAAAAAAAATGAAGGCACCTCTTGCATTTACCTTTTCTGCAGCTGAACTGTATTTTCCACCTAATGGTGAAGATATTGATTTTCTGCAGGATGTATTTTTCACCTAAAGTGAAAATAAAGTTTGTAGCCTACTGCTATGAACCCTACCCTAATGTCCCTTCTTTCAGAAGATAACTTGTAGTAGTTCTGCCTTCCTTTGTGTGAAAATAATTCCAAACAGAAAATAGTAGTTGGCTGATTTTCCACAGTTCTATTCAGAACACTATAATTTTCTCCACCAACTAAATCAACTCGTTCATTTCCACTAATACACACAAACTTACTTGTTCTGCTGCCAGTCCTGTTGTTCAGAGGACTCGCCCAGAACACACGGCTGAGGAAACAGAGGAGTCGATGTTCAGTATGGAGAGCATCTAAGTGCAAGCCTTTCACATGCAGCCCCCTTGGACTTGGACACGAGAGGAACATTTCTCACAGTGAGTACTCTCAGCCATTAGAATAATTTCCACAGGGAACTGGGGGACTCTTCAACAGTAGGACACTTCTAAGGTTCAACTGGTGCTGGGCCATCCTATCTAGTGCATGCTTTTGCTGAGAAAGATTGGACCTGATGATCCTCAGGGTCCCTTCCAACCTGGTGTTCTATGATTCCGTGACATGTCACAGGAAAGCTGAGTAGAACGAGTCTATTGAGCCTGAGACTGTTTGATACGTGTGCAGCACTAGAGAGGGGTTGATAAAAAGTGACTGCAAGTTAGGGAGGACAGAATAGACAGAGATCAGGTACATTTTACAGAATAAAGCCGTGGTGAGAATTTGATTCCTCTCAAGTGGTGTGACTGTAGTTGGGTAGCCTCAAGAGGGCAAGAGTTATATGAAAAACAGTTTTGATTTCTTGTTGAATGTACATTTAATAATGAAAAAGAGACTGAGTTTGGGGAAAATGTATGCTTCAGTTGCCAAAGATGGAATATGTTCAGTATATGGGCATAAGCCAAAACTATTGGCAGTTTTTTAAGTCAAAGTAGCAGTAATACTGAAGAGGGAAGATGCAAGAAAATTAAGAAACGGTATAAATAGTCCCTATTAAGTATTTAGTAATTATATAGGTATTAGCAATAGCATTATAGCTTGAGGAGTATTTTTTCTCTTCCAAAACACAGAAGCACACTAGTGTTATGTGTTTAAAAAAATAATCATTGACTTGTCTCAATGTTACTCCTCTTTGGGACCTTCACTTCTTTGCTGACAAGAGCCCATTGGCTTGCACTCCAAGAATACGATGAAACATCAATCTCCCTATTTGTGATTACATCAAAAACTACTGAATGAAAGGTAGCATTAAATTTTTTCAGGCATTTCATCACATGGCAGAGCATATTCTCTCATGAAATATTAAATTGCAGATGCTGCTGACATCTGTTATTGTTTGGGAGGTTCTTGTTTCTTTGTGTATTTGGAGGAGTGTTATCTGAATCAGAATTACACGTCTGCTGCAGCAGCAACAACTTTGCAGTATCCTCTGATAGGAAACAATATGTAACCACAACAAAAGCAGTATTTCATTTTTATAGATGTCTGAACTCACTGGGGTGGTTTTGTGGTCTAAACGTGGCTTAATTGTCACAGCACTGGATAATTTAGATCTGAACTTAGAGGACTGCTATGTGAAGTACTAAAATACCGTGCTGTTTAAAAAGTACCCCCAGGTAATTGTTCTGCTCAAGTACATAAGAAAGAACAGTAAAATTAGAACAGTTTTGAAAGATGACCTACAAGCAGATATAAATCCGGTCCTTCAAGTTGTTACAATTTAAGAAGGCAAAAATGTAGTCCTAACAGTAGCCAAATCAAAACCAAAAAACACCAATCCCCCCAAACAAGCACAAGTGGGTGAAACTAGAGAACGTGCCAAGTATACTTGGCACCCACAGCAGAACAAAAATACAGAATGTAGCTTTGGGCATCTGGCATGAAGGCGGTCACCAGCGTCCTGACCTGCAATGCCACCTCTGCAGCAACAGCGTAACTCCGGACTACAGCCTGAGGGAAGTGTAACACCAGCAGAAGATTGTTGTCCTGAGACACACATGCCTCTTCCAGGCAGTATTTCCGTAGGCTGCATGGCATCCAGTTCATCTTCACACCTCGCCTTGGAAAATTCCACTGTGCCCTCGTACTTCACTTCCTCACCATTTGCCCTGCCTAAACAGCAGGAGACAGGATCTCCTACCACCAGAAGAGGCATGATGCCAGGTGGATCAGCTTGTACTCTGGGCTAAATCCAGAGCCCAGCCAGGAAAAACAGGGCTGAAAGATATGAGCACATCCATAATGCTGTTCCTGGGGTCCTGAGAGCCAGCTCCCCGTGGGTAAGGTGGAACACACATGTATCATGGCCCAAATGGGACAAATGGCAACCCTTACTCCAGCTTCTCCAAAACCTCTTATTAAGATGGTCTTGGCTCACTTTTTTTCTATACATTTCCCTTCTAAGGCTCTACACGATGTAGGATCTCTTCATCAATTCCACTGCTCTGAACAAGCTGCAACCAGGTGGAAGAAGCTTTTCAGGATGCCCTGACACCTGTGGTATTTACTCTGACCTCCTCAGGAAGAGCATCTCTGGCCAGCAGTTATCAGCTCCCTTTTCTGAGATGGGAGAACATGGACAAGACCCAGAACATATTCCACTTAGTGCTCCCTTTGGCTCCCTCCTTTTACATTTCTTGACCCACACTCCTTTTACCAGCTGCTGCCTGGTTTTTCTCCATCCTCTTTTTCTGTAGTTTCTCATTCTCAAGAAGGGCTCTAATGTTTTATTAGGAATAAATTGATATCTGTTCCTAAGGAAAAAGCCAACAGAAGCAGTGACTCAAAGCAGCTGCTTAGCAAATGCAAGAAGCAGGCAAGCCCTGAACACTTCTCACGCCACACACAGTTTTACAGATCATGTCCTCTAACTATTCTGGATAAGAGATGTCACTTACACAGCAATTACATAATAATCCTTCACATGGACATCATTCCATCCTTGTCAACCTTTTTCTGAGTGCTCATCTGAGATGCGAGTTGTTTGATACTTGTCACCAACAAACGGTAATAAACGAAAATAGGAGTGGGAAAAAACCAGACTGTGAACACATTCATTTAAAGTTCAAGAATGTCCTGCCTTAGAGTTCAATATAAAAAACCCTAAGTTAATATGCAAATGAAATAAATTCTGCATTTGAATATTAAATGAGCAGTTGGATAATCATGTAGGTACAAGCAAAAGACCCATCTTCACAGAAAGCATGTCATAACAACTGGCCAAATTTAGACAGAAATGGGACTTTTCCTTAGGTACTAGCACATTCCATGTGAAAAACTGAAGCTAATTTTGTTTTGTGTCGGGTTTGCATCTGATCATTACTCCTCAGGAAATGCAAAGAGGAAAGAAATTTGCTAATTTGCAAAAGAACCTGGAGACACCCAAAGAGCCACTACAAAGCACTATACACTCTCAAGGTCCCGGGTGATTCCATATCCCATGAAGCTGCTGTACACTTAAACTGCAAAACTTATTTGTTTCGCAATTTGATATTCACATTTGCCATTAAATTAAGCTAAATGATCAAGCACATCGTTTGACTCTGAAGTTCAGTTCACATGAACATGTAGCACTAACTGTAGATTTTTCAGAGAATGCAGCTTGCCCATGGGATGCACCAGTGCAGCCTCCACAGCTTTAGAGTGCTTACCCCATAGTTCCCTGAGCAGAGCAACAGTGCTGGGATCTGCAGAGCATGCACAGCCCTAGAGCTCAGTGAGACCCCCACTTCTCACTGAACTAGTTTTCACAAGGAGCAAATGTACAGCTGAAGTACTAAAGGTTTAAAAACTGCCCAATATAAAATAGTCCTCAACAAGTCAATGAAAAAATCTCCTTTTATCATAATGACACCAGTTAGAGGGAAATACCATGATCTTTCAAATGGGCTTGGCATGATTTTAGCTATGTAATGCTTTTCCCCTCTCTCTCAGCACCTACCCCATTTTTCAACGACAAACCCTGATTAAAACCTCCATCTCCCACATTAATCTATGGATTGGTTAATAAAATGCTTGAATACAGGTAATTTGCATTAAAAACTTCATCTTAATGACAGACTTTGGGTGCAGTTAAGTCACATTTTTGCCCTGTGCAGAGTCAGGCTAGATTATCATATGCCTAACAATCACAATTTACATATACAATACACCTATTACTGCTACCTACTACAAGACAAAGAACTTCAAACTGCTTCATGTTATAGTAATCAAAACTAGCCTTAATTAATATTACAATGCACCTGCTGATGTACTGCAGTACGTACACCCTTAATTATGTCATTTCATGAGAGGGGAAAGCAAACAGATTCTGGGCACAGGCAAAGTAACAATCTTTCCTATCTTTCAAGTTTCCATCTTTGTGCCAGAAATGCACTTTCCTTTGTTTTTATTCCTTGAGCCACACAGCAGCTGTGGATGTCTGTGAGTTTACAGACAAGTGTTAGCAGCAAGTGCAGTTGGTTAATGAGTACACACTTCCTGGAAGCAGCTTAACCTGAACGAAATAAAACATACAAAAAGTTCCTGATGTCCTCTGTTTAAATATTATAGTATTTTAACAAAAGGGTACAAGTTAACAAGAGGCAGAGGAATAACAGAACTAATGCTTACCTTTACAAATCACCCAACAGATTAGATGTTCATTCATCTAGCAGTGTGATGAAGGAGGATTTTCTATGTCTTTTGTTTTAATATCACAGGTAAGATATCTTGCTATTCAGTGTTAGTCTATCACAGAGATATCATATCTCTCTGAAGAAACAGTCAGTGCAAGGTAGAACAGCACCTCTCTGCCCTTCCTAAGGGGACAATTTGGCTCAAAACTGCTCATCACTCTTTCTCTGGTAGTGAACAGTTATGTCACAGAAAAGACTTACGCTTTCTCAGAATCTGGACATCCATTTGGCTCTAACATGCACCCCTGACTTTCTGAAAAGATATTCTAAAATGCACAAAACTATTGCTCAGAACTACAGACAGATGATACCCAATGTAAGGAACTGGTTGTTTATTCTGAAGTCACAAAAATTGTGGCCATTAAACACCCCCCCCCCCCAAACATAATAAATGCCAAAATCCAAAACAAGGTATTTCCACACCTTTGCTGCATGGCAGAATGTGAAGCAGTTGGCCTAACCCTTACTAGGTGTATATCATGGAATATGCAGCAGAACTCATTCTATCTGAAACCAGTGAGCCCCTTGTCCCTCTGGGCAGGGAAAAGCAGAAAATAGTTTAATGGAAGAAATAAAAACTTTGGTACTTGGTTTGAATATCAAATTGGCAAAAAAAAAAGAAGCTAAATACAAAATGAAAAATAAAACAAAAAATTCCAAAACAAATTCTAAAATATTATTTTCTTAAAAATTCACCTGATAATTATAAAGATAGAAACAAGCAACGTTTTGCTCTATTTTTCTTTATCTTTACATAGCTCTAAATGTCCAACTGCTAGGTGCTAACACCTCTCCCTGAAAACTTGAAGTCTTGAAGTAATTCATTATATGAACAAAGACAGATGGGAAAGTGGTAGTTTGGAGTAATCATTTTTCCAAGGAGTTAGCAGAGTGAGGTCTTAAAGAGCTCAGCGCTAAGAAAATACACTCCTTTTTCTTGCCACCGGACTATTTCATTGCCAACAGTGCTTTCAGTGCCTCCTTTGAATCTGTCTCTTGCCATCTGACACCTCAGTGAATTGATTTGCCGTGCAAAATAATTATGGATAAAGCAAAGAGATAAAACCCACATAGTTTTCTGCCTATGTAAAACAGCTTTACAATGGATCGGAAAAACACGTGAATTGTGACCCGTGAAGGGTCTCGGAATAAAAATGGCTTTTTCAACAGTGCAAGTCACCAGATGGGCTCAGCTGTTTTGTGAAACCTTAGTCTTAGCGGATGTTCTTCTGCGGAGATGCTGAAGAAACAGCAAGTGAGATGCCAAAGAGAAAAGCCAAGATGAGCACTAAGAGACTGGTGTTTACCACTGTTCATTCCCAACACCACAGGCAGGGCTACCCCAGCATCTTTCTTTTAGCTCCCTGCACAGCATACCCTCTACAGTGCTGTCCCAATTCTCCTGCTACACAAACTAAGAGTCTCCCTTTCATCTTTTATTTCCCATCTGTTTGTATTCACCTTATTTTCCAAAACAGAACACGCGAGTTTCAGGGAACAAATTTTGTTGTGTTTCTACAAACAAAATAGGGTCCTAACTCATGAACACCAGGATAACACAAATAAATAAAATCAGAGAAATGTGTGTAATCCTTTCCAGACAACAGCAGGAAAAGGCAAAAAAAAAGAGGAAACAAACTGATTTTGTCTTCTAGTTTTGCAACTCTAAGACAACGCATTCCTCACTTTACTTACCTCCTCACAGCTCCACTGGTACTTTCCCATTCCTCAGGAAACACTTCTGCCTCACGCTGTAGAAACTGCTATGGTAGGAAAATCCTTGCAGCACAGCCTGCAAGCACAGCAGCACAGCAGCAGGCCAGGCAGCCCTCCCCGGTGCCCTAACCCAGCTGCACTGCTACAACTGGCTGCTACCTGAGGGGAACTGGAGCAGGAAGCTGATCCAGGTTAACCAACGTCCTTCCTGCTTTCCCTTTTCTGCAGGGTTATTTTTAACCTAGATCAATCTCAAATTCAGTTCACCTTGATGTCTCAAACAGTTGCTCCAGCACACTTGAGGGCACAGAGGCAAGAAGACAAGTGGCAGGGGACAGAAAAGCACAACTGCAACTAAAAGAAATGCCTGTGAAATAGCACCTTGCACCTGTAACAAAACAAAGCTTGAGAGCTTGACTCTTTACCAAGTTCCAGCACTAAATTTCAAAAGTTTATACGGAAAATCCCCACTGACTCAAGGCTCCTAACACTGAAAACACTGCAAGCTTAAATGCTAGAAGCACTGATTAAAAAAATACAGTCTACTCAGATCTGATCTAGAGCTCACCTGTGGTATAGCAGAAGCAATTTATTTATTAAACCAACAGCTGCAGTTTGGGAAAAAAAAAAGCTTGTGGACAAACAAGTCCTTCATGATCTCTGGTAAAGATGCAGGCAAAGCACAAAATCTGACAGCCATCCAAAAGCCTTTCCACAGCTCTGTCCAAAGGAGAGACATGTCAGTTAGAGAAGAACTTCACTACCTGGAGGCTCCCTGGCAGCCTGGCACGGCGTGGGCACAGCCCTCTGCCCCGGCAGGGTGGCCCTGCAGTGTTCCAGCCCTACGTCCTGCTCTGTCCACATCCTGCTCCCTGTACCCATGAGATGGGGAATTTTTGCAGCATAGCCCTAATTAGGCTAAGGAACAAAGTGACTGTTGCTAAAAATAGAAGAAATATGAGTATTTTTCAAGATATTACTTTTGATTGTGTAATTTCTACAAATGTGGATACATGGATAAATGAACAAACAGTAAAGACACCAAGGAACGAGGGAATGTCAAGTAATTTAAAATATTCTGTCTTTAAAGCAGCCTGAGCCTGTAATAATGGCCTAACCACAACACCTAAACACAAACTAATTCATCACTTGGAGGTTCTTGTGACCTTTTGTAATGCTACCACGTGGCTATCACTTATTGAGGGATAACCTCTCTCTTTGCTAGTCCAAGATGTAGGTAAGTATTTTGTTTTGAATCCAAGCAGAATTTTCAGATGGTGCATACTGGTAGTCTTACATTGGCGATTACAACAAAGGAGTTTTCAGATATTTCTTCAGCAAGTAATTATGACTATTTTTGATATTCATATGACAGAGTTCCTTATTGCTGAAACCTACCTGACCAATAAAAAAAATGCAAGACCAAAAATATTGGGAAAGAAGCTTTAAATACATTTTGTAGAGATATTAACCATGGAGACCATTCCAACATCAGTGGAATATATATTATTAATTACCCTTTATACAATATATACTATAGCTGATGTTCTAAAATGTGTAAACAAGGCTCCAACAGCTACCATTTTCAAAACCAGAGAGCATAAGCACAATGAGCAAGAGAAAAAGATGGTATCTGTTGAACAAAACTACACTCTGATCATAAAAAATGAAACAAGAGTCTCTGGAAAAGTGACAGAGAATCAGCAACCATGGGATAGCCATGGATATGGAGTTTTTCACCTCTGCTTCCCTGGTTTTAATCTAATCAAGGTCAGCAGTGACAGAGTCTTGCCTCAGCCAGTCTTCACAATAAACAAATTTGTGGTGCCTTTTGGTCCTTAATGAGTCAATAGCAGAATGACCCAGCACTGAATGCACATGAAAAATAAAAAATAACTCAATTCTTAAAAAATGTACCCTGAGGAGGTTAAAGTCTACTGGGAAGAGAAAAAGAAAAAGGCTGCATCTTCCTGTCAAGCACACTTCAAAGGAGCACTACTTACAGAACGATTGTAAGAGTTAAAAAGGAAAGAGTTGACTATAATAGGAACTCTGTCATACTGAAGATACTGTAGTGGGAACACTTTGAGGAGGAGGAGGAGTGAATGAACATAAAACTCACGTGCAGAATACACATCACACACACTGTACTTGGCTATTTAAAGACCACAGAAGTCAAAGTTAGTAAAATCACGTTAGATTAATAAATTCCTCACGCACTGCAAGCTGGAGATCTGGCTACCAGGTAACAGGATACGTACACAGCATTATGCTTTGAAAATTGTGTAGTTTACTTTTAAAATACATTTTAAGAGCAATTTGCTGCCACATATTGCTACAGAAAGAGCAGCAAGGGCCATCTGAATCCCAGCAAATAGAACTCAGAAGCCAAACCCATACATTTTCAAAATCTATTGGAATAAGAGAAAGCATACAAATCTTCCAGTCACCAAAGAGTGTACTCTAATCCCCGGGTCTCTAACCCAGCTTGGTGATCACAAAGAAACAGAAAATATCACAGCTAAGTGTTCTTGAGTTGGGAGGGAGGGGAAGGCGGGGGAACAGTGGGGAACTGGGGGGGGAGCAGGAAACAAACAAAAAATACCCAACAAAAACCACAAACAAAACACCAAGGGAGATTACTATTAATTTATAGCCAAATTTCTTGCTGTCATGTATGACATTATCTTGCATATCTAAAGGGGTAAATAATTCAGGGCCATACATCATCATTACTTTTAAAAATCTGTAATATTGAGTTAACTGAAGAAAAACACACACAAAACTTTCTACAAACTATACAATTTGCTGGCCTGACATTCCTTCTACTTTAGAAAGAAGTTCTAGCAAAGTTACATTTCTGTTTCGTGTAATCAATAATGATCTTAAAAGTAACAGATTCACTTACTGAATTAAAAAGTTACTATGTGGCCATTTTTAAACCTAAGACACGGATTGTAGTTACGTTTCATGCTACTTCAACAAATAATTCCAAGATAATGAATAATAATTAAGCTAACATTTTCCTATATTAATCACAACAAGCTAAGGTAGACTCCCTGTAGCCTTTTTAACAAAATGTAACCTGCTACATGTTGACATTTTTAACTTCTAGGTTGAAAAGAAGTTCTCAACTACTGTAAATTGAGCAGCTGAAAAAATCCCAACAAACAGTGAAGTGAATAATTAAATGAATATTAGGATGAGGGATCAAACTTAGAATAACTTTTATGGCAACTAATAATTCTGTCTTCAGATTTCAAAAGACAGATACTTGTATTACTCTTCTAAAGGGCTCTGAGAATTTGCAGGCTGCTGTGCCCCATAGAAAACCAAGAAGCTGTTTAAAATGGGTACACCTAAGCTTCTCTTTACTAAGGGATAACTTTTAATTTTGGTCCTCCAAATCAAAATCCAATGCACATTAGGAGAACCTGGAGTAGAAGGGCATAGAAAGAAGGACATAGCAGATTACACTGAAGCTTTCCATCTCCCGTAGACACACAAGTCTCTTGCTCTTCCTGCTACACAAGCCCAGTTCACTCTTTTGGTGGCTAAGCTTGAGAAACTTCACCTGCATTCAGATTTCATTCACCTGCAACTTCTGTCTAGAAATACTCCAAAACTTTTGCTCCAGTCTGCTACTGGTGTTCACATACAAATGGTTTTATTCCACTTCATAGCCTGAGTGAAGTAACAAGTATTAAAGGTATTTGAATAATACATGAAAAACTAAAATAAACAAGAAGAATATAAGGGCCACGCTTAGGTGAACAGCATTTACTGTGCTGACCGCAGACAGTGGAAGAGGTCTCAAATTACACTTCATGAACTAGTAAGTATAGTTATCAGGGGAAGCTGTGTTACCCTTCATTGTTCTTTCTGGGACCTCAGCATGTCCTTGATCCACACAATACCATAAGCTTCATGAGTGGATCAAGGGCATAACATCACCTTTACAATTCAAACCTGGATATTTAACTGTTACCACTTCAAACAACTTCATTTTAAGTGTCCTGAAGTCTGGAAAATATGCTACTGAGGACACTTAACACGCAACTGTTAAACTGGCTCAACAAGGCAAATATATATCAGAAATATTAAACCTCCATCACATTTTATGTTTCTTTAGTTTTTAGTTGCCATGTATCATTTGAATAAATTACAATCAACATTTACCTAAAGTAAACCAAATGTTGCAACTAATAGTTTATTGTGTGTATAGTCTTCATATGTTACTGATATTCCATAGTAAATGAATAAGTCTTTCCCAGCAGTATGTCACTGATGACCAATTTTTTCTCCCAGTTACAGAAGTTGTATCATTATAGAGCTTTTTGCTGCTAAATATACTGAGTAACTGAACGTCTGAGATTGATGTCTGTAGCAGCAATTCATTTTTATGCTGTTATAACAAAGGGGGAGAGAGAGGAGTTCAAAAAGAAACTCCTTCTGCAACTTAAAAACCACTTTATTAGGTAATAAGAGCAAAGAATTAAAATGGAAGTAAACACTGTGTGTTGTGTTATTTAACTGCACGTACTAATAGCAGTAGAGTTATTGTGAAGTACTTCGAACAATCCACCCTCTCTCTCCACACATATCTTTATAGGTAGGCTAAAATACTTCCCGTCAAAAATTAATGCACTCAGCTAAATATATAAAAAAGCCCCAAACCCCTAAATAATAGTGGTCAAATACTCACAACATACTTGGATTGTGAACTCTATAATAAGAGTGAGATAAGAGGCAAGAACGGAAAGACAAACCCACATGTCAGAGCTGGGTCGGCCAAGCAGAGCCCCCGGCCCCACAGCTGGAGGCACCCATGCAGATCCCTGGGAAGGCAGAGGAATGCTGGGTGGGCAGGCACTGGCCTATGCAAATCGGGTTACCCGGTTCTACCCCAGACCTCAACAATAAACACAAAAAGAGTAAACAAATTAAAAAAAAAAAAAAAAAGTAACTTGGATGTTTAAAGTTCTTTTCCATTTTAATGCCCAAGGAATTTCCAGTAACAAGGGGTATTGTTGTCAGAACACTGAGCTTGCACAACTGCCTGCTCTCCATCTCTTTTCTCTTATCCATCACAAAACATACCCAAAGTTTTTCATTAGAAGCGAAGTTAAGGAAGTTATCTTACTAAAAATAAAGTCTAGGTATTTTTTCCGAACAACCGAATCGACTTTATATAATTTAAAGTTGTGCTGAAATACTTCGACGGGAAAAGAAAACTCAAACCCCAATCAAAACAAACGAACGGGAACACCAGCATAAAGCTCCCTGCCATGGCGAGTTCGGATCAATGCTTTTGTCTTCCATTTTACCCAGGGCTCAGGAGAGCAGCGTTGCACCGAGCGCTCTCCCGGCGCGCTCCCGAGCCATGTAAACACGCCCGGGGCCGGGGCCGGGGCCGCGCCGCGGGGTCAGCGGGGCTGCACGATGCGGGCGGGCACACGAGTTTCTGACCTATATTCCCCGCAGCGAGATGAAAACCCTCCCGCCGCAGACGGAGCGCGGCGGGCGAGAGGCCTCCCCCGCCGGCAGGGTGTGTTCGGGGGTGGGGAAAGCGAGCGGGCCGGGGCGAGGATGGAGGCTGGAGGCAGGCGGAGGCGCCGGCACCTGCCCGCCGACACCGCGGCTCCTCCTCCGCCGGCGCGGACACGGACACCTGCTGCGGGACAGCCGCGCGGCCAGCGCCGGCCTCGGCCGGGCCCGCCCCGCCGGTTCCGCGAGCCCCCGCGGCGGGGCCGGGGCCGGGGCCGGGCGCGCTCCCCGCGCAGGCCGCGCCGGGCCGGGGCCGGGCCTGGCGGGGCGGGGGGCTCGGCCCGAGGCCGCGGGGCCTGCGGCGGCGCGGGGCGGGCGCGCCGGGCCCGGCCCCGGGCCCTCCTCCGGGAGCGGCGCCGGGAGGAGGAGGCGGGCGGAGGCGGCGGCCGGTCCCCCTCACTCACCGCTCTCGATCTCGTTGCCCTTCTTGGCGGTGGCGGCGTTCCCCATGGCCGGGCCGGGGCGGGGGCGATGCCGGGCGGAGGCCGGGCCGGGCTCGGCTGGCGGGGCGGCGCGGCCCGCGGGCGCGGCGGCGGCGGCGGCGGCGGCGGCGGAGCTGCCCTGGCCCCGCGCTGGGTCTCTGTGTCTCCGGCCGCCGCGGAGGAGGAGGCGAGCGCTCTGCCCCCTCCCCCGCCCCGCACTCGGCGGAAATGACGGCCGGGGCGGCGCCTCCTCCCGCTGCGCCGCCCGCGGGGGCGCCGCCGACCGCGGCCCGACCGCGGCCCGGCCGCTGCCGCTGCCTCGGGCGGGGGCGACTCCGGCCGGCCCGGGGCGAGGGCCGCGGGAGCCCCGGGCAGCGTCCCCCGCCCGGCGGCGGCTCCTCGCGGGGGCAGGGCCGGCGGGGGCCCGCGGCCTCCCCGGCCGCCTCCGCAGCCCGGGCCTGGCGGGCGGCGGCCCCGGAGCGCCCCCGCTGCCGCAGGGCAGGCCCGGCCCGCCCGCGGGGCCGCGGCGAGGGCGAGCCCGCCGTGCCCAAGGTGACCCCGCGAGGCCGCGGCCCTGCGGCGCCGCCCGCCCCGCGCCCCCGAGCATCCCCGGGGACACCCGCCGGGCCCGCGCCCCGCGGGCGGACGGGAGGGAACTCGCACTTGCCGCCTGTTCACTGACTGTTTTTACGTGGCTCATCAGACTATAGAAAAAAAACCGTAGAAAGTAAGCGGGTTGCCAGGAAAAAAAATTTTTTTCCTCCCCCCCTTTAGCTGCCACCCATCATAAATAGCTACAGCTACGCATTTTCAAGCGGTATTGTGACTTTCAAGTCGATGATAGCTCTCTTTATATATTTACCATATGAAGCACTTTGAGCATTTTAGCTCTGGAAGGAAATGCTTATAAAAAAAAAAGGCTCTATTTTATGTGAGGAGAGTGGAGAGCAGAAGTGCTAATCTTATGGATCACAAACTGTATATTCTGCCAGGACAATGTATGTCATACCCATGTTTCTGGCTGCCTTTTTTCCCCAAGGCAGCAGCCGTCCAGGCTATCATCCTTCACAGAGGGGCTATCAAAATCCTCTCCCAACACCGTGGGCTGCTTGCCTGTGAAGCACATGCTGTCACAGCCCAATACTGAATTTCCTTATTCTCTAAGACAAGATTTTATACACATACGTTAATGCCCACTAAAGCACATACTTCTAGGAACTTTCCAGTCTCCTGAGACTGTGCAGTGGAGTACATTGTATGTGAACACTGGGCAGATTTAGCCAGCGTGTGGCTCTACCTTGACAGTTGTACAAACTGCCTGGATTATATAGCTGCAAAGTTTTGGGAACACTAATTATCTTGATGGTTTGTAGGTTGAGGTTTGATCAATGAACTTTTCAGTTAAGGGACTTTCTCTTGATTTTCTTCACCTTTACACTTGCATTATCCTGATCTGTGTGAAACTACTTGCTTCAGGGGAGTACCTGTGCTTCTATGATTAAAGAAGCAGTCTCTGAGGAAGCCAGGTCTTTATTGCTTTGAAGATCAGAAAGAAGATGTAGACATGGTGAGGAAATAACCTGCAAACCATTGGAGGCGGTGAAGCTGCTAGTGTTGAAGAGAGCTGTCTCATTTTGCCAAAGCTGGAATCTGTGCGTTCTTTAGGCACTTACCCAGAGGTTCAGTGATTAACTGGTAATTCACTGCCAAACAAAGGCATGTAGTTTGCAATGGCCAGATCTGTACCAGGAGGAGAAGTTAAGCATGGGAAAAGGAGAGGGTACTTTTGTCACCTATCATCTTGATCACTCATACAATGACAAAGAACAGAAATCTGAGATGCTGTAGAGTTTAAATAAATATCTGAAGATGCTATCTCAGATAGGTGAAGATCTTATCCCAGTTTTAAACATTTTCCCCGCTCCAGCCATCATCATTTTCGTTTTGGCCAGATTGAGTCTGAGTCAGCTGATTTTTATCCAGGTGCTGACAGGCATTTTGATATCCTTGAGAAGACAGCAGCAGCATCACTAACAAATGAGATGTGCTGCAGCCTCTTTAGCATATTCTTGTCTTTACAGCTCATCCCTTCGCTAGCCAATTATGCTGCAGAGGCTGCACATGTGGGGATCCCCCAAGGTCCAATAGTCATTACTGCCCTTTGGGATTTAGTGGACACGGATCAGTTGGTCATTGCATGTACTCCAGCAAAATCCTACATATACACATCCAGCACCACAGATATATATATATGTGCACCAATGCAATGACACTGGTTCTTAAGTAAGCACGTGCTCTGAATGCACATGGAGCACTGATGGCTTTGCATAAATGCTTATACCCAAGCACCCTCCTAATCAGAAACATAACAAATATAAGTCAACTGTGCTGTGAAACAATAAGTGAACCGTTTCCACGGTCCTGGCATTACACATCTCAGCAAAGATAACAGAAACAAGGAATTAGGGCTGGACATTTGTATTCTCATTCACACCACTTACACAAATGCTATATTAACAAGTTAATACTCATTGATTGCAGAGCATACTAATGTAGTATAGATTATAGATGTTATGTATATATAATTACTTAGCATTCAGACTGTCAACTCTTATTCTAGCCCTAGTCTTCAGTTGCCTTAATTTTCTTATATAAAATCCTTTTATGCTGAAATGTCTCATATCACTGCTCATACAAAAGTAGTTTGTCTTCTTTCTTTCAAGACAATTGATTAAAAAATCAAATTATGCAAATACAAAAAATGTTTTCTTTGGGTATGTTAAAATATTTCACTGAGAGTGCAATCTAAAAAAATTCAAATTCCATTTGTTTTGCTGATCTGTATGAGATTTTAAAAAATATACTCAGCTCAGCAGTTTTACAACTCTATGCATTTAATGATGGAGCTTCAGTGACTCTCAGCAGGTTTTCATCCACTTTTCTATATATTTGTTGGGAATCAACAATATCACTTAAAAATATCCTAGTAAGACCAGTCTTTTTCTCTGATAAAGCTGAAAGCTCTGTAGCAGATGTATAGTTCCCTCATGAAACTCACATATTTTACTCTACATACACTTAGAACTAAAAATGAGAGGATCATTTCAGGACAGAAAAGATAAATTTCTGCTAGATCAAAGATTCTCACGTGCTTTTAATAGAAATCACCTGTTCCTATGGTAATGACTTCTGGAGCCACATATCATTTCACTCCATAATAATTCTGATTTCTAGATGAGATAGCAGCATTTCTGTAGCAACTACAGCAGTTGTTTTCAATACACATTTGAAACAAGTCACTAAATTTAAATCATTACGCATCTTCTTTTTCTCCTCTGGCATTTAAGGTGTGCCTGCATTGCAAGGGATTGGCATATACAGATTGATGGGTTTGCCCATCTGTACTAATAATTCTTACCCCGAGGGCGTAGGCTCTGCTCAGGTTATGAATATGTACCTGCCTTAGTTGTAATTCTCTTTTTATGGCCAGCCTGCCTTACCATTGCAGCAGTGCCTGTAAACTGCAGGGTTTGAATACCATTAGACTGCTCTTCCCCAAATCCCACATTCCTGCATTTTTGAATACCCCTAGCAGCCTCCTTCTCTGTTCCTAAATGGACTGATATATTTGGCACTTAACTCTTTGTTTTCCTTTCGGGTTGTTCCAGGCTCCTGGCACATTTCCCGCTCTCAGCTAACCCCTGCTCTGCCAGCGTGGGATGTTTTTCTAGCAGGTTGCTAACGTGCCAAGAAGCATATGTATCTCTTTGTGAACATGGAAGATATTTTCCAAATTTTACAGCTTCTGACCCAGAAACAGGAATATTCATCACTGCAGCATAATTTCAGATCTGCCAAGAATATATCAATTATGTCATGTAGGCGTGCTAAGGGAAAGGCTGAAAGCAGGAGTACAGCGATTTCCCCTGCTCCTCACACCAGCTACACAGACAGAATAAACCACAGCCTTGGGCAGGTAAGGCCAAATCCACTGATGCCAAATTCAGTCCTGTTGAGGACCCACCCGCTCAGAGAGGAGTAAAAGGTCTTACATGGCTTTTCCACAATATCTCAGATTGTCAGCCCCTGAATCCACGACGAAATTTAAGCAGCTTGGCCAAGAACTTTCTCTGCCAGATCTGAAAAATGTTCTTCAATGCCCTTCAACTGGGAATCCAGATGGAATCTGGAGCCTCAGGAAAGTCTCCCAAACACCATAATTTTGAGGGACATTTTGGTTCAAAGGAGGGAGTCTTAATTAAGGGCAACTTGGGCTTCCTTCAGTATGGCTAGGTACACTTGGAGTAAAAAGCTCCAAAGAAAGTTTACACCAGCAGCCAGCACTTCACTACTGCCACCCTTCCGTCTTGGCATGGGATGTTTCCCAAATGTTTCCCAAGGTAGCCAGTGATCAAAACCACCCCATGTAAATATAAAAGCAAGGGATTTATATATTTCCTTCTTGATTTTTAACTACAGTTCACCACAAACCTCTCAAGAGCCCTAAAGTTGCAAGGTGGGGTTTTTTCCTGATGTTTTAAACTTATTTAAAGAAACTGGTACTATGCTTTTGCCGTCAGTATTGCCCCTTGACAAGAGAGCATTTTATCAAATTTTCCATGGATAGTGACTACATATTCAGTCACAGGAAGTGACAGGTGCTGTCTTATGATCAACGTCCTGCTGAGTAGACGTGTTTTTTTCAGAGATAAACTACAGATGTCCTTAGTGGGCAAGTGCAGCTGCTCAGTTCTCAGCCTTTATCTCCCACGATCATTGGGCTCAGTGGGTGTAGTCTCTTCATATCAGCCAGGCAGCACTTTGGTCAGTTGCTTGTAACTGTTCTGCAGGTTATTCCATATTTGTAGAAGATACTGCCTGCAAATTTGTGATTCAGAAGAAATTCCTAATTACTGTTACAGAAAATTCATACTGACCTGTCTCTGTAACTGGCTTTGTGATCATTTTGTGGGTATCTGGCTGGCATCAGGCTCATTTAAAAAATTTCCTTATTTGCATCAAGAGAAGTCAATGATCTTAAAGGCCTTTTTCTGACCTAAATAATTCTATGATTCTGTAAGTTCTTTGCTGTTCTGCACAGGTGTTCCAGGTTTTTTAAGTCCATGATAGATTGCTCAGCCTAAGAAAAGCAAGATATTTTACATTATCTTTATTTGCTGCACTTCTGAAAAATCGATTTTGTACATACTGAGTAGAGGAAAACAAACAAACAAACAAATGCACATTTTGTCTTGTATTTTTAGTAGTTTAGCAATATATTTGTTTTGCTGCACGTGAACTATAGAAGGAATGAAACATAAATCAAAATTGATGATATAGTTGTCTGACATTAGATTCTCATTTAGTCACAGAGATTTGAATAGAAATTTGACTTCTTGTCTAGTCAAAGTTATTTTAAAATGCATAGCTCTTAAAAAACCTGTATAGTAAACCAGTTTCAGGGTAGTTGACTTAATTATCTGCATGCTTACCATAATTGAGAGGTGACCAATATTTTACTGATGACTGTTTGTTCTTACATATATTGAGACTCTGAATCACTTACCTTCTATGGAATAAAGAAGATTAAAAACAAAAGTAGTGGTGTTTTTTAATTTATCTTCTTATGTCTTTCTACAGAGATCTCCAAGTTAATTACAGCTGTTAATTTAAAGTAGACTAAGCTATGTTAAATGCCTCAGTATCTATTTTTCTTCAGAATTAAAAATGACCTTAATTCAATGTAGCCTACCTCACTTTGGAAGTGAAATAAGCTAGGTTAACTGAAGGTCGTTTTAATTCTAACTAGGAGAGTTCACACAAAGAGTTCACCAAGTTTTGTACATATTCTGCACCCAATAAGTGAGTAATGATGAGGAACTAGTAGTCACATATCTAAATCTAAGCTTTATTGTATTCTGCTCAAATGCATGTCCTGTAAATTGTGTCTCACTGTCACATATCACAGTACTGGGTAAAGAAGTCTAGCTAAAAAGGTTCTTAATGTGTAATCAGCTCTTCTGCTGTAGTATCTTTACTAGTGCCATCTAAAAATAGGAAAACAATCTAAGATGGTTTTCCTGGTTTATTATTTGTTTCTAGGAGCATATTTTTAAAACAGAAAAAAAAATCACTTTCATAAACCTTTAATTTTACCCACTTGTCTTTCTACAGCCTGTTCATTTTCTCTTAGCACAGTTCTAGAAACTGGGAATTGGGCACATATGCCTAACTGAAGGTAGTATGTCCCATTTGCTCTCATCTTTTGCTGCAAGTGTCTTCTATTCCAAAGAAAACAGTCATCCAAGGCAGCAACATGCAGTTTGTTCATGGTTCAGACCTCTGGCACTTACAGTCAAATTAATACAAGCTTTTGCTTTTCAGCATCCTCCATCTACTTTAGTTGTGTTGTTATTCCTTGATTATGATTTCAAGATCTGTGTGCTTTTCTGCCTCTAACATCTCTGTCTTATGGTATTTTGAGCTCTTGGCAATATCTAAGGTTTCAGAGCACTGTCCAGTCCAACACTTATTCAAGTACTAGTATCTTGGCAGCTTCTAAATTGCCTCATCTAGAGTCTGCTTCTCCCAGGAGTCTATTTCTGTATTATTTGCTCCACTTTCTGTTGAAAACCAGTGGCTTTTTAAAGTTTTAAGGGTGTTTTAGTATTTTTTTAATCTATAAATCTTCCCCAGATCTCCCCCTAAGGCAGGTTAATGTCATGCTTTGTCGTACACCTCTAGCAGATAAAATTGTCACCCCAGTCTTATAACGTACAAGATAGTTTTAAACCTTCAGGATCAAAGCATATAACATTTATATGCTTCATTTTTATTTAGACTGCAATGCCCCTCATTTTTTTGTAACAGCCTCCTTCTCTTGTGTTTTTGAGAATTGTTAAATACACCAAATGCATCAGCGCTTGCTATTTTCCAAAGGGAAACCTCCTTCTGATAGACTTGCTTTTAATAAACACTTACTGCTGTCAGATGTGCACTGAAGTTCTTGCCTCTTTTCCAGTGGTTTCTGGTATTTCCAGAGTTCGAGCCTTTCAATGCTTCAATTTCTTCTCAGTGTCTTTTTTTGATTTCTTTTTACTGTTAGTGCCATGAATGAGGAGTCATTCCAGGCTCAGAGAGTTTCAGTAGATGTTCTTTAATCACGTGTCTGCAGTGCCTTTTCCTCACACTTTTAAACCAGAAAGCTAAATCTCAAAAAGAACATTTAGACCAGTAACCTTTCATTAGGAGAAATAGTGAGAAAAAAATTATAGTATCATATTCATAGGTGTGAATCTATTGAAAAACAGTATTGAAAACAGTAAAAGCCACTTTGCATATGAAAAAAAGCAGCCAATAAAGCAGTCTATAAAGTTAATTTACTATTTTTAGATTGCTTTTGGCTTATGTTTGACTGACAAAGCTAGAAGAAATATCTATGGTGCTAGCCAAGTAGAACATATTAATCCTCATTAGCATAAAGAAGTGATTATTTCAAGTAGTTGTAATGTAAATGTCAATGTAAAAGCTTTTTCCTCTCAGCTCCACAGTCTGGGAAGCCATTGGCAGAATGTGATTTGGTATTGGTAGATATTCTGCATATTTGATAGATGCACGACTGATTCACCAAGAAAGGGAATTTGAATGTTTTCAAGCATTTTTTTAATCTCATGAAACAGAGAACTTTGACTTCCATTTGCATTTAGTCCAAGCCAGATTTTCTTTTAGCTCAGTTTCACATCTGAAATGCTGAGGTAATTTTCTAATAATAGTTGAAATAAACGTAGAGCTTCCAGTGAAACTTTTATTGTTTTAATCCATATTAAAAGATGGTAACCATGTGAAATACAGTTTTTGCACATGGTATTTTGCAATTGGTATTAAGTAGTCTGATTTTAATAATTACATTTACAAGAAAGAGTTCCATTCCATTTTGTGCAAAGAGTAGATCCATTCCCAAGTAATATATTAAGACCAGTAAATGTATACATATAAAAATTATCCTCAAGAATTTCTCATTTCCAATACTGTAATTTCTTCTGAATAATTTCAGGTAAAAACAATCAATCAGGGTCTTTAACAGAGGATGTATAGAAATCTGACTGCCTTAGAGATAACGTCTGCACTTATTTGTTATGCTCAGGTGCAACATTTTAACTCAGAGGTGATGGGATTTTATGTGTAGATCACTTGAAATAGCTGCTTTTTTGTCCTTTGATATCTCCCCTCAGAAATCTTCCCTTCAGTCTACTTTATCACAGTAAAAGTTATCCTGTGATTTAAACATATTTTTTTGTTCCTCCTGGTTTTACTTCTTTATATTGCTAAAAAAAATATTTCCATTCCTCCCCAAGAAATGTCCTTTTCTGTACCCCAAAGACTTAATATGCCTTTAGTCTTACACTCTGCTTTCCCCCCTTTTCTATCCCTTTTGCCCACCTTCATTCTCTCTCCCACTCTCTTCCATTTACTTGCTCTTTACTGTACTGCAGATTTACTACTAGAATTGCTATTTTGTAAGAGGAGTTCACAAACCAATGGCATTCAGCAGCACAGTGTTTAGCATCCCTGCCTCCTCCAAATATTTGGTACATTAGATCTTATTTTCACTACTAGTGTTGAACAAAGATGCAGGCATGTCTAAGTCAGCCAGAGCCCTTCCTGGTCATTAGTGAAAAGACAAACCAGATTTCTGATCCCCTGGCAAGCACAAGCAGAGGCAAAGGCCATAAAAGCCATTGCTGAGGAGAAACTGTTTTTGTGAAGTGTCAAATGGAATCTTGGTTTCTTCATGCTCTAATGAAGTTTGGCCATCAGTGACACCAGGATGTCACCAGCAACACTGGGCCTGGGTAGGTTTTCAGGTTTTGTGCCTGTAACTCCTCATAAACTATCTCAAAGAAAACACCTTTGTTGCATCCTCTCTTTCATGTTTTCATAAAAATTTCATCAATTTATTGAAGAGACAAGAGTATAATTAGCCATATCCACTCCATCGAAGTTAGCATGGCATGGTATATTGAATGGGCACAAAAGACATGTTAGAAATGGTTCTCTTAGGTAAATAATTTATTCCTGTAATATCTTGGAAATGCTAAATCCAGGCTGCAATTGCTCTCCTTCAGTTTAAAACACTTCCCCTATGGAGAATGAGGGAAGGATATTTTTTTTCCATTTGCTGGCTTTTTGAAGGGGGAGCTAAATAGTTTATATATTGATCCTTTAACATGCAAATATTAATAACATAATCAATACCAATACTTACCATTTACACAGTGCTTTTTCATCCACAAATCTCAGGGTTAGATAGTCAGGTGAAGCAAGAGACTTCTGAAAGTTCCAGTGGTGTTGGAGAGCAGCAATCCAATGGTAGCTGGGATCTCAAGGGACGAGGGAGGAGAAAGGCTGGAGGAGGTTCAGGCAGAGCAGCAGGACCCCTTGGAGAGGGAAGCTTCACCCTGCCATGGAGAGGAGAGCATGGTAAAGGAAAGAAATACTGCAAGACAGAAGAGAAGGAGGTTTGAGAATGGTAAGCAGAGGAAAATGAACCTGGGAGAATTGGAGCACATGCAAGTGCAGAAGAAAGAAGAACAGATAAAATAGTAATAGAGGAATTGTAGAACTTGCTTCATGCAACAGGAAAATATGCAATATGGTCTTTTAAGAAAGAAAATAGGAGGAGTTGGTAACCTATCTCATTTGGAGAGAAAAGGTGTTGCTTATGACTGGGAGAAGCTGTGATTTTGTTACAACTTGGACGATGCATGCACAGTCTGGGTTCATCCCTGCCTGTGTCTGCTCCATGGGTGGGGCTGTCTTTTCCCTGATGGCTCCAAGTGGAGTAATTTGCAGACTTCTGGTCCAGATGCAGTCTTTTAATATATGTTTGGACAGCTGCATCACAATGGGGGCCTAATGTTGAATGGGGTCTCTGTTTTCTACCATAATTGAAATAATAAATCATAATCACTCAATAATGTTGCCACTATCACTTCTTGGACATAAAAATCCAAGGAGATCATAAGAAAACATAAATTATATTAATATTATCTATTATAGCAAAAAAACCTACAATCCATAGTCTGCAGCAAAACACCCAATGTCTGTGTAAAGTACAATTGTAGTAGTCTTTTGTTTGTTTGCTACAACAAGCAGTTGTATCAAAGGATTTGCTAAAAATCTGCAGGATTCTCCTCCCCCGGGCTGTGTTCCTCTGTGGGCAGGGCACCCTGCAGAGTTCCCTTCCTTGGGATTTTGGAGACTACAGCACAGTCAGGGCAGGCCCCTTTAAATCTCTTTGTTTTATCTGGTTGCCCAGGACAACCCCTGCAAACATCAGTGGAACAACTCGTGGTCTTCAAAAAGCTGGGACCTTGAGGAAAAGCTGGGTCATGTGGGGACAGAGAGATCCTGTGTAACCACACCTGTATGAGCAGCACACGGTTTTGCACAGACTTATTTTGCACATTTCTTTTTGAATTCTTTTTGCTTTTACAGTCAGTTTTAATTTGTGATATATGGCAAAAATTAACCTGTTTTTCTGGTGGCAGCTTTTTTTCTTGTTTTGTGTATTGCTTTCTGTTGTGATATAAATATTTATTGATTAAATATTTATATAAAACAAAAGAAGAATATCAGAAAGAATACTTTGACTATACAAAACTCAAAACTCCACTTATCATTTTATTTTGATAATGCTGTTTTTATTGTGCCTTTTGAGGTGACTGAGAAAGCTGAAAAGTCTATTAGAAAGCTAATTAAAAATACTAGGGAAATTCAAATAAGAGTGCAAATGGTAGCCTTTGCAATGAGTTGCCATTAGACGTAACAAATAGAGGGGTTAAATATTTGCTAGCTCATAAATATTTCAAAGCTTGCTCTTACTGATATGAAACAGCAAGTTCTATCTTATACAGAATTCTGAAAAAATAACAAAAAAATGAAAACAACAAAACAATCTGGCAGTTCTGTGTCCCTGATACTTCAGAATCACTTTTTTCTCCCCAGATAATGTTTTAAAATGAGATTAAAAGTTTATCTAGTTTGCCTCCTCTCCTGGCAGTGTTTCAATACTAGTTGCTTTAGAAAACTATTACTATTAGTGCTGTATGTTTTGTTAAAAGTAGTAATATAATGTTAGGATATTATTGCTTTTCCAGATTTAAATTTTGAACTCCATTTTATGTCTCTAATATTTAAGATTAAAATCTCCACTTAGGTTGCGTTAATATTGTAGCTCTATAACTTGTATTTGATATAAAAATACACCTCTTAAAATTTAGTTATGAAAAAACTCATATTATTTCATATGTTAAACCCATGGTTCTGTGATTAGATGATGAAAAAAGTCTGAAGTAGTAACTTTATTAGACTAACTGGATCTCACAAATGAGTATTAAGCTATTTGGAAGTTTTGGTTGAATCCTGTGAATGTCATTCTTCCCTTCATTTTTCTGAGAGAAGAAAAGGCAGTTAAAGCAATTCTTGCTTATGTAATCAAAATTCATGTCATCTTAAGTCTTACATAGCCTTTCAAATGAGAACAAAGTAACCAGAATATACAAATGAGTCAAAACAGGGTAAAATGCAGAACAATTAAACTGAATGTGAATTTAAATCCTGTGTAACTGTGGTTGGAACTCGGAATGGTAAAATCTTCCTGGAGCTGCAGATTTCAGTGCATTTTTTATAAAATGTGAAGTGTCATTTCTCTTCTACAAACTGTGTTGAAGGAGACTTTTTTAGTCTGACATAGGAATAGGATGGGACTCAGATTGTAGCAAACCCATAATCTGCCACTGTCTGCTCTGGATCATCAGCTGAAAAACTCTTTATTTTTAACAGAAGCACTGTGCTTTAAAGAAATAAGGGTTAATATCAGGCTATCTGTTCTACATTTGCATCCTACTCATTATCTTAAAAGGAGATAAAACAGCTTTCCAGACATGAGCTATTTTTTGCATGGAAATTCACATACACTCAGTGAGATAATTTCACAGTGTGCTATTCCACAAGTCCTCACCCCACACATTTCAGTTGATTTTACAGTCTCTGTTAATAGTTCCTGTTGGTGAATGCTACACGAGAGAGACAAATTTTCAGTCTGTAAAAGTTACAGGAAAAGAGCAAAGGCCACACCTTGAGTATTGTGTTCAGTTCTGGGCCCCTCAGTTCAGAAAGGATATTGAGGTGCTGGGGTGGGTCCAGAGAAGAGCAACAAGGCTGGTGAAGGGACTTGAGCACAGGTCCTATGGGGAGAGGCTGAGGGAGCTGGCTTTATGGCTGCTCAACAAAAAGAAATGCCTCTCCAAACTGCTGAAGTTCTGAGAGTCTTCCTTTCTTAAACAGGGGCAGACAGCAGATGGGAACTTGAAGATATTTGAAAAAGAACCTCCAAGATTTGATTGCTAAACAGATAAAGATGCTCTGAAATGATATTTTGTGTGGTTAAAAACAGACGTGTTCCTGTCTTAAAGCTGCTCAAAACCATGGCCTGAACCAAAGGGGCCAAGTTAAGTTGAGAGTAACTGCCTGTAGTCTGTGGATACCCTTGGTGTTATGGTGTCTGCTTACACCAGTACTGAGCTTCACCCAGAGCATGTTTGGAGTGCTGAGGACTATAAAAAGTTATTGTACATGAGATGCTATGCTATGTCAATATCATAATGCTATAGCTTGTAAATTCACATTGATCTGCATAATAAAAGATGCTTACAGCAGTGATGAACTCAATCAAGTGCATGTTTGCTGATACATAAAAAAATAAGCCATCCTGCTGGGCATTTGATTTCCAGGAGATAATCTCAGACAGTACTCTGAAGATTAGAGAGAGAGGAGATAAGAAGCTGTGACAGGCTGGCAGTATCGGCCTGAAACACCATCCCCTATTAGCAGGTGTTGGTGCTGCTGGGAAGCTGTTGCATGGATTTTGCTAACACACTGAGCAGATGGCTTATAAAAGAAATAGGTGTTGCTTTTTGAAGCAAAAATTATGTAGGGGCTGAGAAATCTTGTAGCAAGAATCCCAAGGGAATATATAGCACAGGGAGGGAAGTTGAGCCGAACTTGTTTCTTCATTGGTAATGTTTTCTAGTCTGACACTAGAAAATGGGTGGTTTAGGACAGCACAGACTATGTTTGGACATGGCTTTATAGTAAGTGGGAAAATGCACCTGTTCAGAAAACCATAATGATCTACTTAGTAAATATATTCTAAGATGAATGTTGTGCAAACAGATGAAAACAGTGGGAATAGCTATTATTCCTATTATACAGCTACATTCTGGTTCTGTTTCAAAGCTTTTGAACTTCATGATTGTTACATTTAATGTTTTGAAACCCTTTTTGGCATTTGCCAGTGCCAACAGTTGCACAAACATGGAACATGTTTCAACAGCAGAAGTAAAATGCAACTTCAAATTTTCTGGATCATATCAGACTATGAATCCTACTGCAACTCTGCAAGCTGATGGTTGACTGGGCAGGAGAATTAGGTTTGCATTTCAAAGCCTATTTTGTGACTTTGTTCAAAGACCAGTGATCTTCAGAGAATTTAAGTATCCTCTTTGTAATTTGAAGACATTGTATTTACTGGATTTGAGATGGATCACATATACACAGCATTACAGACCTCATAATTATTCAGGAAGTATGATAGTAGTAATAGGAAAGGTGAAATAGGAACTATGCTCAAATCTTCAAGCTTTCTCTCAAAGATAGAATTGATCCAATTGCCCCTACAATTCTTCTACTGTGACAATTAAATTCATACAGGAACCCACGATTCCTGGATGGAAAAACAGGAAAAAACTAAGAAAATTCATAGAAATATGTAGATTTCTGAGAAAGCACATTCTTCCTGATCTCTGGTTTTCTGTTTTGCCTGTGTTTGTTTATTTGTGAAATTCATAAGATAATCTTTACACCATACAAAAGGTATTTTTATTACTAGTTCTATTTACAGTAATTATCTAGGCACATCTGTTCTCAAGTGCATCAATGTTCAATATTTAAAATAGCTTAATATTAAAAATAAAACTCTAATGATCCTAATTAAGCATCTGTGTATTTAATACCCTGCTTTTGTTTCTTACTGCATTTTGTTAGCTCTAATGTTTCCACACGGAGGTAAGAGTACCATCTATTTCAGAGCGATTCAGAATGCAGATCGCAGGCAGAATGTGCTGTAGGCCCAAAGCAAACTTTGCCCCAGAGATAACATGTAATGCCTGTAAACCTTGCAAATGGCTTCATCTGCAGTCAGTGGCAGCATTCCAAGTGACTAACGGAAAGAGAATCAAACCTTCCCTAGGAGCATCCTGTAACACAGCTTCTTCACAGCTGTGAGAAAAACAATGAATGCTTACATGGGGATGAGCTTAGATCCCATGGCTTTAGCACGGGACTTCTATCATTAAAATTTAGATCTGTTACTACAAACACTTATCTACACAAACAAGCATGGGAGTTTCTATTATGTTTGTGAGCAGAAAATATACCTTTGCTTTTTTTTTGACAAGCCCGACAAAGGTTTAAGCTGTAAATAAATGATAATTTCTGCATATCAGTAAAAAACACGATGCAAACTGTAATCAAACCAAATGAAAAATACCATTTCTGTAAAAAGTAAATTCTTCTATTTTATAAATCAATACCACACATGAGAAATAGTCTGACTTCTCTCTAGGATTTCCTAAAGGGTTTTTCATGTGGCTTTCTGTCCTTAACAATCATTTTAGTATTTGCAAGAAGCCCACAATCTGTTCCTTTTAAAATATCAGCTTACCTTGCAAGATGGTAAAGTAGAATAAAAAAATTGATGCTGATTAGGGTGCAATTGAACTTTCAACAAACTTGCTTCACATCATTTGACATTGTCAACTTTCTGTTCCAGTTCTTTCTGACCAAGAAAATGAAACTTGAAACTAAGACTACTGAATATATTAATTCCTAACTGCCTTAGAAAGGTAGTTGTAGAGATTCTCATGGAAGGCCTATTTTAGCCAAGAGATTGTGCCAAAAAGGTTAGACTGGAATTGATTTTAAAGTGAGGAATGCGTGATGTAAGAAAGTAATAGTACAAATAAGTTAATTAATTGATAGAAGAAAACTCAAGCATTAGCAACCAGAAGAAGTCAATAAAAGCGTACAGCTGGTTCCACGGCAAACATAATTTAGCCTAAATCAAATGCTGCCCCAGTGACTTCCGTACTTGTGAATCAGGCTCCTAACCGTGATAAACACAGAGGATACTACGTAACCTATTGAGATAATTGACTAAATTTCAGTTGGGCTTCTATTACTTATTCTTAACAATTTTTCGAAGTTTTTTATGCTTTTGATAAATTTTTAAAAAATTTTATTTGACAAATGTTTCTCTATTTTTTTAATCGTTAATGCCTTTATCTGATTAGGTCACGCGCCTTATGCGAGGATGCAAAGTATGTCAGGAGAAGCCCGAAATGGCTCTTTCAGAGTGGCAAACAGCAGGCTGTGCAAACGGGAGGACAGCATTTGGCCGCGGGTCCAAACGGGAAGAGGAACAGCACGGTCCGGCACGGCACGCAGGTCTGAGGGCCGCCGGGGCCGGGCCGGGGCCGGGCTGAGCGCAGGGACCCGCCGGCAGCTCCACCCGCCGCGCTCGGGGAGGCTCCGGCGCCTCAGGGCCGAGCGCGCTCGGGGCGCCCGCGGGGCTCCTCGGTCGGGGAGCGCCTGGCCCGCGGCAGCGCTCCGCGGAGCTCCCCAGGCGCTTCCCGGCAGCCGGGGCCGGCCCCGGGGCCGCCCGGCTCGGAGGGGCCGAGGGGAGCGGCCGCTGCCGGCGCTGAGGGCCCCGCGCCTCACGGGCCGGGCCGGGCCGGGCGCTGCCCGCGCGGCCGCTGGGTCCGCTCGCGTCCTCGGGCGGCGAGACAGCGCGGGCCGCTCCACCGCCGGCGCAGGGGGGACGCGGCGGACGGCAGCGCTGCCCCCGCCCGCCGCGCCAGCGGGTCCCGGTCCGCGGCCGCCGCCCGCCGCCCCTCGGGCGGTCTCCTCGCACGTACCTGTGTGGGAGGGCCCGTCCGCCCCGGCCCCGCCCGCCCGTCCGCCGGCGGTGCCCCCTCGCGGGAATGGTTTGTCCCGGCTCCCCGCCGTAACCTCCCGCTCCTCCTCCCGCCCGTGCCCCGCGGATGCGGCCGCGCGGGATCGCCCCGCCCGGGATCGCCCGCCGTGAGGCGCCGCACGCGCCGCCCGGGAGCCCCGAGCGCTCCGGGACCTCCCGCCCCGCGCCCCCACAGGTGAGCTCAGGGTGAGGGGCGGCGGGCGCTCCCCCCGCCTCTGCTGCCGCCCCCGAGGAGAGGCGGCGGAGCGCCGGCCCGCCGTGATTCAGCATCGCCGGCGGGGACGGGCAGCGCCGCCCGGCCGGGGGGCTGCGGGGTGGCGGAGCGGGGTCTGCCGGCGGCTCGGGGCGATGCTCCGGGGCGGGAGCGCGGGGAAGTGGCCGGGTGCGGCGGGGCCCCTCGGGAAGGTGCTGAGCGCAGCCCTCGCGCGGGCAGGGAGGATGACTGCGCGTGTCGCAGTGTGAGGAACAGGGAGCCAGGAGGCGGTTCGGGATTAAAGGTATTAATTTTCTCTTCCCGTCCCTCCTCCCCCGAATTTTTGCTTGCGAAGCCCATCGTCTGTGCGGGTCGTGTTGCATGTACGGCCGGATCTCTTCAGAGCCGGTTAAGGTTAAAATGGGCTCGTCCTTTGGCAGTGGTACCCGGTGGAGGCTGAAATGTAGAACAAGTTAAATCTCTGGAGATGCAAGTCAAATATCTTCCTGTGCTTTCTGTGCTTAGCTGGAAGCCCATAATCTGTGAGGTCTTTTTGAATTTCTGCTGTTGAAACCACACACAACTGTGAGCAGAAGGGAAAAGCAGTTCATCCTGCAATTTGAACTCAGTGCTGAACTCTGAGGAGCTGACTTAAGGTCTCAGTATTGATCGCTTTTGTGCCTTTCTTATGTATTTGCGTTTTGAGTACCAAAATTAGATTTTATTCCTTCTCAAATCCCCTCTAAACCAACCAAATGCACATATTCCACCCACCCCACAATTCAGTGTACTTTTCTGCCTAAATCCCTCATTAATTTTATATACCAGGGTGCTAGCACCTATCTCAACAATATTCAGAGAAACCCTGCTGGTTCTTTGCATGCTTGAAAGAGTAGAAGTACTTTTCTCTGTGAGAATTGGTTGTCCCCCAAATTCTGCAAAGTATCTCAAAATATACAATGTCTTGGCATCTGTAGAAGCTTTTGCCCCTGTTTTAAGTGCTGTGATGTTGGTTTTAATAGAAATAAGATTTGTGTCAATGGTACTTTGAACAAACAATGACAGAAATCAGTTATTATGCCAGGGGTTTTCCTACACGGTGAGTAAATATAATGTCTCTGATAACATACGGAAGTAGTACTTCTGAAGCAAGATTCCCTGGAGAAAAATGTTACAAAGTTTCTGAATATGTGATTTTCGTAAGGAAAGAATATGTCTTTACCTGTAGGTATTGCCAGTATTATACAAGAAAGTCTAGAACAATGGTTGCTAATTTTGTTTGTTTGTTTGTTTGTTTTAGAAGAACGCCCCATTCTAAATTTCTGATGGTTTGGATACATTCCACATACTTCCGAAGGGATCTGCCCAGCACTTTGGGAGTGTTAAAAGAGGCCAGGAGATCGAGCCTGTCAGCAATTATTAGGTAAATATTCCAGTAATCTAGCAGTTATGTTAGTAATCTGAGGCTCGGGTTTGCAATCAAACTAAAAGTTTGTTCCCATGTTCTTCCAAAGCTGACAGTGATAAGTTGGCACCGTAGATTTAGTTGTGGACAAGTCTGAAGAACTTGGAGATGAATGGGTCAACAAGCAGTTAGACACTAAACCATCTTGCAGTTTTTTTGTATAGTTAGGATTTTTTCTAAGATGTTTATAATACTGTATGTTGATAATGAAAGCCACAAATACATTTCTGAAGCTGAAATGTGGCAGACTGATGCTGACTGCTGAATGTGCTTGCTCTGAATTGTCAGCATCAAGAATGACTGAAATATGATTTCTTGATTTGAATCTCCATCTATGGATATTTATTATAAATTTTAAAAATCTCTGTAGAATAAATAAGGCAAATGAGTAATTTCTTGAATTTCCACGTTTTCTAATGTACTGGGATTTTTTTTCATTTTTTTTCTTCTTCCCTCTGTTTTAATGTTGTATTAAGGCGTATTTCTACATGTCTCATACTAAAGGAGAACACATTAACTTAAGGGTGTAAATCCTTAGAAAATAAGAAATTGAAGTGAAATCTTAATGTCAGAAATGGAGAGATTGATCACACATTCCAAGCTACCCTGCTTCTACTTTTGCAAAGCTCCCATCTTAAAAAATGCACATGGCAGCATGTTGCAAGATAATTTTTTGCTATGTGGGTTACTAATGTTTTTTTACTTTTGTGCTATGATTTTATCAGTGTAAAGACATCTTGTAGAAACCAGCAATGCTTATTTCTCACTTCTGTATGTTTCTGCAAATCTTCAGAAAATTCCGAGCGTTATTACTGCCTTGAAGTGTTGTGGCTTTTGGACAATCCTAAATCCTGAAGACCTTGAATTTTTCCGTTAGGCTTTGTATCAGTCCCTGATGACATAGGTGAATGCTTGATGAGGTATTTCCATCGCCGTCATTGACATGGTGCCTCTACAGTGATCCCTTCCGGGGAAGGAATAGTTGGTATTTCCCTAAAAGAGGAAGTTCATTTTATTTGGAAAGATGCATACGAAGTGTCAAAGTTAAGAACTTTCATTGCAGGTACCACAGCGTACATATTGGAGGATATTGCTGGATTTTGGTTTTCCCTTTAGAGTACTTAGCCTTAGATTCATTTTTATTTTCTGCACACCTGAAAGGTAATTGGGGCCATTTG
This sequence comes from Manacus candei, assembly GCF_025592945.1. Taxonomy (NCBI): domain Eukaryota; kingdom Metazoa; phylum Chordata; class Aves; order Passeriformes; family Pipridae; genus Manacus; species Manacus candei. Next base: position 419,432 of record NW_026138092.1, read on the forward strand.
AATCCTACTGCCAGAAGTCAAGTGGCCCTTATTAAGCATGAGGAGCTCTTTAGAGCTCCAGTAATGCTTACATAAGATCCTGCCAGAATGGTCCTTTGCAACTACTCCTTTTACAGACATTACGAGCTTCCTTGAAAGTTTACTGGAACCAATGAACCTTTTAATTATTAATATTTAAAGTATAGAATGGAGTTCGTTGACTCTGCTACACTGACAGGGGTAAGGGAATCATTTGCAATTGAATGAATATGGGAGAAAAAAGGTGACACGCTGAAGCAGTCAACCTCTGAACCTGGTGGGTATTAGAGCAAATCTTCCTGTCCCACAGGAACACCCCTGTTGGAGCCAGAGGCTCTTTCACACCAGGAGGTTCCATAGTGCCTTGGTCTACTGAACATTCTTCTTCATGGTGGTGGGTGCAGGAACCTACAGGTTCTGTAGGGGCGAAAGTAATAGCTTTTGCTAAGAGCGTTTTCCAGTTTTCTTCCTTACCTTCTCTCTTAAATGTTCATACGGTTGTACAGTATAGTTTCACAATGCTACCACATTAATTTATACTCATTTATCAATATTTTTGCTCTGCCTTGAATTCCATATGCCAGGAAACACGCTCTAAGATGTTAGAACAAATTTTTGGCTTTGTGTTTCAGAGGGCTAAATAAAGCAGACATAATGGTTCTTGCCTTCAATATGAGGTTTAATTAGAATACAGGACCTCCAAAATGAAGATCAGTGTATACAGTTATAGTACTTGTTTCCCAGATGTTACAAATAAAAGTACAGATAGTTTAAAATAGTAAAAATATAGATCTACATTGCTTCAAAGGCAATATTTAAAAATGTAATCCCATGGTTTTCGGATGAGCCTTCATTTCTAGGGACATATGAACAGTACAGCTTTAGGGAGAGTCCAAATTAACAATAATAATGAAAGAAAGACAAAAGAAAACAACATTCTGGTTTAGGACTCACTTTTCACTTTCTGTGGAGTGAGTGTCTTGCCAGTTCCCACTGTACGCTTGTATTTGGTTTTGGAAGGATTCCAGACTGAAGTCTGATATGCACCACTGCCCAAATGCATCTCACTCAGATGGCTGCATGACTGGTGATTGACAGAAAAACTGACTGCCTAAAAGGATGGAGGTGCTTTATGCTGCAGTTCAGAAGCCCTTTCTGGCCAGCAGTAGTAACAGAGTACTGACAGTCACTCCTCAGAAGAAAGAAAGAAAGACTAAATCCACTTTTCGTATATAATAAATGCTGCACAGAGAATTGAGTAGGGTGTGGGTTTCAGTTAGACACAGTGTGTTGACAAGTTTATTTTCATCCTTGCTTAGTAGCAAAATGCTAAATATATTCTTCTTTAGTTACATTAAAGTATGTTTCCTTTCAACTTTGTCCGTGGTTTGACATGTGTTTGTTTTATTTTTAGCACTTGAAAACCAGCACGGTAATATCCCTATAGGGTGCAGTGGAAGCACTGGAGTATAGCATGAGAAAATGAAATCAGATGCTTAATACTGAATTCTTGCAGGTGAAGAGACAAAGTCTTGATACTGATTATGGACACAAAAAGTGAGTGGATTGACAAGGCAGAAGACTGTGAGATTTGATGGGGAAATCGCTCTTATTTACTCGCTCAGAATGATCTTTTGTGAAAAATATAGAATAGAGCTATGTGATGGAAGGCAGTACTTTCTTTGCTTTTGTGGGTGGTTGTCAAGTGTTTAGTGTTCATTGAACATGAAGTTTCTATGAATTTGTTATATTGCTTTATCCTTCCAAGCTTATCTTGGTGGTGTGGGGGGTGGGAAAAACATGCAAAAACACTTCATATGAATTATTGATGAAAGAAATCTCAAATATGTGCAATTTATTCACCCAGGAAAACCCACACTTTTAATTACATTTTATTTCACGGGGATTTTTAGAGGGGTATCATATTATCCTAACTTTTTATCTTTATGTGAACCTGAAGTCTTTGAAAGACTATAAATTATTAGTGAGCATTAACGATTATGCATTTATTTGAATAAAAGGGGTTTTCTGCTTAAAAATAAACGAGAATAATGTGAGAACATGAATTTAGTACATTTTGTGCCATTTTAAAAACGGAAGCATTTACTGAAAACAATGTCTCTGAGGATGGAAAGGAGATATTCAGTAAAATAAAGCATGGAGGTACAGGAATCAGTGCTGTATCAAATGAAACTGTTGCAAAGGCACTCATAGAGTTGGGAATCTTGTAGGATGTTGTGCTGGTTTTGGCTGGGATAGAACTAATTTTCTTCACAGTATGTAGTTTGGGGCTATGCTTTGGAGTTGTGCAGAAAACAGTGTTGTTAATAGAGGTGTTTTTGTTAGTGCTTACACTAACACTTAGTTTTGAGCAGTGCTGAACACCTGCCTGTCCAAGGGAGGTGGTTAACAAATTATTGTTTCACTTTGCTTATGCATGCAGCTTTTGCTTTCCCTGTTAAACTGTCTTTATCTCAATCCATGACTTTTCTTACTTTAACCCTTCTGATTCTCTCCCCTGTCCCAGGAGAGTGAGGTGATGGGGGACTGAGCAAGTGGCTGGGTGGTGCTTACTTGACAACTCAGCTCAAACCACGACAGATGCTGACCCAGAGCAGCATCTGCAAGTGCAGTAAGGGAACAACACAGAACTAGATTTGAAATTCTGGACACCAGCTGAGAAATCAGGCAGTTAATGACCCCAAGCAGTCGATTAAAAAAGCCTATATATTACTTCCCTCTGTTACCTCTAGGTATGAAGAGAAAATGAAAGGACATCGTGGCCTTTTTTTGCCAAAAGCAACACTCAGGAATACAAACACATATAGGAAGCAAGTCTTTGATAACCTATGAGAAAAATGAAATAAATTTATGAGAAATGGAAGTGAAAAAGAAGATATATTCTTGTGAGGGGGTGCTTGGGAACCTGATGCAGACAGTGAGCAGACCATTTAGTTTCACTGATAAAGAAGAAATACCTCTCAGTCATGGGACATGCACTCATAGTGCAGTTCCAGCTGTTTGAGGAGAAGAGATTAATGGTCCAGTTGAAGCTGACTCTCTGCAACAGCTAGATGTAAGAAACCTTGAACCAAGACAGTATGAGGAGCATAGAAAAAATTGTCTGTGGGAAGAGACTTAAGGAGAGATGTCCGGATTTCACTCCCAGTTCTCTTCTTCCACAGGAAATTTTTTCTCAGTTAGTTGCACTGAGTTTCCCCCTATTTCCCACTATTTCAAAGTCCTTGAAGTAATTTCTTCAATTTTGGAAACGTACCTGTCCAATCACAACCAAAGAGGATGCCTTAATCCTTTGTGTGTGTTTTTTTTTGTTTGGTTTGGTTTGGTTTGTTAGGGGGTTTGGTTTTTTTTTGTGTTTTGTTTTGGTTTTTATGTTTGTTTTGTTGTTTTTGTTTTGTTTGGTTTGGGTTTTTTGTGTGACTGGGAGAAATATATATACTTATTGTGAACTGGGGCAAATTGCAAAAAACTTATAGAGCTATTGAATTTTCTGAGCCTTATTTCTTTGTACTTACGGGACAAATCTGCACATTCGTTTGAGTTTCTATCTCACTTGAATAGGCAAGCAAGACGTTCTCCGTGGTTCAGAGAGAATATCTACTCTTATAATTTGTAAACTAAGAGGGTAGGAAGTAAGAGGAAATGTCTTTTACATACATTGTAAATGTACATACGTTCTTCTCCCATTCTACCCGTGCATGATTTCCAAAGGCTGGCATTTCAGCTAGTAGGACTACCACCACTTTATGTGAATATATCCTCCTCCACCTCATTAGAATCTGCCTTTCCCCACTACTTCATCTTTGTAGGATAGGTGTGCCAGCAGTGGTGCAGTCAGTCTTGTCTGGCACATCCGATGGGCCTGACTGCTGTAAAACTGTTGGGAAAGAATGGAGTGCAGTCTGTTTCTCCAGTTTTCTTCAGTGCTGATTTTTTTCTTGGCTTTTGTTCGTTTGCTTATTTTTTCTGTGGGGGGAAATAACCCATTTGAACAAAAGAATTTTTCAAACCTTTTATTGTCAGATAGCCTTTGTGGTCCACAGTCCATTAAAATGTACTGAGCTGTCAGATCAGACCAATCTTTCCTTAAAGTAAAAGAATAATACGACAAAGAAAAGTCATCTTGTGAAGTGATGTCAGAAAACAATTTCTTATGGATTATAATTGACATTCCAAAAGAATACAACCTCATTTAAGGAAAATTAATGGTTTTAGAATACTACAGAAAAAGTTATTCCAGTAAAGGAAGTAAATTTTCTTTTTCCATCAGTTCACTTAAGATTTGATTTGGTTTAAAAATTAGTCTATAAAACTGTAATGCTGGCCTCACTGAAACCAAATAGGTTTGATTTCAAAGCTCAAATCTCATTGGTCCAAGGCTGGAAGAGAATTGTAACCTTTTTTTCTTATAGGAAGTTATTAACTTCTCCTTTAGCTTACTTCTATGCAAGTGTCTTATGTTATTGTGATCTTGACCTCTTAATTCTACATTTGGAGAAACCATTGTCCTGGTTACAGTAGCTCATATCTCTTCATATCTCTTTCAGTCTCTGAGTCATTTTCTGTTTTTAGATTTTACTTCTTTTTAGCTTATTGTTATGACTAAATCCTACTGACTTTCTTCCCACGACTTTTTTGACATTTTGAGTAAAGTGGGAAATAATGCATTCTTTTCTTATAGCATGTACCATGCCTTTGTCTTTTCACCCAGAACACAGCGAGAAAATACCTAGAAAGGGTTAAGAAGGAGATCTAAAAAGTGCTAGGGATGGGCTAAGTGGGAAGGAGCTGCTGCTGCAGCCTGTCTTTCCCTGGTGTATCACTGCCTGAAACCGTATCAGCTCTCAATTATTGATACAAAAATGTTTCCAGAGGGCTGACTCTTCAGATAGTTTCAGCAATGCAACACTAACGGTAGGTGATTTCATTTTGCTACTTCTACTGCAGAATTCTTTTAAATCTGTTTCCATATTAGTGGGAGGTCCTGGTAGGACTGAGTATTCTGCAGTATGTAATCTTGTCAGTTAAGTCCATGATAAATAAACATTTTACACTGTTATCGGTAATTTGTGTGCAGAAGAATTCGTTATATTGTCCTGCCACATGCTGCTTCAAAGGTTTTTTTTTTTGTTAGGAGTTTTTGTTTGTGTAATTTTCCCTTATTGCTCTCTATTGCAGACTGTGTTAATTGAAATTCATTACCCTCAGTTTGAATACTTATGCATTCTGTCCACCACATATATTTTGTAGTAAGTTCCTTTTCCAGCATTCTTGCTACTTTTCTTTGTTTTTATGCTCTTTCTCATCCACCCTTTAGCTTGCAGTTTATCTTTCCTTATAACAGAGAACTAGATTCAAGAGCATCTACTGAATGCATTAAATTGTAAAACATTAGTTAGACAAAAATATGCTTCTGGAGAACAGCACGAAACATTTTCCGTGGCAATACATGTTTATGTCACCTGCACAGTAATCCCTGTTTCTGAACATGTGAATCCTACATGAGCTATGAAATATGAAGTGCTGCCTCTAGACAGCAGAGCAGTTCTGCAAGTGATACTGGGAGCTTGTAATCTTTGTCAAGAAAGAGAGTAATTCAGAGGCAACTCGGTTAATTTGAGCTGTAATCTCAAGGTGAGATGAAGGTTTGATTGAAGCGGACTCTGGTTTTGACAGGGATGAGACCAAACGAGTCTGTGTCTTAATTATAGTTCTGAATTGTGTCACCAGCAGATCTGTCCTGGAACTGAAACATTATGATATAAAGTCCACAAAAGTCAATAGAAATATCTACGTTTACTTCACTGGGCCACAGAGAAAATCCTGTTATGCATGGCTTGAACTCATTTACACTGTAGACTTGAGACAAATTTTGTACTACGTGTACATATCTTCAAGGTGATGGGACTGGGAAATTTCCTGGAGAAAGCTCTTTCTTCCTTTGAGCAATCAAAGGAGCATAAAAAACTGGGAAGAAGTTTCATATTTGTGTCCTGCATCAATAGCCAACTCTGAATCCCAGTTTATTCTCCTTTTCTTTCTATTTGGTATATCAATTGTCCTCTCCTTCCTTCTTGTTTCTACTAACACTTTGCATTAAACTTTTTTCTGAAAGATTTATTGTCCTGCTTATTAGGTGTGTTGTAACTTTTCCATACCTTTGTATTTATAAATGCCTTTGACTCAACTGGGTACATTTATTTTTTCCTTAATTGTGGTTATCAGGCAAATATACTACTCTCTGGCTACAAAAAATTTTTCTATAGCATGAAGGGTATGGAATGTCTGAGAGAGTCAGAAGCACAAAGAATAAACTTTGTAATTTTCAACCTAAGATAATATGATTTAAAAAAATAGTGTGTGGTTCAGTTCCCAGTCATGTTTTGGTTTGGGTGGCAGTGATGTACATTTTGATGACATAATAAGAAATTATCGTGTTTGTTTCTTTTGAATATTTGAAAACCAGTTAGCTTTGCAGCCAGCATGTATTTCAGGGTATAACTTTATGCCTTTTTGTTTGGTTAAGAATGTACCATTAAAAAATACAAGATTAAAGCAATGAAAAATAAAATGGAGCCCTGCTAAATGAATTTAATATCCCACTGCTCTAGCCTCTGACTGAGGACTTTTGTTTCAGAACATTTCTCAAGTTTAGCTCTTAAGCAACACAGAATCCTTTTTCTTTTTTTTTAGTTTAAAAGAAAAGGAAAAAAAAAAAAGCAATACACAAATGCCAGAGCAAATTGCTTTTAGGTGTTGGTTTTTGGGAGTTGACCAAGATGGATGAGGACAGGACTAACTGTGATATTGTTCCAAACTTGGAATTCTGCTTCTGCTATGATTAAAGTGATGGAGGCAAATAGTCATGCTTAGGGCAGTTATCTCTTGGATTCTGGGGTTATTTTAAATGACAGTAAAAGCCACAATGCGATTGTCAGTCTGGTCTCTGCAGCTCAGAGGCAATGTATGATTACTCAATAAATAAACTGTTGAATGCTACAGGGTTTCATCAGTAATGCTGTACTTACCATTCAGAAGGTACATTATCCTGATCCTATGAGTTCAAATACATGCTGGAAAATTACTTTTCGGTAGGCTATTCTCATGCTTTGTTCTTTTAAGTAAAAACTAAAGCTAGTGTGTGTAAGGTCTGATGCACTTCAGTTTTGTCTCTTCTTTTGGGTATTCAGTGTGTTCAATTTAGGGTCAATATTTAAGACATTATTTTTCTAGGCTTTGTGGCCACATGCTGTATTTTTCTACAGGTGAACAGTATATACAAAAATATTCCTATAGCAGGATACTGGAGTCTCATCTCTTTACTGATGAGGATAGTGACTCTTTACATCCCCTACAATGGATAAAAACAGTGTGACACAGAGGGTTTGGAGCCAATCCAGTCTTTTAAAGGAATTGCTATAAATTGGGTCAATTCTAGTTAGAGAAGCTTCTGAGGACTCACATCTGTTTGAAACTGCTGATGTTCTCCTGTTTTCATTTACAAAAATATTTTCAATCAGTGGTACCCCACTGAGCCCCAAGTACTAAGCTGTGGGGAGGAAAGCATGTTTTTGTGAAATGTTTCGTAGCTGCTGGCATTGCTGGTTCATTTATCAGCTCTTTGCAAACTGTTACTAGCACTATTGGTTGCAGTAGTCTCAGTGATACTGTAGGCCAACTGTGAATATTTCTGACTGTCACTTATTCTTTTCAGGGTAGAAGTATATGACGTAGTCATTAAAATATTAGAGGTCTACCAACACTCATACAAGCACACTAGCGTTGCCAGTGGAGCTGAACAAATGGATTCATAGCTGGAAGTGTCAGGATAATGTGATAAAGAATTTGGTGATCGTGTAAGAGCACCTTTGTTGTACTTTTGTGGTCAAGAAGCCTTTGAGTAGATGTTTCTTGTAAGCATAAGAAACTTTAACTTATTCCAAGGCTGATTTTTGTCTAACTTTTGCACCTTGGGTGCTGAAACTGCAGGCTAATGTCTGCCAATTTGTATTTCAGGCTGCTGTGGGAGTGTCTCCCTTGTTGCTAAACTGGAAAACAGCGTGTGAATGAGGATGATGTCATCCTCAATCAGCATTGTTGTGGGCTGTATGATGACTGCAGTCCATGTCTAGAGATGCTAAAATGGATCTATGAATTGTAGGCCTATAAAATACAAGATGAAACAGGGCAGACCATGTAGGGCTAAGGTGTGGCTCTTGTGATACACAGAGATCTGTAGAAGTGAATTTAACCATATTTGTGTTCTTTTGTCCCCGAGCTTGATGCTGTTTTCACACTAAGCCAATGCTGCCAGCTTGTCACAGAGGAAAGAAAATTGGATGTGTGAGGGGGAACTGTCTAAAGATATCTTTTTCTTTATTTTCTTTCTCCAGATCCTTAGTAAGTCTCTCCCCTAAGGTCTACTTATAATATAATAAATCACTGCAAACGTATTAGCTTTATTAAAGGATTAGTGCTTTTTCTGTTATAACAGCAGAGTTGTCTCAGTATATGTAAAATGATAAATTGTTCTATCTTGTAGATCCCTAAGACCTCTAGCTCTTGCTAGAGAAATAAATCTTTTGAGAAGTGAATGATAAAGAAAGGATAGCATAATTCCAGCAGTGATTGGTGTGTGGTGCACAGAATTTAAAGCACACTGTGGTAGCTATTGGTGTATGTTGACACACTGTAATGAAGAGCGTGGATGGCACAGAGATGACAGCAGAGATGTTCCCACAGGTGCCACAACTCAAATTCCTTCCTAACTCTCTCGTTTACCCTTTCCCCTCCCAAACCCACATTGTCACTCTCACAACTCAATATTTCTGTTCAGGTAATCATTCCTGCACGTTGTCAGCTCTGTTCCTTCCAGCAGTGGCCTGGCTATCTCAGCACTAGAGCCTCGGCCCTTGGAGCGTGGTGGTCCCTCAGCCAGCACGGCTTGCTGCTCTGGGTCCTCAGGGCAAATCACACCAGGGGCTTGGGCTCTCTGCTTTAAAGGGAGTGCTTCATCTGAGGGGACAGGGCTCCAGCCCTGCATGGGCTCCAGCCCTGCATGGGCTCCAGCTGTCCTGCTGCTCAGCTTGCAGAACTAGTGTGGCCAATGTGCTCTAAAGCAGGGTGTGTTTCCAGGCTGGACATGCCTGGATCACAGCAAATGAAGGTGGAATCGTTGTATAGAATGTAATATAAATATACACACAACCATCATATATAATACATAAAATGTATAATGTATGTTATATATATATTAAATGGTTGTATATAATGATTCTATAATAAATAGAGGTGGGTTTTCCATCCAACAATGTTCAGTGGAATTTACTGTGACCAGGGGCTAGGAATACTTTATGTTCCAGAGTTGGTGAAATGCTGTCCTGCTGACAGATTTATGGTGTTATCCCCACTGAAGTGGGGAACAGTAGTACAAGACCCATGCGTTGTCTATGCTTTTTGCTGGCAGAGAGTACAATGTGAAAGCTGATATTTTTTTTAGCAGCAAGTGACAGAGGTATGTATTTTCTGAAATTCAGATTTTACTATATAAAAACATGGTTATGCTTGCTTGTTTGGACTATTCTGTCAATATTTTTCCTTGCCATTATGAATGCTAAATAATGCTTATTTAAAGTTCCCTGCACTTTATTTTTGAATTATTGATTTGTAAGTCATGCAAATTCTTTTGTCAATTAATATATTTTCTATGTTTTACTGAACAAGGAAAAGATTCAAACCTTATCCTTTTACTGCAGTCTTCTAATTTGGTTTCACTTTCTTTGATGGCCCTCTTTCAATATTCAGAGCGTAAATATGAAACTCTATAGTACTCAATTTTCTAGCAGTCTGAAATACATTATCACATTAGAAAAGGCTTTTGAAGGGTGAGAATGAGCTAACAATCACACTGTGGGCTCTGCTATGAAAGACAGTTTGGAGGTCATTTTTTAAACAGAAAATCAATCTTCAGCTTTGAAACATTTGACATTGGTATAAATTTGGCCAGTGATTTGAAGTTTCCTTTTGGGAAATGGATGAATGCAAAAAAAAAAGTAATATTACTCCAAGACAACACTGAAAAGAAAAAAAATTGCTTCTATGCTCAATTCTGATCTCCGTATATTGTGAGTAGAAAATGATTAATGCCTGTGAAAGTCAGATGTGAAACTTCTACCATCTTAACAGCTTCCAATACATTTCCTGTTTTCTGAATTGGGGAATCTATACTTATCATTTCGTAGACCTTTTGTGATATGAAACAATGAAAAAATTCCATCCAAAGCTGTGAAGTGCAAAGTCAGGAGAAGCCCAAAGAACTAACAGTGCAGAGCTCCTGAGGCTCTGTGCTGCTGTGTCACTGAGCTGGCTCTGAAGGGTCAGCTCCTGACAGGCTCCAACCATTAGAGGTAACACACCTTTTACATTCCCCAGCAAAAGACACAGGTTCACAACTGTGGTGCACACTGCTTTGCATGGTGCTTGGAAGGTGGACTGGAAGGGTCAGGATAGTTTGTGCTTTCAGTATTACTAAATAGGTGGTGCTGAGTCATGTCTGATATATGTCCTGTGTTGCAGAAGACTAATTCTAGGGCCTTTACTGACTGGGGTCTGGAATGGCTGTTGGGAGGTTAAACTCACACTAAATGTAGCCTGTGGGCTCAGAGGCAGAGTGCTGTTACCATAGCTTGGCTCGGTTGGTTTGTTTGGTAGCTCGGGGAAAAGTTGGAAGTTTTAGAAATGCTGGCCATTCAGATAACCTAGTTCAGAGAATCATTTTACAGAACTGCATGATTCAAAGAAAGTTGTGTAAATCGTGCTTGTTTGTATTCCTTTGTAGCTTGTAGTTGTCCATTTAGCAAACCAAGCACCTGAGAACTCCATGCATTCACTGTATCTGAAAGAACTGCTCAGTATACATCTCATCTCATCTCATTTCATGGTGAAAATGAAGGATGTTGGTATTAATAGATTTCATTTGACTTCAGAATATTTTGAACCAAACCCTAATTATGTGCAATTTTAAGCCAGTTGACAGATAGCCTTTTAAAAACAAGCTTGTAACTTTGACATATCAAGCCTTAAAATGAGGATTGGTTTTTGCATTTAGAATTTCTCTGTAAGAGTGAGAACTTGCCACCAAATTGTTCTTTGAGCATGTAACAATAAATATGGTTGCTATGTTTGCTTGTAGCAGGAACACTTCAACATACATTTTATCAGGACACATATTAAAAAAATCCTGAAAGTGTGTGAGACTTTTAGTTGTGCAGTTTCATTACTGAAAATTGTTACTGCCTTGCTGAGGCTGGTACTGAGAAAGGCATTTTTCTCTATCATAATTTTTGTTAATTTCTTAATCTCATTGTGGATCTGAATTTTATATGTTAATTCCAGATCAACAGTAGATTGTAGTCTTGCATAATTGTAATAAATAGCAAACCCCTTGCTACAGTGTATCCAAACTTCCACATTCTAAGATCTAAGGGACCGAAAAACTTTATTATCTAGAATAGAGTGAAAAAAAACAGAACTCAGATGTTTACTAGGTCAATGCTCTGAAGACTATTTTCACTTCTTTCTTTTTCATGTTTCTGTGAAATTTTTGTTATTTTGATTTTCCAGCTAATTGCAGAGTGGGGATTGCAGCACTGTGATGCTGTCTTTCCCACCTATGGTCACCTGCCAAGTTCTGTAACTGTGTCTTCAGTGCGTCTCCATTTCACAATGAAAGCTCCTTATGTCAGGAGCCTTGAGGATTTCTTTCCAGCCACTGCATTTCCAGCCACTTGTGACAGCACTGGGTAAATTGTACTGATGGGCTCAGAGGAAAGCAGTCTGCTGGTTTTAAAATCTATTCTAAAATATTCCACTGTTGATGAGTGATTATTTATCTGTACCCAAATAATGCAGGGAATTAAAAAAAACCTCCTGGCAATCTATTTTTTGTAGTATTTCACCTAGGTAAATAGGAAGATACCTGAGAAATGTTAGTTGTCTTTGAGAGGTCTTGTCATATGTACCATGGCTTAAGGTCTCAAGTCATGTTTTCAGGTCATGTATGTAAAGTTAAGCACATGCTTAGTCCATGGAGCCTTTTAAACTGGCCACCAGTAGTGTCACAATAGCTTAGAAGGAAGGAAGAAGTTCACATTAAAAACAGCATATTGAATGACAGTGTTGTCTCTGTTTTGGAACATGGAGTATTTGATAGTAGGTGATTGTACCATTCTTAATGCTTAAGTCTATTAGACTAAATCCATTTTAAATGTGCAATCCAGTATCTTTTTGTTAGGGTACACAGTAGTAGTTTCATAGTTACTGGTATGATCCAAGTTAGGTTGAAGAATCTCATTGACTTCTTTGGAATAGATTCTCAAGTTGCACTCCTTTATTTTCAGTTTTAATTTTACTCTCCATTCTCTTTTTTGACCTGATTTAATTAACCTTTTTCTGCAATGCTTACTTTTTGGCAAAAACAAAACAAAACAAAAACCTGGGGTCTAATGGCCTGCAATTCCTATTTAGAGATGAAAAATCATCTTTTCAGCTCCCTACTGCATCAAGATGTAAAGAGAAGGAGCGTGAAAGGCAGAGGTTACTCGTGAGGAGTCTGGTGCAAATAACAGGAAATAAGAGGGGTTTGTTAAAAAATACTTGTAGATAATCGAGGAATTTTTTCCAGGCAATTTCCTAACTTATGTTTCCTTACACTTTGTGGAACAGCACAAAATACTCTTAGATTTTAATTTTCTGTAATATGTTACAACTTGTTATCAAGGAAACAGGGATCATTCCATTAACTATGAAACCACTTCTTCCCACTGTCCTGTGCTCTTTACTGAGGCACCTTTGTGTCTTGCTCAGACTGTTCCCTTAGATGGACTCAGGCATCTGCTTTGGTCTCTCTCTGTGTGCAACATTTCCCTCCCCAACAAGAGTATCCTGCTTCTCCTGTCCCTGGAGGAAGAAAGATCCTTTTTTCTTTTCTTTTTTCTTTTTTTTTTCTTCTATCACTTTCTAGGACAGGATTGTGTGCAATGTATCTCTCCTCCTGGCACTCTCACACCTTTGCCAGGCAGCTGTAAAGATAACATCTCATCTTTTTTTTCCCTGTAGAGCACTTTTAGTCAAAGTGGTTGTTTATATAAGAATGTGCTAACCTGAGGAAGACGCATTCGTTTCTTCTTCACAAATCTTTCTCCATTTATAGATTAACCATTTTTGTTCAGCTACCCTTGAATCTATGTGGTTGAGCAACAAACCTTCACCAATTTATGTGTATCAGGATTTCAGCAGAGAAATGGGATATGCAGCAGGAACTGCAATCCTTTTCTCTCTGAGTGTGAATTCAGAGACTTCTGACAGCTGACTTGCTCCATAAGTCCCAGTTTGAAAATAGAACACTTTCTTCTATATTATTAAAAGCAATCTCTTAGAAACAAGCCTTTCAGGTAGACTACTAGTGAGATATGCCTCTACATTGCTGTAGCTGAAAACGGGTTATGGGTTGTGCTTATTTTATAAGTAAAAACTTGTCACAGCTGTAAGAACTGCCTCAGAATTCGATGTAATCATAACCTGACAGTGCTGCTGCTCTTACTGTGCATGATGCAGGTGAGTCCTGCTCTGAGCTGTGCCTTGTAACTGCCAATTCCATCAGGTGGCACAGGCTCCCCACAGAGTGTGTGCTCCAAGTCTTTTCCTTCCCCTGTGCTCTGACCTAGGAGTAGGGCTGGGCAATAATAACAAATCAAGAGGTGTTACCCAAGAAAAGGTGCCTGGGGAGGACCTGGGTCAGAGGACGAAGTGACTCTGGAGTGATTTCTGCTGTATAGAATTCAAAAAGAGAGTGAGAAAGATGTGTAGGAGCTTGTGGCTGCCAGGGCCTGTGCCCTGCAATGTTGCATCGCAGTGCTCTGTCAGAGTGGGCCCCTGTCCTTCCAGCTCTCTCCCCTCAGCAGCAGCCCTTCATCTACTGCTCTCAGAGATGTCTTCCTCTCTTCCAAGTGACCCGTTCCTCCAGTTAGAGAACTGCTCATCTAAAGGGGAGTTTGAGGAACAGTTGCAGTTTACCTGGAAAGATTGCAGCTTCCTCAGAAGGCTGGTATTAGGTTTTCTTGCTGCAGAATTGGAATTTCCCACTACTGTGCTGCTGGGGACATAGAAAGCATGGAGGTCTAAACAGGGACAAGTCTGCTGCTCCCATGGCTTAGTGAACGATTCCCAGGTAGTGCTTTGGGTAGTGTATCCCCCCAGATGGGGTGCAGTGTCTCTCATCTGTCACTCGACATGGTGGGAAGAAAAGCTGAAACTCTCCCATTTCATTGGGCTTGTATTTGCCCTTTGGAAAGGGACAAAGAAAAGGACTGTATCCTATGTAAATATTTTTGAAAACTACTGATTTAGAACTGCTGGTGTTTTGGTATTCGGTTAAATGGTTGTTTGGAGATGGGCTACTGAAGAGAAGTGAAGCAGTTGTAAAACAATTTTGAATTATTATATGAAAGTTTAAGGCAGAATACAGTTTAACTTTATTAGTATGGGACAGTGCTTGTGAAAAGTGAAAATCCTAGAGTAAGGTTTAATACAGAGTACAGTCCCATTGCTTCGTTTTCCATATGGCTGAACTACAAATTGTCCATAGTTTACTCTAAAGGTGATCATAAATCTTTACTTTCAGCTCATGTATGTGCTAAGAAGTTGACTGGTTGAAAGTCACAGACCCTGAGTGTTGGTACATTCTATTTATATACTAGAGAGTATTCTTCTTAAAAGAAATAGAATAGTTTCTATATAAAGAAAAGCAGTAATTCAACAATGTGGTGCAGTTCAGAGCCTTCAGAATACAGTGTGTTATAGTAACCTTAGGCAGATAGTTTTCTTTGACTGTAAGCTGAATGAAAGCTCTATGAGGTGCTTGCTTTTTATTAGCCTATCGTAGCTTGTTAATCATGCTGCATTAGTAAAGGGCTGGTGCTTCTCACAGTGAAATGTTAGTCCTCCTAGCATTCTTCCAAATTTGTTTAAAGTTTTTAGTCAGTACAGCAAAGAAACAACTGGCAGGCATTTGAGTTCGTGCATGGGAGTCCTTAACTGGCTAACAGACGTACTTCAGTATTATTCCCAGGAACTCAACGTGTCTTGGACTCTGATGGTATTCTTAGCTTGAGAGACAGATAACATGCAATATCCAGTGACTCACTGTGCCCAGCACTGCCTTTCCTTCACAGTGGTTTTAAGGAGGATGAATGCTTTGCTTTCCCATCTCTGTGTCTAATTTTAGTCTGCCAGCAGGCTGGAGGACTTTCAGGCCACCTTCTTGGATAATGTCATCCAAAACATTAAAACTTCAAAATGGCTGGGTGTTACTGCTGTGCTGTCTGACATTGTAGCTGTGTATAAAACACCCCCTGTTCTTACTTTGTGGGTAAATGCACATGGTCCACTAAGTGGACATGAGGGATATTTGGTCGTCTTGTTACAAAGCAGGTTTTGGCTCCTGGTACATTTCTGGCAGTCATAATAGAACCGTAATCTGTTCTTTTGATCCTTTTGTGTTAATGGACTGCCAAGGGTAAATGTCTGTCTTGAAAGGAAGTAAGATCTTACAGCTCAAAATATCTGGTTTTGTGTTTTCTTACCAAGTGCGTGACTTGTCCAGAACATACTTGCATCTCTTCTCTCTCTGTCATGTGTATACACACACAGACAGGCACAATTAAAAATGAAGATTTATAAGTAATGTTTTGGTAATTTTGTTAATGCACATCTTATCCGATATTATGACCAATCATAAGTCATGGCTGAATTTGACTTTCCTGTAATTTTCTGCTATTTATAGCAGAAGAAATTCCTTGTGCTCTTTTAAATAAGTTTTGCAATCACTAAAAGCAGCAATAATCTAAAGCTAGTGTAAGGAACTTAGGCTACACATATAAATGCAGAAAAGAAATGAAAGCATTGAAAAATCAGTGACATATTGTATATGTTTTGAACACTGGTAGATTTTTTTGAGGCAGCCTGCCAAAGACAGTGTTTGTTTCCTTGCAGACTTTGGTATAACAGCGCTGCATGCCCGAAGTCGTGTAGCAGTGTGTTTAGAAGTGCTTTATTCCTGAGTTTTTTCCTGATATTTCAACCCATTCATTGAGCTTTGTGGAGATAGAAATTAGCAGTATTGATTGAATTCAGTGTTACTTATTTGCATGTCCAAAATCTCCCATATCCAAATGAAAATCGGAAGATAAGGTAATATAATTTCATTTTGAAAATTAATATGCAAATGATTTTTCCCAGAAAGAAAACAATTGAATTGTAATGAACAAAGTTTTGTATGTACAATAACTTGATCAATCTTTCAAAATAAGCAACTCTTTATACTTGTTATTAAAAGTGTTTCCATATTTAGTTTTCTGCTGTTTATTTTTTCAGGATTTCTCTATAACAAAGTCTCTCTTACATTTTTTTAATGCAGATATCTATCCATTCCAGAACTAATTTTTGCTACAACCAGAGACTGAAATGGCCTGACTGGAGTTTTAAGTAATTTGAGTTTGACAGTTTCACCATTTTCTAAGAACTTGGAGCAGAATTTGAACTCTACTTCTGCACTGTCCTAGGTTATAATGCCGTCCTTTTCTAATGAGGGAGGTATGACAGTCTTGAATTTTTAATATAACCTATTAATTATTCAGTATAGCTGTACCTCTAAATTGTGATGAAGTACATTTTTTTTTAGTTTTAGTTCATTTGTGTATGTTATTTGAGATATAAAAATGTTGATAGTTGCAACATTATTTTTCAAAGATAACCGTGGAACTGATCCTCTGACTTTGAGTTCAGAACTACCCTATCAAGGCACAACTAAAAGAAAAGTCAGAAAGAAGAAGAACAATGGAGCCATCACTGCAAACATCGCTGGCACAAAATATGAAATTGGTAGGAAGCTACATATTTTGTTTTCATCCTAATAGCCATTGATGTGAGCGAATTACTAAGTAATGGAGTGAATTAACAGACTTTGCATCAAGCTGACAGTGAGACATTTCCAAAGGAGTGTATTTTGTAAGAAACCTGGAGTTTTCTTGTAACATTGAATTCATAGCTTTGAGCACTGTGCATCTGTTAATCCCCATTTGTTACGCAGGGAAGGGCCTTGAAAGGTAAAAACTTAAGTAATCAAGAAGGCTGGGGAAGAGCCCTCTATATATGTGTCATATATGTGTTTGGAAGTCTCCATAAAGCCTTGAAACATGAACAGTGTAAATTTAAATACTCTAATTATAACACAGAGGCTTTTCAATAAAATCTGCTAATGTTTTGTATTTTCATGCTTGGTGCTAAAATCTTGTTTCCTACAATCAGAGTTATGTATGGCACAGAATCAGTCTTCTTTCTTTTTTTCTTTTTCTTTTTTTTTTAATTTAAAATAATGCATATATTTGCTTTGGAAACTACTGCAGCTGGACTAAGGAGGCATTCTTGTCCCTGTCTGCACTGACACTTACAGGCATCACTGTTTTAAAATTAACTTATGTCATAACCATGATTAAGTCTGACTGCTGTACGAGTGGACTTTTGCCAGATGACTGGGGAATACGCTGAGGCTTTTTTCAGTTCCCATAGTGGTTGTGCTCTGACTCCTGCCTCAGTGCAAGGTGCTGTAACATTTTAATGGCAGGTTTGCAATAGGCTGATATTGCAAGATAAATAGCTTGCATGCTAACATTGTTCTCAGACAAAGGGTCGTATATTGGAAGTGCTTAAAATCTTGGTTTTTTAAATTTTGAAAATTAGTCTATTTTACAGTTTCAAAATAGTCCCTATGTGTGTGATTTCTCCGTAGTACGTATAGTAATAAAAGAAATGGGATTTGAGAAAACACCTGATGAAGATGAAACAGCCAATCTTATCTGGAGTGATTGTGCTGTGCAGCAAGAGAAGATTGCTGAGCTGCGGAACTATCAGGTAGAGGAGGTTTTTGGTACTTCAGATTTGTGACATGTTTCAGTACACTGCTTCACTCTGAAATATTCAGTAACGTGTCAGTGCTCCGTTTCACTGGTGTGGAGGGCAAAGAAACCTCCACAAAACACAACCAGCCAGGCTCAATGAGGCTGTACCACTGCCTATCTTAAAATCCTATTCTCTTTCCCAGAGTTATTTGTTCATACCACTTGGAATCTGGTGCTTAAATATTTGGGGCTGTTCTTTCATGTTTTGTCTGCCAGTTGGGGGTGTTGTGAATATCAGAGTTTGAAAGAAATGCAAAACTTCATGTATAAGTATCTCGTAAGCTTTTAAGCAGTAAGTTAACAACCAGAGCTCTCTCCACAGTATCTGTGAATAAATAATTTGGTTTCTTTACCGTTAGTTTGTGATAGCATTCTTTGTTCCTAGATAGCTTGGTGAATAAGGGTATGATAGTCTCATGTATGAAATGAAATCAATAGGCACTTATGTTGATGGAGGAGAATACAACTTACAGCATCTTTACTATTGCTAAGAATATGTAGTATAATGTAAGATATTATCTTAAATAATTTAGATTTAATACTATTTATTTTTGTCTGAGCATGCAGTTGAATGTTTTAAATGATTGTATTAGGTATACCAGAAAAACTAGGAAGTATCAACCAGCTTTCTTTTTTTTCTACTTCCTCAGAGAATCAACCATTTTCCAGGAATGGGAGAGATATGCAGAAAGGATTTTCTGGCAAGAAACATGACTAAGTAATATTTCTTTTAATATTAAGAAGTTTTCCAGCTATAGTATTTAATGCAATACAATATGGAACTCTTGCTTGTAAAGTTAGTTCATTTTTACTGAGAAACTGTGAGAGGACCAAGAATAATTTCCAAAGTTCTTTAATAACTTTTGCTTTGGTCCTGGATCTGTAGTACTGGAGTGGGCTACTGTATCTCTCCAATTGACTTCAATGGAAAATGATGTGGGTTCAGTTCTCTGTCTGCACATTGAAGAATGTAGGTGAGCCTTGAATTATTGTACAATAAACTTAATCCATAATACACCCAGCTATATATCCTATAGTGGTAGAACAGAAAAATAACTAGTATGTGGATGGATAGTGAATCTGGAATCCTGTGCAATGTGCTCTAGGATAGCCCTGCTTGAGCAGGGAGGTTGGACCAGATGACCAAAGGTGAAGCATCTTATTGTTTATATAAAAAGTAAGTCAGTGAGGCTCATTTGTCTAATTAAACGTTCTCACTATAGTGGAGTAACTGGCTTCTGAGGAATTATCCTCACTGGGAATCTGTGAGCAAGACCTGTAAGAAAACAATACTAAATAATGATTTGACAGCCTGAAAATAAGGAGAACTTTGGGGATAAATATGTGTCAGTATTTTGGTTATTCTAATCTAAGTTAGTTTGAAGAGCAGTTATTAATAGAATTAATCTTCTGGCTCCCAACATTACTTACACTGCATTTACTGTTACCAGAAGAGAATTTGTTTTCATATTAATGTAATTAATGTGCTATCTCCTCTTTCTCTCTCAGTTTCTTTCTCTTCCCTTTTCTGTTCTGTAACTAGAACACACAAAATTATATGCCCTGAGACTGCTTGTGAAATCACAAGCCAGTTGGGATACATGGTTGAGCAGGCTCTTTCCTGTAGAGTGCAGGATTTTTTCCCCTACAGCTGTTGTTCTGTCTTAAAATTTATTTAAACAGGATTGTGCAGAAACACTAATTCTATTCTCTTGCTTTTCTGCTGCATGCCATCTTTTCTATTCCCATTACTGACTCTACTGATTGCTATCATTGACAGTTCATGAACTTCTCTTGAGAATTGGTGGGGAGTAGAGTCTTTTTTTCTTTTACTTCTACATTTGATGTTATACTGATCTCACCCTTCCATTTTATGCAAGTTATTGGGAATGGAGTGAAAGAGCAAATCTACCTGACTATAGGCAAATACTATTCAGGAGGAAAGGCACTTCAGGAATTCCTTTTGCAGCTAATATCCAGGGTCTGAATCATAGGACAACGTGGTTTTCACATGCAGAAGAGTGGAAGGGGGCAGTGTAATATGTAGCATGTGTAATATGAATGAAGACAACCCAGCAAAGAAAGTGAACGTGGAGTAATGGAACAGGTAGAAAGAGGAATGTAATGGAGAACAAAAACAGGCATGAGCAACATTTTCAAGGGTGATAATCAGAACACAAGAGAGAAAAAAATAATAGTAATAGAAGTGCCATTGTAGGGCCAGCTAGATCTTAAGAGACCATTTTTGAATGCACTCTTAGATGAGAGCTCCTCATGTGAAGGATAAGTGTGCTTAGAGAATGAATACAGTAAATGGGGGAGAATGGATGAATGGATCCATCTGTAAGATGGTGGTTTTTTGCAGCTCCTCTGTTATTTATATTTAAAAGGTTCATGAACTGATCATGGGCCAAGAATCATTCTCATCCATCCCTACCTACTAACCTCCTTTCATACTTGAAAAGCCGGAGGATTTTGAAACCTGGGCAGTGGAACCTGTGTTGTTGGACTGACAAGTCATGTCTTTAGTAAACTGTGTTTTGTTCAATACCTTGGACTCTGCTGAACAGAAAGTACTCTGAGATCAAGAGCACAGTCTGACCACATCTGTGAGCTAAAATAGCACTCAGAAGAACAATAATTTGGTGTTTAATTCTCAGACCTCCTGGTAAGGACTGTGAAGGCTAAAGAATAGAGCAGCACAGTGAAAAAGTGGTTACCCACAGCAGTGGACAGCAGATGTGCTGAAAAATAGGGCTATTGTAGTGGAATAGGCCTTGATTCCACAAGCTACTTGATTATGTTCCTAAGCCCTTTCTGAATAGGGCCAAGCGAGGAAAGAACAGAGCTGAATTCTTTTGTTGAAAGTTTTAGTGAGCCCCAGAACTTGTAAACAATGCCCAAGTATTCCACTTCATATTATTAAGTGTTTGTAATCTACCCAGTTATGCATCAAAAGGAAAAGGCATATAGGACTGATGTACTTGCAGTCACAAAATACTATGAATATATCTGGAATACTTTGAAGCTATATTCATTGAGTAGGGAGTGTGTGTATTGAAACCCTTGAGTAAGTTAAATGGCAAGTCTCTAACATGTAACAGGATGCATATGATAAATAATCTGGAGAGGGATTTAAACTAACACAGAAATTGCTTTTTGCCTAAAAATAAGACAATTTCTGCCTAGATAAGCTACTCAGTTGGCAAAGTAATAACACTTGTAAATATAGAGCAGATGGAGAGTAGTTTAACAATATGCATGAATCAGGAATTATAATGTCTACTTATGTTTTTTAAAATTTTCCTGAATATTTAGTGGTTTTCATTAAATCAGATTTCTAAAAATAATAGTTATGATGAAGCTGTGAAAGCACTGACCCTCATGCAGGACTATACTACAGCTATTGTAGATTCTGCAGAATATTTGCTGGGGAGTTGGCTACGCAGTTTGGTGACAGAATATCTATTATGCCAGTAGGGCTTGGCTGCAGTCCTAGCCTTACAGATGTGGCTGACAGCTCTGTTTTTTCCATTAGTATTTAAGCCACTTAAAGAAAAAGTATCTTATACTGCATCAGGATTATTATGTAGGCTCATAGTAGAAATGAAAAATGGAAATGATATTGCCTCTTTTACACTTATCTTGATGCCTGTTATTAGTATTTTTTGCACCCATGAAGAAACTCCAAATATCCCCTATCCTCTTCTTTGTGTGTGTTGATCCTCATACCTCCCCAAACACATAACAGTATGAAAATTAAAATACTTGCCAAATATCTCTCTGCCCCTTCCCCCCCAAAATATCCATATTTCTAAAATATTTCAAAGAATAGGAATAGCAGGAAATCATCTGAGTAACTGGCCAAAAATTGTAACAGGAGTCAAATGGATGCCAAGAATGAGATGGATGCCAAGTAACATAATAAGCACATTTGATAATAAGCAAAAATGCACAAGACAGTCTGTGTTTGAATATAACATATGCACATGCGTATGAATATGTTACAGAGCTCAAACTATGCTTAAAGAAATGCAGAAGTTTGATTTCATGTTACAGAATTTTGTTGAAAAAGTTCCATTGTCACATTGTCATAAATGCTTTTTAATCCTGAGGATTGAAACATCAAAGTAGTCAGAAGATTTTAACTCAATTAAACTTTTTTTTACAGAATGATCAAGAGTCAGCCTCAGGAGTACAGTTTTATTCCTCGGACGTGGATCTTCCCTGCAGAATACACACAGTTTCAGAACTATGTAAAAGAACTGAAGAAGAAACGTAGACAGAAAACTTTCATAGTCAAACCAGCTAATGGTGCAATGGGACATGGGTAGGTTGTGAGTTCACTTCAGTCTTCTCACCCATCAAACGTGAAATCCAGTGCTAATGACATTAACAGAAGCTGTGTATTAGTAAGAATATTGTATTTCAAGTTGCATGAAGGTCCATGTATAGGGTGAAGGCTTCACAAGCCTCAAATAAGCTCACTTAATTATTAAGTTCATGATAATTTTATTATGAATTTATCTGCTGCTTTTAGACTTATGGGGTGAGACCACACTGGGCATAAAGGGGAGGGTTCTGGTGGCTGGAGGCTGTGGGGGTGTCGTGTGGGAGGATGTCAGGATGTTTCCCAGCTCTGAGACCAGCCCAGACACCCTGTTGCATTCCCAAATCACAGCCAGGCAGAGGAGCAGAAATGTGTTTGAGAGCAGCAGCTGCAAGGTATAGGAGAGAAGAGGAACTGCTCTTGGGGATGTGGCTGGAGGTGCACTCCTGGGAGGAGGTGACACCCATGCTGGAAGAGGGACACCCCTGAAGAGACCACGACCTGCAGCTGAATTGAAACAGTTTTGTCTGTAACAGGGCTGCATAGTAAAAATCTAATGAGATAAATATTGCAATTGTATTATTAGTTCTTGTTTCTAGATATTTCAGTTGTAGCTTTTATTGCTTTTAATATCAATTTGGACTATACAATATAGTAAAGCTCTTAGTTATTCAAAATATATCAGAATTACTAGAAAAGTAAGGCCCCTGAAATTCTCCATTTCCTCATTTTTCAGTCCTCTTGATAAGGACAAAGATAAGCTGAAGGGAAAGATACCAGCATAGTTCAGAGGAATGCCTGGAAGGTACTTCAGTACCTTCAGTGATAGGAATATTCAGCACCAAAACTCTGAAATGTATCTTAAATAATACAGAATAAGATTAAGGTAGCAAAGTTCTGGGAATTTGAGGTTAATAACTGCATACTTAAAATATTAGCTTTTACAGTTATTTAAAAGTCTATGTAGTTAGAAATTGGGAGTTCATAATTCATATATAAACCTTTTTTCATTCTGATGTGGGGAAACTGGAAATACAGAAATACTAAGCTTAATCTATGCCATTCTTAGCCATGCAGATCAGTGTCCTGCTTTGCAAACATCATCAGTATGTCAGGTTAGCACTGGAAGTTCTTTGCAGCCTGTACCTCGTGCAGGAGTTGTGACAAAGACTGGAAGTCTATTTTTAGAGCTGCAGGGGGAATAATCACAGAAGCTGGAGACTGGTCGTTCTGCCAAACAATTTCTGAGTGCAGAGCAAACCCATTACTACAAATTGTTGAATCAAAGCAAGCAGAAAGTTATTTTGAAATGGCTCATTGCCTGTTTTCATCCAGTGAAGAACCATAAAGGACAGGAAACCAAAAGCCATGTAAGGGAATGGAACCTTTTCTCTACCCTAAAAACTAGATACGTACGTCTCTTTCTCTGGGTAGACTTTAGCTGATTACCTGGCTGAGTGACCATGGAAATGTATTTCATAGAGTAATGTTCAAGTTCCACATTTTTAAAATAACTTTTGTTTTTACCAGGATCTCTTTAATAAGAAATGGAGAAAAGTTACAAGCTCAGGATCACTTAATTGTTCAGGAATATCTTGACAAACCATTTCTTATGGAAGGCTACAAGTTTGATTTACGTGTGTATATTCTTGTAACCTCCTGTGATCCATTAAAAGTATTTTTATATCATGATGGACTGGTGAGAATGGGCACGGAAAAGTATCACCCCCCCAGTGACTCAAATTTGGTAAGTTGGAGTTCATTCCAATTTATTGCTTGTGCATATAGACTTCCACCTGTATAGGGTTTGGAGAAGGTAAGATAAAATAAATTGGGGTGTGAGATTTAATTGGATGCTCATCTGGATGAACTTCTGCATTGTCATTGAAGAGAAAAAATTAAAATGAAAGTACTTAACTCATGCTTTTCAAAATCACAAGCATAGCCATATTATTGCTTATATGTAAAAATTTTATATGACTGCATGTATGTATGCTACATACGTACATATTTAAATGTTTTCTACAAGAAAGCAAAAGATATCAATTATTGACATTCAACCCAGAAAAAATAAAGTAAATCAGCTCACTCCAAGAACAGTCACTTTGCTTTTATGTTCATGTGAGACTCAGTCTGGGCTGGGGTGGGAGGTGGTAATAAGGTTTATCTCCTGCCAGGTCGTTGTTTAATGTCCCTGAAGTTTAGAGCCTGTGCTGAGGGTGCTGCAGGTTTCAGAACAGAGGGAAGCAGCAGCAGAAGGGAGCAGTGTGGGAGGGGGTCACTGAACTGAGGGATCTGCTGCTCTTGGCCAGTGCCCGCTGCAGCACGGACAGGACAGACCTGGAGCTTTAGGGTGATCAGTAGGGCTGCCTGTGAACTTGGGGAAAACCAAGAAATGGTGAGGAGCATGCTAAAGATTTTGGACACTTTCATCCCCTTGTTCACTGGATAGCATCTTGGCCTGTTGAGGGGTGTAACCCTTCTCTTCTGGCACAGACTAAAATGCAGATATGTAAGAAAGAAGTAGATTTGAAGCACTGGTAGATTTGATTTCTTATACCTCACTCTGTACTCCATTGTATATTTCTTTTTCCATAACATATACTTTTAGAGCTACTTCAGTGTAATTATGTAGCAGACAACACATGTAGAGCCTTTCTCCCTACTTGCAACTTAAAATTGTGACTGTGTCTTGGTGCATCTTTGAAAAATGCAGGTATAATTTGTAACCCAGTACAAATGCTGTATTTGGAAGGGTTCCAGTACTATATTTGGAATAGCTTGCTTTTAATATTTTTGTTTTGCTACTAATCTCGGCATTAGCAGCACTGAAATATGCTCTGAGAGGATAAATGGAACAGGCAGTTGTTTCTGTTGTTCTCACAACTGCTCATGCTCTGGTTTGTCTATTGTATGAAATAACCTGGCCTGTCCCTAATGACATTGTTCTCTGGGTGACATTATTCCATAGTGACATTGTTCCAAATAACTTCTGACTATTAGTTCACATGTTTAACAAAACACTTTCATTTTTTTTTGTAGTCCGAAAAATAATTACTTTTGTCTGAAATAATTTGAATTTCATGGAAAGATTACAGTTATAATGACTGAAACCCAATAGATTTCAGAATGATTCTCAAAGGAGTAATTGGAAGCCATGGGAGAGATTCATTACTTCTAGTGCTGCTACACTATGTTATTAACTAGTTTGCAGTTAAATCGAGTTGTTTGTTAAATTTCATGAAGTTTTTTTTAAACATAAGGAAGTATAGTGAGATAAATGACAGCAGAAGGCTTGTGTTAGCTATCAAAGAGGAAATGGAACAGAAAGCTTATGGTCAACTTAGAATATCAACTGCTCTCCTGTATGTAATCAAACATGACAGAGAACTGTGATGAGGACAGTCCTCATGGTAGTGTAAGTGGAAAGCTAAATTAATATCTGCACTGGGACATAAATCTACAGAGCATGATTTATAAATTGGCCTTGCAAAGTGAATGTTTTTTTTAAATTCAACTGATAACATGAATCTAATGCTGGTGACATTTTGCTCCTTAAAGTAACTGTAGTACTCACTCATTTATGTTGTGTATGTGTTGAAATTTACCTCCCTCTGATGTATGGCTACCAGCCAGTTAAAAATGAGCAATTTTGGCAGATATCAATGTGGCAGATGAGTTTATATGTAAAAGATATTTTAAAGTATCACTATAATGAGAACATTTCTCATAAATAAGCTACAGTGAAAACTGAAATGTGGGATTGTCTATGAAACAGATGCCAGAGTGTTTTTTAGCACTTTTAAAGTAGCACTTCAAAATACCATCTTTATTGTTTGCTTCTTGTGGAATGTAATCATTCTGTAAGTTATCATAATTGCTTTTCACGTTTTTAGCTAGTTGTTTACATACAGACCTGTAAAAATGGCAGATATATTATATTATCTAACCAGATGTTGAGTGGCAGATCAGTGGACTGCAGCTGGCTTAAATATGAGCCCAGGTTTTGCTGGAAGAGGGTTAGAACATTCAGCAATCAGTATAAATCTCCAAGAATTGCATATAGTGTATTTGCAAATATGAACTGTTTGGCTATGTCATTATTGATTTAATGTACTTTTAAAATTTTCATTATTTTGAATTGACTATTCTGGAGTTGTATTTAAGTTTTTTTTTTATATCCTTTTTCCCTTTTTTTAGAGTCAACTGTATATGCATCTGACTAACTACTCTGTCAATAAACATAATGAGCACTTTGAACGGGATGAAACAGAAGACAAAGGAAGCAAACGCTCCATAAAATGGTTTACTGAGTTTCTAGAAACAAATAATCTTGATGTCTCCAAATTCTGGAGTGATATTTCAGTAAGACAAACTTTTATTTATTTTGTGTGTTCTTAGAAAATTAGTTGCTTCTGTTTTACTGCAATACAGAATGATTTCTGAAAGTTTATTAATCCAAATTCTCAGCAATGCATGCCACAAAGGACATACTAGAAATGATTATTATGTTTTTTAAAAGACTAACTTCAGAGTCAGATGACAAATTTAATGTTAATGTTTTTCTGAGGATCAAAAGTCCTTTAAAAGAGTGGTTCACATAAGTCATGTGATACAAAGGAACCATCCCATTTAAATTCTTGGAGACTTTTCTAGAGTATAAAGGGAATTTTATGTGTGAATATTTACAATATTGTAGTCAGTATTGTACATATCTGTGGACTTTGACCAGCACCACTAAAGTGGTTGCATTACAGGTGTCTTTAGGTGAGGAACAGGCCTAAGACTGTTAGAGCTTAGAGCTGTATGTATGATTCTGAGAATACTTGCTGAAAACGATATTGCAAAATGAAATGGGTGAAGATTGGCTACACTGTACTATGTTCCCCATATGCTTTTATTATTTAACTTATTATTTTTCTCCAAGTTCATATGTACCACGCGAAGTATAACAATATAGTCTAGAACTATATAAAATTATATGTTTTCCTCCTATGGAAATAGTTTATTTATTATAGACTATTTGTTTGGTACTTTAATTTTTTTAGTAGATATGTAAATGAAATTTAAACTAGTAAAGTATGAAACCCAGTAATTGGGTACATCCTGGTGCCTTGTGTCCTGATGAGTGTCTGTGGGCCCCACCCCTGCAGGAGCTGGTGGTGAAGACTCTGATCGTTGCAGAGCCGCACGTCCTGCACGCCTATCGCATGTGCAGGCCCGGGCAGGCACCGGGCAGCGACAGCGTCTGCTTCGAGGTCCTGGGCTTTGATATTCTGCTGGACAGAAAACTAAAACCATGGCTCCTAGAGGTAAGCCTCTTCACACAGATGTAAAGGAAAGTTTTAGGAGTAAAGGTAACTAAGCCCCAGCTGAATCCATATCTGTGGAAGAAAACTGGCAGAGAAAATCGGTGCGTTGCAGGAGGTGCTGTTGCTGAGTACATAAATGGTGCTTTTTCTGCAGCACCCCCATGGAAACACTACCTTGCAGTGATTTTTGGATACTCAAGTAAAAGTAATTGTTTTCCTGGACAGCTGTTGCATTTCAGATGTTTTTGAAAGTTGTAATGGGAATTGTGATGTTAATGTAGTTGTTACTGTAGCTGGAGGACACTGATTATGGCAGCTGGATGCTACATGGATTTCCTTCAGAAGCATGGCTGTGTAATACAGCTCTGGCAACTTTTGTCAATGTACACTTTTAATTTGCTCCCTTTTGGGGATATGTGTTCTTTTTCTCTCCTATGCTTTTTAAAAACACCCCCATAAATAGAGGAAACTAATTCAGTATACATGAAATACTGCAAGCAATTAGCATAAATGGACTGGAAGAAACATTTCTCCTCTGATATGTTTGGTAGTGGTACAGTTAAGCTCAAGTGGTGCTCACACACATTTTCAAACAGGAATGTTTGAAGTTTGTTTGTTGTGTCTCTTTAATTGCACTATTAATGACATATAGATGAAGCTCACTTGTCTTTTTCAGATTGTCTTACATCATTTTATTAACTGATTGGGAGGCTATGCTGCTGGAGGAAAACAGCAAAATGTATTAAAAATCTGTCTATTGACAGTAA
Source organism: Manacus candei (assembly GCF_025592945.1). Taxonomy (NCBI): domain Eukaryota; kingdom Metazoa; phylum Chordata; class Aves; order Passeriformes; family Pipridae; genus Manacus; species Manacus candei. The sequence continues at coordinate 447,894 of NW_026138092.1, forward strand.
ATCATGAATATGGTTTGGCTACTGATGAGCAAAATGTACACAATTAACTTAGTGAATTATAACCTCATTCTTAGGCCATTAATACTGCCAACAATTGTTTTGTCATTCTTATTTCTCTCAGGGGTTCATCATAATTCTAATTAGAAAAATAAAATTCCTCCACTGTTGCCATGCAGACACAGGCATATTTGGTGGCTTTGATGTTCTCGCCAAAAGCAGCACATGACATGAACTTAGTCTGTGCTCCATTGACATCTTCTGTTTTTGTCCAGTGAAGCCTGCTGTCCCTTTGATTTAGTGCTACACTTCCAGATTACCATCTGTAGATTGCCTGTGGCTTGCATATAACTGGATGTAGTTACTGAAGTGCAGATTAAAGCTGGTCCATGTAACATTGCAGCCAGCCTTGTAGCTAAAGCTGGTAGAGCTCTTCTGTGAGAGATGGTGAGGCAGCCTGTGTAGTAAATCCATTCTGAAGGACACACCTCTATGTCCTCTCATGTTTGCATGAGGCATGGAGATTCTGGGGGGCTTGATTCACCACTTATGATAATGGGTCTCCAAGGAGAATCATACTATCCCAGACTTCTGGTTTATGAGAGAGAGAACTCATAAAGGAGTAAATGCTGCTCTGGTACTTTGAGTTGCTGGAGAATACTTCAGGGCTTGGAGTTGTATGCCTGGTTACTATTTTTTTTGTTCATACAAAAGTCTAAGTACTTTGCCAGACATTTAACTAAACTAACAGAAATTTCAAACTTTGAAACTTACTTGGTTTCTGTATTTGTCTGCTATTTTTTACTGTGCTTGTTCATGTTTTTTGCAGCACCCACAACAGAGTACTTATATGTATACACACTGTATGTATGCTACATGTAATGTAGTAAAGATCAAATATTCAATGTATATAAATACACTATACATAATATATATATTCCATGTGCACATATATAGATAATTTTTTTTTTCTAAAACAGTTCTGGCTTCTTCACCAGATTTCCACTCTTAATCTCTTTCCACCATTCCAGCCTGGCCAAAACCCCCTTAGGGGAGTGAATCATTCTTTCTAGCAGTGGTAACAAGTACTAATCACAAGGCCCTGAATGTTCCCAGTGTTATGGGAAAATTGCCAAAATAGCATTAGGATGATAAATCTAGTTTCATGTTTCCACGCCTCATGTAGCTTTTCTGTTATAAAGATAGCTTAATAAACTATTACAAGAAATAATTGTGCAACATATTATAATGACTCTGCTTCCGAGTTGACTGTTGTTTATACTGCCTTGATGCGTTGTAGCTCTCCTGCTCCTTGATGCTACTGAACTTCCGGAACCTTCTACCGGAGCGAGGGCTCTGGGAAATGCAGGATTGCCATCTTGTGGCACCAAATGTTTCTGGCAAGCATTTGTGCAGTCTCAGCAGCCTCCATCCTTTCTGAGTAGCAACAACTACCTAGATCTAGATCTCCTTTCAGTTCCCATAAAATCCAGTTTTACTCTTTTTGACCAAAATTTCCAAGCTTGCTTATTTTATGTGAGAGGGAAAATCATACACTTGAGGTTCTTGGATGGACTCCAACCTTGTTCAACCTCATTATATCCAGTTGTGATCACTGGAGAAAAAGATCACATATATTTTAGTAACTGCCTGAAGTGCAGGGTACCCAACTTCTCTTGTGATTTATGTGGTCAACACAAACCTTATACACACATTCAGAAGTGTATTATTTACTGTAACTGAACTAGCAAAATCTATTTAAAACTTTGTTAACAGCCCATGAATGTGAACATCTTAGACCCACCAATTATTGCTAATTCCTATTAATGAAGTAGTTGAAGTTCACATACACAAGCTTTCCAGCATCGACTCCATTCCCTCGTGTTACACTGGCCCTGCCTATGTCCCTGGAGGTCCAAAGGCCAACATGAGGCAGGAGAGGTCTGCTTCTCCAAAAAGAGAGGGGTAGGTGGTTATAGGAAGTTTTCAGTGTCTTGGGTTCTTCACCAGGAAGAACATACTGTTGTGATGGTGAAGTTTTCTTCCTCTTTGCTCTTAGCTTCACTTTAGGGTTATTTTTATTCATTTGCTGCCCATGTCCACTTGCTGGCTGTTCATTCACTGGCCAGCAATTCCACACTGTGTTTAAGTTTTACCACCAGTCTTTCACATTTCCTGGAATCACTTCTTGTGCTCTCTTTGTCATCCCCAGACCCCGTGTTATCCAGTGTACAAGGCTGCATTCCTGCAGTGAAGGCAGTTTGGCCACTGTGCTCTGTGTGTATCTGAGCCTCTGGATTTCCAAGGCCTTCACTGTCATCATTTGCTTGTACTTTTGCAGTCCCTCATACAATCCTGTTCTTGTCAACAACCTTCAAGATGTGCCTTCCTGATAAAATTACTGATGTTACATTAACACAACCTAGTTGAGTATGTCCCAGTTCATGGGTCATTGAACTCTACATCAGTCTCTCAGCTGGCAGATGCACATGGTTTGGTAACCAGTTATAAGGAGTACCTCTTGTGGCATATCACTAGTATGTTATCAACATTACTGTGCTACTGTCTTACAGATTAGTCAGCAGTCATATTTCTTGTCTGGAAGTAAGGGATAACCACATGACAGATAAGGGACAGTACTTTCTTTTGAAGGATAATTGAAGGGAAAATCAATTGCCTTAACATACAGTTTTTGCATAAGACTTCTCAAGCTTTTCATCCATGACCACAATTGATAAAATGAGACACTTTATTCCAGTGAATATTTAGCTCCTTACATAAGTAAAATTATATGCAGATATCAAACAGCTGAATATAGAGAGTGATGGTATTTGCATTCCTTGTACTACCATGTGGAAATACATTTCTGATGTATCTCATCACATTTCATTGGCACTTGAAAAGAAAAAAGGGATGTAAATTAATGTTTGTACTGTAACAGTGTAGAAAAAAAATCAGCCTTTGTGATGCGATAGGAGAGGAACGGGTCAGTCTAAAGAGGTTAAAAAATTAGATATTTGGATGAAAGTCTTCCAAAAACCAATATGTATAAATCTTTTCACTATTTCTACCAAATTTTCATGTTTTTTGTTTCAACATCAGCACTCACTGTTCAGTTTGCCAGCCTGTCTGCAAAACCTGGCAACAAGCTGATTCCAAAGCTGAAAGGCACCTGTTGGCTATGGGCATAAGTGACAGGGCAGCTGGGACCCAGAACAGGGCAGCTGGTGGCTCACCAGCAGCACAGTCCTGTCCCACAGCTGCACAGGCTCTAAGATGTACTTAGAGTCTTAAAACAACATATTAATTAACCGCTTTTCCCCTCTGCTTTGGACATACAAACTATCCCACTTGTGATTTGCACGGGGCACAAGGTGTTAGCATTCACTGCTGAAGCCCTTTTGTGTCTGTCCCTCCTGGAACCAGCACTGCTCATTCACGATCAAGGTGAGATTCCTGCCTCTCACTAGCACCCGTTGCTCAAATATTAATTTTTATGCCATCCTGGAAAGGATTCCTAGAGTAAATCATTATTCATTCTCAAAGCTTTCTGAAAATGGAAGGGACTCCACAGCTTGGTAGAGTTGTAGGGTGGCTGGTTGAGACTCCTGGCTGTTAAGAGTGTGATTTAGTCTTGTTGATTCCCAGTTGCATTTCCTTGTTTCTCTATACTTATGGTAACATTTTTAATCTCTTTTCTTGTACTTAGCTTATAAACTTTTTGTTACTGAGACATCTAATTATTTTTTGTTTTCACACTATGTACTGATTTAATAACATAGATCTCTAGGTGTTGCTGTCAAGTGCATCTGAAAAGTTATTTAAATATGCTTGAGCAGACCTTGAATTAGAGGCTCTTTTTGTTCTTGTATAGTTGTTACTTTTAGAGTAGTATTTAAAGTGGCTTTCAGGCTGGGAACTAGGAAAGAGTTTAACTCTTCCTGTGCTAGACCACCACAGCACAGCATGTCATATCATGTGTTACATGTGTTTAACAGCACTTTGTGTGGTAAATTTTCTGGTTGCAGCAAGTGCAAGTAGATCAGACTGGATTCACAGTGCCAGTACTTGAATGGTGTTCATTGTAAGTGGCTGGATAACTTGGTGACTGAAAGGTACAGCTCCTGGTTCCCAGTAGCTGTGATACTCAATACTCTTATTTTTTAAAAAATACAAATGGAAAAGAGCTTCTCCACATGTGTTCTGTAAATCTCTGCTATATCTGAAAGAGTCATTTCTCCAAAGCCTGTTACAACAGGTGTGTTCCACATGAACCTGAACATTCCTGACTATTCTATATCTTATTTTTTTCAGATTAATCGTGCCCCAAGCTTTGGAACGGATCAAAAAATAGACTATGATGTAAAAAAAGGTGTTCTGCTGAATGCATTACAACTTCTCAACATACGGTAACTTGTCCTCTTTTCTTCAGTCTGGATTGTTGTTTGCTTTGATTTTTAAAAATTTTTTCTTTTTTAAAACTTGAACTGGTCAGGGAGAAAATGAAGACTGTTTTTTCACCTTCATATTTTCAAAATGTAAATGTTTCCCTTGCTGTCAGTTTTGCTATAGAAATAACCCAAATTTAATTTTTCTTCTTGCATATGTGCTTGCAAAAAAAATGAATAGTAATAGTAATTTTTGTACTTTAAAAAAAAATTATTTTTCAAAGGGGTCTCAAAGTTGGGATGTGTGTGCAGTCATGGGCATGGTGATAGTGTCATATACAGCCAAAAGCCATACCCTCTACAGGAAAAGTTTGTAGCTGGGATATGTTGGAAAAAAGCTACACTTCAGGAAAATAGAAGCAACCATGTTTGTACATTAAAGTATAGCAGAGAGTTTATACAGTACCCTTAAAGAATTTTGTAGCCGTGAAAGTTAGTGAGTGTTTCAATTCTAATTTTATGTAATAAACCACCCATGACTGTTTGGAAAATACAGATGATACACTTGATATGAAAGTGCATCTTAGCTGCATTGGATTGACATTTCTTAATATCATCTGTGTTTCAGGACAAGTGATAAAAGGAGAAATTTAGCTCAGCAGAAGGCTGAGGCTCAAAAAAGACTGTATGGTCAAGGGTCGATGAGAAAACTGTTGCCAGGCTCCTCAGACTGGGAGAAGCAGCGCCACACGCTGGAGAGGAGAAAAGAAGAGCTGGTAGGAAGGGGAAAAAAGTGCCCTTTCTTGCCCGTGGTTTATGGTCTCTTTGTTTTAATTGTCTTATTTTCTTGATTTGTAGAAGGAAAGACTTGCACAAGTACGTAAACAGATTTCCAAAGAGGAGCATGAAAATAGACACATGGGGAACTACAGGTGCATATTTTTGACTGTATTAGTAGGAAGTATTCAATGCATTCATCAGGAATAATGGAAATAAGTATTTGTGGTAGATGACAATTTTCTGCTAAAAATGTGTAGGCATTTATAGAAAATATATACATCTACATCAGGTAGGTTTTTATCCAGGTAGTTCTTTTCTTGATTCTAATTTTTTATATGCACTAGGAATTTATATGACATCAGTCACCCTAGTATTTGTGCAAGACATTTGTTTGAAAGACGTGATTATTCACACTCAGTGTGCCAAGGAGCATGACTGTTGTTATGGACCTGTCCTGTAAACACATATGATCATTCTTATCTCACTGGGGATTAGGGAGGGCAATATAGGGGTATGATTATTCCCCTGTAAAGAAATCAAGTCTGATTTGTATCTCAGAGGCTTGCCAAAAATTCAGAAAATTTATTGGTGCATCCACCATTTTTAATAGAGTGATATTTGAAATACTATATTTGTACATAAGTACCTTCAGATTCCTTGGTAAAATATGTTCAACAAGAGCTTTATCTTGTCAGTTACAATAGGCATTGGCCAGAAAACAAAAATTTTGTTTACTGATGTTTTTATTATTATTTCTTGATTTGTGCTTCAATGAGAAGTGAAAGCAAGGCCTATGAATATTTGTTGAAAGGGAGCAGAATATGGAAGAGATGATGGGAATATTTGCCCACTCTTTATAATATTCATCCAGAACATGGGAGATCTGAGTTTACATATTTTATTCTGAATTAGTCAGAATGCCTTTATTGCTGTTCTTCATCACTGCTTTTTTTGAGCAGATGTTCTGTAATTCCCAGAAAAGTTCTCATTTAAACAGATAGATGTTTGTGTGAAATTTTCATTTTTGATGACTTAACATTTTGCTTTCAAAACGTCTGTCTTTGTAACTTTCCCAGTTTTAATTACATCCTTTCTTGATGGAGCTGAACTAGTATGTAAAAAAACCCCTAAATGTAAAATGAAGTGATGAAGTGGTTATTTTCATATCATTTAGAGAAACACCGTGGTGCTTTAACACATTTTTCTTTTTTGCTAACTTTAAAATCTCCCGTGTTAAATGATCACGTTTTAGGTTGTTTATTCAGTTCTTGACTGAAAATGAGCCACATGTTCTCCTTATTGAGCTTTTGGGTTAATGTCAGTCAATAAAAACACAACAATATTTTTTTCTCAGGAAAAAGTGAAGTGTCACTTCATGAGGAATGTGCTCCTGTAAAAGGGCAGAACAGCTTTGTATTTTCTTATTACCATGGGCTAGAGAAAAGGCTGAAGAATCAGTAGATCCTGAGAAGAAAAGTAATCTTGGCCAGAGATGCAGAGGAATTTTATCGGAGTGTTATGCAGTGTTTTCTCCATGTGAGATTCCTTTGCAAAGCAGCACTAACTTCTGTCAGGCAGGGACATGGAATCATGGACATTTTGGGTGCTAGTATTGCTGCCTGGATTAATATTGCACTCTGAACAAAAATCCAGGGAAACCTCAATGACCCTCAGCAGGCTTGGGTTTAGTCTGTGGGTGTCAGCTCAGCAGTCGGCTCAGCTGATGGCTGTCTGCAAGCACAGCTGGCTCCAGCAGGAGTCTGGGCAGCCCAAGGAGGAGCTGTGCTTTCCAGATTTTGGGAATTCCAGAGGAATTGGAAAGGACATATATGACTTTGAAATGGCTTTCAGCTGCAGTCTACTTCTATCTATATTAAAAGTATTATCCTTCCCTTAAAGTACTGTTCTGTGGCACTTTTTCTGCAGTAGAATCCACACCATTAAAACAAGTTGGCTGAGCCTCAATTAGAGCTCCCTCAGCAAAACCATCCTCGTTTTGCTCTAGAACTGCCCCGAGTCTAATGATATTATAACCATCCTATTTACATTGCAACAAAGTCCTCATGATAGATAACTTTCCAAGGAGAAAAAGTCTGAAAAGGAAGAAGGAGAAAGAACTTTGTAAAAAGTTCAGAAAGGACTCACAAATACATAAAAGGCACATAATACCGGCACTATATAAACAATGTCTATGCTTTGCACACTGCAGGCAAAATTAATTTATGGATTACTCCTTACAATTCATTAGAAATTAAGTTTTCCATCTTCATAATTTCTGGCTGCGTTTCAGGCATTTGTGACAGATGGATTGAGTGGTGTTCTTCAAAGCCCATTCTTGCTTGATGAACATGAATAAATCACCAAATCCTGCTTCTCATACTGCCATAATCTTCTTACCTGTGATTTTAGAGAATAATGGCATTGCTGCTCTAATGGAAATCAGGGTCACTCTATATATCCATGTACCAGAATTCTTTTTCTTTCTTATACTGCCTATTTCTTTCTGTTATTTTTTTGGAGGCTTGGAGGATTTAGCATTCAAGTTCAGTACATATTCAATCTTTAATTTACATCCTGTCCACGAAATCAAAGCAATTGTTCAGATTTTCGCTGGTTTGTGTCCTTTTATTGCTAATACAAATTATTTTGTGGCTCTACATTTTACATGTGATATTTTGTTAATATTTAATGAATCATTCACACCTGCATGCATCATTCACACCCACTGAAATTTCTGAGCACTGCAAAACTGGGTTTTGGTGTACCTCTGGAATGACCTGCATGGTTTTCTTTTTGCTGGTTTAAACACGATGTGTTGACTGAGTTAAAATTAGATTTAGAGAGCAATGTTCAGAGTCTGTGTTTTATGGTATGATATTATATAATTATTACAGATGGGACACACATGCATTATAGAAGAGACTGTATTAGTGACATTACTTTTGTTCTTAGCCTGATAAACAGCTCAGCTTCTATCTTAAACTCCTCTCCTTTTTTCCCTGTGCTAGGCGAATTTACCCTCCTGATGATAAGACATTACTTGAAAAGTATGACACTTTGTTAGCCACTGCTTTCCAGACCTTTCTTGCTGGAAGAGCAGCTTCACTGCAGCGGGAAATGAATAATCCTTTGAAAAGAATGAAGGTACTGAAGTACATGAAGTATTTAGAAGTTACTTTGAATTCATGACCTTGTGGTTTAGTTTCACGATAATCATGTGTGATGGCCAATAAATAGCATTTGATAATGTTTCCATGATTTTATTATTATTCTTTGTGCAGCTTGTGGGCCAGATCCTTGAATCTGGATGAACTGCAGTGGACCCAGGGTGGAGACAGGCTAGATGGCTTTAAGCTACTTTACCATATCCCTGATCCTCAGCCTTACCCCTGGCCAAACCAGAGGTTGGCAGAAACTGCTTTTGAGCTGGTAATTGCCTCCTTCTTCCTCCAGTAACATTCCCAGCCTATTCATCCACCTCTATGGACTGGAACAAGAGATACCCTAAAACCAGCTCCACTAGTTAAAGGCATCCAAAAACTCTGCCTGTTTGCTTACTTATTTAGTCAGAGACAGTAGGAAAATGACTATATTAATAACCAGTTAATGTGATTTAATTTGAAATCTGAGAAATAAATGATTTTGCATCTTTGTAGTTGGCATCATCCAGCAGTTTTACAGGAATCTTTGTTTAACCCTTTCTTCAGACTTTTATTTTTAATAAATGTTAAGACTTGATTTTAACTTTCAGTTTACTTGTAAGGAGAGATGCATGCATGAGAAGAAATTCTTTTATTTCCTCCTGTGGAGGAATTCATAGTCTTATTTTGGGAATTAGTAATCAGAGTAATTTCAAATTCCTACCACCTTCTGCTTGAATTTTGGAAGGACAGGGTATGTCCTGCTTTGAATCAATTTTAATGAAATTCCCATTTCTAGGAGGAGGACATTTTGGATCTTCTGGAGCAGTGTGAAATAGATGATGAAAAGCTAATGGGAAAATGCACCAGGCAGCGAGGACCTAAGGTATTTGACTTCTAGATACCAATTTTTTGTTTCACTCTGTAGACAGGTAATCTGGGAATTTTAAGTGGGGAATTTAGTTAGCTGGTCCTGGTGGAAGTTTTCTTCTTCAGACTGGCACTAACTTTTTTTTTTTTTAAAGTATGGAGAGAAGCATCACTACAATTTGTCCAACTAAATCCCATTAAAATTTTAAGTGTATATAAGATCCTTCTTTCCCTCTCTAAGCTGTTTTGAGGAATTGCCATGCTTGGCAACTGCTGTTGTGCAAGAGATTGCTTGATTTCAGTGTGTGGAAGGATTTTTATATCAATAGCCTATCTCAAAAGAATGCTTTCATCTTTAATTGATTAGTTCCAAAATTAGGAATTTTGAGATCATGGAATAAAAGGCACTATGGAAGATCGAAGAATTAATTATAATTTTAGTACGTCTGTGGCTTCCTCACTTGCTAAAATAGTTGTACAGTGTATCTTGGAACCTCTTTTGTATCCCAAATCTGCTTTTAATGTGAATGTATATTATTTTTAGCTTAATGCTTTCTGATTGTGTGCATAGTTCATGTGAGTCTTTGCCTTAAATAAATGGCATATCTCTGTAAGCCAGTAAAGATAAATAGTTTGAGCTTGGCTAAAATAAGTATGTTTTTTATATCCTCCAAATGTTTTAGGTCAAGTCTGCTTAGAAGAGCCTGCATCTGTGTTCCTGAGCTCTGAGGGATTTGTTTATTGATGCATGTAGATTTTTTTACAGCGTTTCATGTTTCTGGTGACATGGTGTACAAATCTGTGAATTTAAGTACAAAATGAATGCTGACAATTGTTCTGAGCTTGAAGAGGTACTTCAGATATGTGTAAGAATCCAAAGGGCTACCTCTTATTACAGGCATGCATACTGGAAAGAGGATCTACATACCCAATCTGGTATTAAGACAGATTTGCAGGGACCTCATTACAAATATGGGGATTTTGTGAGCTAGTGCTTTAACAGCAGTGGATTCATTTAAAGAAGAAACAAAAATCCAGTCCACCCAAGCAACACACTCAATCCCCATTCTTCGGGAATTCTTTTCCTGGAAGTTTTTTTTCAGTTCTTTAACATGGGGTCACTTAATTCAAGTTTAACATCTCAGTCACGTTTTTAACTTTTTCCAGAAGCCTGTCTTTTCCCAGCAACCAGAGAGCATCCACCTGTTTGACTGTATCACACAGACTTGATCTATTCTACCTCTACACTGGTTGCACACAAGCCATTCCCAAACTGGAGGCTGTAAATGTTTAAAAGGGTACTAAGCCCAAATTGAAAAACCTCTGTCAATTAGTTTTAGGATGAATTTTGATTAATTATGAGTCAGACTATATGCCACAGCCTTCTTTTATAGCAGACAAATGGACTGTGTAGCTTACAAGCTGCTCTACCAGTACAATATTGTTTGCATTTGGAGGAGAAAGAAACCATTGCTTATGACCGAAATTTCCATTTTTTTGGTGATAAAGTCAATGAAATCAAAAGGGAAAGCAATGAAACTAGCTATTCCAGGGAGATTGTTTCTTTTCCTTGCAGTGTGCACACTGCATGGTATACAGGATTTCTAGCCCTGCATCTTTGTTATGGTCCTGTTACACTTCTCAATCATTTAACCCTCCCTGGTTGTATGATGTCCTGTGCACTCCCTTTGAAATACAGATGCCCATTGTGGATGGGCTTGGATCTGTTACCAAAAGAGCAGCACCTCTTTCCTATAAGGGGTGAGGTGCATATGGCCAATGATATGCATTTAATTGGCCACCTCTTTGTAAAGGGGATGCTATGAGATGTGTAGGCTCTAAATATTTATTATATAGAAATCTGGAGAGTGGGACAGGCAGTAGAACTTACTATTGCCTGTCAATATGTCAGGTAGGAGAATAATCCAGCTGTAAAACTCTTTTGGTAACCATAAAATCCTACAAATAAAGAACTATTTGCATATTAAGAAAGTAACGTATGCAAATTCTAACAGAAAAAAACCTAAACTGACCATGGGACAGGTACTTTTCACATCATGTTATCCAACATGAAAGGTTCTTTTAGAAGGTCATAAAGTGTCTCTCCCCTTAAAATTCAGTAGGTGGCCTGCTGACAGAAGCTACTGTTAGGAGGTCAGATGCACTGCCTTTTGTGCACTCCCTTCCTCAGAAAAAAAGAACAGTCAGGACTCAGAAAACTCTGTACAGAACAGCTGGAATAGTCAGGGGAGACGTGTTTTCCTCCTCATCCTCCTCCCTACATAGAAACATATATAAATATCTACATTTGCACATACCTATCTATATATGAAGGGTAGAGGGGGGTGTGTATAAACAACTGTTCCATAATTGCCAGGAATTTCAGCCTTATTTTTATTTGAACATGATTAGGAACTCCGTGTAGAAAAAAAATCAAGAATTTCTCAGAATGAAGGCCTTTTTTTTCCTGCAATGAAAATGTTACTGAGTTCTGTGTAGATTGAGAAATGCATTCTGGAAATGTCCACTTTATTTGTAGCCTCTAGAGGTCTCCTTCCACCTCCACACTGCTGGGGTTACCGTGTCTCACACTGTACCTGTGTGTGTGGGACGAAGGGCTAGGCAAAGAAAAGAACAGCTAGTAGAGAGGAAATGAGCAATTACTGTCCTTTTCAGTCCTTTGCTATAAGATCAGATGAGTTTAATCACAGAAAAATCAGGTTAGCATAAGAAGAAAATCAAGGTGATTAAACTTGCTAAGCAATCAAATATCTCTTACTTTAGGAGGTCATTTGTCCTTACTGCTTTTCATAATTCTTCAACTTTTCTTTTTGTTCTTCTGTGTTAATTGATGTGAAGTCCTGGTCAGGATGTTCTTACTGTTTAGTGTAGAATGTGTGAGGAACATGTATATGATAAGTGGAAAGCCCCTGTGAGTTTTGAGTGAAAATGTTTATTATACCTTGCCTAACTCATCAGGGATGTCTGATCAATGTATTTCTATCATACACAGTATTTCATGGTTAGGACAGCTATTTTTAAGAAAGCAGTAAGGCACACTGTCCTTTTGGCAGATAGATAAATACATAGCAATGTATTCTTTGTGTAACAGCAATTGTCAGGGCTCTCCTCAATGGAATATTCTTCTTTAACTTCTCTTTATCTGGTCTAACAGCTTGGGATTGCATAAACAGCCTGTCACTTTTTAGGCAGAAATCTCTTCCCTGCTTTGTCTGGAATGGAAGTTTAGGAAGCATATGTTTAGTTGTAAAATGTATCTTGCAGCAACAGCATGTTTTGGGGCTTTTTTCTGTTACCTCTCCTAATAAATCTAGGTGCATTACATGATGTTAATACATTAGGAAAGTTTAAATTCTTCTGGAGAGTTCTTCTATTTCACTCTGACTCAAAGTATATTCAGAAATGACGATATTTTTTTTTAAATCTGAGCTTTAATTGCAATCCATTCGATGACTAGGAAGATGTTGCCATCAGCATAGCTTCCTACAGCTGAGAGTGACTGGAAAGAAAATGTGTAGGAAAAGAAGGTGACCAGTTAAATCTGCTTAGGATAATAGAGGTAATGGAGGATACTGCATTTTTCGTGTCTGACCGATGACAGATGGAAGAAGGAAAATTTTCATTTGTCGTTTCTGTTCTTGTATCAGTTTCTCTGTCTCCTTCTTTCTGATTTTTGTCTTGCAGTATCCTTGGAAATAGCTCAGGATTCATTAGCCAATGGCACTGAATCCCATGTGCATATGGGACACCAAGAACACCCAGCACAGCTTTCTATGTTCTTCCAGTTTCTGCTCTCTGCAGGATGTGGATTAATCACTTTCTTTTTCAGAAGTATAGCAGCTGAAGTTCCTTGGCATGCTTTTTTGCTCCATGTTGATCATGGCTGAACTCTAACTTCAGTTATTGCAAATATCAGCAAAGGACCTAAACTGATTGTAAATAGTGTTCTATAGCACTTGATTTATGATTTCAGACTATAATTCAATATGTCTGGTAGTGCAAGTCATACTTGAAATAAAATAATTCCCCCCCTCCCATTACTATATTATGCTGTTCTTCATGTGAGAAAGTTTAGGATTACTGTGGAGTCAATTTAATGAAATATTTAAGCATTTATTCTAAAATATAGAACAAACTTCCAGTCTAATTTGGGAGGGTTTATAGCTGTGCAAATCCTGCCTGAACCTGCCTGAATCGGGTACTTTTTTTTTCCCCTTTTTCTTTAGCCGTTGTGTTCAATGCCAGAAAGTGCACAGTCCTTAAGGAAAATTAAGAACCACAGTAGTGATAGTAGCTGTGATAGTGGTAGCTGTGAGTCAGAGTCGGGAGAGGAAACTGAAAAGGAAGATCACAATGAAAAAAAAGAGAAAAAAGTTTCATATGATCTTGAAGAAAATAAATACAAACCTTTGGAACGATCAGGTAAGTTAAATCATTTTTCCAAGTAAGTCTGGCTTTGATGATGAATTACATGAAATTCTTCAGCATTTTAGAATGTATCAACATTTGTATCTTAGGAGTAAACACTGTTTGCTTTCATTTTCTTTAAAGTATTTTCTAAATTAATAGATATAGCATGTTATTTTTTTGTTTTAGTAGTATATTGTCTCAAAGACTTTCATAATGTAATTGCACATGTGTAGTACTGCTTCTAAAATTTTATTTTTCATAGCATTTGTTTAGCAGAAGACAGAATTAAAAACCTACAGCTATACAGGAGCAGAGGAGGGATACCAGATCTGCAAATATGGGATCCATCGAGCACATTTTCTCTCCTGTTTCCATATTCTTACGGTCAGGAAGTCACACTCAGTAGTCACATACTTTTTGACCTACGGGGCACGTGCCCTCTCTAATAAATCTTATGGATGTTATAGAGGACTGGAGTCTACTTGATTAAAGCTGAATATGGGGAAGAAATAAATCTTCTTATAGAGTGTGGAAATGATGTCTTATTAGGGGATCTGACATGACCGAGTGCTACATTTATTGTTGTTATTCATCACACAGGGTAGTACAGCATATGTTCACACGTGCTGATCATGTATGTTATTAGTTACAAAGACTGAAAAATGGGCATTAAGAGAATAGTAAGTAATTACTTCTCATTTAATTTGTCTGCAGGGAGAATGAACTGGAAACCCTCCAATAAAACTGTCAAATCTCCATCGTACTCGTCCCCCACGTCCTGCCCAGGCCCCATGAGGCGCTCAGTGAGCTGCCCTCGCTCCATTTCAGTGCTCACTGTGCAGCCACAGGCAGCTGAGCCACGGCCCTGCTCAGCCAAAGCCCCTCTGCAGCTGCAGAGAACATCCTCAGTGAACAGGTCTCACTCCTTAAACCGCAGCCCATCCTCGGCCAGAGTCTCTCACACAGCCACCTGGGGGACTGGGAACTCTCCAGGGGTGAGTTAACACAGCAGTTGCATTCAAAATGTGTTCCATTTCTCCAGAACTCAAGAAACACATTACTAATTTTCACCATGTCAGAAAGCCTAAGGTTATTTTGACAGATGCTTGGGAATGTAAGATCTCCAGACCTGTCTATGACTCAGGGTGAGTGCTAACTGTAATGTTTCAGGGTTCCTGGTGCAGCAATAGAGATGTTACATTTTGTGAGAACGGAAGCCTGAAGAGTTTTTGTGAATGGGCAGCCTTCTCTACTAAATAGGTTTTTGAAGATAGAAAGGGTCATTACCTCTCTCAAAAATTTTCTGTGATTTGTTTGGGGGCTTCTGGATCTGAAATAAGGATGCACCTGCCTTCAAAATCTTTACAGTAACAAAAATAGATCAATATTTCAAACCCAGTGTATACTCCAAGGGTAAATATATTGTACCAAAATAAAACATTAGTAAGACTTTGTATAGGTGTCCACTGTAGAAGAAGGTGTAAATAATTTTCAACCTGTACTTGTTTTATGTATGCTATACCACTGCAGTAGAGCTCTACTTCCACAGTGAACAATTGAAAATTTATGTGGTGCTTGTTGTCTTCAGGATTTGCCACTGCAATAACTGCAAGTCATTTTCTTTCTTTAAAAGGGAAGATAAAAGCTCCCTTCATTTTGAAGCCTCTCCTTGAGACAGATAAGCAACTTGACTGAATAATTAATAATCAGATTAAACACTTTTAGGTGTTTAGAATTTGTGTGGTTAGTTATAATTTCACAATGTACTTTGAACCATATATATTTTTTCATTTTGTTACCAGACTGTCATCCTCTTTGGCATCTCCTTCCCAGCCCAGGCATTTGTGCTGTTGTGTTTGCATGGTGGGGCACACATTCACTCACCCAGGCAGTGTTGGTGGGGCTCAGGCCCAGGCTCACACTGCACTGCATGTGGTGCCACAGCCTTGCCATTCCTGCTTTGATGCCTGACCTATATATTCCATCACCCACATCATTCACTGGAGATGGGGCAAAACAAATTGGCACTTTTAACCCATATTTGCAGCCTTTCTGTATTGTGGTGAGCTTTGATTATGAGAAATCCTTTTGTGATGCTAATTAACTTGCTTCATAGTATTTACTATCTTTAATCATCATTTTTATCCAGTAGAACACTCATTGTCTGTTTTGCCTGTGAGGCTTTGTCTAAATGATGAAAAAGGATCCTGTTAAAATTGTGTGCTGACATCTTGTGAAATACTCCTTAACAGAGTTTTCCATCTCTAAAGTCAGTTAATAGAATTGGAAAGACATTAAGATTGTGTCTTCACAACAAGGCGCCGAAGGTATTTTTTATCGCATTAGCTATCTCGAGTTTAAAAAGCACCCTTTTATCATCATGATGTACTCCGAGAGTTTAATGAGACAGGGCTAATATAGATTTTTCTATTCACATTAACTTTATATCAAATATAAATTACTGAAAGATTAAGAACAGTCTCTTACCATCTGACATTAAAAATGGGCTACTTGCTTAAATTAACATTAGTAAGAAACTATACTCTCTTTTTCATTGAGAAGGCTCCACCACAGAAATGATCTTGATATGCAGAACAATTACACTGGGTGATAGAGCTTAGGTCACACTTCCTAAAAATAATGTTAATAAAATTACTTACAGAATGGATAAGAACTACTCATAATTTAGCACCGTATTCTGAATGGAACTCTCTTCATAATTATTTTTGCAACTAAGAATAATATAATATATATTACTGCTAGAATAAAATTAAAATTGATAAACTGTGATTTCCTAAAAAGAAATCATTTGTGCATGATAAAGTGTTAGTTTATCTATCTTTTGGGCAAAAAAAGAGCAGTACATTGCCATTTTTTAGAGGCTGCTGAGATCCAAATGTTCTAAAGATATGGAAACAAAGTTTAGAATAAGCCATTTACAGTTGGAAATTACAGACGTTATTACAGCAGTTCTAAACAATTTGGAACTATTTGCTATCTTATTTCAGCCACATTAATATGTATCAAATAGCAGGGTATTTTTTTGTACTTGGAAGTATTTATCCGTCGCTTAGAGCAAAAATATCCTTAAGTATTGTATTTTTACAAGATACAAAGATTTAGAAATGCCTAAAAATTTTGAATTTCATCTTGAAAAAAATTAAAATGCAAAAGTATGTTAAAATAAAG
This sequence comes from Manacus candei, assembly GCF_025592945.1. Lineage (NCBI taxonomy): Eukaryota > Metazoa > Chordata > Aves > Passeriformes > Pipridae > Manacus > Manacus candei. The sequence continues at coordinate 464,689 of NW_026138092.1, forward strand.
AAAGAGGATCAGAAATACTTCTACATAGTATCTTATGTTTTAAAGAAAACCCTCGAACCCTCCAGAGAAGGTCTTTTACAGACACTGTAGGGGTTCTGATCAGTGGTGGTATAAAAAGCACTGACATTTTAAACAAAATTCTGGACAACTGAAGACACTGTCAGAGCCCTGACTGACCAGAGCTGCAGCAAAGTGTCCTTACTTTTTAATGCTTCCTGAAATCTTGGCTTAATGATATATTGCCAGTTTCTGCTCAATTGCTGAAGTGAAGAACTGAAAGGATGCTTTTTGTGACTAATAATATTTTTCATAATGCTGAATTTGAATTCAAAGTCTGTTATCTAAATTTCAAATTTATACTTAAATTGTGTGCACCATAAATATTGAATATATATTTGTGTATTCTGTTTCAAACAAAGTTACATTTGAACTGTTTTTGTTGAATTTCTTGACAACTCTAAGTAATGGTGATGCATTAATGTACAAGACGTGTGTATATTAGTTATATCTTAGATAATATGTCTATAAATTTAAAGAATATATTTTATATCACCCTATTTATAAATTTTTTTTCAAGCAAACATCTTTATAATGTGATTTAATGACACTTGAAATTTTTCCTCTGCTTCGTGTTGGTTTTTAGAGTGAGTCTTTGCTGCAACAGAAAACAAAAGAGCAAGAAGTTGCTTTGACAAAAGAGACTCTTCTCCTTATCAATGACATGAGAATCAAGTTCCCAGGAAAAACAGATGAAGAATCTGAATTAATTATAGAAGATGTGAGTATCTATAAATAAGAAAAAAGAACAGGCTAGACACTGTTTAGACCACTGAAATGAATCAAAGTAAAAAGCTCAGTCCATGATTCTTGAGCTCCTTCGGCCTTTAAACTTCCAAAACTCAGGATAATTCAGAAGAGTTTGGAAGTTTGGAGCTTTGCATACTTTCTGACTTTAAAAAAGCAGCACTGAAAGCATTCCTATGTCCTTATAAAATATATGAGAAACAATCAGGAAGGTTAGGAAAAGTCAATTTTTCATTGTGGAGGAAGTTAAAACTTTTAAGTAAGGCAAGAAGAATGTCACAATTAATATTTCATCTGATGTTGTTAAAACAGATCCTGACGTGTTTAACTGGCTCTCAGATGTGCACAGCAGAGCACTCAGAATGGTATCTGCAAGGCAGGCTGGAGTTTGCTGCTCATGAAGAACACCAGTCACACACTTTTTGGCTCTTCTGGTCTACCAGCTTAGCCTTTCTCACATCCAACACAGTCCTGAGCCTCGTAGTTTATCAAAGACATGAAACAGTGCCCAACTAAAGGTCAATTAAAAACCAATATAAGGATATATAAGCAGAAATTGCACATCTTTGCAAAGGTTCCCCCCCCATAAATCTGCAAATGTTTTTCTATTTGTTTTAGAGAAAACTTCTTCTCACAGTGGTCTTTTAGAGGCTCACAATTTTAAGCATTAGGAATGCTCATGAATGAAATACCAGCTTTCAGTTGGGTTTTTTGTATTTTTTATCTTGTGTTTTACAATGATTACAGATTATGGATAATTGGAAGTATCATAAACCAAAAGTGTCATCCTATTGGTTGGTAAAACTGGATCCAACAAAGCAACGAAAAGTAAGTGACATATTTCATTTGCTGAAGGTCAACTGAACTAGATGCACAGCAGTGTTTCTACTGGTGTTTAGCAGTAGCTGGGAGTGACTTGAGATGCTGAAATCCTGGCTATTGATACCAACATATGTATGAATTAATTCTATTGTAGGAAATCATCTTGCTCCATACTTGGAGAAGCATGATTATCCTGGATTATAATTTAAAAACCAATTTCTTAAAAACTTAATCTGCTGAAAGAAAAGGAAACAAATAAATGATTAGTAGCTTAAATACCTAATTTTATCTAACATTCTTAGAAGTGTATTGACTCGGCAGGTTTGATTCATAAGGGTTAAAAAGTCAGCAGTTTCAGACCAAGAATGTTAAAACTCCATCAGAGTTAGTGATGTTGCACTTGGTTATTTGAGTTTTTGACCCACAGTATTAGAATAGATTTATATTGAATAAAAAATGGACCTGCCAAGCAAAGAATTTTCTCCTTTAAGCATTATTTCAGAAAGCCCACAATAAAGGGAGGTTCTGCCCTTTATTTGACTGGCAGTCCTGTTAAACCAGGGGTACATGTAGGATCAGGATGACACACATTGATCCAGGTTGTTACTCACAAAAACTGCACAACCAGAGACAGGGACTTTTTGCTCTTCTTGTGAGGATATCTTTTACAACTTAGGAGACTTATCATTCCTGAAGCACTAGCGAGCCCTTCATCTTTGCTTGCACTGGAAATGATTTGCCTTTTTTTTTAACTGCTTTTAACCTCAATCCCTTCAAGCAATCAGATAGTTATTCTTGGAAGGGTAGTTTATAAAAACGGATTAACTTTGACAATGACATTGCAGCTGAGGACTGCCAAATGTCTTTTGTTGATTTGAAAGAAGTATGTTTTATATTCCAATGAGGTGGGTGAAGGAGAAGTGAGCACAAGGTGGGGAATATTTATGCATGTAAGGAATCTGTCTCAAAGGTACCTTTCCACAACTTTGTGAAATACAAACCAGAATCTCGGTCCCCTTCACTATGCTTACTGGGAAATTCTAACACACAAAAAGAAAATATCTGGGCAATGTACTAGATTTCACAGTGTTCATCTCTGACAGCTGTATTTGCTTAACAATTATTGAGCATGGTGTAGAAAAATTAAACTTCTGCTCATATTCTTAGTGTGTAATATCCAAGAATTACAGCACAAGAACAAGAGGCATTCAGAAGCAAGCTCAGAGTAAACCAATGCAATCAGTGCATGCTAAAAAGAAATTTAACCTCTAACACTTTCAAGAAAAAGAGACTTCTGGAGGGGGAGTTATGACTGCTTCATGTTCTATTACTGTACATAATTTCTTTAGAAGTGTTTTGATGCTTACCAGAGGGTTTTGAATATGCTCTTTCATAATGTCTTGTTCCGTTACACCCAGATAATTGCTTTTGTTAAAGTAAATGTTGTAAATTAAAGTAAACAGAAAGATGAAGGCAAGCTAGGGAAATTAACTTAGAAAAGTGAAGATGTAGGTTTTGTGACGTTCCAGCCCTTGTGCAATGCCTTGTCTCTTTTCCTAAATGGATGATTGAGGCCATGTTTGCAAATTAAGGACAATTAACTGGTACATTTCCTGCTCTGGCATATTGACAAAGAAAAGTAATTTTTTTTTCCAGAGTACCTGGCAGTCTGTGGCTTGCTCTAAGATACCCAGTTTTCTTCAACTCCAGGTGCTAAAGTAAAAGCTCTACATTGGCATCACTGTTCTTAGCTCATGTCTATTGGACTAGTAATAGAGGCTATACAGGGTGGAATTGTTCTGTTCCACCCCGACAGGTAAATTACCACTAGGCAGTGCAACATTGCAAAGAAATATATGGTTGATCCTTACGTAATTTAGGGACTTAGTTCAAATGGGTGGATACAACCACAGATACCTGCCATTTGTGTGGGAAAGCCTCAGACAGGTGAGACACAAGGAAAGGTGCTTGAGAAGCATGAAGACAACAGGCTAATGCTCCTAAGGAAGTGTCTGAAAGTCTGGACCCATTCCTCAGGCATGGGGCAATCCAAAACCTGGGTTTAGCTCCTCCTGTCACAAAAAAAGATAAACATCATTAGGTTATAATTTCTTCCTCTTTCCATCTCACTCTTTGGGAGAAGGAGACTATGGGTGTGAATTTTAGTGGGCTAGACACCTGCATGCATAAAGATTCCCAACAGAGATGACAGTATTGTATTTGCATTGGATTATTATGTGCATGGATTAAGTGCAAGACCTATGCATGCAAACTAATTCGAGGTCTTCAAAAAGAGCTTAAGTAACATGGAAACCCCATATTTCATCAAGGCTGACATTATTAGGTATCTATAGATTTTCTGCCCATTAAGCACTGCTACACAGCTTCCTTGTGCTATTGCAAGCATTTTATTTATTTATGCTTTGTTTCCTTCATGGTGTCCTATCAGGCTATTTATAAACAAGTTTGTTATGCAGAACCAAAAAATTGCAATTCTACACCATGCTTCCATACTTTACTGTTCTACTAAATCTCTTTCACCTTTTGAGAGACCATGTGAATCAGTTTGTCATCCATAACTGAAAGTTTCCTGGGAAAGCGTTGTACTTTCTCATTTACAAAATCCTATATCAAATCAATAAATACCTCCATCTATTTACCACTCACTCGAGTCTGACTGGCTTTTGGAAGATGCTGTCAGGCAAAAGAGGCAGAGGCTGTTTCCTTTAGAGGAAATGATGTTGATTTAACTGACTTTTTGTTACATGCACAGTGGGCTTTTTTGTAGGACAGATCTGACACTGTTCTGAGTGCCAGTGTCAGGCCTAAACACTACTTTGGGCACAAAACCATTTAGATGCTGTCAGTAAGTCTGGGAATAGTCAGAATCCACGACACTCTGGAACCTGTTTTTCTCCAGGGGCCCGACTTCAGAGAACATGCAGATATTTAAAAGCAGGCCAGGTGAGTCCCAGCTCCCTCCCACAGCCCAGTGCAGTCCAGTGGGACGCGCAGAGGTGTGTCCAAAGGAGTGCTGAGCTGGGTGTGCAGCTGCCTCGGTGTCTGTGCTGTACAGAATGCAGCTCAGCTCTCCTCCCACATCTGCAGGTACTTACATTTAAAGGTAGTCTGTGTAGAATAAATCCATGACATTTCTATAAATGTGGCTATTTTAAATATCTTGCTGATCATTTTCTCACTTATTGATTTTGCTGCACTATCTCCTGCCAGGTAAACTAATATGGTTTGATCCAGAGTAACACTGAGCAGTTTGTAGCTCTTCAGGCCATTTTAGTTCTTTGTAAAATAGATGATATTTTAAAAGGGGGTGAGAAAAGAAGATATATAATATTTGGGTTGTTAGTTAAGTTGCTTCTAGTCTGTAATTGTGTCAATTTTTTTTCTCTTTAAACTCTTTTTGTCATTTAAATGAACTAGTATTGAACAGACTGAAAAAAATAGAAATGAACTTTTCTCTAGTAAAAATAAAATATTTTGATTTGGCTTTGCAAAATGTTATTGACAGAAAAAGCATCTAATAAAAGTTTGCTGATGAATGCACAGAAATGAAACACAGACATCTGTGGGAATTTATAGCTGTGCAGTCATCTGTGTGTGTGTGTGCAGTCAGTCAGCCATCAGCTGGTTTTCAGTTTTGCAATATGCCTTTGCTTTAATTTCCTTGGAATACTCTTTCCTAGGTTTTGGATATAGTCAGGACAGGTGTTCGTGCAGTTCTGCAGCATGTGTGGAAAGCTCCAGACGTGGAAAGTTTGCATCTCTACCGTCTGTTTAACCGCGTGTTTAGTCGCTTGCTTTGGAGCCGTGGTCAGGGCCTATGGAACTGTTTCTGTAATTCAGGGTAAGCCTACTTTTCTTTTCTTAGCCTTCTTCATAACTTCAACATTACAGTCAATGCTGGCATACTTTGTTGCTGATTTTTATTCAAGAGAATACTGTAATACAGTGAACTTGTTTTAACAGCATCTAAAGATATGGTATAATTAAATCTAATCATCTAGGCCAACCTTTTCAGAAGTGGAATCCAGTATTTAGTTATGTATTTACAAATATAATAATTTAGGGAAAATAATCTAATTTTTAAAATATCTGAGCCTTAAATCAACTCTTCCATGGGACGGTGCATGATTTTCAGGCCAGGCCACTGTGTCCAACATGGACTTGCCATCAACAGAAATCACTGTCACATCTGTTTGAGCTCCAGACTTAGAAGGGAAGAATTCAGTCACAAGTGCATCTGACACCTCATGCCAAATGCAATGTCACTTCTGTGGTTTACAAATAACGAGTTCAAATTTCTGTGCTTGATTACATTTACTGTTTCCCATACTGGTGGAAGCCTAAGCATATGCAGAATATGAAATGTTCTCACTGAGGTAAGAGTCTTTGAGCCAGAAGAAGAGTTCAAGGGAGACTAGGATTTTTTGTTCATGCAGAACAAGACTCAGCTGACTCCAAGGTGGAGCTATTCTTTGGCAAAGGTCCAGTTCCTTGTAGGAGGAGTTGCTATGTAAAAGATTAAAAAAAAAAGTAAAAGTAATATACAAATATCCAGCATGGGTAGAGATCCCTCTGCATGTAATACACTTAGTACCTAATTGGTGGAAGGAAACAAAAAGGCCATTTGTACCTTCCCAGTCTTGTTTATTCAGTTGAAGCACCTTCTGGCCATGGAACACACAGCTGAGAACTCCTGACAGCACCTCTGCAGCACAGAGGCCAATTCTCATCACTGCCCTGCTGTACCATCTTAAAGAACAGACTGAGATAAACACAGGGCATGTGTAGAATTTGGGAAGACATGTTGGGAAGGGGTATTAATGTGCTGATTCAGAAACAGCATGACTATATGAAAATATATTAAGCAATGCAGTATGTTAACTATTCATAAGATATATGTCTTGGGAGAAGACAGGAGCTAATAGCCTTAAGGTTTCCTCTTGATCATTAGATCTCTGCTTGGTATGTGCTATTTTAGTAAAAAGAATGAAAAATGAAAATCTCAGGGGAAAAAAAAGGGATGTAGATGGTTTCATAAAGCTACATTTGTTTTACTGTATAATAAACAATTAAAACTAATAAGACAAATTGTTGACTTCAGATGGTTAGAAAAAGACTAACACATAATTGACCATATTGAACATAATTGACCATATTGCACAATCAAGTGTACTAGTCTTTATCTGATCTGGTGAGGACCCCATGATTTCTTACTAATATATAATACTGTAACTAATACTAATATAATACTGTAACTAAAGTTACAGCACAACAAATTAAGCTTTCTTAGGAAACAGTACTCTGATCCCTGTTGACTGCAGTATAATGGAGAATAAACTGAACCTGTGTAGCACATGGAGGAGGTTGCACAGGCCCATTTCTATGAAAGCCCGTTACAAGTCACATGTATGTGTCCAAATGTCAGCCTTTGTTATCAGGGTAACAGGACAGCACTCTGTTCGTAGTCAGCCATAGTTACAGCAGGCCACATATTATTTTTCACTGAAAAAATTCCTCCTAACTGTAGGAAAGGAAAGGTATCACAGACTTTAAAATCCAGAAGTTAAGGAATTTATCAGGAGAGTTTCTTCTACAGGATTTCTGAGGTTTATGGATTGAATTATAATATAATTATGTGTAGCACTGTGAATCTGTTGAATGAATGTAATACTTAGAACTTCATCTTGGTACTTTCTACCAACCATCACATGACTTCATGAGGAAAGAATGAAGACAATGGATTAATTTCCAGATAAAAATACATGTGGAAAGTTCCCTTGAACTTGAATTGAGAAAAATATATTAAAGAAAATAGTAGCTGTTCAAGTAGTACTGTGATGCAATGATCTTAGAGGTCATTTCCAACCTAAATGATTCTCTGATTATTCAGTTTGTGAAATTAAACAGTTTGTATCTATTATATATGTATTATAGATTATTATATTTGTAACAAACAATACTTCTTAATTAATTGTATGAATAAAAATTAAGGAGAAATGCTTGCATCACTTGAAAATTATGTTTGCAATGAAAATTCTGTAGGACTGAACAGTTTCAGCTGGAACGTGTCATCTGGAGGAGCCAGGCTGACAAATCACTTAGCTATACATACAGCTTATCTTTTAGTCATTAATGGTCAAATGCCAACCTAATCCTAGAATCACAGAATGTTAAGGGGTTGGAATGGACCCTATAGATCACCCTGCCATGGGCAGGGATGCTCCCACTAGACCAGGTTGCTCAAGGCCTTATCCAACACTGCCAGGGTTGGGGCATCCACAGTGTCCCTGGGCAACTTGTGCCAGTGTCTCACCACCCTCACAGTGAAACACAAGCTCATTTAAAAAATCTAACTAGGCAGCAGTAAGCTTGCTGCTTCTTTGACGTTGCTTTGAGGACAAACTTTCTACACCAGCATTGTTACTGCTGATCTCCATGGACAAGGTTAAATCATCTTAGATGCTGTGTTGAGGCCAGATGCAGTAAATTTTCCTCACTCTGTAAAGTGCTTCTTTCATACACAAACAAGAAACCTCAAGCTTACAAACTATGTGTGCTGCTGGATAAGAATTTGACAAAAAAAAAGTCTTTACAGGGACCATGTTGCCTTTTAAAACAGATGGAATGACCTGTAATTTGGTCAGAATTTTGCACAAACAGGAGTGTTGAGGTGTATGCAAAAAACCATTGTAGTCTTCTGTGCTAAAACATACCTGCTTTATGTTAGTGTGGTAGGATTTGGTGGGTTTCTTTTCAAAGACAAATGTCTTTTTAAGAAAACAAAAGGAATGTTTCTATAGATGTGCTTTTCAAGTTGCACTTAATTGTAGCAGACCAACCCCATATGACCAGATGAAATAATAAGTAGTATTTAACTGAGAAAACCAAGAGACTCTCCTCGTATGACTTTTTTTTTGATAAGGAAGCAGAGCATGTACTAATCTCCTGTAAATGAATTTAGTGTTTGTTTCTTAGTGTCATGCCCTTAAAAAAAAGAGTATTATTATGCTGTGAAGACATTTAGAAATAATTTGTTACTTTTATTAATTCCTTTAATATCACATTTGCATTCAGGTGGTAACCTATTAAAAAGTGTTTTTTGTTATTCCTGTTGTAAGACACATAGAGAATTATGTGACAATAAATGTTTATCTGCTAAACGTAAGTAATGGTTCTATAAACACTTAAGGGAACAAACCAAGTGAAAAATGGCAGTGGACATTTCCCATATGAAGATTAACTTCTTAATTTGTGTTTTGGACTCAGCATTTGCCAGTATTTGTGTTAAATTGTACAGTTTTCCTGTACGCAGGCAAGGTCATGCTTTTCTCTTGTTCCTCTGCTGTTAAATCTGATATAAAGCAATAAAGCTCTTAGATTGCAATTTGTGACAGAAAACATGAGTTTGTGTCCTTCTCCACAACAGGAGCTCTTGGGAAACCATGTTCAGTAAAAGCACAGAGGTGGTGACTCCTGAGCAACTGCAGTGTTGCCAACGAGTAGTACAGCTTTGTAAACGCTGCCTGCTGGTAGTTTACAAATACTCATCAGATTCAAGAGGATCCCCAACTGGGATTAGGCACCACTGGGATGACACAAGGTATAAATTTGAATATTATAAGTGTAACGGATAGTATTGGAACAGGTTTCAGTCTGTGTTGCTACCACTCCACTTTTCTTTAAGCCTGCTTCACTCTGTATTTAAGGAAAACAAAAAGCAAACTCCCCAACATTTCCCTTGCTCCTGGGTTTCAGTCATTCCAACCTCACCAGCCCACTTATGAAGTGCTACCAAAGGAAGACTTGATACACAGATCTTGTGTGAAAGTGCACTTATTAAACTCTTGATTGCCCACTGCCTAATTAGCTGCAGCAAAGGCTTCCCATCAAGTGAACTGAAAATGTCCTTTCTTCCCCTTCTCAGATCCCTCAAAGTCACTGTTTCCAGATTTGCATTCCTAGAGGTATCCTAACATGTCAGACACTTGTGGCTCCACATTCGCAGTGGGATGCTATAGGGGCACAGCTCCAGCCCAGGGTCAGGTAAGTGCCATCTCATTTACTGTATTGCACAGGTTTGCAAAGTTCCTTTCCAAAACCTATGGGCTGAAAGTTTTATTATTTCATCTTACAGAGCATAAATATATTTTCAAACCTTGCAAAACAGCATCATATAGTAAAAGAATTCTTTGGCACTTACCCGATTCTCCAGTGGCTGGTTTAGTTCTCCAACTGGATACAACAGGGATTATAATACTGTCAGTACAGGGATTACTGGAAATACTCCAGCTGTGGAAGTCAATGATTTGGGATTAAACAGTCATAGGTGGAGAATTAAATATCAGTTTCAAATTACTTAGGTTCCAAATTCTATCCATAATGGCAATTTTAATTATTGTGTATATAAACTTACAAATGCTTCGTTTATATAAATATCTTATATATATTATTTCATAGAAGGGCTTTATGAGTTAAACATTATGTGAAAAGCAAACTTTTGATATATTATCTGTTAAACTTATTTTATGACTTAATTGCTTACTTGATATAGCTCAGATTAGTTATTTGATACACTGAACCCATTTGTTATTGACATGTGGATCTTAAGACACTCTAACTTAATGTAAAACCAATCAGAAACTGAATTTGTTTGGTCACAGCAAAAGTAGAAGTATGTTAGCCACAAACCAAATCATATTCAATATTACCATCTACTCAGCTATAGCAGGAGTATGGTAAAGTCATTTGGATTAGCTAAGACTAGAAAATCTTCAACCTTGAAGTTTTTATTGCTTTTACTGTTAATGCTGCAGAAAATTTTACATCATGACCAACCACAAACTATTCAAACTGCTCAGATTAATGTGCTGCAGCTAACAGGCTTGCATTTGGAAAGCAGTGAAAGGAATGGTCCAAGAGAACTCTCTCATCTCCAGTTTCTGTGTTTCTTTGGATGCTTGAAGGGAATTTATTCATAAATTTCACAGGGTAGAGGAATTTAAGCCCTTTTTATTCGAAGTATCAGTAATGGAGTGTCATGACAACTCTGATTGATCTAAGTTACAGTTTTTATATGTCTCCACAAATGTTTCATCTATAGCTGAGTACAACAATATGCTATGTAACTGATATTCTGAATTTGTGAAATGAAGGATATATATGGAAATAAATGCTTTTACCTGTTATAGTCCACAATTGTAAGGTAATGAAATATTTTTCTAGAAATGGGAAAACCACAATACTATTTCACTTAGGTTTCTGTTTTTAATGAATCTGCACTATTAATAATAGTTTTCTTGACTCGCCATAAAATTTTATGGTGCAAGAAAAGATCAGAGTATAATTCAATAAATGTATGGGAAGTAAATTTTTTCAAGACTTAAAAAAATTTAATTTGAAGAACTTCGTTTTTTCTGAGCACTAACCAATTTTTTATTTTGCCTGTGATTAAGAAACAAAGTATGTGAAACTAAAGCTTTCAAATATTACACATAGGTACCTCTTTAGCTGAGGAAATTTATTTGTATAGGGAGAGAGAAAAAGATAATGAAAGCTGAGAACAAATTCAATTTATTCTGAATCCTACTCCTAACTATAAATCCACTGTATGTCATGAAGAATACAATGCTCCTGAATAAGAGCATTGAAATGTTTATTAATGACACTTTTTTCATCAAAAAATTAAAAGTGTAAATAAAACAATGGAAGAGCTCAAAAAATATGCCAAAAGCTCTTAGAAATTAGCTAAAATCAAGCTGTATAAAAAGTCAGACTTTAATATTTATATAAATTCACCTGTGTTGTAAAATTAAAAAAAACCCCAGAACATGTACTGCTAGGTCCTTACATGTTGCTAAGTGATCTTATCTATTACATGGCAAGTAACCCTGGGAAGTATCAGAGTTTTTTACTGTATCATCAGGCAAAGGCAGGACTCGGCTGCTGACAGTGAACTGTCAAGCTCAACATCAACCCATTCCAAACCTGACTTTATTTTTTTGCAAATTGTTTAAAAATATATTGGTGATAATATTCTATAATAAAACTTTTTCTCAAGCTTAAGCAAACCTCCTGTGTACATTTGCTCTGTACAGTCTCCTGCTGACACTGTGGTGCTGTTTCTGTCCATGTGATCAGTCTTTTAACTTATTCATCATTAGCCCATATGATTCACTAGAACTGTACAACAATTTTTAAGCAATGATTTATACAATTTGTGTTAATCCTTCCTAACGTTGACATAATTAAATGTGAAATTCTAATTTAGTATGGATGTTATTTTTGCACACTTAACTGTGCTCATTTAATGATTTCTACAATTAGGTAATTATACCATGAAAATATTTAAGAATTAATATTAGGCATACGATAAACTATTGTTTGTAGTATTATATGAAATACAAGCTATACAGTTGCCTGAATTTAAAAGATAAATAGTCACTGACGTGAATTACGAGGTGTAGCATTATTTCTTCCTTTACAAGAGTAGTGATGATAACATGTCTATTTTTAGAGAATTAGAGCTGGAAACCAAAGCTGAAAATCTTTTTTCTTCTCTCATAAATTTTTTTTTTTTATGAATTAACTTTTTATAAGCTGTTTAATGCCACTTGCAGTTTTTGCCTAGTCTAAATTAAATAAATAGTACTATAATAACAAACACTATTGGTCGTAGTATTAATTTTTGGTAGTAGTGTTACACAGGGTTTCATTGTTTATTTATTAGATGGCTTGAAACATAAAGGTCTAGAAAGCTGTTTGGTCCTCATACAACATTTTGAAATTTTGCAAAGAGTTTCTCAGAGTTTAGATTCCTTTTCTGAGTTAGCTTGTGCCTATTGCCCTCCGTGTTTTATTAACAGTATTTACTGTACCCAGTTCCTTGCATACAACAATTATAAGGTATGGTGCATAAACATTAATTCTTTTGCTCTTGAATGTTGCTTTGTCTGTAAACTCTGCTATATTTTTCATATCCTTTCTAGGTATTTATTGCCAGGACCTTCACTGTTCATCCTGAAATCATCCTCATCCAAACTTAGCTGCAGTTCATCTGGAATGCCTCGCCCTAACATTTTGTTCACACACAGATACAGTCACTTGTGAAGTTAAAGGAAAGTTGCTGTTTGTAAATAATAGCACCAATATTTTTTTTTCAGTTTAAAATTTGTGATGAAGCTAAATATAAACACTGTTATATATTTCCTACCATCATATTATAATAAAATTTAGCTTAAAACCTACTGTAAAAGCATAGCTTTTCTGGGAACATAATAAATCTTGTTGTTTACATACACATGTGAATGTGTAGATCTTGCTAGGTTTATAAGTAATTCCTTCCTACTAGAAATGTTATTTTTGCTGCAGAATATATAAAATGGAATTGATCTTGAAGATTCTATTACAGTATTACATTATTTTGTAAGTATAATACTTTGACTTGAAAATTATTTATTGTAAACTATATTATTTATTGTCTCAAGTGTAATTGATCCTTTAACAAGGCAGATAATTAAAAAACTCTAGTAGAACAGTAAAACTGTAACAGGCATTGAAAATAATATGATCAGTTCTTGGACATGTTTAAAATAAAAGCCAAAACTCTGTAAGCCAAACCTAAAGCAGACATATTTTTATTTCTCCTCTGAAATGACAAGATCTATTTAATGCTGCTATTTTTCTTAAAGGACATGATATAGTATCTTTTAGCCAAAGCAAAGGCATCTAGTAGACAACAGTAAAATATCAGTTAAGCATTGACTTTCTAACTGCATTGTTGTGATAAAATGGAAGCCAATGTTTGTTTCCAGATTTTTGGTCACATTACCCATACCCTGTGCCTTTAGGTTTCCTTTGGGAGCAGGAAGTCATCTCCAGCTGCCCAAGCATGCATAGTGCACAGTTCTTCTGTTTTACTGCACGAGTGGTAAAGCAGACATTTTAGGAATTACTGCAGCTGTAATGTATTGTTTCGAACTTAACCTAATTGGTTTGTTGTAGTTTTTAGCATGCAATCCAGTACCTCCTGTGGAATGTATCCTTGCAATGGACAGTATTTTCTAGATTGCTGACATGGTTACATGTTGGAAATGTAGTTCATTTGAAAGCTCTCACTCAGATCCAGCTTCCTGGGGCTGGCTGAAGGGCACAAAAATAAAACAAGCCAGAGCAGGAACTTAGTATTAACAAGATTTGTAGCCTGAAAACATCATTCAGGTTTTGCTACATACAGCCATTCATCCCACTCAGCATTGTGTCATGTGAGCCTTATTCATTATAGAAATAATTATTAAACAAATCAGTTAATCTAGATTTAAAAATTAATTAAGTTTTTTAACTGAGTAAAGAACAGAGTAGTTATTATTTACCAAAGACTTGTGTACTTACCAATCATTTAATCCTGACATGTGTTTGTAAATTATTGATGTATTTCAGGTATACTTAAAAAAATAATTTGGGGGCTACTTATCCTCAGGAGCAAGTATGTTAATAGTTTTTGATATCCAGCAATTTAAGACAAATTTAAGAGACTTAAGAAATTTGAGATTGAAGTTGTATGGAAATGTGTTGATTTTGGTGTTTTTTTTTTTTTTTTTACTTTAGTCATAGGATATATAAAACTGGGAATTTGGGTGAGATTTTTGATGCCTGTCTGTAGTGCCTCAGCTCTACAAGTGCAGAAGACTATTTGTAAACAATTAAAAAACTCTCTTGAGATTAGCCAGATAAAAGCAGTCTTTTTGTCTGGTGAAGTCTTTTTAATTTTTGTGGTAATATTAGTTCAGTAATATAACATGTTTGCATTAATTGTATATCTCTTTTGGTCCATACAGTGACTACTAAAGCCTACCCTGGTTATCTGTAAGACCTAATAAAAGCTGTAAATTTTCTCTCCTTGGAGAAGGCTTCCATTGTATTCTACTTTTGGCCATAAGGATAAGATCAGCTTCCAACCTAGCTTGCCAGACTCAAACAGAGCTTAGGTAGGAGGTTCATATGTCTTTTTATTTCCCCCCCCCCCTTTACCTTTTTATTTTTTAAATTTCATTATGATTTCTATTCCCAAATGCCAGTGCTGGGCCAAGTCAGTCTGTACAGAACACTCTGCCAAAAGAAAGAGGGCTACTAACCATACCTATGCAGTATGGCCAGACTGGGGAAAAAAATACATTTAGCATGTACAAAAGTGGAACAGACAGTGGTTTACGTCTGACATTACTTAATATATTTGTATTTCTGATAACCTTTCCTGAAGTGGTCCTTGTTCCTACTAACGTGTGAATCGGTCCCTTCAATAAAGGTCGTGCTCCCCTTGCTGCCCCTCAGAGCCAGCGCGTGAGGGCTGCGGTCACTCGGGCTGCCCCTGGAGCCCAGCCCCGGGCGGAGCATTTCCCCCTTTTCTGTGCAGAACGGCAGCATTCCCTCTGGGATCAGAGCGCTGCTCCTGGGAAATATTACCTGGGTCTGGCCCTGCAAGCGCTGCCGTGGTGGCACCTTCAGCCCGGTGCCCGCGGGTGTGCCCCGCTCACCCGGCCCCGCCAGCCCAGCTGTGCCTGGGGAGCAACAAATTCACCACGGCGGAGCTGAGGGCAGCGCCCGCAGCGCCTGTCCTAGTGCGAGCAGACCTCGGGCGTGGCCCCACGTGCTGGGGAGCTGTGAGAAGGGACGGGGCGGGGACAAATGTTTGCAGGGGTTGATCTTTACCTACTTAAGAGAGGGCGGAGGTCAGGGGGTGTTGTGGAGTGCGGTGGATCCCGAGCTCGTGGGTCGTGCTTTGTCCCGAGCCCCTCGAGCGGTCCCGCGGGCCGCGCGAGCGCCCCTGAGGCGGCGGGTGCGCCCCGGCTGTGAGGGGCCCGGGCCGGCGAGGGGCCGCCTCGTGAGGGGCCCGGGCCGGCGAGGGGCCCGGGCCGGCGAGGAGCCGCCTCGTGAGGGGCCCGGGCCGGCGAGGGGCCGCCTCGTGAGGGGCCCGGGCCGGCGAGGGGCCGCCTCGTGAGGGGCCCGGGCCGGCGAGGGGCCGCCTCGTGAGGGGCCCGGGCCGGCGAGGGGCCGCCTCGTGAGGGGCCCGGGCCGGCGAGGGGCCGCCTCGTGAGGGGCCCGGGCCGGCGAGGGGCCGCCTCGTGAGGGGCCCGGGCCGGCGAGGGGCCGCCTCGTGAGGGGCCCGGGCCGGCGAGGGGCCGCCTCGTGAGGGGCCCGGGCCGGCGAGGGGCCGCCTCGTGAGGGGCCCGGGCCGGCGAGGGGCCGCCTCGTGAGGGGTCGCTACCGCAGGCAGTGCCCTCCCCGCCGCCGGGAGGAGGTCCTGGAGCCGAGCCCAGCGCTGCCCCGAGGGAGCCCCGCCAGGAAGGCACCGCAGGTAAGGGGCGGCTCCGCGAACGGGGGCCCGGTGCTTGCACTGCCCCAGCGTGAGGGCAGGAGGGGCATCTGTAGGAGTGGGTCAGAAATGCCGATTAAGAAGCATTACAAAGGCTTCACACGTTATTTGAGGTCCGAAGAGCAAGGAAAACACGTTTTCGAAACCGTTCTTTTGACGGAGCCATGTTGAAACGCTACTCGAAGCACCTCATAAGGGCCCCTGTTGGTAGATCTCGGCCTCGAGTTAGTGTGCTGTCTAGACAGGAATGTCTTATCCTCCTTATGGGGGAATTAGTCTCTAACTGTTGATTCTCTGTGCAGGAAAGTAAACAAATTATTTAGCTTTTAAAATTACATCTGACTGGTTCCTTAGCTGGGAGTTCTGGGAGTTCTAGAACAAATTCATTTTTATATATAAAACCTTAAGTTTACAGTTTGACTTACCCTGTATGTTGAAGTGAAAATACCGAAAATGTGCCCAGATGGATCTGGACAGGCTGGCTGGGCTGAGACCAACAGTATGAGGCTCAACAAGGCCAAGTGCCGAGTCCTGCTCTTGTGTCACAGCAACCCCTGTGGTCCTGCGGGTTTGGGAGAGGGGCTGGGAAGCTGCCCAGCGAAAAGGGACCTGGGAGTGCTGGTTAACACCAGCTGAACATGAGCCAGCATAGGCCAGGAAGGCCAATGGCATCCTGGCTTGTATTAGAAATAATACAGCCAGCAGGACTAGGACAGTGATTGTCCCCCTGGACCGGTGAGGCCACACCTCGAGTGCTGTGTCCAGTTCTGGGTCCCTCGGTTCAGGAAGGACATTGAGATGCTGGAGTCCAGAGAAGGGCAGTGGAACTGGTGAAGGGTCTAGAGGGTAAGTGCTGTGAGAAGCAGCTGAGCTGGGGTTGTTCAGCCTGGAGAAGAGGCACCTCAGGGGTGACCTTATGACTCTTTACAACTCCCTGAAAGGCGACTGTGGCCAAGTAGGCATTGGCCTCTTCTCCCAGGGAACTAGTGACAGAACAAGAGGACATAGTCTTAAGTTGCACCAGGTTCAGGTTGGACATTAGGAGGAATTTCTTCACTGAAAGGGTGATTAGATGTTGGAATGGGCTGCCCCGGGAGGTTGTAGAGTGCCCATCCCTGAAGGTGTTTAGGAAAAGACTGGATGTGGCACTCAGTGCCATGATCTAGTTGACAAGGTGATGTTTGGTCACAGGCTGGACTTGATGATCTCAGAGGTCTTTTCCAACCTAACTGATTCTGTGAAAAGAATGAATTGCATTGACAGTTATAATGTGTAATTAGGTGTTAGCAAGTATAAGTATCCGCAAGTTAGCTTTGCATGCATTGTTAAAACAATTAACTTGAAGCTTAAAATGGGAATCTGTTTCCAGGAGGAAATAATTTGCTGTTACATGGCATGCTTACTGGAAAATCTTTCACTCCAGCATTTACTAAAACATTTGTAATTTTTTCTGTATGTGGTAAAATTCACACGTATTTGTTGCTATTCTGCATCTGTGTTCTTTGTTCTCTGCCAGCTACCCCTATGCAGTTCCCTACAATGTTGAAATCTCTTGTTAACATAGAATACTCTTTGTTAGGCTGTAAACACCTGTAGCACTTTAGGACTCTTAAGGAAATGGGGTTAATTTTACCATTTACATATATGGAATGAAAGGTTCTGCTTGTGGAGGATCAAAGCAGGTGTATTCCTGGTGTTTTTTAACATATCCTCATTTCTTCTTTTAAAACAAAACAAAAACCAAAAGGCAGTAATGAGAACTCATGATATTGAACTGAGTACTGTCCTCCTTTCAGCACAGCTGCTTTAGCTTATACTGTAAAACAGTGCAGTTAAGAGTGCTGTGTGTGGGCCCAAGTGCTCTCTGGATGAGTCAGCCTGCTCTTTGCACTGTGGATCCCAGTGGAGCCTGGGCCTGGCTGGAATGGTGGCTGACACGGGTGCCCAGTGGCTCAGGTGGCTGCACAGCAGTCGGTCACACTCCGTGTGGGCCCTGTCAGGAGTTAGCAGCAGCATCAGGAAGGGGAGAAGAGCGTAGGGAAGTGACCCCTACCAGCCTTTCCTGCTGTGCCCCCACAGAGCCACTGCTCCCAGCTCCTGTCAGCAGTTCTGCTGAGCACTATCACACGCTGTGCCACTCCAGGGAGGTTTGGCAGCACGGGCAGTCCACTCGCTGCACAGCACTGGCTTTGAAGGCTGAGGGTGACGGTCATGAAGTAGATTGGAGCCCAAAAAGGGTATTAGAAATAAAGAGATCTGGTGAGGAAAAACATTATCCTGGAGAAGGTTTCATATTAAAGGTTTTCCTTGTGCCCACCTTTGTGGAAATTACTTACTCTGTCACAGCAGAACAGACTGTTTCATATAATGCTATATATGATTTTTAAGTGAGTGGCATAGTGACCATCTGAGCATCTGCATCATTATACCCACTCGGTTGTTCCTGCCACAATTCCCCACAATCCACTTTCTTGGAAGCTTCTCAGAAGGACGTAGAGGGCCTTATTTTCTAAATAGATCCTTTCAATTTCAAGATAAAAAAAAAAAGTAATTCAGTACTTGTATTGAAAACTTCTATGTAGTGCACAGATTTCTTCATCCGACTTGGGTATCAGAAGCCCTCTGGTTGTCCTTGCACAAGAGGGATGGGATTAATTTACTTTGCAAAGGGAAGTACAGCTCTGAGTGACACACAAGTGGACTCAGCTGTGGTGCATCTGGCACAAGAGTAGACAAATATGAGAACTCAGTATGTGTCTCCAGGAGTGTACACCTGTGCCCTGAGCAGCCCTTGTGCGCAAGCGCCTCTCTGCTCAGTGCTGAGTGGTCTCTGGCTCAAAACTGAAGTTGCTTCCTTGCAGCTCTGACACTGCTTGTGCTGCCAGTCTAATGAAACATGCAGCTGCAGGATTCATTAGTTCTAATGTTTGTTTGCTAGAATAACTGATACGCAATATCCCTCGCAAAGGCATTAAATTAGTCAAACAACTAACCACTGCCATTGAGAAGTGCAAATTGTCCTGTGCAAACATCTCTACTTTTCTCTGGTAACTAATGAATTAGGGGGCACTGTGCAGTGTAGACGTATTTTTGTGATAGGCTATGTTGATAAACAGTTGTCAGCTGCAGTCTCAGAGATCTGGCAGTGTTGGAAGAGTTGGACTTTCTTCCATCCCACCTACCCTTTCCTGTTCAGCCCTACTAGGGGATTGCAGGTGTTCTGCTGAGTCAGGCCATGGGGCACACAGCCTCCTCCCTCCCCATGCAGGGTTTGTCCTCTTCGTGGGAGCGAAATGCTTTTTCCCAGTTGTGTAGGATTCAAGCCATCTGATTTCCTTTATTCTGATTCAGAGAATGCATAAAGTAGCTGCATCAAAATGGCACAGTATGCTGTGGGGCAGTTTAACTTCAGTCATGTCATTTGGTTGCTCTGGTGTTCAGTACATTGTGCAGCCAGGAACAACTGAGACAGCTTACTGGCATAGTAAAAAATATGTTCCTCTGGCACTTAAAACAATTCTACCAGTATTGGTAAAATGGACCTGGCAGCATCTTTCCAATCTTTAAATTAGTTAATCTGTGGGATGATTTGCCAGATGAATCAGCGTGACTGCCTGAAGCTGTGTGGTTGGGTTATACTCCTGGTGCACTGAGCTTGACTCTGTGGCACACCCAGACAGAGTTGGTGCTTACCTTTACTTTTGTCTGCAGTGGTTTCAGTGTGTGTGTTCCTCTCCTGTCACCACACCCTCTAGTTTTGTTTTGAAATGGGAGGTGAACCAGAAGTGGCTGTGACATGCCTTTTGACAACCTGAGTAGCTTAGATGCTTTCCTGCACTAGTGTGCCACTGAGTATGACAGTACTGGTCACAACTGGTGAATAATGGGGACTTAGGTGGCAAGGGAAATTTTCTGAAAAGCAGGTATGGTGCAGTAGTTTTATCCTTTGCACCTTACAAGCTGTTGGTATCTCCCTGCACACATTGTTACAGCTGTCAGTGGCTGTCCACTGTGGGGAGGAATGTGTCACTAATGCAGACTGTTCTTTTGAAGCTGTGGCACTTTGCAGTTTTTCTTCCCTTTCTTCCCTCCACGCCCAGCCTGCTCAAGTAGAGGAAACAGTAAGCTTTGTATATCTTACAGCTTCCAAATGCTAACTAATCTGGATTTGAGGAAAAAGCTTTAATAGCAGTATGCATCATCCTGTGATGTGAATCAGTGTTCAAACTATCCCAGTATACCTTCTTGTCTATGTTTGAATACCATTCTTTTGCTAGAAAACTTATTTCAGTTGCCCAAATGGTATCCAATTATTATACTTTTTAACACCTCTGCCTGTTATATGTCTTCTTTCAAGTATACCAATTCAGGTGTTATTAATGATAATGGAAATCCTACTTAGGATTAGAATGCTGAAGTAATTGGATGTCTGCTCTTACCTGAGAAACACCCGTGCTGAGAAGAGGCTGGGCTCTCAGTCAAGATTTTGCAGTGATGGGGTTTATTTCACAGTAATTTGTTTTCTCCTGTACAGGCTGGAACAGCACAGTGAGGATAGCTTTACTGGCTCTTGTGGTCAATTCAAGTAAATAAAGTTGGTATATGCTTTTCTTTGAGTTGGCTGCTGCATAACCTGTTCTGCAACTCTAGGAGGACAATTGTATATCTTTTTTTTTTATATCAACAATGATAACAACATCCAGTAACTAATATGCATTGTCATGTCAGCACTCTTGTTATTTAGGAATTTGTATCTCACCTGAGTTGCAGTTTAGCTTGCAGAGCCTCAGCAGGAAGTATAACACTGTACTGTAATTATTTAATCAACACTAAATTGTACTTTCCTGTGTTGTACTGTTGTGTTTTATTCTTTTTAAATAAAATGTCATGTCTGTCAGAAGCAACTCTGCTTTCATTGCACACCTATAAGTGAACCATCGCTCTTCAGTATAGTTAATAACTGGAGTCTAGCAATGCTCCCTTCTTGTGTCTGTACACCTATAAAATTTAATATCAACTGTTGCTATTTTGTGGGGAGAAGTGGTTTCACAGGTTGGTCATGTTGGTATTAGACTACTGAGTGTTGAGGTTATTTCTACTTCAGAAACTTTATTGTGGAAATCTGAAAGCCATGGAGCCCCAAGGCCCTGCAGATTGTCACTGTCATCCTGCCAGGGCAGTGTGTGTGTCACCTCCCGTGCTCAGCAGGTGTCAGTCCTGTCCCCTGTCCCTCTGCACGTGCGGTGTCACTACTGTCCCCCGTCCCTCTGCACGTGCCATCAGCGTTTCCAACAGCAAAGCTGCTCTTGGGCTCTGTGTCAGGCAGGGCTTGGCAGCCACAGAAGTCCCCTTCCTCCCATTCCTCTAATGCTGGCCTTTGTTTGTCTTTGGGTTCTGTCAGTCTGCGTGGGCAAGCTTATAAGAAATAATTCTCCTTTCTGAGCCCTCCTCTGAGGGAGGGCTGTCTCAGTCTGCAGGTTACGCTTGTTCAAACACCAGTGAAACAATCCACCTCCAGCTGCAAGCCTGTCGGCACAAAGGACTCAATTTTTGTGGTGCCGTGGCAGTGAAGGAATGGCACTACCAATGATGAGTTTTCTTACCTACTATTACTTTTACTATTTTATTCAGAATTGACTGGGGAGATTTTTTCCCAAGTTAAATTTTCTTGTTGCCAAGGTCAAGCGAGAGAGCAGTCTGGCAATAATTACCCTGGCCTTTTTGTACTGGTAATTATCGATTCTGGGAACATTTTCTTCTGGAAGCTTTAATTCCTGCTAACACCCTTTAATCACATAATGCAAATGACCCTACCCCTACCTAACTTAGGAGCTATTCTTAAGATAGCAGTAGTTTTCCACAAATTAACGTCAAGTAAGGTTTGTTTTGCCTGGGTTTGTTTTGTTTGGGGTTTTTTTGTTTTGGGTTTTTTCCCCCCCCCCAGTTATTATCTTGTGTTATTTTCTCAGGTGGAATGTAGGGGCCAGCAGCATTTGTGCAACCAGATATTGTCAGACAGTAGTTTGAGGAGTGTTCATCTGCAGGAAGTCTGAGCCAACTGGGCTTGCACCAACCCCAGTCAGGGCTGGTCTGCTGTGCCCTCAGGTGAGCAAAGGCACAGCCAGCCCTGCCCTGCAGCTCCTTCTGGGAGCTCTCGGGGCCGTGGGAGCCGTGGGCAGTGAAGCTGCTGAGACATGGGCTCGGGCAGCAGGGGTGAAGGGGTTTCAGCTCGCAGGGTTAGGCTGGCAGGTTGCAAGGAAATTTGCCCTGATGGTTTCTGGAAAACAGGAGGCTTTGAGGTGAGTTCAGCCAGGCTCCTCTGGGTTGTGATACTTGTCAGGCTGAAGGCTTTCAGCATCAAACCTGTAATTATTACATACAAAAATACAAATCAAAGGTGACCTCCTTAGGTTTTCTCTTTTTTAAAAGCATTTGCTTTCCTACATTTTTGAGTTGTGTGGCATCATATGAAAATTAGATTTTTAGTATCTTTTATTAGCATAAAATACGAGTGTTATTCAGGACTCTGAAATGTCACTAGCACGTAACTTGCATGAACTAAGTATGTCACAGATAATTTGCAAACCTAGTACATGTAGTCTTAGTGATATGGAATACTTACAGTTGTTTGGAGGAGAAAAAGGTAGATTATCAGAGGTATAGAAAAAGCTTAAGTATTTTCTAATTACTGCTCTAGTTAAGGAAGAAAAACCAAACTCTTCCTGGGCTTTCCCCCCCAGAGGAGTTCTCTAGTTTAAACCAGTAATTGCAATTAAGAACATCAACGAAAAGAATTATTTAATGCTGCTCCACTTTGCTATTAAAAGCTTAAACTTTTTCTCCATTAAAACTGAAAGAGAGGGGGGGAAAAAAATCCAAAAAGGATTTAATTAACTAGTAAACTTGAGTGTTTATCAGCTGTAAAAATGATTTGATTTCTGTGGCAATAGGATATAAATCAACAAGGAGATTTTAAAGATCAAAGTTAGAATAACTGCAAAACCACTGATTGGCTATTTATTTATTTATATTTTTAATTGAATTTTTAAAGCTTAATATTTCAGGATATTTTCTCCCCACTTCCTATGGGTTATTGGGATTGGGTGTTTGACCCTGCATGTACTCTGTAAGCTGTAAATTAAAAGGGGAAATAATCTGTGTGACCTCAATAAAACCTCAGTGCTAGAAAGTTGGTCTGGGATGTATCAGCTGTGCCGAGGGAGTGTAACCAGCACATTCCTGCCTCCTGTTCAGTCAGGGCTCCAGTGCAGTGGTTCCAGCTCGGGTGTGAGCCAGCCCAACAGCAGGGCATGAGCAGGCTGAGGTGTGAGGGGTGTTGGGCTGTGCCTGCGGCTGTGGAGCTCCAGCCCGGAGCAGTGTTTGGAGCCTTCCTCTCCTTCCCCCTGCTCTCCAGGCTGGGACAGCTGCTCTCCTGCTCTCTCCAGCTGGTCTGCAGGATGGCAGAAAAGGAAGATGGGCAGGCTGCTGAGCTGTATGGGGTGGTCCTTTTAGGGGATCAAGAGACAATTTATAGTGTTGCATAGAAAACTGCAGTGGCCAGCAGGAGCAGGGCAGTGATCGTCCCCCTGTACTCGGCCTTGGTGAGGCCACAACCCAGGTACTGTGTCCAGCTCTGGCCCCTCAATTCAGGAAGGACATTGAGGTGCTAGAGCAAGTCCAGAGAAGGGCAGCAGAGCTGGGGAAGGGTCTGGAGCACAAGTCTTATGAGGTGCAGCTGAGGGAGCTGGAGAAAAAAGAGGCTCTGGAGGGAACTTATTGCTCTCTCCAATTACCTGAAAGGGCAGGCAATGAAGAGAGCAGTAAGTCAGTCTCTTCTCCCAGGTGACAAGAGGAGACAGCCTCAAGTTGCACCAGGGGACACTTAGATTGGATATTAGGAGAAACTTCCTCAGTGAAAGGGTGGTCAGGCATTATAACAGGCTGCCCAGGGAAGCGGTGGAATCAGCATCCCTGGAAGTATTCAAAAAAATGTAGATGTGGCACTTAGAGACATGGTTTAGTGGTGGACTTGGCAGTGCTGGCTTAGTGGTTGGACTTGATCACAGAGGTCTTTTCCAGCCTTGATGATTCTATGATTTTACAATCATTCTGATGCATTTGATATCAGTTTCCATTATTACTGCTTATCTGATATCCTGTCCGTTGAATTGCACTGTTGTATTGATTTTGTTGGATGTTGCAAAGATACACATTAGAGCAGTTGGTTAAAACACCTACTACAACTTCTGCTCCAGAAGGTGTGTTGCTGTTTATGAATTATTCAGTTTATGTTCTTACCATTCTTGACTTTGGCAGAATGATTTGACTGAAGTATGGCTCCATTAATCTCTCTCTTCACTATTTATGTGTAATAATTAGTTTAAAATTTCACTCATCAGGGTATCTGCATTAAGTATAACTTCTAGTTACTCCTGAGACAGCAGCTGTGGTGGGAATATCCATCAAATGGCATGGTCACAACAGTTCTCCTGCTATTACTCTGTTCGACATATGGATGCAGCAATTTAGCTACACAAGTTCCCTCATGGACTTTTAGGGAAGTTTTAAAGAGGTTCAGGAACTCATCTGATTTAGCTCTCTCTTCTGGGTGTGATTTCTTTGATTTACAGATTAGATGGGTGCATCTGGATCAAGTGGGATAGGATAAGCAGCTTTTTGAAATATGTTAAAAGATAAGATTTTTCTAAAATATCACTAAGTCCTTCAGTAACTACTTTTTTTTTTATACTTATGCAAAATCTGTGTTTCTTTATTTGTTGTTCACAGAAAAAAGAGGACAAAGCTTTCAAACTGTGGTGGCTAAAATATGCCACCACAGTTAATACATCTCAGTAAAAGAAAGAGGATTTAAAGATTCTGAGAATTTCATTTTGGGCCATTGAAATCCGAGAGAACCAATAAATGCTCTCCTGTGTTAATGAGGAACGATTTTCACCTATTTTTATTCATGTAGGTTTGAAAGCTTTATTTTGGATGCTTATTTTAAGAAGACTGTCCTTTGTTGATTAGGCTTTTTCACAAAAATAAATGGAGCAGAGTATTTGCCCTCCTTTAGTACCTTAAGCCCATGTGTACCCTAAGGATTAATCTCTTTAATTTAGATTATTTGTCCCGAATGAGAAATAGCCTGAAGGTTACTGGGCCCTGTGTAAGTACCACATAGAACTGGTTATAAACATTATTACTGCAGTTCTGTGCAGCCCAGGTGGAAAGGACAGGGATTACTATTAAACATTTTTATAGCACAACATATGTACAAGCAAACAGGCTAACAGAGAGGAGACAAAATAGGGCAAGAGCTGAGGAAAACAAGGGTGTAGAGTTAACGGTGGTGAGAAGGCGTTGGCCAAGGGAGGATTTTACCCAGGGGATGGGGAGGGTGGGAAGGGCCTCTGAGGGCGAGCTGCAGGAGAGCAAAGTGGGAAGGGCTGTGTTGTGATGCTGTGCTCAGTCTCTGCTCTCTGAACAGTGATGGGGTTCTCTCAACAAGCATGAAGTGAACAAATCAGTTTGCTTTAATTGTCATATCCTGTTTATTCTGCCACTGCACACAAACAGCTGTATTTACACTGAAATTTTCAGTGAATGCTTTACTGTTTGCCTTTGCTTTTCCTGCCTCAACCTCAAGAGTAGTAAAGTACAGCTGCCATTGCCACATGAAAGAACCCAAGCAATTTATCATAATATTGTTTCCAAAATTATTCTTCCCTTTCAACATACGTATTTTTGATTAATATTTTTGTGCATGTAGATAAGGTATTAATCACTTTGATAAAGTAGCCTGTGACATATAAGTCTGGTGAAGGAGCTAGGACAAAAGCAGCTAACTTTTTGCATCATTAGCAATTTATTAGATATAATAATGATGAAAAAAGAATCAGCATTTTAATGGTATTAAAATGAGAAGCTAAAAGTTATTTGTAAGATCAGTTTTGGAATTAGAGTTGAATAAATATTTTTTTAAGGGCTGGAATTGCTGCACAGAGAAATTTGTGTCAGTACTGCACATTCACCAAAAGAGAGCAACCTCGGCACGCTGAAGGTGCTTCAGGCAAGGGGCCATTTTACCCTGTGAGCAGGAACATGTTGTCCTCTGGTTTAGAGTCTGGATCGTACCTGCCTCTGAATGGGATCGATGTGGTGCAGTTATTATTTAGGTTTATAGTTATTGATGATGTATGTTTTATGGACCATATTTTTGTCTTTCACATGTTTATGTACAATATGTTTCCTCATTCATTATTATTGCATTTAGAGTACATGTTTATACATTTGCTAAAACACTGCTGCTTTTTTTTTCTGCTAGAAACTTTTTTCAGCAGCAGAATTTGTATTAATGAATTTTCTTTGGCTAAAGTCGTTAAGATGTACTTAACATTTTTAGTTTTATTAAATGCTTTGGCATGAGATCAGTGATGTTTTTGATTCACTTGAAAAAACCCCCACTTGTAGGCTTAGAAATGAGCATTTTTTTTTTTTGTATTAATGATTTTCACCATCCTGAGTGTGTAGACCGTTTTATTTTATATTTGGTTTCAATTGGCTGAATAATCTTTTCAACCCCAAAGCCAATAAATGCACTCATATATGTCAAAGTACTTATTTAGGTAGGTGTGTGAAAGTTCTTTGAAGTCTCTTTCCTAAAGTATCGTGTCCATCTTAAGTTCATAGCTGGGAATTTCTTTAAAGCAAAACTCAAGCAATCCTCGAAATAAAAGACCCAGGAATTTGTAATGCCCAGGGTTGTTTTCAGACAGTCAGTACTTATGTGCAGTGTCCAAAATGTACCCGCCGCCTTTCCCGTCCCTTGCATTTGGGGTTGGTTACTGGCACCTTGGTTGTTCACAGTCTCTGTATTACTGTATCTCGTGGTCCTTCACTGACATGAAGGGGTTTGGGGCGTGGTCTTGTGACCTGGTTCAGAGCATTCCTGGATCCTGGGATCTTTGCAGGCTGAAACAAGGGTAGATCTTCCTGCAGCTGGGAAGGGAAAGGGGGAGCTGAGCAACAAAGTCTGTCCCGTGCCAGGCTGAGAAGGGCAATTTTCTCCTCCCTCTTTCCTGTGTGCAGGAGAGAATGAATGGTTTGACTACTTTTTCCTTCTTAGTCTAGAGGTTGAAGTAAAACAGATGCAAGTTTGTTTCAGCTATGTTCCTGCTAAGCCAATAGTAACTAAGGTCTGTAAACTTCCCAGTCACTTCCAGTGTCCCAATAATAGACATTTCTTCCATATAGTAACACTGCACACAGTAGAGCCCTGTTTGGGAGGACATCCTGTGAGATGAGGTCCTTGGACAGTGATGGGGCTGGAGGTGTGATGTTGGCTTGTGCCAGCAGCCACCCGGCACTCGACAGCCTCAGGCAAGTCCCAGACTCCGCAGAGACTCTTGGAAGGATCCTGTAGTCCAAATGGCTTCACTACCATTCACTTCAGGGGGTCCAGCAAAATGTCAGCTGAATGACATCTTCGGGCCTGTGGCAGGATGGAGGGGGTCAAAGTGCAGGAAAACAGGGAAAAAGAAAATGCTGAAAACTGGCTGGAGGAAAACCATCATCCCATCATGTTTATTAGGAATGTGGGTGATGCATAGTAACAGAAATGAAATGTGAACTGTATGTAAAATAGAAGTGAGTTGGAATCTAAATGTGGCCAGAGGCAAAGCAAATGAGGGTACATTTTTAATAGAAACCTTGCATGAAAATCTTGCTGGAGCCAGGAACTGCTGGGTGTGGGTGTCACTGGAAAGAAAATGATACTTTTCCATAGCCTGCATTCTTGAATGTATGTGCCCCTATTTACTTCTGTTTAAAAATAAATAAATAGTTAATCTCAGAGTTCAGTATTCTGTGGAAGTTCCCTGTGAAGAACAAAAGGGTAGCCCTGGGAGATGCTCGGTGTGGGAGTGAGAGTGTGCTGGGCTCTGGAGAGCTGAGCGAAGATACAGCAAGATTTGGCTGTGCCGGAGGCTTTGAGCCTGTGTTTGTTTGTTGTGCTGTGTCTGTTGGAATAAGTAGCTCTTCATCTGAGACCTCTGTGCACAGAGAGTGACCCTGTGTGTGCCAGGCAGACTCTGCCCCTGAAGAGCCACTCTCACATCTCTTTGCCAGTTGTGTATAAACATTGGATTGAACCTGGTTTTCACTCCCACTAGAAGAGATGTCTGCATAAGCTGCCCAAAGTCTAAATCTAAGGACTGCATGTAAATAAGACAAAATGGGTATATGTTTACAGATCTACATGTATGTAAACACATGAATTTTGCTCAAAATATTTAGATCCAGATTTCTGGTAGAATAGATTGTTTAATAAAAGTATGTTTTTCTGACTACTAGCCAAGACATCATCCCTTTTCCAAATATTTTCAGACTAAATAATCATTTGAAAGAAGCATAGCCTAATAGTTCTGGGGCTGCTACAGCTTTCAAGCCTTAGGACTCTGGATGTTTCACATCTCAGATTGAAACAGAGCACTTTCGAAACTCCTGTTTGAAGAGTATGGGCTCTTGCAACAAAGTTTGGCTAGTTTTATACAGTGGGGGTACATTGATTCTGCCCAAATGAGCAGTGTTTAGCATAGTTTAAAAAGCTGAATTCAGGAAGGCCGCTGTACAAGATAATGGATCACTTTGTTCTATGGGCTGAACTCGCATTCCTAATTCTGACTTCCAACATGCAGCAAGAGTATTCTCTCTTCCTAGATTAGTGAGATTAATCATGGGTTGTAAAGCCAGGCAAGGGAACCCAGCTGAGGGAGGAGCTCTGGCACAGGAGACATCTAAACGAGAGACCCTCGTGCATTTCTGAATCTCCACTGTCGCACAGTTTCCTGGAAACCCTCTTCTTCTGAACAATGTTGAATTGATGACCTGACTGTTCTTTTGACTCACTGTAGTAGTTGTCTGTGTATGTACATAATCAATCATTAATGGTATTTTACCTACTAAACTGTGTAAAATTATCAATGTGAATTAAACTGACTTCAGAATGAATGCCAGTGGTGCACACAAGGAGAAAATATGACTTAATGTTTACAGACTAAGTTTGTACAATTCCTGTGAACAAAAGGTGTTTATCCTTTACTAACAAGTTATCTATTCATCTTTATAATCTGCAATGCTGTGATTGAACCATTCTTATTTAGACTGAAATGTATATTTTCATGGCTCCTGCTCCCCCAGTCTTTGGTCAGTGCAAGCCTTCTGCTCAGGATGCTCTGGTTTACAGACATGACAAGAGTGAAACAGTCTTAGACCACAAGTTCGGGGAGATTTTGGTGAAATGAGTTTGTGTGGCTGAGAACATGCTGCCTTTAGGTTCCCACTCATGGAAAGTGTAGGGAAACATTAAAAACTGAGGGCCACTGTGTGAGTGGGGTGATGATCTTGGAATGGTGAGTGTGTGTCTGCACTGAGAGCGTTGTGTGCTCAGGAAGTGCCCTGAGATAATTTTTTCCTTTGTGTAATCAGGAAGTGCAGCTGCACAGGAGTTTCTTGCTTCAGCCTGCACCCTTTGAGAATAATGGGTTATTGCTCGAGACTGGAACCCTGTAGCTCCAAATTGTGATAATGTCAGTATAAAAAAAACAGTTAGGATTGATCCTTGAGCAGGGATTACTTCTCATGGTCATACTGTGCTCCTGTGAAGGTCAGGTTTGGGAGAAACTGTTTGTTTGTTTATTTATAATATATGTATTTAAAAAACTCCCCATCTGTTCCCCCATGTTTGGCCATATTTAATAGCGATCATAATCTATAGTTGATGATTTTTAGTTTGCCTCTCTAGCTTCTGTCTGTTGATAACTATTTTCTGTTCATCTGTCTATGCAAAGCAGAGCCTAAAATG
This sequence comes from Manacus candei, assembly GCF_025592945.1. NCBI lineage: Eukaryota > Metazoa > Chordata > Aves > Passeriformes > Pipridae > Manacus > Manacus candei. The sequence continues at coordinate 494,568 of NW_026138092.1, forward strand.
CTTTGTGCAGTTGGTAATGGAATTCCTGGCAAAGGTAGATTTCAGGTGCTGTGAGAGAGAAAAATTATGGGAATGGGAGAAACATCCAATTCATCTCTTGCTGTGTTTGCTTCTTGTGACTTGTTTGTGTAGCACAGTACTGTAGCTCTCACCACCTAAACAGCCCTGCATCATCTGCTCCCCTGCTGTAAGGGTGAGATGTCTAAAAGAGCACAGCAGGGGCATGAGAATTGCAGAACTTGAAGATCAGAACTGACCAATACAGAACTTACAATAATTGTTTAAATTTGTAGTATCCAACTGGTGGTGGATGATGGCTTCAGACTTCTGCTTCTCATCATAATTTTAATGAAGCAGCAGCTTTCCAGCCATGTGTGATGTGAATTTGGAGATGGGTCGTTGCTCTGCAGTGCCCTCAGCAGCAGGATGTGGACACTGCTGCCACACCACTGGCAAGGTGCAATTGTGTTACCCAAACAAAGCATGTGAGCACGAGGATGATATTTGGTATTTTTCATAAAATTAGTTTGGCTTTAGTTTCAGACAAAAAAGCTTCCTAAGTTCAGCAGTCATTTAAATGCTGTTAAGCATGTAACTGGAATGTAACATGAATTATCATTTCATATTTCATTGCTATTCTTTGCATGCTGTCAGTGATTCCTGGCTCTGTAAATTATAGCTAAGTTAGGCCAACCTACAAATCCTGATATCTTTGCATAATCTCTGCTGTGAACAGTAAAAGCATGTGTATTCTGTTAATCCATATTCAGATAGAAACCTGCAGTCACAGTGCTAAATATATTAGGCCAGGAAAAATAAGTTATCTTTTTCCCCATGAAAACACACTTTGAAGCAAATGAAATGCTGCTTATTTTGTGTGGTTTTGTTTTTAAAACTATTTTTAAATATTCCATAGCAGACATTCTACCCACAGAAAACAGCAGGACAGTTTTCTTACATAATAATCTGACAGATGTGTCATGGTATCTAATCCCTTAAACCTCCAAAGCCCTCTGATAGTGGATGTTTTAAAAGGCCAGATTGAAAAGCATGCTGCTCTTTTATTGAGTCTTTGCCTTCAGTGTCCATTCCACACTTGATTGCTTCATTTTGCTAAAGCAGAGTACGTGATAACTTGAAGCCAAGGGAAAAAAAATTATATCCTAGAAAGCAGAATTAAACATACCATAAAAATAATTAACGCCAAATGAAAATACCATTTAAAATCTACCTTTACATCTGGATCTTTTTTTTTTTTGTGCTTTCTCTGAGATGCTGTCAAGAAGTAAATCAATAATAATTGCACACACAAAATGACCAGCAGACTTGCCACTGAACCATCAAGATTTTCACATTCCTTAACTATGCAAGCGTGTAATCATATTACTGTAACTCTGGTACTCCTTGGTCTCAGCCTTTCTGTGCCTTCAGGTGTCGTGTCTGAGCGCATCGCAGGCCACTCCAAATGGGGACTCTGCCTTCTACTTGCCTGGGTAAGCACCTGGCATTCCTTTTAAAATAACAAAGTCATTAGAAAAGTCTTTGCCTCTTAGCTCATTTTAGCCTTTTCTTTTTCAGAGCAGTTATAGCTTTAATAATCTAAATGTCAGAGGGAACATGAATTCAGAGGATCAGGGTTTCAGTTAATCATGTTAAATAGGTTCCCCTGATAGTTAGGTACAGCAGCATTACAACCTTATTTCAGCGAGCAGGAATTTTAGATAACTGAGGTTTGGGTAATCAACATCAGAATACATGTGATTACTGCAGCATTTGCCATAAATCTGTATTCTACATCATTTAAAAAATCATATCGTGTACTATTATGTGGGGGTTGTATCTAAACTTGTACCTAAACTGAAAGACAGCAAACATTTGGAAAGAAAAGCTGACTTATTTGAAATTTAGACATTTGCAAAAGTGCAATGTGGTGTTAAATGTGTAATGAAAAATGGTGCTTTAAAATACATAAGAACACTTAGAATTTCTTTCAGAAATCTTGTTCATATTTGTTTTGATAAAATCGCAGCTTTCTGGGTTTTATAATCCTCATTGCTTTTACTAAGGCAATTATTTAGGGCTTTACCTTTGAAATGTGAAGTGACGTGAGTCCTCTCACCTGAGGAGGTTATCAAAGGTTTGGGAATGACACTCTGGGACTGTGAAACGAATCATCTCTTGTTTGGTGACACCAACTGCTCTGCCTTTCTCCTGGAGTCAGCAGCTAACCTTGACTTTACACATGGCCAGTTTCAGCAGTTTTTGCAGCTTTAAAAAAAAGCTTTTTCAACAGATTAATCCTATAATGCAGTGATTTCTTTCTACAGTGAGGATTTCTGAGTGATTTTTAGTTCTGTTCAGGCTAAGGTTCTTTATATACCAGCTGTACACACATAGAATGTAAGATAAAAACAAAAGAGGAGAGACAAGAAATGAAGATTATACACAAAGACTTCTAGGTTAAAGTGGTTCTGCCAGTCTAGCAAATGTGAAATACAAGGTTAAAAAAGAGGTCTTTGTTATTTAAGTGGCACACCTTAAAAAAGCAAGAGCTTTTTTTTTTTTTCATGTGGCTTACAGTGCTGTCTGAGGATGGCCCCCACTCACTGTACATCCTTTCTTACAGGGTCAGCCTCCTCTGCACTTCCTCTGCTTTCCTTGCAGAGAATTGTTGATTGTCAAATGATCACCTCTCTATCTATTTATTTATTTTTAATTACTGTGTGTATACTGAGGAAAGCTTGATGCCTCAAATGAACACTTTGACACTTTAGTTTGGGCCTACCACTGCAGTGTGCTACAGTGTGTGCACTTCTGTACTGATGAGATTGGATGGTGCATTTTAGACCCCTTTCCCAGTGTTGACAGGCACTGTTTGGGAAATCAGTGATACACTATAAATGTTACAGCCTAGGGAAACCTGACAGCACCTTACTTGATGTGACTGTTCAGGTCTGTGAAGAAGGGGGGAATGTGAAAACAGAGAAAAACGTTTTCTTCCTTTCAGGCTGGCTGAAGCAACCAACCCCTGTTGGTTGGTTTGATGTTAATTTTACTGTCTGTTGAATAGCAAGAGTTTCCAGAAGCAAGGACGTATCTTTTCATGGAACCATTTCATTCCAGAATTGGTTGTTTATTCTGTACATCTGTCCTTTTGGTACTGTCTCTCTAAAACAAAATAGCTGTTACTGGAGAGTGCAGTGCCTGCCTGGAGAACTGTTACAAAACTGCTGGTCTGTTCTTTGGCAGCTGTTTTGGCCAGTTTAACTGAGCTGATGTGCCTTCAAGTCTAACACTTTTTCTGTTGCTGAGAGCACTCTACCAGTTGATGGAACCAATAAAGGGAACACTGTAGACTTCAACCCTGCAGTGGATAATAAGGGGAGGGGTCTGCTCAATTCTGTTGTCTCTCTAAAATTACAGATATGCCTTCTGCTTGTGTATACAATATGCTAAAATATCAGGCTGTGATTAAAGTGCTTTGATTTTTGGAGGCTCAGACTTTCTTTGGGACTTCTGAATGATAATTTGGGTTCAGGTTCTCAAATGTCCCCAGTTAGATTCACTGTTATCTTTCTACATCCAAAATTTTGATGCCTGTGGAGTTGGCTGACTGGATATGAAATGTTGCAGGAGAGAATACACAAAATTTCTTGCATTGAAACTCTTCGCTTTTTTACAAATGGACTAATTGTTCCTACAGCCAAAAAGGTACACTTGAGACCAGACATTAAAGCAGCTATCTAGAAGAGAAAGAGATACAGTCCTGCTCTAATTAATGTTTATTTAAAAGAGGTATTTTAATCTAACTTGATTTAAAAAAAAGGAATAGTGTTTTTCGGTTGGAGCTCTGGATTTCTCCAGGTACCTAGAGTTAGGTGGCTCCTTAGCAGGAAGGGTGTGCAGCAGGAAAGGCCTGGCTGCAGGGGACAGGAGGGGTGACAGCCAGGCATACTCTGCTGAAGGGGCAGTTCAGTTGCTGGGGGATGCTCTTTGTGTGCCATCACCAGCAGTAAAGATGCATTAGGCCAAATTCTGATATTGCTTTTATGAAGGGCCTGTGAGCTTGTCCAAGTGTAATGGGCTGGAAATTAGTGAAATTTGACAATAATTCTGCTGGCAGTTCAGAAGGAGGAGTAAAATTCACAATCCTTTGCAGCTGTCTGGGGTAATTACCTGCACAGGGCTAGAAGGACTAAAGGGTAGTAAAATCATCTGTCTGAATAGACACTTTTGCAAATGAAGCTATTGGCTAAAACTAGTATTATCTCAAGATCCCTTCTAGTGAACTGTTAATCAGGCAAACTAGAGATCCTAGGTTCAGTTTTGCTCTGTGACTCCTCGTTGTTGCCTAGTTGTGTACTTGGCCTGCAGTTCACTGGGAAGGCACAGTGTAACAGCTGTCAGAGGAATCTGCTTCTGTTTAAAAAGCCCAAATAAGCTGAAAACCCCATGGTATCTTGTGTTGGGACTTGTATTATGATACTTGGGGGGGCTCTTTGAAGATGTGCTGTGGTTTGAAATAAGACAGAAGTATCAGAAGATAAGTAGTAGGGAAACTTCCATGCCATGGATGAGTTACAGAGCTTTCTGAATTTGTGGGGAGGTTTGTTGTTACTGTTGTTCTGCTGGGTGATTGAGGCATGTTCACAGACCAGAAGCAGTGGGTACCACCATTGTAACAGTTCTTACAGAATCCAAGAGAAAGTGGGGTAGCTTGGAGATCCCCTGGTGCAACCCTCCTGCTCAGAGCAGGGTCAGCTGGAACAGGTCGCTCAAAGCTGTGTCCAGCTGGGTTTTGGACATCTCCAAGGATGGAGACACTGCAGTCTCTGTCTGGGCAATGTGTTCCAGTGTTCAGTTGCCCTTACAGGATAAAAATAGGCTGTTCTTATGCTTAAGTGAAATTTCTTGTATTTGTTATGGACTTGTCCATAACATTCTGGGTAAATAAACCCCATGGTTACAACACTGAGAGTGTTTAACCTTTCCTCCTTCCTCTACTCTCCCAGCATTGGTCCATAGCAATGACTGCAAGTACTACAACCCGGGAAGATTTAAAGATAGTATTTTGTTGTGAAAAATGTCTCACTAGGAAGAACTGGACTTGATTCTAATACTGAAAACCAATATTGACAAGTGTGTGCTATTCAAGACAGTACTGCAGCAGCTCTTTTCTGGCAGTCTCCTGTGTAGTGAAGGTCAGAAGAACACAGCCTCCTAATCAGGCAGAGCTGAAGTCTGAGACTTATTATTTTAGTTGTGTAAGGATAAAATGGCTGAAGTGCCCATTTTGGGATGTTGCACATGGTAGATATAAATCAATTTGGCATAGTAATGTCATTGAAATGAATGGCACAGCTATACCTTGTAACATTTCTTGTGCTGTCATTAGCAGGCAGCTATTTTCAGATTCCAGATTACAGTACAGTTGTTTTCAGTGTTTGGATGCTCAAATACCAGTAGTTTCTGAGGGTGGCTGTGGACGTCTCCACGTGTTTTTCACTGTGGTTCAACGGGCATACTGTCGCAGCTGCTGCTTACAGTTTGTTCCAGGAGTTGTCTTTTTTTTTTTCCCTTTCCCTTCTCAAGCTGTGTTCTGACAGCACTCCTTCTCTCACAGTTCACATGGAGAAAACTTCTTGCAAGATCAGGATCTGGATCAGGACCAGTGGTCTGTGCTTATTAACAAAAATGCTTAGGGAGTGCAGATAGGTTAATTGAAGTTAGTTGTGTGTGACCAGGTTGGTTTGTCTTTAATCTCTTATGTTTAAATTTCATATGCATGGAGACAATTAATCCTCTTAACTGCTGTAGACTTTGAATGCTTAGTAAGTAAGTGGCCTCTTTAATTGATGCTATGGTGTTTGCCTGTTTAAACCAAAATAAAAGTAAAGAGCTACACTGGGCCTTGAGGGAATCTTCCTCAGTGCAGTGAGAGGTTCTATTATGGAAAAGGCTTAAGAGTCTTCCCAGCTCATTATTTTTATAGTACTGTCTGCTTGGCTCTTTTAAGACAATGCTCTTTTTTTCTTTAGCATCAACAGTTTTGAGATCAGAGAGCACTTCCTGAGTCAAGGCAAACTGAGTAAGATATTTCAGCACCTGGCAATCAAAGATGCACTTCTCATGCATGCAGGTTAACACTGCTTTCCTTTTTTTCCTGAAACCCAAAAAGGTTCCTCTCAAGTGAAGGGCTTGTTATCTTCACAGTGTGTACTGTAAAGTAACAGTCAGTCCAGAGCTTATTTCTTTGCAGCGAATCATGAAGTGCTTTACAGAGTGTATATCTAGGGATTAATCACTGGCCAACCGACCAAATTACTGATATTCTGTACCAATAAATCTGTGTAATAGCTTTAATGAGATGTGAAGAATATGTTCTCCATTTTTAATTGAGTCTTGAATTTTGTTCAGGTAGCATGTTAACACTTATTCCACTGAATGCCATGTTAGTGACAGCTAGTGACACATCCTTTTTTAAACCAGATTTCATATCATAGCTGGGTTTCTTAAATCATTGTTCAAATATTGTTATACTTTGGACTGTGTGGTGAATAGATCAGGTATAATAAGATGGAGGGGAAGGATCTGACACTTAGAGACAATTTTTCATACATGAGGTGTGGTGGAGAAAGGGATTGTTGTCTCATTTGCAGTGAAATATAAATTCAGGTGAGTTTCACAATAAATACTTTGCCAGGCTTCGAATGTCCCCAGTGTTATGGCAGGCAGCAGCTGAGCACAGATGAGCTGTTAGTGCCTCAGCTTCCTCCGGAGGTGTCACACTCACTCCCTGCCTCACTTGGTCTGCACAGCTGTGCTCTGGAGTCCTCACATCTGATCACATTTACTTATCCATGTCATTGTGTTCATATGTAATTTGTTATTAAATTCAGTCATATTTAATGATTTTGGGGAGCTAATAATGTATTTTAAACATAGCCCATAGTTTTGAATATCTTTTCTTTGAGGTTCTTAATTTTTTAGCATAACTTTTAAGGTCAGTGGTCTGACTGTGTAAATTATTAAATACCTCTGAATTTTTTATAACTTTTCCCAGCAATGCAGACTGGATTTTCCCTTCTCTTCATAATTCCTGGATGTGCAGCATGAAGGGTGATACTGTACATCCTTTGTTTTTGTTTGAGATCACAGTAGTTAATGTGAAATCTAAGCTCTCATTTTACTAATTCTAATAGTAACGTAGAAAATATTTTCCTCCCTCCAAATAGAATTTATCTGTGTCTTTAATCTGTATAAGAGTGAACAGCAAGTATCCCACTGTTTGGTCTTCCTTTGGGTTTACCTGGTAACAGCACATTGCAATGGCACACAGGGTATTAGTTGTTTGTGGAGCAGATAAACACGCTGCCAGTTACTTGCTGTAGCAATGAAACTTGTAACACAATGAGCTAAAATTGTCCCTGTGCAAAATGTTTAACTGGACTACTTCATGCTCAAGGGAATTGAGAGCTATCCCTTCTGGTACTTCAGTGTACACATCCTTGCATGGATTGGAAATGTCTGTCTTAACAGCAGTGCTAGGTAAACTGTAGCTTTAGAAACAGTTCTCTGAATTCTGAGGCTTGTTTCACTTTCCCACAAGCACATGTCTGGAACAGTTCAAATAGTTCTCAGTTGGAGAGCACCATTAGAGGGTCTGGGACTGCTTCCCCCTCAGTGGGTCTGTTTTAACATTGTGCCTCCATCACCCTGTAGCCAAAAAGTGAAAATGCAGTTCAGTAATTGAAAGCATTTAAATTCTAATGTCAATTCAAATCCTTGCAACCATGACATCACTTTTGTTTGGGTCAGCCTTTGGATGCTTGTTGCCCCTAATAAAAATCAGTTCAGTATTTTCTTATCAATGACAGTCACATCAGATACATAACCAGCAACTGTAAAGGAAGCTATAAAGCAAAAATACCATTCATTAGATTTTAAAAAACAAAGATTACACCCTCACCAGGAAAGTTACCACACTCTCTAAACCAAGAACTTTCTTCTCTAAGTTGTCTAAATGTAGAAAATTTTGGTGGTAAAGATATTCTACATATCGTGTGGCACTACAGGAGTAAATGAAGTGTGACCATTTTTGTTCTGTAGTTCATTTTAGCTGTCTTAACACCTTGTCCGATCTTTTCCTGACCAGAAAAAAAAATAAGAAAGAAAGAATATATATTTCTTTTACTTTCAAAGTGCTGGAGGCATAGGGGATTATATTCCCCTATCTTTAATTCTAGCATTATTGAGGCATTTGGTAAGCTTCTCTAAATTTCTCGAGTTTTATTCTTGCTATAAGAAATACTTCCAGGTAGTTCCTAGATGTACCTTATAATTGCCAAATCACAATTTTTTACAGAATCCTAGAGAAAGAAATAGAAATTAAGAATAACTTAAAATGGAGAGTTTACATACCAAGATAAATGAGTCTGTACATGAGATGCTGCTCTTAATTCTACAACAGATACACACCAACAGATGTCACAGTCTTCAAAGCAGCAACTCAGATACAGAACAGGGCTTTTTAATTTTGCTTGTCTGTTAACAAGAAGCTTAATTTTATGCTGATGGAATCAGGCAACATGTAATGTTTTCTGTTGCTGCTGGGTGTGTGTTCAGACTGAAGTGACCACCCATCCTGTGTCTTGTAATGTCTGGTCTTCTGAAGCATCTCTGCCCTTCAGGCTGAGATACCTTGTGCTGTTTCTGATTCAACATGAGCTATAGATGTTCACCATTTCTGGAAATCAGACACAGATTGTCTCAAGTTGGGTGCCCCAAATCTGCAGAAAATGCTGCTAATTAGGCATTTTGCTGGAGGGTGCTCTCTGAAACCACCATGAGATAGGGTTACTGTGATTGAAGTCCCTTCTACTTCGGCATCTAATTTCAATATGAGTGACAATAAACACAGTGCCTGATCAAAAGACATGCAAAGCATGGGGTCCCCTCCTGCTGCATATTTATATGTTGCACTGTGTTATAAATACATTTAACTCAGTAGAAAGCATTGTAGTTTATATAAATCAGCTGCTATTGAAGAGCTAGCCGGTTGGTTAGTGTGTGTGCTTTTGCATATGGCTGTGCTGCCAGAGGCAGAGTGCCCCTGGAGTGTCAGACCTGGGATGGTCCCCTTCTATCTCTTCTATTCAAAGTAGCAGCAGCTAATTACTGAAAACTAGGCAGTAGGTTTTGCAAGCAAAATACCCGAATCTTTGTCTTTTAAAAATACCTTTAAATCAACTACAACATAATCAGAGAAACAGATATGAAACATGGTTGACTTGTGAAAGACATTTCTACCTTTCAGAAATTGATAGTCCCTCCTTTTAATGTCTTTTTGGAATATTTTGTGTCAAGGTTGAAGAAGGAAGCTTTGTGGTTTTATCTGAATCAACATGCCTGTGTTAGGTGGAAATAGGACCCGGTGATTTTTATGTGGTTTTATGTCACAGATAAATATTTTTGTGTAGTGGAAGGAGGACCATGAGGTTTTACTTGCCCTCCCTGACATTAGGACCACTGCCATGATGTGGAACAGAGGAAGTTATCCATGGACTCAGTAAAATATGGCACAGTTTTATTTGAGCTGTGTAAGAGGCAGAATTGTACTGTTGGACCAGTGCAATATGCATTTGAATTCTCTTGCATTTCTGTACATCTGCGAGGAAAAAAATGGGGAAGGTCAAGAAATATATAAACCAATGATAAATATAAAAGATAATTTCATTTGTCATCTACTGTATAGTAATGTGTTACAATCCAGTGGAAGCACTGACCAAATAAGTCTCTAACATTTACAAGCTTCCTGTAAAGAGAAGGAAAAAAAAGAATACAAATGTAGTTTTTCAAATATAGAAATATCCCTTTTATTTTGAACGTGTTAGTTTCTCTTGTGTACAGCTGTTTATTTGCCCAAGACACACCAATACTTTCTTCTTTTTGTGAAGTTAAAAGTTAATAGTGGGAAAAAACCTGTCAAACTGGAGAAGTTACTTCTTTGGGGGGATGGTGGTAAGGGGAAGGAAGGTTCTTTCTCACCATCTGTTTTCCCTAAGAGGTGGCCCATGTGGAAAACTGCATATTTAACTGTAAAGGCGACTGCTAATGAGCCACTGGGGGCAGTCTTGGAGCAGGATTAGTAACTCTTCCCAGTCTCCTGCTCATTGTGCTTTATGGATATTAATGTTTGCAATATTCCATGAGTTGGTGCAATGTCATTATGCAAGTATTAGTCCCTTTTACATTTCAGCAACAGAGCTCAGAAAGAAAACTATTTTCTTACAGATCACTGCTGGAACTTGGCACAACTCTCAGGGAAACAAATTTGCCTGTCCTGCAGTCACAGATGCATCAGGAGATTCTCCTGTTTTCCCAGCATATCTACAGTGTGACACCAGCTCACTGCACCTCTGCAGGAAGCTGCTCTGGCAGCCAGAGCTAGGAAAGGAAGCAAGCACTAAGCAAGGACCCTGGGAGCTTTGTTTGTGGTGGCACTGTTGTCCTGGGTGAAAGAGCGTTCGGATCTGAGCGTGTTGTTGGGGCACGAAACTTTCCAAGTCTGCCTTTAAGAAAGCTGACATGAAGTGGTTTGCACCTCTGCAGAAGTACAGAGCCAGAGGGCAGCTGCTGCCTCTGTGCCTCGCTATCAGAGCTGTGTGTTGGCTCAGGAGGTAGCACAGATCCACGAAACCAGAGAATCTGTAGACATCCATAATTATCAGCTTCTGCTGAGTCCTGATTTGGACACCTGGTTCCCTGTCTAGCTGGGGAACTTGCATGTTGATAATAGCTGCTCATTTTACAGAAGAGAAGCAAAGTCTGGAAGACAAAAAAATCATTCCTAGTGGTAACATGTACCAAATTCTGGTGGAATGTGGACAAGAATTGTTGTGGTCACAGACAACATGGCAGGATATTATTTGTGGGAAAATGTGAGCAGCTCACATTTTTTGTTGTTTACTGACTCAGATAAATTAGATTAGTCTGATGGAATAGATAGATTAGGGCAGTTCAAAGTATTTAAGTTTATGAAAGTGTTTACTCCCTGCTTATTTTGTTTAGTTACACTCACTAGAAGATAACCAGATTGACCTAAACTTATATATATCTCATAATTCTCAACTGATTTAGACCATGGACCTTGTTTATTTAACGTCTCTGCTGCACTGTTCCTTAATTTGATGTATGCTGTAATCTCAAAAAAAGATAAGTGGACTCTTTGGATATAGCAAAGAGAATATTTTTGTTCAGAAGTGTGTCATAAGACACATTGTGTAGAGAGTACTTTCTCATGGTAGCTGCTAGTGGATTAAATTCTGTAGTAGAGCCTTGATCAGATGTCTTTGGTGTCAACTGAAAGGTTGGTGGCATTGTTGCTCGCTAAATAAGTCAATCCTAGCTTGTTTAATGCAGCCCTGGAATAACAGTTTGGGACAGTGGTAGTTTAAACATCAGTAGCATTGGGAAACAGACCCTGGGCAGGAGCAAGTTTTGCCAGCAGAGACTGTGCCAGGGAGCCTCAGTGTGCTTTGTTTATATATTCTCTTTTTGCTATAGACTTCTCATCCTCAGCAGATGAAAAGAGGTGGTGTTTTCTCTGTTTTAAACATAGTGATACTATATGAAGAAACTTCTTTCCCACACACTGATTTAATGAATCTGTAATTTTAAGCTTGTCTATTTGGAGATGAGGGATTTTCCGGTGTTTCCTGAGGAGACTTTCTGAAAAGCAATAACTATAATATTAAAAACCTCTAAGTCACCCTTTTCTCGTCACAGGAAATAACACTGCTTTCCTTACATCTCTAGCAGTATTTAATCATGCCCAAATTCTTACAGAATGGCAAATGGCAGGTTGTCTTAGTGGTGGAAGATTTGAATTTTTAGATGTGAAATGTGGATTTTGTGGGTCCTGGATTATCTGGGCTTTGCCTGTGTATTGGAGCTCTGACAGATTTTTTCCACTTACCTTCGTACTGTACAAGATGCTAAAAGAAATGCTGATAAGAGATGTGAACTTGTTTAACAGTGTGTCTGTTTGCCATGTGCTCCTGACTGTGATACCTCAGCCTGATTTAATGTCTGACACTGGACAACTCCAGTCCCCCAAGGGGTGAGTCTGCTGCTTGGGAAGTGGTGGTACATGCAGATTTATTTACAGAAATCTCCCTTATTCTTTCTGTGTGTTTTCTACCTTGGTGACTGCATGCAGAACCTTCTTTGTGATGGAAAGATGTTTGCACCTTGGTCTGGGTTTCTTTTTGGACATTCCACAGTTAAGAAGTCCCTTTGGCAAGTAGCTATCAAAGAAAGGAGATTTGCTGACCGGAGTGTTCTTTGGCAGAAGGGCTGGGGGCAGATATTGCCACAAGAGAAAGTTGTTTGCAACCTGGGTCCCAATTCTGACCTTTGCAGGTATTGTCTCAGCACGGCACCACAAAAACTTCAGGGCGTCACCAGGACTAGCTCTGTGGGTGTTTTTTACGGTCGTAATTTGAAAAAAAAAAAAAAAGAAAAAGTATATAGTAGGGGGAAAAAATCACTACCCCATTAAAGTACTTCTTTTTGTTGTAACTGCTGAGAAATGTGAATGCCTGCACGGATTGGGGCTGACTGAAACTCTAATCATTATACTGCAAGAATATTTTTGATGGATTTTCAACAGCTCCAGAGTTCCTGTCAGCATCACTGTGTGCCTTTTTAAAGTTCTTTCCTTTAATGGGTCCCAGGACCTGTGAAAACATTCAGGTCAGTTTAGTACCTGATTCTTCCCAAGTAATTAGCAGGTAGAATTACCTGATAGCAGTCAGTGTTTTCTGCTATAATCCATCCACAGAAGCTGCAGCAGAGTAATTGCTATCTCTGGCAGCCCTGCAAACATGTCTAATTTAATGTGTCAATAGGGATTTTTCTCTCAGTTTTTTTTTCATTCCCAATGCTAGGCTGTGAATTTTCCTTTCAGAAGGCCAGACTCAAAGTGAGATGGATATATTGAACATGTGGATTTAAAGGAAATGTTTTTCCCAGCAACTGTAAATGTGTAAAAGCGTTGAGCTCATTCTCCTCTCCCCATGACTTTTCAACAGGTTAAATAAACGTATGTAGCAGACGTACTCAACTCTGTGATCCACAGTTACTGGAGCAGACAAATGTTAAACTGACCGTGGTGTCTCCTTGCCAGCAGTGCAGCATTTCAGTCCTCCTGCCTTCTTTGGGGATGTTCTGCTGTTCTCTATGCTGGCTCAGTGATATCAGCTGCTGGTGAGACACATGTAGCTTTTTAGTCCTTCCTTGGTAAACATTTGCCAGCAGTGGAGGAGCAGATGGGCTGGGATCTGCTCCGAGTTCAGGTGCATTTCCAGGGTATTTCCAGGGTACTCCACAGGCGAGTTTTCCCCCACAGGTTCTCTGTCGTGGTGCCTCCCTGGGTCCTTGTGCAGCTCTGTTAGGAACAGTGCTGGATCTGAGGGCTGCAGTTCTCTTCACTGCTCCGTTTGTCCACATTCAGCTTTCCTGCATGTCACGTTACAGGGCTGTGAGCATTTGTTCTGTATTTAAAAACCCAGGGTCCTGTTCTGCAAGAGAGAAAACATATATTCTAATGATAAAAAGGCTCCCTCCCAAAGGAGAAATCTATGTGTTATATATTCTCTACAGATCTCTAAACAGTCCTTTGAGTCCATTCACATCATGCTGCGCCTCTCTGATGTTTGCTGTTTAGTTTTCAGTGAAGACCCCAACATCTCGGTTGTAAAGGAAAAATAAAATCAACTCATCTTGAACAAACCCATTGGGCATGATTCTGAACAGTCCTGGACACAGAACACACAATATTCTTAGATATTAAAGGAGAGGATCCCTGAGCGTCAGAGCCGCGCTGTGTCAGGGATTGCAGGCGTGCAGAGGAAAACTGTCCTTCCTGAGAGCACGAGCAAGGCCTGAGCCCTGGTGACCTAATTGGCACTGCTAAGCTGGAGGCAGGAGAGCCATATTACATTAGTCACTTGACAGCATGGCCCTCTTCTTCTTTTTGTTTAAAAAATTCCCTTTTGAAAGAGTAATTAGCATAGATTTGGAACGCTAGAGGACTGTGGTGTGCTACTCAAGGTCTTGTTGCTTTCCTTTTCTTAATTTGAATTTCTCAACTTTAAAATTGACCCTTTGAAATTTAAAATACTGGTTCCAGTGGCTAGCACTCATGTATGTAAATACTGCACTTATAGTGCAAATGGATATCAATATTGAATAACTGTGGCAGAATCTATAGTGAACATAAACAGGACTTTATGAATGAAGACTGTGATTTTGTACGAAGTAAAACTAGATCCTATGTCAATTGAAAGATTCTACAGCTTAAATAAACCCAAAATTGCCTGTTATCAATAGTGAAATTTTTAAGATATATTTGTATTTTGAGGAGTTAAGTCTATGCAATATAGTAATGCTTCAGTTGTAGGCCTTTTCAGAAGGAAGACCTTGAAGTTTTATAGAGAACTCACTCCAAACTGCCTTTTTGTTCAGCAGAATAAAAACTGAGGTCCTTCTCTGCTTTAAATGGCAGTCAGAAAATCCACAGGTAATCCCTGTAACTTTTCATATAAATTTGACAAAAAAAGAAAGGTGTGCCAGCAGTATCTCTCTAACACAAGTAAGCTTCATTGCATAACTCAAAGCATGATGGAGATTTTGACATGCTTACTGGCAACCTGACAGATGTGTCATAGTGTCTAATCCCCCAAAGCTCTTCGGAAATGGGTGTTTCTGAAAGACTGGATTGGAAAACATACTGCTTTTTTATTAAGCTTTTTCTCTTGATGCCTGCATTGCTTCCAGTGTCATCTTGTTGCCAGGCTGACTGTACAGCTCTGCTTTGCTAGTGAGGAGGTAAAATATGTATAACTATGTATACTTAAACTATACATTTTATATATATTATGTAAAAATGAGGGGGGGTTTGCTTACAGTTTGAAAATATTATGTTTGGAATTTACATCCCACATTTTCCTGTTCTGTGGAGATGTACCTCTGTTGTGTCCCAACCTCAGTATTTCTGGGAACCAAAAAAAAAAAGGCAACATTAGTATAGATTTGTGGTAAGTTCATAAAGTATTCTGGAACAATATTTGAAATGCCAGTGGTTGGGAGGAAAATAAACTATATGCTTAAAAGTGTGCTTGACTAAACAACCCTGCAATCTAAATGCAGACCACGTCTCCCTCTGAGGGATTTGCCAGCCTATCTCTAGACCAGACTCATGGGAGACTGAGAGGAGGTTTCATTGTAACATCACCCTGTCCTATAGATTGTGCTTAGTGGCATCTCTGTTGTTTGGATGACATCCACACTTGGTAAAAAGAGAAAATTGGACCGGTTTGCATTCTGTTACAGAGCAGCTTCCTGGATGACAGAATAATTTCCTATAAAAGTACCCTGGATTACTCCCTGCTGTGAACTAATAGGGTGCTAATTAGCATATTTCATTTATTTACTTAACTGGGATAAAAACAATTGGGCACAGGTCCCACTTACAGTGGTTTCCTGGGAAGCTGCAGAGTGCTCTGAGTGTTACTGGGCTGCATTAAAAAGATGGAAGCTCCCATAAACGTGACGTGCAGATGGAACACAAACTGGCATGGCAGTCCAATCTCCTCATAACTGAGAGCAGTTTAGAACATGAAATAAAGCTGTATTTCTGTTTCCTTCAAGTCTTTAGGTGGGCCAAATGAAACCAGAGCAGCATTTCCCAGCCTTGGCAGGTGTGCCGGTGCCAGTTCCGAACAGGCGCTGTGCTGTGGACAGCATCCTGCTTTGCCTGCTGCCCTCTTGGGCTCCCTCTTGCCTTGATCCCTCCTGACTATTTACAGTACTGAAGGCTTTTGGGAATTCTGGGTTACCCAGCAAGCATGGCTTGGGAATCATCCTGCAACTTTTTTCCAGTTTTCTCCCCTCCGTTCCGAGGTGAGGACTCACTGGCCCAGCTCTCTGTGCCAATCTTTAAGATATTTCTAGTTGCAGAAATGTTGAAAGTGCCCATTTATTTATCCCTCACCCCCCAGATTTCCCATGTTCCCACTTTCCTGCATCTTGCGTAATTTATAAAATTTCAAGTACCCAAATTAATAGCTTACCTGGGGAAACCTTGAATGTATATTCTGAATTTGTAGATGGTGAGGCAGGAAGGAAAACTCTTTTCCTTCGTTGTTGAACAAAGGTCTTTTTCCAAACTGACATATTAAAGCACATTTTTGCATTTTTATATCTTAAGTAAGAGTTTTACTTAGGATGCAATTCCTCATCCATTTTGATTCAAATTCTGCTTAGTTATGAAAATCTGGATTTGCCCTAAGGCACTGTAGTATCTGTCTGCATCTGGGAGGCAACTTCATTAAATGAAATGGAGATTTTGTGATCAGGAGACCTGGGGTCTGTTTCTGCCCTCCTTTCGTGTTATTGTGTGACATTGAGTAATCTGCCTTTCCATGCTTCAGTTTCCTTATTCATAAACTGGAGAGAATAATACTCTATTGCCTCCCTTAAAATGCTTTAAAATTCTCAATTGGAAGATGCTGTTTTTGGCATTAACCCCCGTCCCCCTCCCCATCCCCAGACTGGTTCCCTGTCTCAGTCCACATTAACTCCTGTCTGAGTATTTGTACCATGATCTGCTTTTTAACATTTGTCTTGGTTTCAGATTCAGCTGCTGCCGGGGTTATCAGTCTTGTTATAATCCTTGTTCTGGTTTGTACGATCTGCCTTCCCTCCTTTCCAGCTTGCTGGGAGGCTTCTCTCATGCTTTTCTTTGGGAGAATTTTTGCTCTTATTTTTCTGTTACTCAAAAAGCCCCTGAGCTTGTAAAACACATTTTGAGCATCCAAGGATAACAGTTTATAAACCATTTAGGATAGAGATCTGAGCACTGGAGGAGACAGAACCTTATTTCAGGCTAGTAAGACCTGTTCCCCAGGAGGTGTGTTTTGTGTGTTATTCTTGTTCAAGTTATCACATATTCCATTAAAGCATCCTTTCAACCATTCAGTACCTGTCCTCTCCTCGAAGGAGTACCTGTCATCTCTTCTGATGCAGTGATACATCCTGCAGAAACAAATATGGTTCCATTTTGGGGTTCTGTGAATAGATCTAATTGCTCTGACTTACACTTTGAAAGGAATTTAAGCGTGAGATGGAACATTCTTTGGTTTTTTTCCCCCCAAACCCACCTGAACATAGAGAAAAGTTGAATGGCAGCACCCATTGAGGACTAGTCCCAGAGTTTGAGCACATTAACTAGGCAGTTTCATTGCTACAGTGTACTGCTAAAAGTTCAGGAAACGTAAAACTAAAAATAAATAAAAATAAAAAAAAAAAAAAAAAATTCCTCAAGGCTTGTGAATTCAGGGCCAGAAATGGGACTGTTGATCTGTGTGCAGAAGAAACTACTGGGCATGTTTCTGGGCCATTTGAATTCTGTCGGGGCCCAGAGATCTGGATGGTGGTTCTGTATAATTTTAGTGTGCACAATGTTGGACAGCTCATCGTCGGTGAGTGAACCAATTTTTCAGTAATCTTTGTCACAGCAGGCAAGATAGAAATTGGTCTGTAATTTGTAATCATTACTGCTTTGCTTGAGATTAATCCTGGATCACCCACAGTGAAAAAAGACGCCTTCTAACCTCAGGAAGGACCATTCCCCATTCAGAAGACCACTGAGGCTTGCTGTTCACAAAGCACACTTTGTCTTGACCATCCTTCTTTTTTATGTCAGACGAACTTTTATCTGTGTTCTGCTTTTCTCAACAATACTGAATACTCCAGACTTTTTACATAAAGCAATTTTCTCAATTCTTAACACTGTGAAAGAGATTGGAGGGTGGGGGGTGAGCTTTGGAGTTTTCCTATTGGTATATTTTTCAGAAGAGACAAAAAGCCCTGCTATAATGCACACAAGTAGATGTGGGAAGTGAATAGGAGCAACTTTTATTAATACCAAAAGGCTCTACTTACTAGCAGGGAGTTAATGTGAGGAATTTTGGCTGAAGGACACTGTGATTGTGAAGATCTGAGTTGACTTCTGGAAGAAAAGCACTGACAAAGCAATGCAGTCATTCCAGCACTGCACTATGTGTGGTGAAACCTGTGCATTAGAAAACCTCTGATATTCAGAATGATTTCTTAACTGATCTCTTTAAGGCAGTACTAAGGCTTCTTATACAATGTTGGGGGGCTATTTTTTTTTTCCCCAGTCAAAAACTGCCTTTGTTTGGTCATTGATTCCCCTCCTTATCTCTCCACTCTTGGCTTTCTCCACAGAAGAAAGAGAACCCTGGCCTAGAGTTTGGTGTTGTGACATGAAATGCTCTTCTGTTGAAATCCAATAGTTTGGTTTAATATTGAAGGGCTTCAGACTAAGAGCTAACAGTGAATCAGGTGCAGGGGTGGCTGGGGGATACCAACATTGCAGACAATAATTGTGGCCAGAGTAGTCATCGGCTGTTGCATTTCTAGCAGGAAAGCTAAGTATTTAAACTATTGTACATTCTTGATCAACCCTATTCAAGAATGCTAAATTCAGTGTAGGATGGATGAGAGAAGTCTTCTGGAATGCTCAGGATAGCGGAGAACTGATTTTATGACAAAAGAAAGACGTTCTAGAAGCTGAAGGGCAGTGTTCAAATACCAACAGGTATGAATGGCCTGCAATTAAAGTGGAAATGCAAAATTCCTTGCCATCATGGACCACAGCTGGTGTGTGCAGGTATCCCTGTGGTGGTATGACAATCACTGAATATTCCAGGAGGTCCTTTCCAGTGTATTTCCTATACTGACATGTTCCTAAAGAGCTGTGTTCGTGTAACTTTCTTGGATTGGATTAAATGTTAGATAATGTGTTGAGATCTCAGTTTGCAATGGGTGAGCATTTGAATTGAAATACATATATAATTTAAAACAAGCTTTAGGATTAGAGATATTTGAATAGCTTGTTTTAGTTAACTTTTCTCTTGATCTATAAACACCAGAGTTACTGAGCCTACTATAAAAAGAGCAGCATGAAATACTGGCAAAAAATGTTTTATGTAAATTACTGTTATGACTTAATCACTATTTCTTTACATAATTGGAAACTTAGAAGCATCTATTTTTTACTTCAGATTTAAGATAATTCCAAGAAAGAGATACTGGTAAATTTTGATTTTTCTAATATACCCATTTAACCCATTAATTATAAATCAATTGTTGGAGTATCACTGGAGGCCTGTAGCTTGATTTTAAATTTACATTGATGCTTGTGTTTGATGTGGGATGTGTGTACTTAACTGAACTGAGGTACATACAGAACCAGGGGAAACTTGGCACCTTTCTGACCCGTGTTAGGTTCTTCTTTGTCTAACGGGGATGTCTCTGGTTTGGAGAATTTCCAGGATGAGCTTCCTCTGTCACTTGTGGTATGGATTTCTCACAGTCCTTTCTGACACATCTGTTTATTTCATTATGCATCAAGACGAAAGAAAAACGTCTTGGATATTTAGGAAGGAGATCTGTGGCTCTGCCAAGAGCTGAGCATAGTCCTGTCTGTGTCCTGCTTGTGGCTCTGACTGAAGGAGTGTCTGTCAGGAAGGAGAGGGTGGGAGCATCTGAGGAGCTAATTCTGGTGGCTGCTGGGAGCAGGGATGGGCTGTGGGAGTGCCTCTGGCTCTGCTTCTCTCTTTCTGCTCCAGGAACACAATGTGTATCCAGCAGAAATAAAGGGAGGTTCAGCAGAGAGAGTCTCCTGTCCCATTTCATCCAGTATTTCTGAACTGTAATGGTTTTGTGTGCCAGTCCTTGTTGCCCACTGTATCTGCACGGCCTCAGTCAGGGAAGTGTAGCTGAGAGGAACTGAATAGCTTCTCCTGGCTCTGGGTAATTTATAATGTGAATATTTATCTAGAAAAATTGGGGAAAGGAGGGAACTGTGGCCCTTTACCCTTTAGGAGAGCACCTATAGATATAGATATAGATGTTTCCTTAAATGAACAAAACCCAACTCTGGTTAAAGAATGTTTGTCTTATTTTTTACAATCCAGAATTTGGTAACTGCAAGGAAGTAGTAGTGGAGACTTTTTTGCATACATCCTCATAAAAATCAAATTCAGAACCCCACTTATCTACTCCATAGCAACTTAATTCCTTCCAATTTCAATAGAGAAAGAACAACCAAAGAAAAAATAGTAGATATAAAATAAATTTGCCAAATTTAAGGTGATGGTTCTCAATTGTATACAAGGATGTATAATAATGGCTATTTTTTTTATACTTCATTAGAAGTTTTCGTGCATCTATCCTTTTGTAAATAGATGAAGCTGTCGACAGAAAAGCAAAACCACAAAGAGAATTGTTAAATCAGACTTGATGTGCTTTGCCAAACAAAGGAAAAGTTCAAACTGCATTGTAGATATAGTGCAAATGAATTTCTTTGCAGCTGTGGACACTGATCCACAGTCTCATAAAGACCATTCTAATTCTCTTCTCTCTTTGAGACTTCACAGCCCGGTCTGTCTGTCTGGGAATTCTTATCAGAATTCCAGCAGATGGGAATCACCCTGGGAGATTGCTCAGGATCTGAATGGGGGCCAAAACCAGAACAAATCACAGCCCATTTCAAATATCCTACAAAAAAAAAAGTACAGGATTAAAGAAGTATTTTAAATAAAACCTCAAATGTTCCTCTTTATGTGAACTCTTCTGTTGAAAATCATCAAAAAATTAGGACAGTTCCAATATGTTTGAAAGTGCTGGGGGAGGAAGAAAAAAGCCAGTGTTCACAAAGACTAATTGAAACAGAGAGATAAGGATCTTTCTGGATGTTCCATTTATTATTTTTCACCGCTTGTTTTATTAACATGCATCTAGAGTTACATGTTGCTTTAATCTCCTTGATTAAGACTTGCTGAAAGGATCTGTCGTCATTTATTGTCTGAGCACCTCAGGTCCCACTTTTTGTTTTACATTAGCTCTGACTTGAAAAGGAAATACTGTAGTTTTAGTCAAGTTTAATATACCTGAGTTTCTTCAAAAGCCAATAAAAAACCAAAACCAAAAAACCCTAAATCAGTTGTATGAGTAAATATTATCTTAAGGCAGAAGACCCCACTTTCCTGTGACTGATACACAGTCAATGTTCTTTGGAAAAGCTTTCCTGAGCTGTTGTCCATGTTCTTTTCTTACCACAGGTTTGCAGTGCTCACTTTTTTTTGCTGATGAAATACTTGGGGGGGTTTTATCCTCTAGTAAATACATGTCTTCAAAGCTGAGGTAAATTCTTTTTAGCCACAAAGAGTTAACTCAGCTTGCCAGTGCTTTGCTGCTGAGCCACATTTAAGTAGTTCATGGGGCACTGGGGCAGGTTCCTAGAAAGGAATCATAGCATTTGCTGTGATTTCAGCTCAAGAGGGGAATATATGTTTTTAATGTAGGACTTTTTTTTCCCTGTTAGTGAGTTCAGGAAGATACTTAAGAGGAGAATAAAAGAAAGGCCTGTTGTAAAGGTACCCACCTCCTCATTACCACCTGCAGGCCACGCATTTCTGCTGCACTGTTGTCTTGGATATTATAAATGTGATGTTGATTTTTTTTTTCCTAAATTAACCTTTATGTTCAGGAATATATATGAAATTATGTAATTTAAAGAATATTTCTAACATATGGTGGAAGTATTTGTATGCATACAAATACCACCCTGGCTCCAAAAACTAGACATATATGCTGTATTTTGATTTTCCTTTGTGTGTGTGTGTGTGTGTATCAGAGTGAGAGGTTCCAGCTATGAAAGACTCCAGTTAAAATACCTGTTGGTTTGGGAACATGAGATCTGCTTGGAGAATTGGCAGCTAAAAATGCCATTTAAATACTCTACTCTCTTAATACATCACATTAATAATAACTGCTCTAAGAAAATATTTTAGGATATAGATATTTAGAACAGTTGGATTACTTTTGACAACAGTGCAAGGAATCCATTCAAAGCTGATTTCCCTCTTTTGTTCACTGAGGACCTGCAGAATCTAAGATAAAAATGGCAGTTGTCCTGAGGGCACCCTGAGGCATGTCATTAAAATTGGAATTTGATCCTCTTTTCATGGTTACTTGGGACAATCAGCCACAGCAAACCTGAAAACTCATCACTTTTCAGAAATATGACATGCCCTTGACTTTGTCAGTTTGGATTCAGTGTGCAAGATTTGAGTATTTCAGAATCCCTTTAGATGTCACTCTGTCTTCAAGAATACATTGTGACTTGTACTGTATAAAAGATACAGTACTTCTAAACATTTCTGAGCACTTACCCTATTCGTGACAAGGGACAAGCTAAATTATAGTCATCGAAGTGAAATGCTTTTTTAATTGAGATTTTTTAACGCTGGTAATTTTAATAAATAGAAATATATGGAATCCAGTTATTTTTAACTATTAGAATATTTGTAAATGAAAAGTTCGACTGTCTGAAGGGATATGGACCTTTCTAAAACTGGATGAAACTATCCATTCTGCCTGGCTGTGTATTTCTATTTGTTAACTGCAATTCTCAAACATATATGGAAAATGGATGCAGAACAACATTTTCTGTTTATTCCTCTGTACCTGTGCTCTTGCTGCTTTGGAGCACCTTGCCTTCCCCCCTTCCAGGCTGCCAGGTTTTAAGAATTTACGCGTGTTTTACGAAGTATTCTTTTGGTCAATGGCAAAACAGTCGCTTTCCTGTTCCTGCAGCTGGGCTGCCAGGAATTGCATTCTGTGTCTGTGGCACAGGAACCACGAGCTGGGCACTGTGCTGGGCACTGTGCTGTGCCCGAGCCTGCCTGTGGGAGCTGCTGGGCCTGTGGGGCTGGAGCCACACGGCCTCTCCTGCCCTGCTCTGCCCCCTCTCCCTGCCCTGCTCTGCCCCCTCTCCCTGCCCTGCTCTGCCCCCTCTCCCTGCCCTGCTCTGCCCCCTCTCCTGCCCTGCTCTGCCCCCTCTCCCTGCCCTGCTCTGCCCCCTCTCCCTGCCCTGCTCTGCCCCCTCTCCCTGCCCTGCTCTGCCCCCTCTCCCTGCCCTGCTCTGCCCCCTCTCCCTGCCCTGCTCTGCCCCCTCTCCCTGCCCTGCTCTGCCCCCTCTCCCTGCCCTGCTCTGCCCCCTCTCCCTGCCCTGCTCTGCCCCCTCTCCCTGCCCTGCTCTGCCCCCTCTCCCTGCCCTGCTCTGCCCCTTCTCCCTGCCCTGCTCTGCCCCCTCTCCCTGCCCTGCTCTGCCCCCTCTCCCTGCCCTGCTCTGCCCCCTCTCCCTGCCCTGCTCTGCCCCCTCTCCCTGCCCTGCTCTGCCCCCTCTCCCTGCCCTGCTCTGCCCCCTCTCCCTGCCCTGCTCTGCCCCCTCTCCCTGCCCTGCTCTGCCCCCTCTCCTGCCCTGCTCTGCTGCTCCCTGAGAGCTGGGGGGAGAACCATCTGCTGGCACCGAGGGCACCCGGGGGCTTTGGGAGAGGGGCAGTGATGGTGAGACACCTCTGGCTGTGCCTCGGCTTCCCCCAGGACATTCTTCAGCTGCCTCCTGTCCTCAGCTTTTCTGTGATATGCATTTGTTCCTCCCTTTTGGTTTGTTTTTTTTTTCTTTTTGTGGGTACATCTCTTTTTACTTAGTCTGTGAACTGAAGTTCCTAGTTAATATGCAGAGTATTTGTAACTGCAAATCAGTTCATTTGATAATTGGCATAAAAGTGTCACACGTGGAGCAGCACAAAACTTGGCAGCACTAGGCAGGAGGAGGTTTCGGTGCCTAATCCCCGCCAGGCACACGGGTTAAGGTGTTTACTTGTGCCATTTGTGTGGGAAGGAGAAACCTTGCCTGTTCATGTGGAAATTCCTAATTGCTTTCTTCATTTTGACAGATTTATGGGTTACAACAAAACATAATTGCAAGTAACACAACAAAGTAACACTCTCCTGAGCACCTGTAGTGTTGCTATTATAAATAGGAGTACTAATGTACAATGTTGGTTATTGTACAAGTACATTCAGCCGAAGTTCTCAGTTTTTCTTGCTGTGCATGTTACGCTCTTGGTCTTCTGCTTCAGTTTGCAGGAGAATTCCTCCAGTCTTCAGCACAGACTAGCAACATCTGTTGCCTCACTTGTCTCATCTGTTGTTCAACATTGAAATGGTTAATAATGTGCTAGAGGCAAGCGAGTACCTGGTAACCTGTTCCTTGTCCTGAATTTCCTCTCTCATGATTGAAAATAGCCCCTGGGTTTTTGGAGATGCTCTGCTTTGTGAAGTTGTCCTCTGCACAAAGGCCTTGCACTGTCAGACAGACCAGAGTGGAATTGTTGCTGTGTCAGCTGTGTCTGCAGGTCTGCAGCACTCACAGATCTTTGGATCTGCTGTGATGTTCACTTAGCTGCTGTGACTGTTGAGGGCCGTCAGGAACCATGACCTGAGGTTGAGAGAGGTCGTGGAGGTTGGTATTTAGGACACCTCTGCTGTCTGCCTGCTTCATGGACTGACTTTTCTTTTGCGACAGTTGACAAATTATCCTATTTCTTTGAGCCTTGGTGTCTTTCTCTATAAATTGAAAATGCTTCTGCATTTAAAAAAAGAAATTTCACTGGCAGAATGCTGTAGCAACAAAAAGTTTTGCAGGCATTGTAAAGCTCCTCATATCAGTCATGATGATGACTTAGCAAATACGTATTACATTTATTCTGAAACCACATAAGAATATAGCACATGGGGTAATTGATGAATAGCTGTACTTATTGAAGAAATAGAGAAAATGAGGCTGCATCCATGCTTGCATTTGTAGTACATTACAGGACTATTTTCCAGAGGTCTGATGTCAAGACCATTGTGTTTATGAGGAATAAGAAATTTTGCTAAGTCCGAGGCTAGTAAAAGATCCCTTTTTTCTTTTTTTCAACATGTAGATATTTTAATTCTCATAGCTCTGTGCCATTGTGCTTAGTATCTCACAAGAGCTAGCAAAGGTATATGGATGTGAGTATGCTGAAAGTGAGTATTTTATACTCACGTTAAAAACTGAATTATGCTGGTACTGAAAATACAGTACAAACTCTGAATAAATTCTGCTGTTGCAAATCATATATTTGGATTGCAGTTGCTGTGAGACTGAGCCCTTACAGATTCTTAAACTTTTCTCAGGATAATTTTAAAGCTTCACTCAGCCTAGGATTTTAGCTTAAATCTGTTAAACAGAAAGGTCTTAAGATTGTCTGTCAGAGTTTTCTGTAGACAGTAACACAAATACTGGGCTTACACAAATGCTGGCCTCTCTGGAATCTGGGTACCTTGAGCACGGTGCTTCAGAGCAAGATCTGAATCTGATATTAAAGATAAAATATTGATTGTTTTGATTTCTTGCTGAGAGACCTCATTAACATTTTACTCTCAGTGCACGTGTATTTTCATATGACATTCATTTATGTTTGGTCAATATGAAAAAAACCTTCTTCTGAGCCTCAGAAATTCCTGTCCCTAAGACAGAGTTTTAGTTCTGTGACCTTTATCATAGCAGCAAAGAGTAAATCTTATTCAAAGCATTTAGATGAGATCAAACATAAGGTGCAGAGTAGGTGGAATGGAAATTGGGCTCTTTTCGGAATGCTCCCGATGGCAAAGCCCTGCCTGTAGCCCTGTTGTTAAAGCCCCACATCAGTGTGTTCAGTGCTGGGAGTGCTCTGAGTCCCTGCAGGTGAACCCAAATCCAAGGCAGAACGAGGAGTGCTCCTTCAAACCTCGGGGCAGGCATTTCCTTCCCATCCTGAGAGAGGAAACGTTCCCCTGGTGGAGTGCCAGGAGTAGCACTGAAGGCAGGGTGGGTGAGATGTGTCATGCTGGTTGCACATGGAATGCTTTTGGTGTTTTCCTCATGCTAAGCCTTGCTGTGAGGCATCTCAGCAAAGAGCACCGATTAATCATTGCTAGTGGGCCTTAGTTTTGGTCCATTTACTTTTCTGACGCCAAAAATGTAGACTTGAAGGCATTTAATTATGAAAATATACTGAGAGATATTATTAACATTGAAAGAGGCCTTTTATTCTTTTTTATATAATAGAACATCTGGGAATTTAGAGGTCTTAGATGATGTTTGTTTTATCTGTTGTATTTCCACCTTAGTTAGGGATTTTATGATGACAGGGAAATAACTTGGTATCTTAGTTAAAAATGATGTAGAGCACATTATGTGAACGTAGCAATTAGGTAATGAGGGTTTTGTAAACTTCATAAAGTATATAATTCTCCTCTTAGGTTTTATCTGTCCAGATTTTTTATGTCTTGAAGTACTTCATGATCAGTAAATAATAAATTCAATTTAATGAATAGTGGTTTTGTCACTTAGAAATACTCACTTGGAATATATATTTTTAATTGGCATCAATGGCACATTTCCCAGGGAGCATGACAAAATGGATCATTTAATAGATGCCCAATCTCTCCATCCATCTATCTATCAGCACAGCACATGATGTTTTGACTTTAACATGGTAATTATCTCGGGCTGACTTCAGAGGAAGAAACTGCCACCCACACAGCAGTGCTTAATTACTTTAGACTTCAGTTTGCCAAGAGAAAAAATTACTTTTTTTTGCACATTGCATGGAATTGAAATGATTTCATTGTCATTTTATTTGAAATGCAGCCTGACATCACCATGGCATCATGGGAAAGAGAATGCAAAATTTCTCTGAAATTCTTAAAATAGGCTGAAAGCTGCCTTATATTTTAATGGTTTTCTGTGAAGCCTGTGTTCACATTCCTTGAATGTTAATGATGAGCTGCTTCAGCTTATGGGAGGAATTTTTTTTCCTGTGAATACATTTCATTTGCAAGCCAATGAATGCAGTTTTTTTTAAAGTTGCCAAAGCCAATACAAACTTTGGCACTCTAAGGGCAGGTGACTGTTCAAATTAATGTTTGCGTGCTGTAGAATCTGAGAACATAGCTAGTAAGATGAAAGAGATGATGAATTAATGGTAGTGTACAGGCAGTTTAGGAATCAAATAACTAATTTTTTTTGTCATTGGCAATCACAGCTATTATCCTGAAATGTGGTAAGAAAGTTGCATATGCATGTTTTCAGCATTTGAAAGCTTAATTTAATATCTATGAAAATGAGTACAAGGGTTTGTGTATACATTGTTAAACATGCTGCTAATTGATTTGCCACACAAATACTGGAGGCAACCTCCTCCAGTTAAACACTGCAGACAGATTTTTGTGCTCAGAAGAGAACTTGGTCCTTGGATGTCTTACCCTGTGTTTGCTGAGGGCAGAGCCTTTTGGGGATCAGTTTAAGGCTGTTGGGTCTCTTGCAGCCTCTGATGCCAGTGGGGTTCCAGTGTTGGGAGCTGTGGGGCAGTGTGGGTGCCAAGGAACGCAAAGGAGGCCAAGCAGGGCAGTTGGGTGCCACAGGAACATAAAGGAGGCCGAGCAGGGCAGTGTGGGTGCCGAGCAGGGCGGTTGGGGGCCACAGGAACATGAAGGAGGCCGAGCAGGGCAGTTGGGGGCCACAGGAACATGAAGGAGGCCGAGCAGGGCGGTTGGGGGCCACAGGAACATGAAGGAGGCCGAGCAGGGCAGTTGGGGGCCACAGGAACACGCTCTTTGTTGCCAGGGGGGAAGGCAGAAGCTGGGGCCGGGGCTGCGATGCCTCCCAGTGCTCTCGGAGGGTGAAGTGCCTGGTGGGGCTGGGAGTGGTGCTGAGGGCACTGAAAAAGCGTTCCAGGCCCTGGTTCTCTGACCTGGCACGGGCTGGCCGGGAGCAGTTGTGGCTCCTAGCCGGTGTTTGGACCCCGTGTTCTGTGCACGTTTCTCCTGGCTGGGCGTGCAGCACTGAGGCAGGAATAACTTGTGTTTATCTGCTTCCAAATCAGTAATAAATCTGCACACAGCCAACGCTGCCAGTCTTGCTGTTAAAATTTTACCCTCAACAAGAAAATTCAATATACTGTCTTCCCAAATGGCAAATAAGTAATATTGAAAGTGTCCTTTTTAAGGTAAGATGTATCTTCTTTTTCAGTTTAAACATTTATACAGTGAAGACCCACTGAAATTATTATTTCGTTGTCACACACACTTTTCACAAAAGAAGAATGCAGAGAAGCCTTTTGAAATAAATCTGGTGACACTAGAGAGTTTACAAATACTAGCATATTAATATACAGCTAAAATAATAATAAAAAACACCATGCTGCTAAAGATGTTTAGTATTATCCACTCTCTGCGGGAGTTTATTAGAAACTCCAGCTTTCTTTTATTAAAATTTCAATTGGCTTGGTGAATGAGATCCTCTGTTAGTGTCATAAAGTGAGAAGCCAGAAGGAGAGGATATTGGCATTTAAATGCAGATTTCATTTTGAAATAGTGTATATTATAATACCAGAATATTACATATCACAAATATTACATATTAGTGGTGTTAGAAATAGTTGCACTGATTTCTATATTCATCAAATTGTCATTGTTTTCTGTGCCATCTGGAAGTTTATACATGTAATTTTTAAATATATCCTAAGAAATTTTTAATATAACTATAAGTAGAAAGCAAATACTGCATAATTCTGTGGAGATTTTAAAAGATGGTTGGCACAAATGGTGTCCCAGAATTGGCTTCAGTGTCAAGGGACCAACTTAAATCAAAGGATCAAGCCTTTTCTGACTCATTACAGGGAGGTCATGGATTTAAATTTGACAATTGTATCTTTTTAGGTGTGTGGTTTAATAGTGGTTTTTATTGAAGACTGCTCGGTGTTTTTTCAACCACCTTCTCACCTGTGCAGATCAACCATGGGGCTGGGATGGCTCAGCTGGACATGAACTCTGCATTTGTGGCTCTTCCCCCTTCCCTGAGCTGTGCTGGGTGGTGTTGGACAGGGATGTTATAAGCACTGACAAGGGTTTTTGCTGCAAATTGATCTCTGTTTCCTGGCACCTTCAGAGAAGATGAGCTGGAAAAGATGACCAGAAGTGGATGGGGTGTGCTTATCCCTCCTCCCTGCTCTTCCCAGAATTGCTCTGCTCTGTGTGTGCTCCCAGCAGCTGATGGGGTCTGTCCTTCAAACACTCTGGGGGTGGGGAGGGTGGCAGAGCTCTGGTGCCAAGCAGCTCTGGTGCCAAGCAGCTGGGACCGTGGTAAGGGAGGAACCTGGCTTTACTCTCCCACCTCAGGGATGGAGTGACTTGGGGAAGAGGTGCTCAAAGTTTTATTCCACCCGAAATCCCACAGAAGGACCGTAAGGGGAATGTGATTTTAAGACTGAATGGGTTTGTGTGTACATATATTCTCACATACACCATATAAATACATAGAGTTCAAATATCAGTTTTGTACCTTCACTTTTCAAGAGCATGTCTGAGTTGCTGTTTAATTCTGAACTGGTATTTTTCCTTTTTTTTTTTTTTTGTTTTGGTTTCATGTAATTTAACTTTGGTGGTCTCAGCACAGTGACATCTGGACATGTTGCAAAATGGTCGTAAATTAGCCCACAGTCTTTCACATACTTGTGTAATTAACTTCAGATTTTTTTTTCTATTTTATTTTTAAAGAGATTCCTCTGTTCTGTTGTTTGTGATTGGATAATCAGTGTTTCATTATTTGGTGAAGTGTTCCTTTAAAAGTTGATGGCACCAACAACTCAATCCAGCTGGAACCCTCCACGATGGAAAAAAAAAAATCTCTCTCACATCCCCCCATCTGGATTGTTCAAGATGCAGCGAGAAGTTTGCACTTCTACAGCTGCAGTTCTTTCATGACAGGTTCTGTAAATTTTACACATGGCTGCCTGCTCGGAAAATATTTTCCAGATTTCCATGTTTGCAGCACTGACATGTGAAACCAAAGGCCTTCCTTCTCCATTATGGCACAAGTACTCACAGATTGCACACTAAACTTTATAAAATCTGGAAATGGATCATTTACAACTTTCAAACAAATCAAAGTGCCCTTTGATCTTGACTCCAAGTTTCCTTAGGAGCAACAAATAAAAATAACTTTTGTGGTGGGCTTTTTTCCCCCCTAAATGTGGTCAGTATTAATGTAACTGTTATATCTCTCTGAAAACTCAAGCAACACATTTAATACATTTTTGTTTCAAAGTGTATATCTGGGAAGAGAAATATAATTCAGCAAGTGTAGGCACCATCATGATCACTGGTGTGGCTGGTAAGTGCATCTGTAGAGGCTGTGTGAGCTCAGCAAGAGAGAGCTTGGTCTGTCCTTTATTCCCTCCTACTTGTGTGGTTTTGTTTTCACTAATGTTATCACAAATTTGGAATAGCCTTGTTGGAGGAAAAAAACCTGACACTGCAAAATCTATGGAAATCTGTAGTTACTTTGATGCAAATTAACTTATCCCATAACCTTCAATTACATTTTTCTGATTCCTGCAGAACCGCTAAACACATAAAAAATGTATGCTGTTGGAAGTGTGAAAGATCTGCAACAATTACAGAACACTTACATTTTAAAATATTGCATTCAGACAGTCATCATCCGTGATGAGCTTCAAGTCACCATATTGCCTATTGTCACTATTTCCTTGGCCCATCATTTATTCTAACTTATGTTTTAGATATATTTTTGAATGTTATAAAAGTTTAAAAGGAAAAAATACAGCTTGCTGACAGAAGAAATATGCATCATTTATTAACTCTGGTGGAAAAGATATTTTTATTTTTGTTAGACATTGCTGATTTTTGCAAACATGTGCTTCTGTCTCTTGCAAGCTGGCCTGACTGGAATCCACAGTCTAGTATGGTCAGGATTTTCTCAGTCTCAGTCATGGTGCTGCCTGAAATATTTTACCTTTATAACAGATAAATTCTGGCACAAAGGATTTTAAAAAGCTGTCTTTAGTAAAGGTAGAGCTTAGGAGGGAAAGGCTGGGCATCTCCAAACTAAAACCAGCTTTGGAGAAAGGTGAAGTCCCAGAGGTCAGTTGGGCAGGTGACAAATGTCTCATCTGCCAGGGAGGGAGGCACTGTGGGCAGTTGGATCGTTCTGTGACCTGTGCCAGAGCTCTGACATTGCACGAGGGTTGAGCTTCCTGGCTGGAAGCAGCTTTTCGTTCAGCAGTGTTTACTGAAGGGCAGGGGCTTCCAAAGGGTTGGTTTTGTTGGATGCAGGAGGTTCTGGGGGGAAGGTGATGGCTCAACTGGGGCTGGGCTGGGCTCTCCAGCCTGACTGCTGGCAGCAGAGGGGTTGGGAGCACTCCAGTGACCAGCGAGGCTCAGTGTGCAGCTCACCCTGTGCAGGGGTAAGACAGGCCACAGAGATGAGTGTCAGATGGAGGTACAACATCTGTTGCTTTAGATCAGCCCCTTCTTGGTAACTTTCTAACACATGTACAAAAACCACTTGCAAACAAGTAAATACCTTAAAATATTCGATGTTTCCTTTATAGGCTAAGGAGAGTGAAAGATTTAAACAGAACTGGAACTGAGCCCTCCCCTTCTGCCCCCTTAATAGTTCATAGAATACCCTCTTGTGCTTTGTGGTGGAAGCTGTGCAAGTATGAGAAGATAGAAAATTAGATGACTTTAGGACTATTTTTGCATGTATTTCAGTGTGATGAATGGCTGGGGTAACCTAGAGGAGCCAGATGAGCTAATGAAAGGGGGATTAAAAGTCCAAGTCAACTGTTTTATAACGAGTGGCATCATCACTGTAAACAAGATAAATGAGACCTATGGCTTTGTGTTTAGTTACACAGTACCCTCATGGTGGGCTGCAAGACTCTAAAAAATGAACAAAGCAACAGGCTCGGAAGGAGAAAGCATGTCTGCTTCAAGAAAAAAATCAGCTTTTTAACAGAGCTGTGATGCTCCTAAAGCACTGCTGGTCTCTGAACACAAAAGCTGCACTGTGCACATGTGCTGGGCTGTGCACACATGGCGTTCCTGGGACTCGCTGCCAGCCTCAAGTTCTACCCACCACTGTTTTATCCATGTAGCTTTCTGATACAGGGAAAATCTTATTTGAAAATGAACATTACCATCTTCTGTATATCTGAACTAAAAGTTCTAACTGTAATGCTTTAATCCAAACTTCAGAGTCTACAGTTAATAAATCTGGGTTAGTTTATCAAGGTAGAATAAAAAATCTGTTGTATAGTTGCAAATGATGGCTATTTGAAACAGGTGCCACACAGCTTCCAAATGCTTTCTCCTGCTGCTTTAATATAGAGTTTATTTACCATTTTTCCACAAAATAACCTTTTAAAGCTGAATATTCTGTAGCATTGTACTCTTGTCCCGTAAAGTCTGAAAAAATAGCAGCTAATGAAACACGTAGTCTGTGGGCTTGTTTATTCCTAACTGATCTTTTTTTTTGAGAAAAGAGAATGGACTCTGTTGAGCTAATAGGCATTAACATGTTAAAGTTGCTTTTTGAGATTATGACTCCTTGTTTGCTCATGATTAGGATTAAACCTAAGTATAGCAGGTAGCGATTCTGTGAATGGCAGTGCTAAGTGGAGAGAAAGCAAACAGGGTATTTTATTTTTATCTCTATATTCCATACTCCAGGAGTCATGGAGAGGGAGAGTTTCCAGCTCAGTACTCAGAGTTCTCCCTGGGTTGGGTTGCTGGGGGGGATATTGGCAGCACTGTGGCTGCAGGTTCTCCTATCTTCCTTCCTCCTCTGCAGGGAGGTGGGGGAAATGCTGAACTTTGGTAATGAGTATTTTACACTGAAAATTAAATTAGTGTCACAGTGGCTGCTGTTGAATTCTTTTGCCTTCTCCTTCTCCTTCCCAAGCTGGAGGAAGCAGTTCTGCAGCGTGGTAGGGATGGCAGAGGAAGGCAGTGTGAGCTGTAGGGTTTGGCATCCTGGGCAGCCGCTGTGGCTCCCAGCTGCTCATTATCCATGAGCACTGATCTCCTTTGTTCCCCTTGCTGAAGCAGTTACTAGTGTTTGATCTATTAGATGGCTGTAAGACTACATATGTGCTTTTCTAGGTTTTCATGCCTCGTGTGAAAACAATTTATTAGATGCTTCTCATTTAATTATTAGCTATGTGACGCATTTTATCAAAAAGAAGTTGGAAATCTTTCTGTGCATATATTGAAAATTTTGTGTGTACAGAACTCCTTGCCAATTGTTGTTTGTGTTCCCTGAGAACTAAATCTTCAGACATTAGGAACAGTCCTGAAGTTCTTCAGTGGTTTACTAACATAATAACAAAATGAGAAAATTATTTATTTATGTAGAGCTTGTAGTATTACTTAGCTTTTGGCATGTGGGTAGTTTCTTTATGTAAGAGAAGTGTTAGTGTGTGCCATTCTGCACAAGTGGTTGCAGATCTGAAGGTATACTGGCTTTCTTTCCTAGTACTTATAAAAAAAAAAAGATTGGTTTAATTTGGAAGGACTTTCCCAGTGAGAAGATTTTCTGGTTGTTGAGAGCAGTGCAGATCATGCAGCCTTTATATACTTCTGGTGGCAGGCCCAGTGCTTGTATGACTGGGAGAGAGAACAAGGGATGGCAGGAGTAGCTCTGCATGTATCATTTTGTAACTTGGTGAGGACAATTTCAAATATCCCTTTATTTTGTTTGGATAAAGCTGAGGGAGAGTGTAGTGAGATAGCTAAGAGAACAGAAATTGCTGATTTCATTCTGCTTTTTTTTCTTGACCCTTTTTTTTTTCTTTTTTTTTTTTTTTTTTAAGAGACTTGAGACAGAAAAAAGATCTCTGTATCCCAGTTTACCTCTCAGCAAAATGACTGTTACGACACTTACTGTCCAGGGATGAACTTTATAGTAGATTTCAAAGGCCCCCAGATTAATGGATAGAAGGCAGTTGATAAAATTGTCATCCAGATGCTTTCCCTGTCTGCTACTTCATCATGCTATAACATTTTTAATGAGATTTTTAATGCAGCTTGTTGTTGTTTTTGTTGTTTCATCATTCACAACATTAATTTTTTTCTTTGCTAAATGTCTTGCCTCAGAGTGGTGAAGAATGTAAGCTGTGTAATCTGATAACAAATATTTGCATGTTCAGTAAACTGTTTGTGAAATATAGGCAGTGTTTTGAATTCCAAGCTATTTGCTGGAGAGAAATTGATTTTAGAAGATACTTTAGGATTTCCTCCGCATAGCACGGGATGTGCAGTGTTATCTGCACAGTGGGAGCCGGAGTGCTCTGGCTTTGTCCTCAGGGACATGTTTGCACCATTCCTCAGGAGTATTTGAGGGTGATCTTTCCCTTCCCAATCCCTCTGGGCTGGAACCAGCGAGCTGGGCTGCCCCGGGCCTGTACCTGCAGAGCAGGGAGGGGGCTGAGCAGAGGGCAGGATTCTCCTTCCTAGATCATGGAATGCTTCCAGGCTGTACCTGCTGCCATCAGCTTCTGAAGAGAGGTCTTGGGTGCTGTGTAGCAGTTCCTAAAATGTGAACCAGAGCCCTACCATATTCCTTAGTTCCTGGTCCTCCCTTCCCTTCCCATCTCTTCGTAG
This sequence comes from Manacus candei, assembly GCF_025592945.1. Taxonomy (NCBI): domain Eukaryota; kingdom Metazoa; phylum Chordata; class Aves; order Passeriformes; family Pipridae; genus Manacus; species Manacus candei. Next base: position 529,050 of record NW_026138092.1, read on the forward strand.
CTGTCTGGATCCTGGCATCCTGAATTAAACTTTCACCAAGGTATTGGGGAGGGAGTGCACCCAGATAAAAAGCTTGACTCATGGTTCTGCTGGAAATCCACCTTGTTCTCCTAATTTTCCAAATATTGCAGTGGAAAAAAAGTCATAAATTATCATTATAAAGTACAAATAAGAATAGATTTACCCCCTGCCCACCCTGGATAACATCCTCCGTGTGACTGAGAGATTGTTTCTAAGCATTTCTTAGAAGATTTTAACTTGATTCCACTGGGGATCGATCCTTTGTGTGCTTGGGGAAGTACTCCAAGAGAAATGGGAAAGAGAGCACAGGGACATCAATAAGCAATTATTTCACAGAAAGCAGTCACGAGGCTTCCAAATCTTTTGGAGGACAGTACCTATTTAATACCTTTTTGGCCAGGTGAAAAGTAGAATTTCCCCCTGCCTTTCTAGTTTTCTCCAAACAGGAAAATCCCTAGCATGGTGTGCCCCAGCTGGGAAATGCTGGAAAAGCAGAGTTGAGAGATTCAGCTTCTGCTGCCTGTTGCTCACGAAGTAGAGGATGACCCAGCTTGACTCTCAGATTCGATATTGTATTTGCTTGTTGGCAAGCAGAAAAGTAAACAACATTTAACTTGTAAACTTAGAACTTAATTAATGGTATTAAAATAATTGAAAGAATGTGAATATAAAATGCCAAGATACTGTTTTTATTACACCCTGTACAAAGCAGAACTGTAGTAAAAATAAGTTATTCTGTAGCATTGAGGAGTATACATTATTAGTACATTAATATTTGTTTTTATTGGAGCTTTTAATGGTTTATAGGGCAATTGGAACATAAAAAAAATAAATCTTGGAGACTGCCAAGAATCACAAAGGACAACAAATATGTTAGGCTATAAAGTATAATGTACTGTGTTTCTGGAATATCCTGAAGAAAAGATAAAAGCCATATTGGTCTGGATGTGACATTCTGCCAGTGTTGCCTGCAGGATGCACATAGTGTGAAAAAACCCCCAAAACAGTGAGGCAGACTGAGCCACAGCTCTCTGTGTGAGCCTTTCCTTGCACAGCTTCTCCTCTGCCCTGGCGCAGGGTTGGATGAGGCCGTGGTGGAGGTGCCACCCTGCTGTCCCCTGGCAGTGGTGGAGGTGCCACCCTGCTGTCCCCTCAGCCATGGAGCTGCTCCTGAGCGCAGTGCTGTGGCAGAGGCACCAGCTGGGTGCCGAGCAGTCCCTCTGGGTGCCGAGCAGTCCCTCTGGGTGCCGAGCAGTCCCTCTGGGTGCCAGCAGTCCCTGAGCCCCGTGTGGGATGTGCTCAGGACACCACTGGTGTAGCTGAGCTGGTACTTGGGGCAGAGATCAGGCTCGGTTTGACTCAAGGAGCTGCTTTCAGTTCTGCAGCACTGATGTGTGTGACCGAGGGCCAGGGAAAAGAGAGAATTAAATCTCCTGTGTTTGTTTAGGTAGGAATAGGGGTTCACAGGAGTGTAATTGTCAGGGGAATGCTGGTTAATGCAGTGTAATTAAGTAACCTCCAACACTTGCCAGTGTAACATCTCTGACAGTCACAGTGCAATGGCAGTGCTGTTGGTGAAGTGGGTGTGTAGATAAGTATGGACAGATTATCCTGGAGGGTAATTGAGTCAGGTAAAGATGAAATGAGAAATTTGAATATAAAAGTGAAGGAGACGGAGAGAAAAGAGCAAAATGAAACATCTGATTGAAGACTTAGGTAACCACAAGTCACATAGCTGGACTGACATTTATTGGGTAACTGAATTTGTGTGCAAGTATTACATGTTCTCGGACATAAGTTAGCGAAGGAACTCTTAAGAAAACTCAAACAAAACTCCCCTGAATTGATTGATTCAGAAAATAGGTTAGGATTTACAATATGATCTGTATGATGTATTTTTTAATCAATATTCATTTCCTTAGGTGTTTTGCAGAAGACCTGTATTAAAATGAAGCAGAAGAATTCTGCAGAATTTGAATGCACTTTTCTAGAAAAAACATGATAGATTTTCTGAGCAGTTTTTAAAACTAGTCTGTAGGAATTTGTGAAGAATGTATCCCAAGGGAATATTCCTTGGGATCAGTAATCCACTAAGTATTTATATGTGCATGTATGCACATCTGCAAAAATATATCCGGTTTCCAGAAGGAACTGTGGAACATTGTGGTCGTGCATACAACATTACTCCACTCCAAATAAGGGTAGCTCCAACAAGGAGCTTTGCCAGGGTTTTAATATCTTGGTTTTTATATATGTGTATTTTTCAACATTTTATGACATAGAGGAACATCTTGTGGAAAAAATAGTTCAACTTTTTAGTTCTAGTTAGTGATGCTACTAGGAAATCTTCCTGAAACTAAACTGTATGTCACCTTCAGACATACTCTTTTCTTTTAGTAGTGTACAACAGCATTTGACCCTGGTGAATGTTCTTCTCCAGTTGTAGTGCCTGAGAGAGAGAAAATATATTTGCTAGCTTTCTATCCTATAACTAAATTAATAGACTCAGGGACCAATTCATTAAAATTTTATATCTGATTTGTTTGGGTCATAGCTCTGTTATAACTTGTTATAAATATATTATATTCCTTAATATTGCATACTCTATTAACATAACAGACATTAACAACTGTAGCCCATCTGGAGCTAGAGGGAAAAAGCCATAATCATTTACCTTGCCAGCTGAAAAATGACATAAAAAATCATGTGTTACAAAAGTGATTTGACCCTTCTCACATGTAATCAAGGAGATTATAAATAATTAAATGGCCTAGGGAGGTTCACCAGAAACTGTCCACATTCCTCCCCTGCTGTTCTGATCCTTTTATTTACTCATTCAGGAATTCAGTAAATGATAGAGTAGGTAAGACCTCTTTTTCTTGGGTTTTTTTGTAGGAGATACTGAACAATATGTCCTGCTTTATGACAAGATGAAGGTAACACTAAGTCTCCAGCTTTTCTATAGAAATTATTCTGTGCATAAGTATGGACTCTGCCTCAGGACCTGTGGAAGTGTTGAGCTGGGGGAGCTCTGCTCTGTTCCCTCCATTTCCTTTGGCAGGGAAGGAGGGCAGGAATGGGATCCAGGCACCCAACCATCCTGTGGTTCCTCCATGGTTGGTTACTGCACACCTTGCACTTTCTAATGCTTTTCTTCATTTGTTCCAAGCTGGTATCTTCTCCCTGGTATCCAGTGATAGGATGTGTGGGAATGGTGCAGAGTTGCACAAGGAAAGGTTTAGACTGGGCATTAGGAAGTAGTTCATTCCTGAAGAATGGACAAACTGTGGACCAGCTCCCTAGAGAGGTGTTGGATGGCCCAGCCTGTCAGTGTTCAGAGGGCATTCAAACCATGCCCTTACCTACCTCTTTAACCTTGGTCAGCCTTGAGCTGATCAGGCAGCTGAACAAGATCAGAACTGTAGGTCTCTTCCAATTGAAATATTCTCTTCCAACATCTCTTTTAAAGACAGGAAGAGCAGTCACTCTGGCAATAGAGGTGATGTTTGCATAAAGCAAAAAAAGGAAGTCTTTGTGAAAAAAAGGCTCAGAGTTGAACTGATGTTATTGGAAAAGCTGTAAAGTGCTGATCTTGAAGATAACACTGTACAGACTGTGATGGATATCTTCCCTGAGCCAGAAGGGACCATTGTTATGGAAGGCTTATAAATTACAGGGAAGTAAGGAGAGAAGTCTTATCCTTGTGGTAAAGTAGTTCCTCATGGTCATGTCTGAATGGCAAGGTTTTAAATCTGTATGCTGAATGACATTAGAGAATGACACTGGTTCTCTCTTTCTCTCTGCTCCAAGTGAGCTCTGCACATGTTTGGAGCACAAGTCTTTCTCTACCTGACTGCTGGGTCCAGATGTACACCTGCCTCCATATGCTTGAGTAATCCATGAAAATGGTTTTATACCCCGAGTCGTAATTAAATAAAGGCCAAAGTGCAGAAACAAACAAACTCTAGAATCTCCTGTTGATTGACTGTGGTTCTTTGAAATTTTGCAGTATATAATTTAGTGCTTATGCCACAACTTGCAGCTGGAAAGGATGGAAATGACACACCACTGATTTTCTCTCTCGTCCTGTGAATCTAATTTAAGTCTCATATTCCCAGTGGCAAAACCAGAAGTGGGATGTATCTGGTTGTTGACTAAGTGTGTGTGGGCTCATAAAAAGGAGGCTGCTTTTGATCTTTGCATTTGCATGCTAAACTGGCATATTGGAGCCCTCACGTTTTGGACTTTGATCAGCAGCCAAACACAGGAGAGAAGGGCTGAACAGAACTGAAGAACAAAGATGAGTGAAGGTTGCCAAAACGCTACACTTCACTCATCAGCTACTAAATATCTGATTTGGTTTTTGACTTCTTCCTGATGGTTGTGGATGAGAGATGATAGGATTCTGCCCACCTCAGGCAGCCTCCAGTTAATAGTGTCAATAATTGTCAAAATGTCAGAAGTGCATTCAAAGATTTATAGCTTCAGGAGGGAGAGGGTGGCAAAAAAAGATTAGTGTCCGTTTTGCTCAGTAAATTGAGAAAACTGGGTGTGGGAAAGATGTCTGTATTAACTAGAATAAATATTAGCTCCGAGTCCAGGACTCCAGATTGTCCTTGCCTGTCCATGGTGACAAGCTCTCACCAGACTGATGACTCTTTGAAGAATACCAAGTTGCAGGTTCCTGCTTTCATTAGCTGTTTGTGAGTCAGCACTGTGGAAGAGTTAACCTTGGCTCCTCAAGTGGCTGAAAGCACTGAATAGAGTTCTGTGCATTAAAGTAGGTTTGGATAAAGCAGTAGTAGTAGTAGCACTAGGAAAAGGCAAGAACCTTTTGAATGTGTTAACAGATTTGTGTAATCAGAAATTTCTAGGTTTTGTGTAGATTAACTCAATGAAATAATAGATATAATAGGTGATCTGTCTAATAATAGATGAGTTTTCCTTTGGGGAAAACTGATGAAAGAGCCCTGTTCAATTTATTTATGTATAGGTGGGTAATTTGGTGGCACATTGCCTTCCATTCTCCCCCCTTAAAAAAGATTTAAATTTTCTTTCCTCTAAAAGTGTGGTGAAATTCATCAGGCACAGCAAATGGGAAGTAACCTTCATTTTTACTACTGGATTGTAACATTAAACATGTGAAATGGAAAACCCATTAAATGTGAGACATAGGTCTTTTGGAACATTGCAATACAATAAAAGATTGCAGAAGTTTCCATGCAATACAGTAATTTCAAGGGGGGGTTCTGATGTTTTTATAAACACATCTTAAGCCTTCATGAAATGCTTTTAGGAACTAGTGAAATATTTCTCTAGAAGAATATGTTCCTTGATTGCAGTTACAAGGTTTTGTCACTTTTGTTATTAATTGCAGTCACAATCTTTTGTCTTTAGGCCAAGGGCAAGAGTTCTTTGAGTACTTTCTGACTAGATTAACAACCAAGTTTGTAGTGGCATGTCATTAATATTTACGCTGCACAGGTAATAGAGTAAATATTAGGGCTATGAATTATTGAAAGTGAAAGGAAAGTGATGAAATACTGTTTGTTAGTTTGGTTGTTATGGACTTTTGTGTGTTTTTGGGAAATGAGGACCTGTAGAAGAGAGCATCACTTTCAGTAGTGCTTATGATTTCTTCATTTATGGAAATTTTCATTGTCGAATGATATGAATGTTTAAAAAGAATTCTAAATGCAATTCTTATGATTAATTCTAGTGCAAGAAAACATGACAATAATTTAATACAGCTGCTTTAGAGAGGGTACGGGAGTGTCCTCTACAAATTACCGCCCTCCCAGGGAAGTGAGATTCCCAGAGTATTCTGAGTCTTTACCATGGTTTCCTGCAGGATACAGGACAAGTGCTCAGCCCTGCTTTTCCTGCTGTTCCAAGGTGAATGAGGGCATGTTTGCAACAGGCTTTCTGTGTCATCATCCCTGACCTTCTCTTCATGGATCTGGGCAGGGGACAGGAGTCTTTGATAGGCTTTGTGTAAGCTTCCCTCTTAACTTTGGGGCAGGAACGTAAGAAAATCAGGTACATGCAGATTGGGGGGGTAGTGCAGGGGGGTTTTATGTCTGCTGGAGTGTGAAATGGGGAAATGAGGAAGGGGTTTCTTCTCTGGATGGGAGGGGGAGCCCTGCAGGTTGTAGCAGTTCCCAGCTAGTGTAGCTGTGAACTACACACACTGTGTGTAGCAGAGTGAGCGAGGAAGGTCAGCAAGGTCAGTGTACCAGGAGAAAGGGAGTAAGTGCACTTCTTCACTTCTCCAAGCTGTGGGACTCCTGACCTGTTCACACACCCACACAGTAACAGTTGTTATTAACTCAGTGATGAAGGATTGCAGAGCTGTCTGGCCCTAACACCAGAAAGGATCTTGCAATCCTTGGTCACTCAAGGACAGGCAGCTCATCCAGCTCATGGTACTGTAGTTTGAGTTGGCCCACAGTGCATTGATTTCTTGCTCATAAAATACATTTTGTGCCCTAGCATTTTTCACAAATGGTTTCAGAGTTTCTTGGTTTGTATGGTGTGCTGATCCTTCCCTAGTAGTGGCTACTCCACCCACACCTGGCCATGATTTTTTGCTCTGTCATACCCTTCTCCCCTTCAGCCTGGCAGCTCTGTGGGGCAGCATGAGGACCGAGGGGTGCTATCTGATAACTGTCCCTTCCTCAGAGAGTTGAGAGATGTTTCCAACAAGCCTCTGCCCTGCTGCTGTCACAAAGCCAGCTTGGAGGAGACCTGTGCTCCTGTGGGAGCAGGAGAGGGTTTCTCACTGGACCTTCTGACTTTGCTGCCCACATCAGCCTGCTGCCCTGGGCAGCTTTCATGCTTGTGCTAAACTGTCTGGGTGTGCTGGTTACTGGTTTTCACTCTCTTCTAAGACAGATCGTGTAGAGCTTCATCATGAATACAGAGAGCTGGGTTAATATAGTCCACTCCAGCATCCACTCCTACTATTGCAGATCAGTCAGGGAATTCCTTCCTGGTAAGGACAGGCCCTTCTGTAGTGATCCAAGCAAAAAGTCTCCTAACTATCCAAAATTACTGCTAAAGCCATAGCTCTTGCCAACAGTTAGCAGGGTGTGGTATCAAAGTGAGCTCAGCTGCTTCCTGTGCTGTGATATCTGTTTGGATCGTGTTTCTTGGTTCTCCTTCCGTGGGCCTTGTTAGGAACTCGACCCTATGGGACTGAACACTGTACAGAAGACTGAGTCAAATCTAATAAAGCCTGTAAACAGTAGAGATGTGAAGAAGCACCATGGTGCTGACTTCTGCTGGAGTTCAAAGAAATTCTGACCTAAAGAACCAAGTCCTGCATCACCTGGATAGGATGACTGTGCTTCTGAGGTAGACCAGGCTGATGCAGACCAGCACATCAGCCCTGGGGTCATGATTAAGGACCTACAGTAATTAAGTAACACATCAATTCAGGGTTGAGGGAATTGTTTAAGTCTGAGACAGACTGCCAAGAACTGCAAGCAGCAAGACAGTGGCCAGCAGGCAGTGCTGGATTTGGTTAAGCAGACCAGGCCAGGGACAAGCTGTAGCACAAGGAGGACAGAATTAAGACAATGAAAGAGGAATCAGGACTCAGCAGGTAGGAAGCAGGATGAAGGACCAGAGCTAGGAATCAGTGTGTGAAGCCTGGCATTGAGGCAGACTGTGAATTCCCAGAAGGTTGCTTGTACAGACGGCTTTTTGATGTCTCCTGTCATTAAGAAGAGGCACTGGATGTGGTCTTTGTTTTCTGTTACCTCTGTCACTGCTGGCCCATGACCAGAGGTGCCTCACTCCAGCTGGGCAGGAGTTCTTTGGGTGCTTTTATTTTTAACCCTGGCTTTAGTGTGGCATCTCTGCAGTCCCCCTGTCCCAGCAGGTTTGTGCTGCCTACTGAGTTTGCAGTTCTTTAGCAGACAGGCAGGGGAATTGTTCACCAGAATTTACATTCTGACCAACCAGGCTGCCTGCACTGAGCAGAACCAGGGGCATATTCCTCCTTGGCCTATTAGGCTGGTGTCTGTCTCACCTTTGCTCCTCAGCATTGAGTCTCTCTGATTGCTTGTGAATGGAGAGGCTGGGATTTTGCTGACTGTGCTGCTTTGGTTCAGCTGTGAAGCAGTTACTTATAATTGGTGCCAAGGAGTAGCAATCAACTGGAAAAAAAGCACTGGGAAAAGTTGATTCCCTCCCACCCCGCTGCAAAATGTTTCTGTGAGCTGATGCTTGAAATGAAAATGTGGTTAGAAGGAAAGAAGACATCATGGAATCTGGTTTTCAGTGATTTACAGTAAAAATCTACATCTGAATGGTGAAGGGAAAGAAACAGTGATGATTAGCACATGTTCTGCTCATGCCCAGTTCTCAGCATTGCTGTTTTGATGTCTCAGGGCTATACAACAGAACAAAATCCAGTTTCAGGAGGTGACCATGAGCAGTTGCTCAGGTGAAAGGAATACTTCATTAAAAGATAAAAAAAGGAAAAAGCACTGACGGTGACCAAGAATTAAGTTAGTTCAGTGTTTTGGATTTCTGTGGGGGAAAAGTAGTTTCCAAATGCTAACAAAGATGAGAATTTAATTACTCTCTGTAATTATGTATTCCTCATTGGTGGATCTCAGGGTCATTTTCACAGTACAGTATGGTTGGGTTTTTTTGATCACAAACTGTTTACTAGTACAGTTTTGTGCTTTTAAACAGATGCTGAATGTTCTACCCTTAAAATAAGCAAAGAAAATTCTGATGTCAGCTACTCCCAAATATTCAGGAGTCAAGACAGAATGCTATCTGTCTAATGCTAGGGTGTGATCAAGAGAGGTCATTATTTGTATTTGCTGGCAAATTCCCCATTTTTTTGTTTAAAGGAACCCTTACTCTGATACGTGAATATTGGAAGTGCATCACACCAGAGCTTTGCAGCACAGCATGTTTGCTTGACTTTACCATGGGGCATCTGGTGGGTATGGTCATTTTTAATTAGTATTTTTCAAGCTTTTAGTTTAATAACATCTTATTATCCAATTTCACCTCTCTCTTACTACTTGAGTTATTAAGGTCATCCAATTCCTAATAAATTTTAACATCTCTTTTTTTTCTTTCAGGTCTTGCATATTTTTTCTTTGATTGCCCTTATCAAATTCAATGAGATCTTATTTTGTTATCACTAAAATCAATACCAGCACTTTCAGATCCTTGATCCTGTTTTGTCTAAAAGGCTCAATTATTATAAAAATTTTTAGTTCAACTTACATTTTAATAGAACTAGTCTTGCAATTTCAGCTACAGCAACTTAAAAATTACAGTGTTGAGAGTATGCCAAGCTCACCCCCTGACTTTCACACTTTATCTGGTCTGGTTACTTTTTCTGTGAAAGTTCTTCCTTTCTTGAGGAGAAATTTCTACTTTTATGTATTTTTTATATATAAGCAGTTGCTTCTGCTACTGCTGTTATTTTGTACATCTCTTCCTGTAAGTGCTATGAAAACCAGGCTTAATACAAGCTGAAGACTGATGAATCTCTAGTTTCCCCAAATAAATGGTGTATCCAAATGTTTTCCATCGGTATGTGTGAATCTGTAACTTGCATACCTATGAACAGGTTTTGGCTGTTGAATTGCTCCTCCTGCATGTCTGCTCAGGAGAGTGGAGAGTCTGTGTTGTAGTTAAACACCTTTAGAGTCATTAACGAGAGGGTCACTGGATGCCAGCATTTCCCAGCTCCCTGCCAGTGGGTTATTGTAGACTTGGGAACTAAATGAGATAGTGGCACAGTCATCTAAGGACTACTTTGTGTTTCAAATTTGAATCCCCGTTCTGGTTATTTCTTCTTAGGAAAGCCGGGTAAAGAGTTAACCCTGATCCCCTTCCCTCTCTCAGGTTGCACAGAGGCAGTGAGGTGTGGAAGCTCTAGAGATCTGTGCCCAGGTAATGGCTGTGCCAGAGGGGCTGAGCCAGCCGTGCCCCCGAGCAGGACAGGACAGGACGGAGCCGCTGGCTCGGAGCGCTGGGCGCTGCTCCCTCCGGGCCCTGGCAGCAGGGGCACAGCGTGGCACTGCTGGAAAGAGTTTCCTTTAGAGTTTTTAATTCTGGGAAATAGGAATTATGCGAGTGCAGAGGGGCTCGGAGCTCAGCTTCCCGTTGGTCACACGGAGCCAATTAGCCTGCCAGAAGTCCAACAGGAACCTTGTACCTGTGGCTTTGTGCAGCAGCCACGGCATCCAGCATGGCAGGGGGAGAGGGGAAGGAAAAAGTGAAATCATTAGCGTCCAGAAATCTGTGCGAGGCCAGATAGGGCCCAGGATTACATTTCTGATTTTAATGAAAGGTTCTCTGCCTCAATAAAATTTAGAGCAAAGCCCTGCTGGTTCAAATTATTAGCACACTCCTTAGACCCAGTGAGTTTTATATAGTTTCATGTGGCTCTCTGTACATTTTGCACAGCTTTAGTTCAACTCTATTGCCCTCCATGTAAGAACCCTTTTATAGACTTACATAGAGATAAAATTAACTCCTAAGGAACAGTATTAATGGATTGATATTTCTCATAATCTTCCTTGGAGATTGGGATGTTTTCCAAAACAGCAGTATGCCTTTGAGTGGGAGAAAAATTATAGATCTGAGATCCTTCTGGCTTAATTTAGAAACAGTGATATTTTAATAAAATGAAACACTACCGGGTCAGGACTGTAACTGTTGCATGTGGAGTGCATTGAGGAAGGTAGTTCTGGCTGTCCACGTAGCAGTTGGCTTCTCCTCAGTTTTAGTGCTCTCATTTTTGAATTTCACTTAGTATTGCTGCTGTCTTAGTATTATTTCTGTAACTCTGCATCCCACAATAGCACCCTGTATACAGCTGCAGGAATCATGTTGAGTAGTCTGAGCTGGCAGATAGGGATGCAGGTGGCTTTTAAACTTCTAGGTCATGGGATTCAACAGGTGGGAAGAGGTAACGTGGCAGAATTTCAGTTCATTTACCGTCTCGCTGCAGAGCCTGTTCAGGACTGCTTTGATGGTACATCAGAAGGGAGAGTTTCAAAGCAGTGCTGAAGTGGGATGAGTTTATTTCATTTGTGTCATTAGAGAAGAAGATGGAAGACTTATTATCTGCAAGGTTAATGGCAATAAGTTAGGTAAGCACAAGATGAAGGAAAATAAACTTCCTTCAATTCCATTAAAAAAAAGAAAAAAGTCAACATTTACTTTTCTGAAGGAACTGCAAAGAACTGCATTGGAAACACTCTGTATTTTTTTTCCTGCAGACAATCCAATCATGGATTTCAGGAGAAAATAATTTTTTTCAATACCTTCTGAGTATGAAATAAAGGAATATTCACCATTCAGCTATCACATCTCTGATGAGCAAAACACAGAATTTACAAATGATCTTTACCACTTGCAGAATTTTATAGACAAAGTTCTTCTGCTGTACTAGTTCCATTAATAATTTCTAGAAAAAGTTTTTTTAATGCTAATTTTGAAGTGATTGTATGTTACAGTGTAGTCCTGCCAATGTACTCTGTGTAGTCTAAATGTGTGCAAAGAGGAGAGATGCTGGTGGTCCTAGAGACCAGTCATGGGGTAATGCACTATGATCAAAGTCCTGGACAGGTAGGAGTGATTTAGAAATTGGGTCATGTAATGCAGAGTTTGGATTGCTGTCTCCAGAAATCTTGGCACTTTCTGCCTACTCCTTACAGTGCATGGGCTGGCAATCCTTGCAAAGGCACAGAGTATTCAAGAGAAGCTTCAGGAAGGGGCCAAGACCTCTGACAAAATAGCAACATCTCTCATCTTGAGCTGGGTGTTACTGTTCACTCCTGCATTTCACAGTGTTCATAACCACTCCTGTCTGGGGAGCAGTGCCATGCACAGTGCACACCGTGGGTAAGTACACCAAGGGGAGAAGATGTGGATGGGATGTTTCCACCTTTTCCATGTCCCAGCTCTCTGGCCTTGAGCCACTGTAAGTTCTGGTGGCCGTGGCAGGGCCATGACCGAGTGTGAGGGACATCCCTGTCCTGCCCTGTGTGCCCTGCCTGCTCTGGGCCTTTCCTCTGCCTGAGCTGGGACACTGCTCAGGGCTTGGGGAAGGCTCAGGGGGCTGAACTGTTCTGTGCAGCTCTGTCAACGTTGCCAAAACTGGCAGGTGAACACTTAGAACACTTAGGTGTCTCCTTACCTCTGGAAATGGCAACAATACACTTTTCTGCCTGATTTTCCACATCCTGAGCGTGCTGGTGTTAGTCACAAGTCTCTTCATTACATGCTGCTCAGTGGAGTCACTGTATAAACACACTGCAGAAGACAGAAGGAAAATTTATATTTCCAGTATTTTTCTTGCATGGATGTGACACATAACTCCTGGCTGACAGTAATTCTGGAACCTTATGGAATACACAATCACTTCTGTGTCCATCTGACTGATGGCACTGCTAAAGTTGTAAGCTTGTGTTGATTGAGAAATGTGACTCCTGAAAAGTTATTCTTTCTTCATATCTGGTTGTCACGGGGCACTGTGTAAAGATGGCATTTCAGAAAAGAAACATATAACAGCAATTCTGGAGATACTTCACTATTGCAGCAATGGTGGATGAGATACAAAAAAATAATTTCCTATCGAGAGGTGGACAGAGACTGTTACATTTTCTAAGTAAATGAGGTATTGATGAAAATGTAATAGCAATTATATGTCTGTGGAACTGAAGTAATGTGTCAGGACTAAATTGAATATAGCCAGCACATAGCTGCAGTAATGGAAAAAAATGTCACCAAACATTAACACTAAAATGTGTATATATATCTTGTGAAAGAGAGGTTTACATGTACTTTTATATGTATATGTTTTTTCTTTTTGAAATGAAGACCTGTTAGTTCAGTATGGAAAGCTTAGCTTGAAGTTCCAGTTTGTAGAATGATAAGTAGGTGCTTGTGAGATGGTTAATAAATTATTGCTGTCCTGTATTTTCATTTAGTCGTGGTTATCACACCCTTCTTGAAGAGTGTCAGCAGTGAGCACCACTACTTCTTTTTGTTCTGTGAAAGAGGGGACACAGAGAAACAGAAAAGAGAAGTGTGTTTCTAAATGAGACATGTGAGAGATTAAACAATTTTTCTGTATTTGGGGGCATTAGTTTAAAATCAGCATACTTGAGTGTATCTTAGGTGTAAAACTTTCTTGTTCTTTTAATCTGTTTGCCTGATGTGGACTTTTGGCCTCTAGATCTTGGTGTGTTCAAAAGGTGAATGTTTTACAGTTTTTCAAATCAAGATGTGTGGGGAGAAGTAAACTGGTTAAGCTCTTGGGGAGCAAGAGGCTGAGTATTCATCACTGGGTGTGGCTGGTGGTCAACAACGTATTGCTGGGTTTAGATATGATTTCTTTTTTTAAGGGTTTTTCTGCATGTTTTTGCTTTCTAATGAATGGAAAACACTGCCTCTTGTGTGCAGAGAACCATCTGGTTCCTCCTTTAAGAGGTGCAGGAGCACTGTGGGGCCTCTCTTGTTGGTGAGTCAGGTGATCCATGGAGATGAGCGTGACCTCGGGGCTCTCATCTGTGCTGAGGAATGGAGCTGTACAGGGACAATAGAGGCCACAGCACAATCTGAAGGAGGGGGTTTAGCAGCAAGGCAGTGTCCTCAGTCATGGTACTTCACTGTGAAGAGATTACATGAAAAGATAGCCTGCTGAAAAACAGATATGTAAGTAGTTGATATTTCGCTTGTAGAAGTGAGGTGGTTTCAGTGTTGCTTGAAATTTCTGTATGAGCTTTGGGAATGCAGATGATGACATGTGAGAGTGGTGTCTCATTGCAGTTTACTTCAGGGAACAAACTTCTTTTCATAGGCGTGCATTTGGAACTGTCAGATTAGGTTCTACATGTTTGCTCATATCTCAGTTTCTGCTACTAGGAAAACGTTAAATATTTAAAACACATTCTGTTCATCTAAGAGACCCATGGACCTCTTCAGGTTAGAGATTGACTCAGGTTCAGGAGATTTCAATGTTTGCATGCTTGTCCTTGCCTCGGCTGGACATTCTTTTCCTTTCTGTGTTTTACCCAGTCTGCATCATTCCCATGGATCCCTGTTCCCCGTGCTCCTCTGGGCTGTCCCGTGTCAGCAGCAGCTCCTCCTCTGCTCTCTGCAGGGTCCCTTCCTTTGGAGATTGCACTGTGAGATTTGGCAGTTCTGATTTGTTTTACATTTAAAAATATAATCATCCTGTCACTTGTAGTGTCCCTGTGCTCTAGTTTGGTTCAGACTCTTTAACAGATTCCAAGATAATCAAGTGGAGACATTTCCTATTTCCTATTGAGCTTTTGTATCTGCTTTAATTTGCTTAAGGCAAAATACTTTTATGGTACGACTTGGAAGTAGAATTTAATAATGATAAAGTTCTGGCTGCAGTCATTCATAGAATCTAGGAGGAATTGGCACCTGTATGTAAACCCACAAATACCAGCAAAGACATACACACACATTTATGCATTTTAACAGCTACCATCCTTGCAATCTGCTAAAATATCCACCCCATTATGCACACACAGGCTGTTCTGCTGCACAGTGAGAGGGAGAGATGCACTGGTGTGTCAGGGAGGAAGCTGATGAGAAATCTTGCTTTGTCTTCACAAAACATTGCAGAGAAGTTTTGCAGCAGGGGAGAGAACATGTATTGTGACTGAAAGATCAGGAGGGGAAAAGAGGTAAATTCCTAAATGTGTCACGTTAAATGTGAGTGATGGAGATGTAAAGACTATTAGGAATAAAAAGTGGAGAAGAGACAAGATGGTAGAAGAGAGGGAGAAGGAGAGCCTTAAGTATCATGAAACAGTTTGGAAAAAAAGACCTGCTGGTAGGAGAAACTGAGAGCGCAAGTGAATTAAATACCAAAGTGGCTGGGCAGGAGGGGTTTGCAATGGTGTGACTGAGCAGAAAACGATTGTGGAGGAGTGAAGAGCAGGAATACAAAATAAAAGGGTGTAGCTGAAAACAAGTAGCACACATACTACAGTCTGGGCAGTTTTGGTTTACTGTATTATGGTGCATGTGTTTCACAGTCTAAAACAAGAACCTGGTAACAGTGAGAATAATAAGCTGAATTAAAGAAGTGGCAAATTTGGTGAGAGAAGTGCTGTAGAACTGGCTGAAATCTGCAGGACCATTGGCTCGCTCTTCTCAACAAAGATGATGAAATGTGGGAAAACCTCCAAGTTGCATCCATGTCTTTGATGCTAAGCAGAGTTTTCTGCCTCCTTTTTAAAAAAAGAAAATGTAAGAAAAAATAATCATAATAATTTTTTGTTTGATTTACAGATTTTTTTGAAATGCCTTCGTCCATTTTATGTTTCTTTGGGAGATTTCAGTACAAATTATTTACAAATAATAAAACAATCCTACTTATTTTCATAAGGGTCTGTATTAATAATATTCTTACTTAGTAAAATGAATTAAACATGACGTACATAATAGCTAAATATTTGTCATGGTAATGTTTTTTGTGAGGGAGGAATTATTCTGGGGCACTCAAATCTTCCAAAATAAATCTCAGATTGTGTTGTTAGAAGGTAAAATAAAAAAGTGGTTAGGACTGTTATTTTTATGCAGAGGCACCATAAGGAAACTGGAATGTTTCCCATGCTAATCACAGGTAGCCTTCTCTTGAGATATCATCCCTGACTGTGTGCCCAGGAAAGCAGGGGCAGTGCAGGGCTGACAGTTCCTGAACACCCCCCAGAGCAGCCCAGCCAGGGGATACAGTTTGGCTTTGCCTGTGTGCTGAAGTTTGTGTTCAGATCCATTAATAAATGCCTATAGGTTTTGAAAAGTAGGGCATCCTAGTACAGCATCTTTTCCTTATGATGTATAGTCTGCATGTGTGAACAACCAAAATAATTTTCATGTGGCCCATGAATCATAGCCCTATTTTACCCTTAGTTTTCACTTTTTCCTTATATAAGCAAACTCCTATTGATTCTGAGCAGATTTTTCTTGAATGAGAGCTGAGGAGGGACCGTGGTATTTGGCCCGAAGGATTGTATAAGCTGGTATGAATCATAAGAATTTGGAGACAACATATTTTAAAATTATTTCCTCTCAAGTACATTACTACATCTTGCCTGTTGCTCGGAGCCGTCGGAATGTTGTTACCATATGGATAAATAAACTCTTTCTCCCATTCCCTGCTCACTCATTTTTCAGAGCCTCCCCAGTTTTCTTGGCAGGTTGTTGTTGCACAAATACTATTGATGGGGCTCCTCAGCCCATGCACCCTGACTGTGCAGCTCCACCTGAGGAGCCTGCTCTCTGGATTTTTATTTATCCACAGCCTGCTTTTGAAGACAGCCCCCCTTGGTATAAATCTTGACAGTCTACAGCAAGGTCTCAATCTTCTTCCTCCTTGTGATGGAGTTTGTGATCAGCAGTAAAACGTCAGCTCTGTCTCCCTTGTGTCTCCAGAGCTTTAGAGCTCTGCAAATACCAAGAGCGTGACCCTCAGATATATATACCTAGATAGATATATAGATAAACTTTTTTTTCCCCCAGAAAAAGACTAAAGAGGAACTTGTCAGTCAGTCTTTTTGAAAGCAGATTTTCAGGAAGGCTGGAGTCTCCATCTGTCATTGGGCTAAGGGTGTAAATGTGGCCCAAAGGTGAGGCACAGTGTAAGGCAGGGCTCAAATTAATGCAGTAAGTTGGTCAAAAAGTTTCTGACCTTGCAGGGTGACTCCTGTGAATCAGGACGTAAACATGCTGTCAGTTCTGCTGTTCTGCTCACCCAGAGACTGCACCCCTGGGGATTTTTGGGGACTCCTGCTATTATGGTCTATGTGGGAAAAAGAGGTATTTTTGTCTCAGACCTGGAGCCAAATGTGTCTGAGCAGTTTTACACCGATTTTGAGGAAGCCAAATGAGAGAACAAGCTTCATTTTAAAGGATGAGAAAGCTTTTTCTGATGCATATATATTTACTTTTTCTCAAACAGATTAAAGTGATGATTCAGATTGGCTCAAAAAATTCCTGTGTGTCGCTTGTGGATTTTTTGGTGGGATTTTTGAACCCAGGTAAATGATAGGTATGGGTTTGTGGATACAAATGAATTCTTTTAAATTTCAGTATAATGTTGTGCAGTAGTTGGAAATGTGTGCTGTAGGTTCAATAAGAAGAGATGAGAAGCAAACTAAACTAAGCTAAACTTTTTTAGCCTTACGAGTTGGAGGCCAATGTGAGAGTACAGTGAATACTTGTAAATTGAAAATACAGGGGGAGAATAGGATGTTACTCTGAGAAAATGATGTGGTTTTGAAAAAAGTAATTACCACTCAAGAAACGAGAAGGGAATCTGGTGTGCTGGTTGCCAGTCAAGTGCTGTGTGTTTGTATACCACTCAAATGATTTTCTTGAATGGCTGCATGAAATACAGGTTGTCAGATGTTACCTAATACGCAAAACAATATTTTTAAAAAATTGCCTCAAACCTTTTGCGTAATTATTTCTCATAACAGATGTAGATCTGTAGCAGCATAAGTTAGGGCATTGTGCCAGAATGCTGCTGAACTTAAGGTTATGTCAGTCAAGGGCAATATTAGAGGGTGCTTAGCTTCAGGTCTCTTTGGGCAGGGTTATTTCCAGTGATATATTCTTTTTTGATATGGCTGAACAGTTTTCTAAGTGGTTGTTTTTTAGCTATAATTAATCCTTTGAACATCTATAGCTGTTCCATTAAGACACTCATAACTAATGAATTAAATCTGACAAAATCCCATTGAAGATGCATTTAATTTATTAGCTTTAAAATTCTAATGGAAATAGTTGTGGATGTCCAAAGGATTAAGGATTACTTAACTAGGAGGTCAGTAAGTATTCCATCCATTTTACAGATGAATAAACTGAGGAGGTGGGAGATTAAATGATAAATGTTGTAAAGAAAAGTTAGACAAGAACGGAAGCCAAGGCATCAGCCAATGCAATTGCACTATATGGAAAAAAACTAGGGATTTTCACTGTTTCTTGAAGGATTCAAGATGTGTAGTTCATTGGTTTTTGCCTTTAACTGCAAGAATGGCATCTCTTTCAAAAGCACAGACATTGCATCTGAACTGTCCTCTTACCAAGTTTGTTTCCTTCTCCTTCCTTGTCCCCCTTTGTGTGTCATTTTGGAGCAGGTGTGTTTTCCTTCTTCATACAAAATGAAAGTACTGCTTCAAACTATAACTTCAGAGACGGAAAGGACTTAATAGAAACATTAATAAGTACAACCTTAATAGGATTTGAACTCCCAACCTTTGAAATATGAATTAGAAATTTCTCTGGTAGTCTACACAGTCTTTCATTAGCAGCTGTGGGAATTTACAGGTGTTAAATTAGTTAGAGAAATGCTCTGCTATTCCATGAATGCAATAAAAACATAATGAGAACTACAAGGAAATAAATTAATTGTAAAAAAGAATTCTAATATCAGGGCAACAAAGTTCAAATAAAGCCTGCTCCCTAGTTTTTAACGAGATCTCTGAAATGTCACTAATATTAGAGTTAATATTGCATTGTTATGCTTCACTTGTTGAAATATTTTCACTGTATGCAAACTTTAGTGATTTTTTTTTTCTCCTCCTCCTTTATAAAAAGAAAATTCCTACATTTAAAATATGTCCGTGTAATAGTTTGTCTTGAGATGCTGTTGTGATTTAATAGGCTGGAATTACGAGCCCTGGTGTGGATCTGACCCCAGGAGGGCCCTGGCTGTTCCAGGTGGGGATGAGCCAGGAGGGGAGGGAGGGGCACAGAGCACTGCCCTGGCTCTGCTGGGGAGGAAGGAAAATGGATTGATCAAGGCTCGTTTATGTTTCAGATATGTGACAGCTTTAAAAAATCTAGTGTAAAAAATATGTTTTCACTTCAAGGACAGTAAAATACTGTTATCCCAGTTGGCTAATGCACAAATTAAAAACCATGGCCAAATGTACCAAAGTTTTGAGTGCATGGTGTGAATGCTCTGCAGTATGTGTCAGAGGACTAAATTACATTAGTGCAATTTTAGGTCTTGCATTGCTTTTCTTCCTTCTGGTTTTAGGAAAACAAAATCTCAGGTGTAAAGCATTTTCAGTCAACCAGTGCAGGGATTGGGTGTATCTCGGTGAAGGGAGGTGAAGGACCTTGTTTCAGGGGCTTACAGCTGATCACTGAGCCCAGCTCTGTGGGTTCAGCAGGTCCACCCTGTCCACAGCCACGTGGAGATGGCTGTTCTGCTCCATTGTCCCTGCAGTGTGCTCTGGGTGTCACTGCTGGCAGGAGCTGCAGTGAAGGACACAGGTTCTCCTTGCTCAGGGGAGGTGCCCCCAGTTCCCCCCAGCTGTGATCAGTGTAGGTGTGCTGGCAGCGACTGTGCTCTGGGTGTCACTGCTGGTGGCCACTGCTGGCAGGAGACAAATGAAGGACATCAGTTCTGCTTGCTCAGGGGAGGTGCCCCCAGTTCCCCCCAGCTCTGATCAGTGTGTGCTGCAGTGACTGTGCTCTGGGTGTCTCCTGACACAGAGCAGAGGCTGAGCAGGGAGGGGGGATGTAACCAATGCTCGGCCTTACCTGGAGGAAAAGGATGACAAAGATGCTACTCCCGTAGTACTGGGACAGTTAGAATGAGGGCACGTGCACTGATTGTCCACTTAATGTCTATTGTTGTCTGTGGGTTTTCCTTCATTTTACAGAAGCTCTCTTGTTTTCTAGATTTTTCTATTTGTTGCCATCTATTTTATATTGTGATATATCTTCAGTGTGGCATCCTGTGAATGCAGGAAAAATAGGACTTGTTGGCAGCAAACACTATTTAGGATAAAGTTGCCGTTAACCTTGAATTCAGTTTGTTGTATGACTTAAAATGGATTAGGAGTCTGTTCTGGTCCTTTAGAATTGCATTATTTATATAGAAGTATATTATTTTTATATATTTAAATATGTATTATTTATGTTGAACATACATAGTGTATTCAATTTAATAAATTTTGAGAAAATACTTGGGGTTCAATGACATTCTGTGACTTCTCAAAATTAAGGCTAAAACACACATCACTGTTCCCTACGTTATTTAAGAAAAGATAACTTTTTATTTGTTATATTGGTGAGATAACAGTGTTCAAATAATTCAAAATTTGTAGGCTTTGCATATAGAGTACTCTTAATTTGGAGATTTAAGACCCTATTGTTTCATTAATTTAAAGAGAAGCTATAGACACACATATATCACTGTAGCTTTGTGTGAAAAAAACAGATGAGGAACGTGTCTTAATATTATAAATCTTAGAAAAAATAAGTGAACATTACGAAATACACAGTAATCTTAACAATCCTAAAAATCCTGTTTGATCATATGTGAATTAAGACTATTTTCTTTCAAATGCTTAATATTCACCCAAAACTTTTAGGCTTGCTCACATCTTGTAGAACTAAAATAAGTAGCTTGAGTAGTCAACAAAAGAATTTGAGGTCAAACACTTCAGATCTTTTGAAATGCATTTTATACTCCAGAGTTTGAGTTAGTCTTTATTACTCCACTGTGCTGCATTTCATCTTCTGGAAGTATATCTTTATGTCCTTCAAAAGGATTTTCCATCTTCTTGCACAGTTGTGTTGCTGGATATCAGTGTTAGGTAAGTGAGATTTTTGGGTTTGTTCTTTACAAGGGAGGTGATGGAGGAGACTTGCAAAGGGTGCAGGTGGTTCAAGGGTGTGCTTTGCCTCCAGAAGGGGTCATTTTTAACTCCTCAGCGCTGTCAGACAGAAGGCTGTTGACTTTGTCTCTAGGCAAAATAATTTCAGTTGTGTAAGTTCTGCTGGGTCCAGATGGATCTGTCCAAGAGGGCCTTCACTCCTGCAGGTCTCATTTGTGACTGGGGACCTGAGGGCAGTGTCCTGACTCCTCAGGGTAAAGCAGGACCCCCCCACATCCTGCTCTGCAACAGTATTAGTGGGTTTTTTCCTCGGCCTTCTACCAAATGACAGAAACTGTTCCAGGTGACCTTGTGTCCGCTGTTAGGTCATTCCCTTAAAAAGCACTTTCACTGTAATGTTTAGCTTGGCAGGGAGTTTCTAAGCATTTCACTAAATAATGTGTAATGTGAAGGAACTGGAATGCAGCTCATCCCCTCCATGGCAGCAGAGCGCTCAGTGCTCCCTGTGCTCTGCTGGGGGGAGCTGAGGGCAGGAGTGGCTTTCACTGCAGGCTTTTACCTGCTGCTCAGCCTAACTGAGCTGGGCCCTTCCCACATGCTTTGTCATGCAGGTATGTTCACTGAATTCAGAGAAAGCCAGCATCTGTCCTCTGTCTTCAAGATGAGCTCAGCTCTATCTTCTGGACTCAAGTTACTCAGTCTTTCTTACACCTGGAACTTCACAGAAATTCCCAAATTTCTGTCTCATGCATTAATTTTACTTTTCTATTTCTTGATTTTTATGGAGTTTTGTTTTATAGGTAATATTCTTGCCCTTCACGTTCATGACTTATATTTTTTTTTTTAAAATGTTTTTCTATTCTCACACTTTTTTACCTCTGTCTTTATTTCAAGGTCCTCTAGCCTCTTACATTTATATGAGAAAACATTAACTGTTTCAGTGCTAGCATACCTCTGTGTTTTGATCAACTGGTCATTTGGTGTATTTTCATTTCTGTTCCTGAGGTGAACACAGGAGAGCTGGTGGGGTCCTGGTTGTGCCTGAACCTGGAGCCTGCCCTTCCCCTCTAGCAGCTCTGGCAGTACACCCAGTCTTGTGTCCCCTCCTAAGTATGACCTAGCTGTTCTCAGGAGAGTACTTTGACACAGCTGAATTATCTTTAAACAACAATCTATTGTGGAAAGTAGGTACTAGGAGTACTCCCCAGAATTTCTGAGGTAGTCACAGGTGAGGTGAGCGTTTCTGAAAGCATGTCCCATTGTCCTCCAAAATCTTGAGAAGAGTCACATGCCTTGTGTGTCCCTGCCTGACATCTCCTGCTGCTGGGCACGGGGAGACTGCATTAGAGCCCCTTCCTGCTGGAATCAGTGCAGGATATGCACGACTCCCAGCACTGGGAGACAGTCAGACTCTGCCTCCAAGAAAAACAAAGAACCATGGTCCTGGGGTTTCACATCGTGCCCTCTCTGGTTTTACAGAACAGCAGAGTTCTAGGAAGGGTCGTTATGCAGAAGGCTGGGGGTGTCTGATGGCATTACTGTATATACACATCCACATACAACCCCAAAATACTGCTCCTTCAGGCAGAAGGTGCACAGCAACACTGAGGCTGTTACTGGAGTGAGAACACGAGATTTGGGCTCACGGTTGGATGAATTTGTCCTGTATCCTAAAAGGTACTTTTTGCCTGCAATTTAGCAGGCTCTTACACCGTTCTGTAACTGGTGTAAAGTGTTATTGTGCTGATTTGGACTGAAGAGTGTGGATAAAATTAAAGCAGGTTTGTATTTGCTTCCTGCAGTGTTCAAAGTCTGGAGTAACTTACACATGTAAATGAAAAAACATAAAATAGATTATTAGATAAGTAATAGATTGTACAACAAATATAGCCAGGTGTAGGTAATGGGAAATTCTGTGCGGGTTTTGGCCTGGAATTTGTATGCATTGGAAACAGCCCTCGATAGCTGTCTGGCAATCTCAGCTTTCAGATAGTCTGCTGTCCTGCTGCTTTGCTGAGTTGCCTTCAGAATAACAACTGAGGGTTCCAGTGGTGGTTTGGCACACCATATCTCGGGCTGGTGTAAGGAACTTGTTTAAATAAAGCAGTACTTCCAACACCAAAAAGGTAATATTTTAGTGTGATGTGCAAAACTGATGAATGACGTTCCGTAAGTCCAATACTTTTTTTTTTGCCCCTGGCAAATATACCACTACTTTTGTAAAGGCTAAGAAATTAATGAATGATTTTGTTCTTCCCCTTTGCAGCCTGCACAGGGTAATTATGTATTATTAATAATGCAGCAGTACAAATGATATTAAATGAACTACATTTGTTAACGTAGATCTTATCCCACTGCTTTTTTCCATCGGTGGACTGTTTCTCATCAAGGGGTACTAATTAGCTCTAATATGTAGAAAGATGGGACAGAAATCCAATCAGATAAATAGGATAGATTTGGAAAAATTCAGGAAGGAAGAATACCGTTTAAGACTGTGAATGTATTATTAAGAGGAGAGATGAGAATTTATGCTATTTTGCTTTCTCATATATTTCGTGATCATTTGAAAACTAGGAAGTATCAACTCTTGTTCTACGAGGTCTGTAAAGACTCCCAGAATATTTAATTTTTCATAGCTGTAATGTTGTTTTCTTTTGCAGTTATAGAAGTGCATGTAAAAGCTTTCAGTCTTTGCTATGCTTGCTGTTGTATTTATTCAAGCTACTGTGCTGACGAAAATTAGTGATTGTCTATTGCTGCTGGAATTTTTTTTAAATCCCTCACCTCCTGATAGAGTTTTCTGTCCCTCTGTGGTTGAATAATGATCTGTTAATTTCTACCACTGTATTGCCGTACATTTCCATGTAGTTATGCAATAAATACACATGCATAATGCATAAATGTAAAGGGATGGTCTGACTGCCTATAAATCAATGAAAGACTATTGTAGACTTCAGAGTGTACTATGAGACCAAATAATCATTCATATAATTTCTGTACGACTGAGATCCAGTCCAAATGAAACCAACATAATTTCATTTGAAAGGAAGTGGTTACACCTGTGTTCACAGGACAGCAGCTCAATTAATCCCATACATTAATAGCTTTACTACACATTTGCATTGTGGTTCTTATTAGTGGAGTTCAGTGGTTCCTGTGTTCTGTGGGATGGGTCATTATCATCCAACTGCACAGTTCTGGTTTCCTGTCCACCTGTAGCACAGTGAAACTGGAACCTTGTTTGAGAACCCGTGGTGGCAAACCCGATGCTCTGGCACGAGAGGTTTGTAAACCAGAGGTTTGTTTAAAATCCTCTACCAAGCTGCATTGCCTCATACATTTTTGAAGATAATCAGTTATATGACTTTATATTCCCTCTACATTGATGGAATTTGCTCCTTTTCCTTAAAGACTCCACCCTTGCCCACCCACACATCAGTGATCCCATAACAACCCCGGCCTGTCCCACTGCCCCAGCTGGGGCAGCGTGAGGGGGGGCTGTAGGGGTGAGGGGTGGGTGTAGAGATGAGTGTAGGGGGTGAGGGGTGGTTGGAGGGATGAAGGGTGGGTGTAGGGGTGAGGGGTGCAACCGGCCCTGGGGTGCCCCCCCAGCAGCCCTGGGGGCCCAGGGTGATGGTGGGAGCCCTTGGTGGGGATGTGCTGTCACACAGGAACCAGGAAACTGGGCTGCTTAAAACTGCACACAGAAATAGAGAGAGAGATTCAGGACTATTTACATTTTAATACAACTATTTAATGTAATTAAAGTAAACAGATAAACAGATCAATATGTTGAAACAGATGTATAAATATATAGATAGACATATTGCACAGAAACCTCAATATTTCATCCAAATGAAATACTCTATTCCAAATATGCCCTGTAGGAGTTTTGCTCAAGGCTATGCTTAGGTATAGTCAAAAATTCCCGATAGCTAGTCACGAGGGAAAATATGTTCTCTTACAGATAATTGCTACTGGCAGCTAGAGACCTAGAGAATTTGATGTGCAATAATGTGACCTGACTATGTATTAAACTTTTTTGAAGGACATGCGTACAGAAATTTTATATGCTTCTCACACACTGTAGGTTTTTTTGGATTTCACTTGTGTTAGCACATTTTTAACAACTATCCGATGTTTAGTATCTGTTACATTTCATCCTAATAGTTCTCAGCCATAAAAGATCCTAGTATTACGTGTTGGGTTTTTTTTCCAAAACAAATGAGCTTGGAAATGTGGGGTGGAGAGGAGACGGGAAGGAGAATAAAGCTCAGGTGACTTGTAAGGAATATGTAAACAAAGCAGAGTTGCATTATTGATGATAGCACTGCAGAAAACAAAAGCAGTAAATATTTTTTCTTTAAAAATGCATGAGATTAACCATCCGAGTGCCGCTTGTTTCCCTGAATTCAGTTGGAATGTTATCATGTAAGCACTCACTTTGTTTCTATATATGTGCTATTTATTTGCCACTCTGTTGTGTCTTAGAAAAGCTTAAAAGATGACTGTCTTCCTGTACTGAAAAGGTCATATGTTGTACATAGCCTTTTATCCTATTGGAAAATACATAGCAATTACATAAAAAAGAGTCAGTTAAAACAAAATGTCAGAATTGCTTGCTATTACACTTATCTTTTCCTTTAGTGCTGGTTCTTAATATTTGTTTCCCAGAATTTGGGATTATCACTAAGCAATCATGTATAGCTTGAATTTTCATAAACTGCCAGGAACTGAAAATGAACTTCCAAAAGACACAAAATGACACAACTTCAATAAATATTTTTATATACCCAGTAAAAATTCTTGATATAATCTTGTTTTGTTGTGGCAGATGTTAATAGGCAATAAATATATATGTTGTTTTTCACTGTCCAAAGATAAAAGGCTGAAGTAACTGTGTCCCTGCATTATAAACTCCTTTTATTCCTCTTATTTATTTTAAACTCCATCCCAGATTCCAGATTTAGATCTATAGTTAATACAACTCACTGAAATTTTCATTTTATCTTTATAATTTTCGTTATTATTTTTTGAACACTGTATATGAATATAGGCAGCAACACAGTGTTTCTGTGTAGGTTGGCATAATATTTTAATGCAACATGGAAGTTTAAATAAAATATCAGTTGACATTGTTAATATAAAAGACTTCTGACTTATTCTTGTAAAAAAGTCATGGTTTTGCAATAATTTAAATTCTAATACGTGATATTTGTGGAAAGTAGTAGAATGTAGAGTATTGGAGCTAATTAGAAAAGTGAAGTGAACTGCACTGCTGTTCCTTCAGACTCCTTGAGCTGGGCCATTTAACGGGGCTGCCTGAACCTTCCTGTGGTGCATCCCAGTTGTGTGGAGCTGAGGTCAGTACAGATGCTTTGCTGGGATGCAAGGAAACTTGTATTTCTTTCTTTTACATATTTGCCCCTATGAAAGGCTTTTAGCCTCAAACCTGTCCATTTTTCCAGAATTGGTCTAATAATTATTTTTTTCTCTCCATAACCTGTGCTGCACTTGGATCCTTAAGACCAAAGTTAGGTATAACAACTTCACTACTACACTTTTGAGCAGAAAAAAAATAATTCTCCTTTGTTCAACAAACAAACAAATCTGTGTAGATGAGTAGAGCTTTCCACCTTCTAAAATTCAAATGATAATATGTATATTCTAACAAAAAAATATCAGGCCTATTTTAATCTTGACAGTAGAATTTTTAATCACTTGAGGGTAGAGGCAGAGCAAGCTATTATCTACCTGCATTTACACTATTTAGTCCTAAATATTTGGGCTTGTTATTTCTAGCACTGAGAGCCTGAAGTCAATGGGAACCTCTCCATTAATATGAAGCAACAGATCAATCCTGAGAGCACAAGTTTTATTCATTGTAAGGCCAGACCTCGACAAAATAAAGTGAAATATAATTCACAGAAATCAATTGCTGTGTTGATCTTCCAACACTGATGCAAAAAAAGAAAAAAAAACCTCCTGTCTTTAGCAGTATCCTGTTTTGCAGGATCTCCTTCGGGGAGATGAAGAGTCAGAAGGAAAGGTCTGTCTCTCCAGAACATCGTGTGTTCTTCACACATGAAGCCCTTTTGAAATCAGTGACACTACAGCCTGGGAAACTGCTAACTTCAGAGTTGCATCCAGAGAAACACTGGGGCAGCGTACCAAGAATTCTTCTCTTTTGCCAAGTACTTGCATTGGTTTGAAATGGAAAAAAAATTGATTAGCTGAAAACAAGATTGTTCTTTTCATAGGAAAGAGAAATGAGAAATTTTCTGGTCTCATCAATGACCTCAAAAGATTTGGGCAAAGAAAATGTATAAACTTACTGTGTAATTCTGTAATGATTTAGATCAGTGACAGCTTGTCTGTCTGAACTCATCCATGGCTATGCTTTACTGTGATTTCTAAAGCAAATGCTGAAGTCTAATTCAGGGTGGCTGTTATGAAATATTAAAACAATCCACAGGGGATAAAAATCTTTACTGCTAAACACCAGTTAAAAACTACGTAATTACTGAATAAGCATTTTTTAATGAAAAGTATCCTAAATTTTTTAAATAATGCACATTTAACATAGAGTGGTATCTCTGAAGCAGATGTCTCCTTGACATGTGCATTCGAGCTGTTGGCGGTGACCTTGTAGGGCAAAGCAGTTTTGAAAATTAGCTTTTGCCTCCCAATCTGTGAAAATAATGCTGTAGTGAAGATTCAATAAAAGTCATAGCTTCTCATAGAAGCTTATTTCAGCAAAGTAAACAATTAAAATAATAAATGTCAGCTATTTCTCAGCTTGACAGTTAACACAACACAGCTTTTGCTTAGCATGATGTACAGAACGTATGGGAGGTGTACCTATAATTCATTTTATCTATGTATGGTTCACTTATTATATTTTAGTACAGTGATAAATTAACAAATAACGCTGCAGTTTTCGTAGTGGTGTGAGAGCTTGGGGAAAACCCATCTGGCATGCAAACAGTGTGGAGCTAAAACAGGAGAAAAATGAAATTAGGGAATTTCTGAAGGATTTTAAGCTTTGCAAAGCGAAGGAGAAAATTTGTAACACTGTTGCTTGACTTCTGTGTTCAGTTACCTCTTGGGGTGAAGCAGAGGCAGGAGGGTGGGAGAATAAGGTTTGCATTTTTATTGTAACGTGGAAAAAAAGCCCGAGGTGGAGTTGCAGTTTTGAGCTCTGTGCCCTCTGGAGTGAAATGTGGCTCGGGATGGAGTCAGAGGGGAGGGTGGTCAGGGCTCAAAGCGTTAGTCTGGCACAGGGATGTGCTGGGGCTCAGCTCCAGGTGAGGCAGCTCAGGGGTTTTGCCCAGGGTTGGCACCTCTCCTGGCAGGGGTACCAGCACGGGGGGAGGCAGCATGGCCACGGGTCTCCATGGCCTGTGTCCAGCAGCTGTGCAGAGGAACCAGAACACATGGGTTATGGAAGTTTTACAGTCTGCTGTGGGCATTTCTGTGGGTGCCATTCCAGTCTGGACTTGCATGCCAGCAACCTTGTTCAGTCTGTGAGAAAAAGTAAAATGCATGGTGTTTATAACCTCTCACTTTGCAGCCTTGTTTCTGTGAAGCCAGTGCAAGGTGACTGAGAACTGTACTTTCAGCTGCAGGCATTACTCATTTGAACAGCCAGGACTGCCTGCTCTTGTCTCTTGGAATCCCAGAACTAGCAGAGCACACTTTGAAAAGTTTGTCCTTAACCTCTGCCACAGGTTTCTTAACTACAAGGTATATAGAGAGCTTGTTTTTTTTTTTTCTGAATGGTTTGTGAAATAGAGATAACTCAGCATTTGATCTTCTTGTAGAGTTAACTGCCCCTCATAGCTGAGAAAGCAAATTGTGGAGACAGGTGAAAAGCCAATGACCAATGTAAATAAGGTGATGGATTCAGAAAAGTGTGAGCACAGGTCCAAATGCAGTCAACAGGGTTGTGAGCCCTCACCTCAGAAGTCAGCATTTTAAAAATTTGATGGTCAGTCACTTAGGAAGCTTAAAAGTCAGAAGCAATGTACTTGGGTTGTTGCTGCAGGGACACGGGAAATTATTTCCTACAGAACTGCAGCCCAATGTACATTGTTTGGAGTCTGCTTTTCTTCTTGGATACAGTTAGGAAAATAATTTCTATTTAAACAGGAAAACAAATGAATGGATTATGCAGTCTCTGGGCTTTATTTTTAATTTTTTCTAATCCTGTGCTCCGTTGCACAAAGCTTGTCCTAGTCAAGGAAAGGGACATCAGGTAGGAGAACACTGTCAGAATACTGAGAGTGCAGATCTAAAAGTTCTTCATAAAGAGCTGAGAATGTACCAGACTTAAAGGGAAAAAATCATTCTATTCTAACTGATTTCTTTCTTTTTCATGGAGTAAAGCTGAACCTGTACAGCAGTCCTGAATGATTTGCAGCAACCCTGCACTCAAAACTGACTGTGTAAAATGTAATGATTTTTTTTAAAGTGGTTTAAAAGATGAAATTCATTCCTGTTTCTAAGTCAATGGTTCAGTAAGTCAGGGAGAACCCAAATCAGACTCTAGATGTTGGTTATAGGGCTGCCCATAGAAAAAACCCTTTATCCAGCCTTCACAAAGACACTGAATGAATTGCAGCCTCTGTGTTACAGTTTTATTCACATAGATGTGCTATCAGTATTTAGCACTGAAATTTTGGCAGGCCTTGGCCTTGATGCTGTGCTGTACATTGCATTAAGTAGAGTCACTAGCAAAGAGTGATGCTACAGCCCTTCTCCCTGAGTGTGACACTTTGTGTAAAGTGCTGGTTATTTGGCATTTATAGAAATAAATCATGCAGGGATTAAAAACAAACATTTTTTTTTTAGTAATTAAAAATGGCTTTTATTGCTCTAAAACCTTGTTTAGACTCATTAGCAAGGCTGAGTAAAGAGATGAATCTTTTTATCACTGCAATCAATGTGGCTGTAATCTATATAATTTTTATGGCAGCATTGATTCAGTGAAGCCACGGGAAGGAGTCACTGTTGGCTGAAAGACTGTCTGCAGAACAATTTAGCAGGAAGAAGCCAGGAGTATTGTGTAGTAGATGAAAGACTGGTTTGGCAAAAGTTACTGAAGTTTTCACTGTCAGCTTTTGCCTTGTGAGTCTGCAGTCTCAGTCTCGAGGAAAGGAGTCACTCAAGGTACTGAAAATAAATGCAGATATTAAAGGCCAACTTGTGAACTCATTGTCAAGGGATGAGAGAGCTGGATCCTGATACCTGTATTTCTGTGGGTAGAAATGCCTGTTATTCCAGCTCTGTTTGTAAAGGAAGGCATTTATTAGGTGTGTGTTTGCTCCTCCACTGCAGACTTTTTGGATTTGAGAGGGGAGCATTTCTGAGCCACCTGTGGAACTTGCACTTAGAAAGTGATTAATTGTTTAAAAAGGGCAATTTATTTCAAATTAAATCATGGAGTAAAATTTATTAAAGTAGAGATCTGATAGCATTTAGCAAGCAAGTGCATTTACAGAGAGAAGTTATAGTGTGTGAATAATCCCAAGATACCTCATCTCCACAAACTACTTCATGCCAGATAAGCAGTAGGAGCTGTGTGTGTTCTCCTAACAACTGCAAGGTAAAATGTGCTGGTTTGCAGTGTGGTCAGTTTTTGAGAAGCTATCTGGAAAATAATAGATGACACTACATATTATTTCACATTTTCAAAGGGATGCAGATGGTTAGTTGCCAGGGCTCAGCTGTATGTTCACAGCAGGACACAGTAAACCTAATGTGTGTGGGTCCCCTATGTAATGACTAATATTAAATCCTACTGTTAGGCAAAAGAAGCCACGCCCAAAACATTTGCAAGGAGATAATGTGATGCATTTATGAGTGTATTATCTTAAAATGTTGTAACTCAGTGAGTGATCACATACAGATCATTTGCTGTAGCTGTTGAATTGGAAAGCACCTGGTATCAGGAATGGTGAGAAGGTGGTGTATGGAGCACTGAACAAATTTTTGATTGGAGCTTTTCTTTCAGATTTACTCCAGTTATTCCCAGGACCACATCAGTGCAAATATGACAGAACTTTGGCTTATAGGGTGATTCTCTTTCTACAGTGAATGTAAATAAAAATCAGTATCTGGAGAAGGACTGGGGCAGAGATGCTGCTGGAGCCAGAATGAGGGGTGAGTAGGACCTGTGGCTGCTCTTCCAGCCCTGTGTCCCCTGAGCGACTGGAGCCTTAACTCTTACAAAAATTGTTTGATGCACGTGTACAATTTATACCCAGACAGGCCACTGTGTGTCAAGGGGATGTTTCACTTCATGGTACTTTTGGCATTTTCAGTATTTCTGCAGTTATTATTCACAAAATGAGCATGGTGCTCCTTGGAGTTCCTGGGAAAGAGCCGTCCTGCTGATCCAGTTCTCTATAAAACATTTGTGCAATGCTTTTACAAAGACAGAATTCTGGCTACAGCAAAGATGGTTATAAGCAGCAAGAAGGGATCTGTAATACCCAAAGGCCTAATAGAGCTTTTGCTATGAACTGTATCCATATATGCATGTCAGAGTGGGTCAAACAATATGAACTAGCTCAAACATTTGTCTTTGACATAAATAGAATAAAGCTGTTGTACTTTTTTTTGCAGGTTTTAAAATACAGAGGTAATAATCGCTATTACAGTGCCTCTTTTCACATGATATGTTCAATTATCTCTGCAGTGAGAGAGTAAGGAGATCATATCCCATTTTCCTTTCAAGGCATTTGTCATACACTTTCAGCATAGGAACTTTAGGTGCTTCTGAGAAATGACTTTTTTTTGGTCATGTTTTTCCTCCTTCTTGCATTGAAAAAACTGTGGGACATCACAAAATGTATGGTATTTGTAAAGCCATTTTATATGTACCTGTGTAATCTGAGCCTTGTTCTGTTCAGTCAAAACCCCAAGGTGACAAATAGTGATGGGCTTTCACCCCTTCTGTCTGTTCATGAACAAGTTTACTTTGAACTCTGGTTCACCTGTAGTAGTGCTTAGATCCAGGTGTGAAGACAAGACTATTTATTTAGAAACTGGTATCAGGCATTCACTTACTCAGGATATTTACCACTTACTTCCTGTGACTGTTTCTAACAACCAGTTGTAGTGTTCTTTGTGTGGTTCACAAAGGAGACTTCTGGAAAGGATTGCTTTATGGAGATGTTCTTTATGGAGATTGTTATAATCATAATGGTGAATTCAAAAGACATAATCTTGTCACTACTGATCCCGGATTTCAATATGAAATATCTGTGATCTTTGGAGATTTTAGTCCAGCATTGCAGAATTGGGTTGTAGCGTTTCCTGTGACAGTCTGTGTAAATCAGGCCATGGCTGAAGTGTGAGTACATGCTGCATGTTTAGGTGCACCTGAGGAGGGACAGGATATGTCCTTTCCCACTTCTTTACTTATGATTTTATGGTTTCTAAAGGGTGTCCCCAGTAGAACCAATAGGAAGTGCAGGTACTCTGCACTTGTTAAATGCAGGCTAGGTCTTTATGTGCTGGGTGACTCAAAGGCAACTGTGCTTGCTCAGCAACTCCAAAATTGGAGTCCTTCCTGTGGGCAGCAGCAATTGGAAGTGCTGGCTGTTTTCCCAGAATGAATGGGGTTTAGCACCATGCAGAAGAGGAGAGTTTGTCTTACCCACCCTTCATCCTCATGCTCACAGATGACTGACATTTGCTGTTAATGCTGGTACCGAATAACTCATTATGATGTGAGAGCCCAGACTTCAGGCTTCAGTCACTCTGAAGGCTTCTCTGGTAAGTAGTGTTGCAGCTCTTTTGTGGTGAAGAGAGCTCTAAAACTATTCAAAGCTGTGAGCATAAAGAAGTGTCTTCCTTGAGAACTGTGTTTTACAATGCTGAGTGCTGCTCAGTTGTGTTTGAGGTAGTGATATCAGTAGCACTTGACAGCTCTTTACTTACAGAAACTAGAAGAAAAATCTCATTCCTTTCTCTGTCTTCAGTGTTGGTAAAAATTATTTGTGATGCACTCCACTAAACTGGAGAAAGGAGGGAAGTTCTCCTGTGGAGAGGCTTCTCCACTGGCTGGTAGGTTTGGGACTGTGTTGTTGAGAGGGTGAATAACAACAGCTGGAGCTCCTGCCTTGGCTTCTCTCTCTGCTGCTGTCACCAGCACTGTTGGCATCAGCCTAACGTGTTTGTCACGAAACACTTGGAAAAGCAAGACTGATAATCCAAAATCAGGGGATGTCACCCACACCCCAGAATTTAAATGCTGTACATTGCTGTTTCAAAACTAGGGGTCATTGTTTTTTGTAGCTTGTTACTTTATCTCCCATTTTAGAACACAGTTTAGGGACATCATAAACATCTCAAGCTCAAATTAATAAAGTGGACTGGGATGCTTGTATGGAGGTTGCCTAGTTTGTGGAATAGCTGTCTCCCTAAAAACAATGAATTCCTGTGGACAGCACATATTGTTGACTTTGCAGCTTTTATAGATTTCTCATGTGCTAAAGATTAAATCTTTCCAACTACCAGTCATTCACTTAATGGATTGCTTATATCGACAATGAATATTGCTATTTCATGAATATAAAAGAAAAATTAATTTGATAATTGGCTCTATTTACTGGCATTTTTCAAATGAAGGTTAATATATCTTCTATAGACATTGATTTCAAATGGTGCACATGTATTGACTGAAATTAAAGTTCTCTGTCCTCTGCAGAGGAGGACTCTTTCAACTAGAAATATTAATAGTGAATCTAAAAAAATTATACTGTTTTAAATGAAACTGCCATTACATAGTTTCAGACAAATGTACTTGCAACTTCACTTACCTCAGGATGGTATCTGTAAACAGACTGTCAGAGAAAACCCAGAAAGCTTTCTCCTGTCGAGGTGGTATCAGGACAATTTTGTTCACCCTCCTGTAGATGCAGGGAAGTCACCTATAAATGGACTTATAAATTGGAATAGATATGGAATATATGGACTTATAAATGGGATTATAAAAGGCACTGTTGCTTTGTATTTAGCTTTATGCAGCAGCAGTAAGAACATGGTACTTTCATCATCCAGAAGCAGTTTAGAATCCGGGTGATACTGTAACAGTGATGAAACAGAACTCGGTTTCTTTTCCATGCTAAAGTAAAACTGTGTAACATAAGTGTATCTTGGACATCTTGTCAATATTTGTCACAGTCTCTATTGAGAAATGCATTACCAATTTTTGCTAAATGATTAAGCATGACACATGCAGTTGAGCTGTGTCTGGTTCTGTTGCTTGCTCTGGGGGCACAGTCTAAATGTGGTTTGTGAGTTGGCTGCAGTAAATCAGAATTACCTGCAACTTGTTTCTCTCAATATGTGTGATCTTGTGCTGTGTCTGGAAATGAAATGCAATTGCCTCTGTTGGACCATCCACACTGAGGATTCTCCTCTTCTTCCTTTGGCCATTAGTCAGTGTGATTTTGTGTTTAGGCTGAGCCATGGCCAGACAGGCCAAGCTTGCTGACGCTCTGAGCCGTGTCCCTGGCCAGGCCTGTTTCTGGAGAGGGCAGCTGTGGTGCCTTTGCTGCCTGTCTGCTGAGCAGGGATGGTTTGGGGGTGCCATTGCTGCCTGTCTGCTGAGCAGGGATGGTTTGGGGGTGCCTTTGCTGCCTGTCTGCTGAGCAGGGATGGTTTGGGGGTGCCTTTGCTGCCTGTCTGTCCTATGTCTACCTTGGGACACATGGAAGGGCTTCACTTTTACCAGTAAAGTGTTGGTGAGGATTGCATAAAGGCATCTTTGACTTTGTTTAGCATTCTGTTTAGAGATACTGCCTCATTACTGAAAGCCTCTTGTCCTAGAAGAACAGACTCCGTTTACTGTCTGAATATTAACTCTAACTTGAGTTTGATCTAGCATGAAACCTTGGTGTTGAATGTTCTAATAATTTTCATTTGAGTTGGTTAACTTAAAGGGAGTAAACACAGCAGCTATAGTTAGGAGAATTTAGCAGCTCATAAAGTAATGATTTTTTTCTTCTGGTGCATTAGTTCCTCTAATAATTGAATAATCTAATTCTGCAGCTTTTGATTATAAAATTTATTTTTAATAACAGTTTTATAAAGTTTGTCACGTTGTGTATCTTGAGTAAGATTAATTAATTTAAGAAGACTTAACTCAGGTGTGGTTAGCTTACTGTGAATATGGAACCTGATTTGAAACGAAGCTCTCCAGTCTGAATGGAATCACAGGAACTCTTCTGAAACTCCTGCACTCTTCTGGAGGTGTTTGATTCAAACACTGACCTAAGCTGACCTACCTTCTTTTTTGGAGGTGGACAAGACATCAGATTAGGTAGGTCAGCATGTCAGTGGTATTGAACTAATCGTAAAGGAGCCTCAGAACAGTGGTTAAAGAAACATTGTGTTTTTTAATGCTAGAAATACTTGTGCATAGGATGGATTTCCACATTTGCCCTTTACTATTGCATTGACAAAAAAATAAATATCCACACCTGTTTGTTTTTCATCAGGTGGAAATGTGTAGTACACACAAATATTTGCCACCTTGTTTGACCTTGTCCCAAGATATTTACATCTTGGAACCCATTTAAATTTTCTTATTGTGTTGGACTTTGAAGTATTTGGCAGTGAAAGAGATGTTGTTGACATACCAAATATTACTTTCAGTTTTAACTGCTTATCATACTGTATATGCTGCATGGAAATGAGAAACATTTAAACAAGTTGACTTCATCTGCTCTCTTCAAGGCAGAAGTATATTTATTTAAGGGAAGGAATAAACAGCCAAGGTTCAAAATATGGAGCTAGTATACCTGAGCAAAATAATAACAAACCCTTCCTTAGGTATATTTCCAAAACATCTGTGTTTGTGCCTTAACGCTCCTTGCTTTAAGAAAGAAAAGATAAATCCACCAAAACCAAGGCAAACTGCAAACCCAAAGTGCCCTGTGCCTGTGTTAACAGGGCTGTTCTGGAGGATGAGGGCACGTTGGCACAGCCAGTCCTGCCAGCCATGGCGAGCACGGGTGGGGAGTTGGATAACAGATCTCTTATCTTAGGGTGTGTGAGGGAACAGCACCTCCCTCTACAGTTTTTATAGGGTAACAGGACCACATCTGCTGCCTCTCTGTCTCACCTAGAAGTTCTCTGTGTTTCTCCTGACATGGAAAACAAGCACCCATTTCAAACTCTGGTTAAAAATGAGTCTCATGGGGTTCACCTCCCTCACTCTGGCTGCTTGTTTCTTCAAGGGATGTCTTTCTGGGTCTTAAGAG
This sequence comes from Manacus candei, assembly GCF_025592945.1. NCBI lineage: Eukaryota > Metazoa > Chordata > Aves > Passeriformes > Pipridae > Manacus > Manacus candei. Next base: position 565,012 of record NW_026138092.1, read on the forward strand.
GCCTCTATGCTGCATTTTGAAAGGGTATGATAATAAAATAAACCAGTATGGATTAATCTGTAAAAGTAAGTTGAAATTTCAGGGTAGAGGGACAGCATAAAGCAAGCCAGCTGGGAGTAAATGGCACAGATGAAAACTGGGGAAGCAGGGGGAGAGTTTAAGCTGGAAGACAGTACTAATTGCAATAATAAACATCCCAGAGGAAGTCCAGCCCAAATGAGCTTTGTTATAATCCTCTTGAACTCCCAGCTGGGTGGGGGGTTATTGCTTCCCTGAGTTACAGCATCTGCTGCAGACCCTGCTCAAGGCTGGGACTGTGCTGTGCTGGGCAGGGAGCAGGACTGGAGTTAGGGACAGTTCCTATCTACAACAGCTCATGTTCTGTGTGGACCAATCTAAATGGGGTTTAGCATCTCTGAAATGTTACCATAGCAGCGAGGAATTCCTTCCTGTGACTTCCATCCCTGGGATATCAGAAGCAAGGCAAAGGCTGTGTTACTGAAGACTCTTCAAGGCAAATAAAAGGGCCTGGGAGCCTGCAGGGAGCAATGTGGCATTGGCACAGGAGCTCCCTGTCAGTGACCTCATGGATCTGTGTCGTCTCCAGCCTTGGTTTGTATTACAGGATTTGATTCAGAACAGGCTGGGAAGGAGACATTTATTTGTCATACAAAAAATAACCTTTTAAGCATCAAATGAGAAGTTTATTACTGAAAGTCTGACCCAGCTCCTCTGAGAGAGGGCAGAGAGGCCTCCTCCAGTGCTGCCATCCTATTTGTTGGCTCCTTCCCCTCTGCAGCCTGCCACCCCCTCGCATGTATTAATTCCTTCTCTACAGGTGTAGTCCCAGAGAGAGCTCCCCTTTGCAGGGTTCTGCTGTAGGAGTTCAGCTGGAACCTGGAGAGACACCACCTCCCCCTGCCCCCCTTGTTTTCCCCTGTGGTGTACTACAGAATGTGATCATGAGAGAAAGGACTCTCCTCAGTGTTTATACAGTCGTGACCAAATGAAAAGGAGAAGTCGTGTCAGCTGTGGTTTAAATGCCTGGGGAACTGTCTGTGCAACAGAGAATGCAGCAGCACCAAGAAGGGAAATTTAGCAGAGAAAAAATGTTAGAGGTATGAATTAATTATTTAGATATCTGTGTAGACATTCATTGCCTCCTATTTCAATTTTTAATTATTAGCCTTTGTAGTTAATAAAAAAGGTAAAAAATTAATCTGCAGAACTGTCGGACCCTATAAATATCACGTAAGTTGGAGGAATGGATAATTATAATGTTTCAATCAAGCAGGAAAATTTATATAAAGTAGCTACAACATGACACCCTATGCAATAGCATTAGAAAAATACTTACTCTGTGTTTGAAAACCAGCACGCAGAGCTTCTGAATACTTTGATTTAGTGTCTTCTCAATCAGAGTTTTTAAAAATAATGTCAAATTATTTATATTCATTTTCTTCCAAAGGAATTTAGAAAGTCAGCCTCTCTTTAGATTGCAGAAAGAAACAATATCTTTTTCCTCACCTGCAATACAAAATAAGTGCAGTATGACTGTTAGGATACTTGCATGAGCACATTATTCATACCATCATGAATTGTCCCCATTTTTCCTGTGCAAGAGTAATGTGTGTACTCGTGCTGTGCAGATCTGTTTGAGCCAGTTCAGTAAATTCAGAATGTTGTGGAGCAGGAGAACAGATGATACAGCCTTAAAAGCTCATAACTTTTCTCTTGTTTTTCTGCTTCTGTACCTGAAGGAGCTGAGTCCTCAGTAGTGGGTGGTCCCCCACTGTCCAGCACAGGGCTTTGTTCTGTGGTGGGTCCTCCACAGCAACAGATGCTGTGCTTAAATTTGGGGTTACATCCTTTCCATTGTGCTTTTACTGTGCTTAAATTTGGGGTTACATCCTTTCCATTGTGCTTTTACTGGATTCTAGTAAGCACTATAAGTAGTGTGTTTTTCTGACAGAACGTTTTTTCGTCGCTGTTGCTATTCATTTATTCTGGGGTGTTAAGAAAGCTCTTTGCAGGTGTATCTTTATGACTACACAGGCTAGTGCTGTTTGCTTTTTGGTGTGAGCAGTTCTGGTGTAGAGAGACAGAATTGACCGTGGTTTAAAAACCATCTTACTCAGCAGCTTTAGGGTGGTGTGTCCTGTCTCCAAGTGCTCTTCACTACCAGTGAAACTAATGTACACCAGCTGAAATTTGAATTTCCTGGCATCTTTTAATGACATAGACCTGATAACACTTATATTTTGAATGTTATGGAGGGAATAAAAGACTTCAGCTGACTTCAAGAGGGCCCAAATGGGACTGGGCCAGGGGTGACTTCTGCTTCAGCTGAGGTCCAACCACGGCCTCTGTGAGGAGAGTCACTTTTGCTGATGAGGTCCCTACTTTCACAGGTGCTTTATACATACACATAAAAATTAATGTCTTAAGAAATATCTTACTTAGCAGAGGGCAAAGCACCTGTTGCCTAAAAATAAGTAAAGAAGAAAGGTACTTGAAATATTTCCACTGGAGGGCAACTATACTTAAAATTTTGGAATATATAATATAATGTACCATTAGGACAACTCTCTCTTTTTATGACCATATAAACACAGTGTTTCCCACATAACAGTTTTGTCCTCAATTTAATAGGATACTAAAAAATGGTTTATATATTTTATATATATTTATGTATTTAATACATGTTTACTATTTATTGACTTTTATTTTTCATTAAATTAGGTAAGATTTCCATTTGTTTCCCTCCCCAGCACCGAGTGAATTTCTCTTATGTAGCTGTTCTGTGTTTGCTCCCTTCAGCATCGCCTCTCCTGTCAGGGGTATTAACTCTGGACCTGAACTCACTGGTGGCATGAATTGGTGCCGAGTCCTTCTGATGCCTGTGTGTGGAAGGACAAAGGACCAGAATCTGCCCTGGCTTCTGGGCTTTTTGGGCTTGTTACTTTATGGGCATTTATGTACCTGTGTGTGTGTTCCCTGTGCTTCCAAAGTACAGTTTAAATTAAAAGAGAAACCTGGAACAGTGTAATGTTCCCAGTATGGTATTTTTTTTCTTTAAGCAAACCTTGGGAGGTTCTGGCCATGCCTCTGCTCTCCTGGCTGTCGCTGATTTGATCCATCTTTTGGCCTTTAGCCTCCCATGCTGCTCCAGGCACGTGCTGTGTTAGCAGTTGTACAAAATATGTCCTGATATTTTACCTCTACTGGAGGGGAAGCAAAAGGCTGTAAGAATCCTCCTGTCACCCAGGAATATGTGATTCGGATTTTTGTGATATGAGATTGGAGTCCCAGAATTACACTTATGACTTTTTCATAGCCACTGGCATTTGTGGTATATGGCACTTTTTCAGAACAGCAATCATGTTGTGATATCAAAATATGAATCTCATGTATATCCAGTAAATAATATTGGATGGCAAAGTCTGGGATAAGTATGAGAGTGAAACATTTAATGAGAAATCAATCATTTTAGAAGTCTGTGGAAATGTGTCCACCAACCTCACACAGCTTATTTATACTTTAACGGCCCAGCAGCAGTGGCAGGAAATTGTGCATTAGTGTGTTGATGTATATAAGTCCTCAGTTTAGGACACCAGAGAAATACCTGCAAAATTGAGTATTACTTAATGTGGGCAAAGGTACTAGAATAGATTACAGAGGAAGCTGTACAATATTACTTATTTCAGTAAGGGTTTGAGTGCTCTGTACAGTCTAAATGGCATTGCAACTGTGTGAGTTCCCCCAAATCACTCAAAATTAGTATGGAAATGGAGACATCTTCTGCAATTGCATTGTGTGCACCTTTATTCAAAAAAAATGTTTGCAGCTTTTCTTTTGAATGTCTTATTTAAATTGTTCTCTATCAACAGAATTGATGCTTATTCTCTGTATTTGAAAGGTATTCAGGTAGTTTTAGTTGTATTTATTGTTTGAATGATGTACTTCAATGGTGCTTGCTGCTTGCTTTGTAATTTGTTGCTGCAGGTGGCTATGACTTTGAATAGCATCAACCTTTTTATCTGCAGATAATATTTTTGAACAGTCTGAAACAACATTCAGCCATTCCAGCTATGCCCTCTGTATTTAAAACAACAGATTCCTGCTCTGCTTTGTCTGTTCCTCAGTGCAAGGCTCCCCATTTGGATTTCTGCACAGAGTCCTCCTGCCCTTGGGGTGATGTCCCCACGTGGCTGATCCCTGCAATCCCAGCGGTGGTTTCAGGGTTATGAGGTGTTGGGGTGATGAGAGCCCCAGTCTCAGCTGGGGCAGGTTGGGATGGCTCTCCTGGAATCAGTAGTGCTCTGCCAGGTTCTGCTCTGGGATGAGCTGGCCACAATAATGGAGTGGTACTGGAGAGATAAGGCAGTGAGAGGGAAGCATTGTCCTGATTCAGCTGGGGCTGCTGTTACACTGCACTGCTGCTGAGCACATACTGTCTAATGGTCACCTGATGCCTGAGAGCCATTTCATGAGACCCAGTTTTTAAACCTCCACTAAGTGGAGTTAATAAAGTTAGTTTTCCAGTGTAGTTCTTTTAAAAAACTTCAGATCTTTACTAAAATGCATGGTCTCCTGTTGGAATAAGATTAGCTGATAAGATTACTCCAGGAAAGGGAGTTTTGCTCACTTGTCTGCAGGGATCTGGCACTGAGGCTTTTGGTTTTATTAGTGCAATTGGAATTGAAATTGTATGAATTCCCTTTTAAAAATCCTAAGATGCTTCTGTTGAAACTCTCAGTGTGAGTAGCTGTTCTCAGGGTGACTCAGAGTAAAATGCAGCTGCTTTACATTGTGAAGAAAACTTATGCAATGTTTCTTGGCAGATCTCTTCCCTAACACATACCTTTGTTTCCATTTCTAAATGTGAATGTGCACTCACACACAGAGTAAATTGCAACTGCTTTAAAGAAAAGGGGTTTAGGGATAAAATGGATATGAAAGCAGAATAATTAGTTCCACTTCTGAATGTACCAAGATTCATAATATATTTTTTTAATTGGACTACGTTATGTTTTACTCCTATTCTTCAGAGAAAATTAACTAAAGTGGCTGTTCTTTCAGGTAACCTCATAGTACTGTGATATCAAAGGCAGATAATATTATTGTCTCTTCTTTGGTATGATTTAAAATAATTTTTAATCTTCATTTATTCTTCAAGTCAGTTATTAATTGCACTCACACTTTTTTGCTCAGTTCACTTCTAATTTAATGTCAGTCAAAAAACCATTTAATTTTCATACTTCTTTCTCTAGCACATGCTAAAGGTGAAGCCAGTGTTTTTATTTACAATTTATTGTCTTACCATGACTCCAGTATATGTACAGGGCTGTGCATGAACACTTGTGCACTTTGCTGCTGGCAGGAGCAGACATCATGTCTGGGCTCACATGCAGGGTACTGGGTGGAAGTCTTTGGAATAAATCCCGTGATTGCTCAGATCTATCTTATTTTCAGAGTTTGTGCCATAAGTCTTTTACTTAAGTTCTAGTAAAACGTGAAGTGTTGAGTCTCTAAGTTTGCTGGATGCCAGTGCTCTGATTTTTTTTTCTCTTTTAGAACTGAGGCAGAAAACCCAGTTTGTGAATATAAACTTTGGGAAGCAATATGACATTTCTACTGCCTTTTCCCCCGTGTTGAAAATGGCACCGTCTCCTGGCCACAGGTACTTTGCAATGCTTGAAGAAGTATTTCACAGTATCTCAGCTGGCTTTGGAATTGTTAATTTTTTATTTTTCCTTTTTGAAACTAATTCAAAATTAAAGAGTTGCCCTTTTTGGTTGCAGCTTTGTCATTTATACTGAAAGAGGCTTGCTGTACATTCCCTTTTTAAAGAAAAGCACACATGGCTGAAGGTACCTGGCAGTGTTCTCACGAGGCAGGGTTACATATTTTCCCTTCCTCTGTGGATTAAGATGGATTAACCTTTTCCTGTCTCATCTAACTTTTGCTAATCCTCCTTGCTCATTTTACACCCAGGGACAGTGAGCACAGATTCACCCTCCTGCCCTTCCCTGCTCAGAATGGGGAACAGGCAGGGAGCATCTCCCGGCCCTGCATTCCCCTGGCTGGCAGTGTTAGTGCAGCTGCAGGAAGTTTTTGGGCAGTATTTCACACTCCTTTCAGTAGACTTACAGACTTGTAAAACAGTTGAGACCAAAGGTCAAAAGTTCCTCTGTGTGCTTTCTTTACCTGTTAAGGTCATTGTCTGCATTAATGTAACAAAAAGATAGCTGGTGGTTTTTGTTCATTATCCTTGATAGCTGCCTTTCCTGATAGTCACACTGCTAATAAGCTTGGATGGACAGATGGATGAAATCACAGTGGAATAGGCAAGAAAGCTCAGCTGAATGTTTTATTGGCCCCTGACAATCACTTTTCCTTCATCTGCTTAGAGTGTACTGATGCATATGACCGTGAAACTTCCCCTTCTGCTGCTGCTGGGGACAGAACTTAGGCTGGACTTCAGTCTGCCAGAAGTATTCAGATGTATTTTTTCATGTTTCTCAGAAATAGTAAAGCATAAATCGGAGTTACCCACACAATCAAAGAACAAAACCATACAAAGTTATTTGTAGTTTAAATACTCCCTGTTAATATGTGTTACCTTGATAAAAAGAGGATGATTTTCTTTTCCAGCTCCCTAGGAAGGAGAATAGTAACTACAAAAGAGGCTTCACACTTTATAGTACTTCCAAACCATTGTGTAGAACAACTGGTGCTCTGGCATATCAAACCAAGGGGGTGATCCCCCTTCCCTTGGTTTGATTTACTTTCAGCTTCTTTAAAGGCTCTTGAGATCAGGACCCCTACAGAGTCTTTGAAGCTTGTGTTTTTCTTTCACTAGAAAGTGAAGCCTTGGCTTTTAATGGCAGCTCAGCAAATATCTCATCAATATTTAAAGTGTCAAGTGTACCTCTGTTAGAGGTACCAATCACAGATCAAAGATACCAGCACTGAGGTGCAGCATTTCCTTCAAAGGTCTTGCAGTTGAGCTTTCCCTTTTGTTGGAAAAAAACTTCTCTTTTTAGCATTTGTTGCTTGGATGAGTCTTAAACACATTGTTTGACGAGTGTGGAGAATTAAGTGTGTTGTTACTATAGCCAGTGAGGATGGTACAGTAGTTAAGAACAGTCCTCCGTGCCTGTTTAAGGAAGTGAAATGCTTGGGAAAGGCTTTTGCTGCTGGTTCCACCTTCCTGCAGCTGAACAAAGTCCACTGCAGTTGATGGTACCAGTGCCATAGTCTTGAAGAGGTCAAGAAGGATTCAGGATGATGGAAGTTTAGTGGCACATGCAAATAAGCTGTAGTAGTATAGTTGCTTTTTGGCCTTTTCTGTTTCAGTGAGAACTGGGGATGGTTTTTTTTCTCATTTTGTTTATATCCTCTGTTGCCTTCCTTCCACATACTCTGCAAAGCTTATGAACATGGCTGTGAAACCCAATCCCTTTATTACTCTTCCAGCTCTTACTGTTTGGGGCTTTTTTCTTTTCTTTTTTTTTTTTTTTTTATTTAAACATTTTAAACATCTGTTAAAACAATTACAACAATGATTACAGTAATAAGGATTCTTAGTATTTTGTACTTGTGATTTGTCCCCTTGTTGTAATTTTGGTTGGCACATTCCCATGGCACAGTCTAATGTGAAGGTGCTAAACAGAGTTTGAATGGTGAAGGGCTGAAGTGGTGGCTCTTTAACAAGAAGCAGGAATTTTGCATTAGGCATGCTTCATGATTATGTTAGAAACAGAAAATTAGAATTAAGAAGCTTATCACATGACTCTTGTCAAACATAGAATATTTTGATTTCATGACCCGCTGTCTGATTGTCCTCAGAGTGCACTGGGAGCAGCAGGTCTGAAATGTGTGTCACTAGAGAGTGGTTTTACCATGAAGGCTGACTTTTACTGAATAATATCTGCTTGTAAAACAAAAATAAATCTGTGTTCCTTAATCAGTTTATAAACTTTCCAGTTTATACTTACCTCAGAATATACTCAAGCATTACAGTGAGGTAGATGGCAATTTGTACTTCCCAAAGCTGTTTGCAGAGCAGAGAGTCCTGCCATAGCCTGGAAAAGACAACCACTGTCCCCATCCAAGGTGGTACTTTTGCTGCTCCTCACTAACCAGTGTCATGATCCACTATGTTTGGATATTTAGGTGTTTTCTCCTGAATAGCTTATAAGCCATATGGATTTCAGGTGCATGAGATCCTACCAAGTCCCAAATGTGCTGTGCAGAGAGCCTGGGAGCACTGAGGCAGTGGGGGGTGTCCTGTGTGGGTGCTGTGCCTGCAGCAGTCCCCGTTCCCATCGCTCTGCACTCCCAGTTTGTGTGCTGGGGCAGTTGTTTGTGTGCTGGGGCAGTTGTTTGTGTGCTGGGGCAGTTGTTTGTGTGCTGGGGCAGTTGTTTGTGTGATTTTGGTCTTTAACAACACTGCAGCTGTTTGGAAAGCAGCTTTCAGAACGACCTGGGCTAACATTTAGTTCCTCTGTCCTTTTTCCTCGTGCTGGAGATGTTCTGTGACTCTGTTTAATGACTGTGGCAAGGCTGTAAATAAAACTGGCAGTGGAAATAGTGGCCCAGTGCTGTGAGCTGCACACCATTTATATCCCAGCAAGCCCATTGCATTGGCTGCATGCCCAGGAATAGCAAGGAGTCCTCCTGCTCATGGCTGCACCCTGCATTTGGAAGAGGAGTATATGTAGGTTGACAGCACAGCATAAATACTCCCTAAGTTCATTTTCATTGTGAATAAACCCTGTGCCTTAAAGTTCCAGCTGTGATTTGACTAGTTCTAGCTATGGAGAATACACCACCACTGGTGGAAGACTGCTACCCTATTTCCTTTTACCTGGCAGTAGAAATCTGCAATTTATTTTAGATTAGAATTTACCTCAGCTTCCAGCTGTGGATTGTGTTGTACCTCTGCCTGCTCAACAGAAGTAGGCAGAGATATCCTATAATTATTTGTTCCTAGATTTATTACCCTGCATTTGGCCATGTTGAAATTAATATAATTACTCTGTGCCCCATTCATTACAGTGATCTGATCTGTATCAGTGAGCTCTTCTCTTCATTACTAACTTGTGCCAAAATCCTCTTTGCATGTCAGCTTGATAGGTAAAGAGTCTATGTTTTCCTACAGGGACTGATAAAAATGCTAAATAATTCCAATACAACGAAAATTTGGTCTCTGTAGGAGCTGAGAACACACATGCAATGAAGATTCTCCACTGGCATTTGTATTTTGAGTTCTATCAATTAATAGATCTTGAATCTTGCACAGAAATTTTCTAGATCTTTATTTACAGTGACACACAAGCAGCTCTAGCATTACTTGTGCCTGTGTCTGAGGTTGTACCCACTCACTCATTCAGGTCACACCTCAGCTTTTAAAGACACAAGTACTCCGTTAGTTTTCATAATTTTCTCTAGGAAGTTCCCTGAATTTCATGGACTACCAGCAACAAAATCAGCTTTTCTTGAGCTCTTGGATCAGAGTTTTCTGTTTGTGCTGATCTGAAAAAAGGTCCTGGTGTGGTAGCTGCTCAGTATTACTTCCTTAAATTACTTTTGGTTGGTAGTATATTTTCTTGACAGTATTGACTCATATTGGAATTCTCCCAAATTCAGAATGGAACTAGTTTGTGAGCCTTTCTGTGGTGTTGGGTTCCTAATGGCCATTCCACTCCATTAATCTATTACTGTACTAATACTGTGGTTAGAACGTGTTTTTGTACTAATGTACCTTGAAAAATCCTTATTGTCCTTAATTGTGTTGGCCATTGATTTCTCATTGACATTAGCCTCAAGCATTCTAGCAATCTCCTGACTCTTAATTTATATTAATTGCTATCAATGTTCCCTTTTTAACTTTAATTATTTATTTTTACACATGCTTTTACTTTCCCTGTAAGTATTTTTCCACTGAGGTTGATTAATTTTTCCTTGATTATGGATTTTGTGGCATTTAACGCAATATTCTTAACTCTTAAGAGTTATCATAGAAATGATTTCACAGACCTTCAGATTTAAAAAGTGGTTTAACCACAATATATCCACTGTCATGTGAATTTCAGTCTCAAGATAATTTTTACTTGTAGTGTTCAACTCTGATGGTATGTCTTGTGGAATAATAAGGAAAAATTTTAGAATGGGTAACCTGTATATAATTTTCATAAAGGTCTATAGATGTGATGATCAGTATTTTGATACGACTGTAGCTTAAGTCAAACGTGGATGAGTAGCAGTGTCCTGAAAATGATTATTCTTTCAAGTGGTTTGAGCTTTGATTTTTCAGCTTTTCATACTCAAATATGTAAATGGTTCTTTTGTCTGAATGCTGAACCAAATTTGCATTTTAAACCCTCCTGATGCAAACAAGTTTTAATTCTCTGAAGAATTAGGATGTCACAAAAAGGGATTAGTTACGTGTTCTAGTAAAGATTATTCAAAAAATATATTTTCTTACTTTAAATATGAAATTCAGATAGAAATTTTAAAGTGTCTTCTCTTCCAGAAGTGTGATTTGGTGGACTTTTTTAATGAAAATAGAGATACTTGGGCTCTCATTTCCTGCTAAGACACCTCAGACCCTTGAAACTTCAGAGCCAGATCTTAACTGTGATGGATTGTTGGCTCAATCCAGCAGTGACAGCAGCTATGCAGTTGCATTATTGGGCACTATAATAAGAAGTAACACAAGATAAGCAGATGAATGTTGTTCCCTGGAAGCAGCGTAAGTGTATTCCAGCCTTGAGGAGATAACCATGCCTGTGGCAGGGAGGAGGGGACTGGGGCTGAGCTCTGTGCTACTGCAGCCAGACTGGTGGCTTTGGTGAGTGTGTAATTAGCTAGACCGAGTCATTTAATGTTGTTATTTGAGTGAGGTAAAGGAACACATGCCAGGAATTGCTGCAAATGTGCTGAAGATTTTAATCTCAGAGCTAAAGAACTGACATAGTCCAATTGGTGGCTGGGGGGAGCAGCCTGTTTGCCTTCCACTGAGCTTCCGTGCCACCTTCTGTGGCCAGAGACACTGCACACAGCGTGTCCATCCCACCCCAAAGGAAAGGAGCAGGGAAGGTTGCTGTTTGCAGCTTTGGGAAGGAGACAGCTTTTATTCAAAAGCCATTAAGAATTCTGCCACAAAATGTTGTGCCTGCTTATAGAAATGGTTCCTTTTGTTAAGGGTGAGCTTGGCTCAAAGTAAGCTCTGCCCTGGGGAGGACAGGTCACTTTGGCAAGGGCAGTGACAGACACAGGGCCAGATTCTGTGGTTTCTTGCAGCTGTTGTGGCTCCAGGGGTGGAACACCCCCCCTCTGTGAGCCTTTCCTGGGAGAGCTGCCTGAGCCTTTTCCAGGCTGAACACCCCCCCTCTGTGAGCCTTTCCTGGGAGAGCTGCCTGAGCCTTTTCCAGGCTGAACACCCCCCCTCTGTGAGCCTTTCCTGGGAGAGCTGCCTGAGCCTTTTCCAGGCTGAACACCCCCCCTCTGTGAGCCTTTCCTGGGAGAGCTGCCTGAGCCTTTTCCAGGCTGAACACCCCCCCTCTCTGAGCCTTTCCTGGGAGAGCTGCCTGAGCCTTTTCCAGGCTGAACACCCCCCCTCTGTGAGCCTTTCCTGGGAGAGCTGCCTGAGCCTTTTCCAGGCTGAACACCCCCCCTCTGTGAGCCTTTCCTGGGAGAGCTGCCTGAGCCTTTTCCAGGCTGAACACCCCCCCTCTGTGAGCCTTTCCTGGGAGAGCTGCCTGAGCCTTTTCCAGGCTGAACACCCCCCCTCTGTGAGCCTTTCCTGGGAGAGCTGCCTGAGCCTTTTCCAGGCTGAACACCCCCCCTCTCTGAGCCTTTCCTGGGAGAGCTGCCTGAGCCTTTTCCAGGCTGAACACCCCCCCTCTGTGAGCCTTTCCTGGGAGAGCTGCCTGAGCCTTTTCCAGGCTGAACACCCCCCCTCTGTGAGCCTTTCCTGGGAGAGCTGCCTGAGCCTTTTCCAGGCTGAACACCCCCCCTCTGTGAGCCTTTCCTGGGAGAGCTGCCTGAGCCTTTTCCAGGCTGAACACCCCCCCTCTCTGAGCCTTTCCTGGGAGAGCTGCCTGAGCCTTTTCCAGGCTGAACACCCCCCCTCTGTGAGCCTTTCCTGGGAGAGCTGCCTGAGCCTTTTCCAGGCTGAACACCCCCCCTCTGTGAGCCTTTCCTGGGAGAGCTGCCTGAGCCTTTTCCAGGCTGAACACCCCCCCTCTGTGAGCCTTTCCTGGGAGAGCTGCCTGAGCCTTTTCCAGGCTGAACACCCCCCCTCTGTGAGCCTTTCCTCACGGCAGAGCTGCCCCAGCCCTCTGAGCATTCTGTGACCTCCTCTGCACTCCCTCCCACAGGCTGATGTCCTTCCTGTGCTGAGGACCCCGGAGCTGGATGATTCCTCCAGGTGGGGCCTCACCACACGGAGGGAAGGGGCAGAATCATCTGTGTATGAATTTTGAAAGTGAGATAAGCAATGAAAGATATTCTGGGGCAATAACTTAGGCAAGACGCTGAAATGACAAACAAAATGCAAATCCAATACCTTCATCAATTTCATTGGAATACTTTGTTTTCCTGTCTTTTTAAAATATATATTAAAAATTTTTACACATAACTAATTTTTAATTTAAAAATATTTAGTTCAAAATGCAAAGTTCTCAGCTCAAGAACCCAATAACTTTTCATTGTGAAAAGGTTGAAATGGGGCAGCTTGTCCAAAAATTTTTGTGGTAGTACATTTCTTAGAACTACCTGTATATGCTTTCAGGTTCAATGAATTAATGTTCAGTGATGGGAAGACTCCCAACATTCAATTAGAAAATTCCAAGCCAAGGCAGTTGTACATTTTTTTGAATAGCCACAGGGTTATTTGCCAGCCCTTTATTCATCCCAGTCCCTTCCCTGTATGCCATTCTTACATGGTTTGACCTTCGTGGGCTTTCCCAGAGTGAAGTCACAAATGCTGCTGTAGTGCAGCTGAGTTGTTTTTTCTGTCTAAGCAATAAGGCATCCTGAGCTCCTGGTTCTTTTTGTTCATCACTCTACATATTAAATATCCCTAAGAACATTTCATTAATTCCAAGGTCACTGCCTATTTTACCTTATAAAAGGATAAAATAGAACAGTTGAGAAGTCTTTGCACTGATGTCATCTTACTGTCAATCTGTAGAAAGATATGTTTATCTCAGAAAATTAAAAAGATGTTTCTGCATCTACCATTTTGTTTTGATATTTACTAAAAAATTTTTTTTTGTTCCCAATGAAGCACTACAGGTTTGGTTTTTTTTGTTAATTAAGAGGAAGTAAGGGACAAAACAACGAGAGTGGTTATTAAGGAAGATGCATTTGAGCAAGGGAAGCTGTCTGCCCTCCACCAGAGCTATTAATCATGTTAGTTCTCTTATTTCTGTACCAGAGTAAAAAGTTGCATTACCTTAATAACCAGTAACTCAGCAGGAGGTCCTAATAGGTGAGGGTCTCTGGAAGCTGACCTGGAGCTGCAGTGACAGAAAATACCCATGGCCTTGGGCTGTAATTACAGCACAGAAAACTCAAGGTAATGTGTGACAGAGTGGATCAGCAGGAAAAGGCTGTGCTGGGAAGCAGTAAGCCTGGATGCTAGACGAGTGTCACTCACTCAGGAACAAGTAAAGTGGTATGTTAAAGAATAAATTTACATATAGAGTCTCTAAAGCTTAAGGAGGGGTGAAGGTTAGCATGGTGAGAGAAAAACAAGAGCACACAAATCTGCACGGCTTTTAAAATAATCTTCTTCTCCCCCCCCTCCTCTTTTTTTTTTTTTTGCCATTCATCCTTTCCCCAGTCTGCTTTTAGGGGAAAATATAAGAGAATTTAAACATAGGGAATGAATATAAAAACCCTTTCAAGCAAAGAAACACTGCATCTGTCTTTGCATTGTTTCTATTCATGGCTGGCTAGTTTTATATTTTCTGATCAGCAACTGGCACTGCAACCAGTAAACCAGTTACTTCTAAGAGCAGCAGTGGTCTGTCTGGAGGTCCTGCATTATTGATTTTCTGCTTGTACATTCTGGTTGCTCTGTCAATCAGAGGGTTGAAATGCAAGGTGGCAGCCAATAAGCAAAAAGACTGAACTCCCACAGATACAGCAAAATAATTCAAAAGCTTGCCATGCATCCACAAAACACCAAAATCCTTCAGAAGCAGGAAACCTGATTACCTTTCTAAAAGAAGAACACGAACTGGTGTTCTTCTTAACCCATGTTACCGTTATTAAGGCTGCTGGTTACAAGATGCTTATGAAAATCTGCCAGATCCTGTATGGAAAGCATTTGCGAGTAGAGCAAAAAAACTTGAAGCATTAGGAAAAAGTTATCAGGCATCAGGCAGTGAGGTGCTGGGGTATGTTGTCAAAGCTAGATTCCATACAAAGCACTTGTGTGGCTGTGTTTTACTGCAGCACATCCCTCCACCACTGCCTTTCATTCCAGAGAATCATTACCCAAGTTAGGCTAGTGCAAGGGGTTTCTGCTTCTCTTGTATCATCTCCTTTCATAGGTAACAAGATACACTGGTAAAGATATCTGCTCCTATGGATTACATTAATGCAGAGCAAAATTAATTCCTACTGTTACAAAATGAAATTAAGAAACTGTGACTATTATTAATTAGGTTCTTGAGAACCTGTGATGTAAAAGCTTAATATCTTATTACATTGATAACAGTTGAACTCTATTACCTGTTCATCTTGCTACACAGCACAATTTAGTATCCAGATACCCAAGTTAATTTTAAACAAGCCAGGCTGGATACCATAAGTGATCTGTCTGTGACAGCACTCAGCTTAGCATAGTCAATGATGGAATTTTCTGAGAAATAGAATACATTAGCTTATATGGAACACTGTCATGTTTAGACCACTTTTGGTGCCCAGGCCAATTCCCACAGGTATCCATTGCTGGGTCAGGTGTCCTTCTCTTACACTCCAGTGTACTGTGTGTGTAGCCCAGGTGGTTGGCCTCATCCTGCAGGGTTTGAACGTAGATGATGGTTGCTCAGAGGAAACTGAGGTGAAATAGCGGTGGGGTTCAGATTCAGGAAGTTTCTGCTCTTGTCTCTTAGTCAGTAATCCTGTGCTTGGTTAAAAGCTGCTTGCAGAGCATATGGAATTTCCCTTTGTTATTTGTTAGTGAGAATCCCACTTGATGTGCTTCAGGGCATCCTTCAACAAATTCCCAGTTCATTTTTAAGAATTTGTGAAAAACAGCAGGGAATCTTCACTAGGAGGGTCTTCAGCTGCTTGTTGGTACAAACAGAGGAGCTGCCCTAAGGGTAGAATTGACAGTTGCTATCACTTAGCTTTATGATCAGTAGCAATATTTATACTTCACGTGAGAAATGCAGGGGCAGACAGGGAGCTTTGGACCGTGTGCTGATCACCCCAGTGACTAAGGGCAAATCTCTACCCCAGTGTAAACACTGCTGCTTTGGGGGCTCTTTTTCCTCTTGGGCAGGCAACTCTCTTATTCAGGGTAGTGGGCTCTAGGATCCACTGGATATTGAGAGACCCCAGAGAGAAACAATGCTGGAAAAGAACTGCTCGGAGGCCTTGTATGATCCCAGTCTGCTCCTGGCACACCTGGCACTGAGCTGGCCTGGCACCTACAGAGCCACTCAGACACGTCTTCGTACAGGTTTGTTAGCTGACCTTGGCTGAACTGAGCTGCAGCACGGAATTTGGGCTGGAAATTTTCCCCCTCCCAAAAAACCAAACCAGCCCAAACTGAACAACTGCTTCTGGGCAGCTCTGCTTGTGCCCCAGTGAATTGGGGCTGTTGGATTGCAGCTCAGTGCTGGGTCCAGTCCCAGTTGTTCACGTTACTGCTGACTTGGTTCAGCGTGGGGACATGCTAATTTCTGAGCAAATGTGGTGGCAAGGCAGTGGTTGAGCTATATTTAAAAATAAGTTTTTTTCAGTCTGACATGGATGTAGATATAATCTCTTGTAAGAAGAGATTTCAAGATTTTTATTGACAGATTTCCTAAATTTGTGACCTGAGATACCAGTTAATTAGCAGGGATTTTCAACAATGGATTGTGGCTCCTATGTGAAACAGAGAAACTAATAGAAACAGAATTCTAATATCCACATTTCCTTGCCTTTTTATGTGCAACTATTTTTCACTACTTATTTAACATTTGTAGAGACAATTGGAGTACCTGAACTTTAGGAGGCCAAGAGTGTTTCAGTTCAGTCCACTACTGAAGAGAGAGAGTAAAGGACAGGTTACTTGTTCAAACTGATAAAACTTTGGACTTTTTTTAAATTGAATTCTCCTCTACTGACAGTCGAGGTTTTCATTATACTGTTGAAGTAGAAGTCAGTGTTGAAGTTTGAATAGCTTCCCAAGAACATGATAAATATTTTCTTTGGGTTAGAATCATTTTTATGTTAAAAATACAGAACTATAGAAAGTGAATCTCATTCCCGTCAATGCCTTCATTTTGAGTCTCCACATGAGTAAGATGAACGTGTCTGGACCTGGAGAGTCACAGTTAAATCTAGTATGTGATAAATCTTGTTTTCCAGCAACTTCTCTGTGGTCACAGAAGGTGCAACAGAGTTTGTGGACTTCTACTGTTACATGCACAACTGCTTCTAAATCTCTTACAGCAAAGCTTAGCATCTGTTTTGTGATTTGATGAATGGCTTTGATCTGTTATTTTAATTGCTTCCTAGTAAGACACTAATGACCTTTTTTGTTCCAATAAACACTGTTTTGCTTAGTTGTAAATTAAATTTAACTAAACACTTGGAGCTTTATTACTTGTTTCTATTTGATGAGTCGTCAGGCAATGTATTAACTCCATATGCAAAGACTTGTGGAATCATTGCATCTTTGGCTGCATTAGGGAGAAAAAATTCTGATAATATACTAAATAAATAGTATAAAATATGAATAAACTTCACTTTCACATAATTACCAGTTAGATAACTGTGATCTAGTTACTGAATAAAGAAGACATATCTACCTTATCATTTATTCATTCCTTTAAAAATAGACAATGTGAACATTTCTTATAAACTTGAGGAGTTAAGGGAAGAGCTGATTCAAAGAACTTCACATTATCTTTGTCTAAGTCCAAAGTAGCAAATAGACTGAATATTTTTACTGCACTGGCTCTGTTTCATGGTAATATAAGAAAAAAAAGTTGTATGAAATAAAGAGAGGATGGTATGCCCAAATGAATGAAGATACCTCCAGGACAGGTTGTGAGCAGCTGAGCCCCTGAGTGCCATGTGCTGTGGGCAGAGGTGGTGCTGTGTTTGCAGGGGGTGTGCTGTGTTTGCAGGGGCTGTGCTGTGTTTGCAGGGGCTGTGCTGTGTTTGCAGGGGCTGTGCTGTGGGCAGAGGTGGTGCTGTGTTTGCAGGGGGTGTGCTGTGGGCAGAGGTTCCCCGGGGCTGTCACCCAGAGGGGTTCTCACAGGGTTCTCCCTGGCCTGAGCAGCACACAGTGACAGCCAGTTCTGCACTAGATCATAACACCACCGTTTTGCTCACAGCTCCTCCGAAGTCATTAAGGATCCTTGGGGGATGAAGATGCACAGATTTTAGTGTTTATAATATGTTTTGTTCCATCTCATATTAATAATCCACCCAGATGCCCAGTGCAGGGTGCTGTTTGATGGGAGATCGGAGCAGATCGGAGTCTGGGCTGCCTGTGCTGACCTTATTGCCAGCTGCACATTTCTGCCCTTCTCTGGTGCCATTCTCTTTGTTGTCATGCCATGGCTTGGACTGGGAAATGATCTGATTAAAAACTATCCCAGCAAACAAGAGAAGTTCAGTTATACTCTCATTGCATAGCCTGATAGGCACAGATACAGGATTCTCTGTCTGGCTGTGGTCCACAGTCAGATCATTTTGAATTGATCCCCAAACCACACCCTTAAAGCCCAAAGGCCAAAAGTGGTGTTAGCTGCTCAGGGAGAAGGTCTGCTCTTTGAGGTTTCAGGCTACAACAGGTCTCTTGAAAGAGTATGTTAACAGAGTTTGTTGCCCTTGAGGAATGAGCACTGACTGCAGTTTTGCTCACGGAAGATTAATCAGAAGTTCCAAAGGCTTTAGCAGCAGGTATGAAATCCACTTTATCCAGGAACAGTTTCAAAGCTTTGTCTTTGGCCTGCCAGCCTCCTGTAGCATGGAGGGGGATCCCTACCCAAGTGTCTGGGAGCATAAATTACTGCTCTGCTTACAGAGAACGGAGCAACCTGTGAGACCACGAGCAGTGCTGTGTGAGCAGGCATGAGGATATCCTGTGTTGTCCTCAGTGATGTTGGGGAAAAAATGATCTCAAGTAGTGACTTTAGTGTTCACCTGCCATGGCTGCTTTCCATAATAACTCCTGTGTGAAGCTGCCCAGCTTCCCATGTGCATTAGGCTCAGGAGAGGAGACTTACCCAGTAGGTTACCTGCTGGTGTGGTATTTCTCCATCAGGACTGGCTGTACTGTAGCTTGTTTACTTTAACATTTTCTTCTTTGTTGTAACCCCTGGTACCAGTTTGTTGCTGCTCTTGAGTCTTTGAGTATTCATATACCCTCTTGCTTCCATCCATTGGCAGGAACTTGTTTTATTGAAGAAATAATGGTTAACATTTCTCCTTGCAAGATGAGTCATGTTTATCCTTCTGTTGCTCTTTTGATTCATAATGTGTAACACAATTTCCTAATGTTTCTCTGCAATAGCTTCGAAAATACTCAGAGAGGACTGTGAAAATTGTCAGTCTCGACTCAGCTGAATTCACATAACTTATTCTTCAGCTGTATGAACCAAACAAGCTAAACTACATATCTCTGTAGTAACTAAAGAAAAAAAAATCCAGTACTTTTTTCCCTCTGGGCTGCTTATTTTGGGATTTCATGGAAGTTTTCCTGTAGGCTGAAAAGTGAATGGTCTGGTTTTGTCTGGGACTTGCAGGTCCATGATTTCAGTCACTTCTCCAACATACCTAATTAGGAACCTCAGGAAGTCACTCACAGAGCACTCAGCTACTCCAGAGAACACCAGTGTTTCTTTGCCAAGGAGGAAGAACAGGTTAATGCTGCAGTGTTGCAGAAGCAACAATGTGAGCGGTTGTCTGAGAAGGAGGTGTTGAGAATTCAGGAGCAAGCTGGTGAGGAAATAGAAACAATGCTAATGTTGCTTCAGGGAGAAAATAAGAGTGAAGAACAAATCTGTAAAAGCTGGAAGGGAGCGAACAGTCAGTTCTGCTCAGCAGCAGGAGAACGCACGCGTGGAGCAGATCCTGCCTGCGCTGCCAGGCAGGGAAACAAGGGGGGTTAAAGAAACACATGGCTGAATATTTCAGCTATAATGGCCTGTTTCGAGATCTCTCCCAGCTCCTAATGATGAGCAGGAGGAGTAAAGGCTTGAAGCACAGTAGAGATCTATTGGTGTTCTTGCAGTTTATTATTGCACGGCTGGTAAAGTTTAAAGAGCAAGTTACTTAGTGACACTGTGAATCCATTTTAATTAAAAAGAAATTTTACCTTCCTTCTTTTTGCTGTTCTGCAGATTTACTATCCCTTTGCCTATTGTTACCTTTATTGCCATTTAATTATAATTGACATGATGCCTTTTTTTTTTATTATTCTGGCTATAACTAGTCTGTATATTTGATGTTGATGGCAGATGTGAAATATTTCTGCAGCATTTCTTCTTCCACCTTACTGCTAATTTTGATTTTTTTTCCTGTTTTAATTTATTCATTTATTTGTAGTTCCTATTCCAGCCATAGGTTGCATTCAGGCTTGCCTTCTGATCTCTCTGGCTTCAGTCTCGCTCAGTCTTCTTGCTTTACTTTGGATTATTCCCTGCCATAAAGTACTGTGCTCTTGCACTCACTAGGTAAAACCCCTTCCATCTCCCCAGTCATATGCTGTTTCTCTCTTATGTTAAACACCCAAACTCGCTGAGCATGATGTTCACAGCTCTTGCCACAAGTTCCTCTCTGCTAATCCAACCTTGATCCATTTTCAGTCCCCTTTGTCTCGGTGACCAGCTCTTTTGTTGGGCTGAAATTGCTTCTGCTGAAGGCTCAGTTGAGTTTTCTAGTGATGTCTTGGGTTTTGTTTTGCAATCACCTCAGTCTAATAAATGTTTATGATATTTGGAGTAATTAAATTTAAAATCTTGTATTGGGTTTGCTTTCAGATGCTCTCCTCCCTGGTGCCTTCTTCAGTGTAATTATAGGTGGATTGTCTCTTTCCCCTGAATCCACAGGATTTTCATCAGTTGAAAGATTTTGACAGTTGAAGTTTTGCTCTGAGTGTGGAATGGGAACAGTCTCAGGACCTCCTGTGATGTGCATATGGAGTTACTCACTGAATTGTGCCCTGATACACCTCTCTTCCCTTTTCTTCCAGGTCTTATGGATCTGATCTGTCATTTGGACATCAGTGACTTACAGATTTAATACCCTGCTAGTGGTGTGTGCTCTGCTGTGCCCTGCCAGCCTGGCATTTCATCTTGTTCCACTGGCACTCCTACAGTCTCATGTGTGGTACTGTTTTCTGAAACATTATGTGTGATAGTCAAAATATGAGGTACATTGCTGGTGTGGGAGAAGTAGGATTGGAGCCTAGTTAAGAGCACATGAGGACTCCTGTGAAATAATTACCAGGAGAAAGGGAGCCGAGTACCCCCAGCTGTGGCTGACTCACAGCCAGCTCTGCTGCCTGGGTATCCTGAGCAGCTGTGGTCTCACCTTGGCTCTCCTGTTCAGAGGGAGGAGGCACACACTTGGCAGCTGGCCATGCAGAAACTGAGGTAGATCCCGCTCATCTTCCCGTGGAGGAGCTTTCTCAAGCAGGTACCCAGCTGGGCAGAGCTGATGGGGCTGCTCCAAGGACAGGTTTTGTCCTGACTTCTTCTTTTCTGGTCAGGGAGTCTGAAGCCCCAAGTGAGAGCCACTCTTCCCTCTTGTTTGTGTGGAGAGAAGGACTCAGGATCATTGTGACTGATCCCAAGTCCTGCCTGTGTCCGTGTTGCAGCTCTGGGTGGGTGCACAGGGCAGGGCTGGGCTGCTCTGGAGCCAGCGTGGGGGTTCCTGAGCTGCCCGAGGGCTCTGGGCAGGAGCAGGGCTGGCAGCTGGGATCAGCCCCAGCACTCCTGCCAGGGGCAGGGCAGGAGCAGGGCTGGCAGCTGGGATCAGCCCCAGCACTCCTGCCAGGGGCAGGGCAGGAGCAGGGCTGGCAGCTGGGATCAGCCCCAGCACTCCTGCCAGGGGCAGGGCAGGCCAGGGACAGCCCAGTGCCCACCAGCAGGTCCAGGGTGATGTGGCAGGGCTGGAGACAGGGTGGGGAGCTGAACCCCCCCAGCAGGTCCAGGGTGCTGTGGCAGGGCTGGAGGCAGGGCAGGGAGCCAAACCCCCCAGCAGGTCCAGGGTGCTGTGGCAGGGCTGGAGACAAGGTGGGGAGCTGTTCTGCAGGCCTGGTCAGAGCTGGATCTCGGCCAGGTAGGCAGGG
The DNA here is from genome assembly GCF_025592945.1 of Manacus candei. Classification (NCBI taxonomy): domain Eukaryota; kingdom Metazoa; phylum Chordata; class Aves; order Passeriformes; family Pipridae; genus Manacus; species Manacus candei. The sequence goes on from NW_026138092.1 coordinate 586,559, forward strand.
TCAGGCACAGCCCCACGTGGAAGCAGCACGGCTTTGGGGGCATTGTTCAGGTGGGCTGGAGAAAGAACAGCACCAAAGTAGAGCAAAGAGATTAATTTGTTCCTTTCTGCTTATTTTTAAGTAGATGGGAAACATGCTGGCCAATAAAATTAATGAATGTGATGAGAAGTTGGCACATATGGATGCATAGAGAGAAATGGTTTGGGGAATTTTTTCCAGTCTTTGAAAAAAATTAATCATGTCTTTGTTTAGAAAATCAGGCTCTGTGCCCCTCATTCCCACCTCTAATACTTTAGCCTTAATTATTTGCTGTAACCAGTACTACTTTCTGTCCTGCTATGAATTACATGAATTTCTTTTCTAAGCCCACATATTTACTTAATGTTTGCGGAATGGGAAAATGAAATGCCTTTGATCACATATTGCTCAAATGACAAAAGGATTAAAGAAACCCCTCTAGCTTAAAACTTTTTAATGAACATTTATTTTTGGAAGTTTTACTTGTGATTTGTCAGCTTTTGCAATGAATCTATTTAGCTGTTTTGTAAATAAAGTAGCGTGGAGCTTTTCTTAAGTACTGGGCTACAAGAGTTTTTATTGCCTGTTTTTTCTCTTGCCTCTATGTTACTACAGAGGATTACAAAACATATCACCCTCTTCTCTCTTGCCTTTTTTCTCAAATGCTCAGCAATGAACGGAGTTATGATGCTTTGATGTCTGGGAACCTGTATTATATGATTTTTTAAAAATGCCAATAATGTGGTTTCCTCTGTTTAACAATTAAATTCTTTTTGTTCATCTTGTGTGATGGAGGAAAATTTCCTTTCTTGTCACTCTCTGTGCCTTTATTTCTAACATGATGTTACATTCTCTAAAAGAGAAGTTAATTCTTTGCTAAATTGCTGTAGTACAGGAGGACATTAAAGAAGTATTTAAAAAAAGAGTGGTGGGAATTCATAGCCGTTGAAAAGTTCCCACTGAAAACCTTTGATTTTCCTGGGGTTACCCTGTCAGTGCCTGATGGGGCTTTTCTGCCCGTGTGGCCACTGGAGGAGGTCGTGGAGCCTGTTTGCAGATGGAACAGCTGAATGTCCAGACACCTCTCAGGTGCCTTCAGGATGTTCTCATGGTCCCAGAGAGGGTCTCTGAATGGATGGGTGTGTAGGTGGATTATACTTCTAGACATGGGATAGATCCCAGTAAAACAGCATCAAAAGGAACACTGCATCCTCTATATTGTTCTTGTCCTGTTTTTGTTCTGAGTACAAGGTCGTATTTACCTGAAGCACTGAAATCCAATTAGCTGTGAATTTCTCTTGCAGGATAAGGGGAAGTGTCTCAAGAACAGAGTTAAGTTGTTTTCAGTATTGTTCAATGTAAGAAAAATTCTGGCATTGTTCTTCTGGACCACTGCATGTTACATGTCAGTTTTTTCTTGAATTATCCTCAGGTCAGTTGTGTAGTCAGCTGTACTGTAATGGCCCAGTGTTAAGGAATCTTATGATTTTTAAGGAAAGGTTTACTGACTTTTCATGCCTTTTAGCATCTGCAGTGCTCTGATGATCAGAGCACTGGTGAGAACAGTGAGGTCATGAGCATTCTAAAAGTCAAGTCTAGGTTCTAGGATATAATGATTTTTTTTTTTTTTTGCTTATTAAATGTAAGAGATGAAAGACAGGGATCTGGATTACAGAGTTACAGAGGAATAATGTTAACTATGTTTAAAGGCAGTGTTGATCAGTTGTCAAATGAAGCCCTCATTTCTTGGTATGGATCTTATTACGTGATGGTTATTACATTGACATGGTACTGATTCCTCAAGAAGAACAAAAGAACTGCAGAAACCACCAAAAATCTGGTTTTGTTTGTCTTCCTTAGCCAGCCTCTCTGACTCTCCAAAAAGACAGCTGAACTGATTTTCCTCTGATTAAAATATAAATCCCTTCTGGAACGAACTTGATTGCTACGTTTTTGCCAAGCAGGCATTATTCTAATGGAGTTTTAATTGTAAATCTCTGAAAGCAGGGCTGTATAACGAGGTAGCTGCCAGAGCACAGTAGCCAGTGTGACCTGTGCTAGATGCTCTGTGCCAGTCTGCTCTGCCCTGTCCCTCATGCCCTCCAGGGCTGGCAGGAACAGGAGCAGCCCTGCCCTGCAGTTTGCTCTGGGCTGACTGTGCTGAGGAACTGCCTGATGCAAAGCCTGGAGACTGCAGACTATTGGACTATAGCAGGGAATATTGGTGGAAAAAAATGGGTTGCCTGTGTCTGGATCCTGAGCTAATCAATCCAGGATGGCTGTTTCATCTGCTCCAGCCCATTACAGCTTGCTTTGACCTCTTTCATCTTTGGGGAGGATATAGGATATCATTAATGTTACCAGCTGCATTGTTTTTTCCTAATATCAGCAACAGAGGGGGAAAAAGAAAGAGGTTCTCTTGTTTTCCAGCTCTAGTATTGCCAAACAAATGCAAAACAGGCTTTTACAATAATAATATTTTCCCAACTGCCCTGTTAATTTTCAGTAAATCAAAATAAAATGTGTTATTGTTTATTAAGACACTGTGACCCATATGGATTCCAGATGATAAAAATCTCAATAATATGCTGCAATTAGACACAACTTTTCTTTCAGTTCACGTTTATACAGATTTCAGGACAAGAATCATCATTTAAGTTGTGTCAGCAATTGCATTTTACTTACAATGACAATAGTTCTTTAGACTTGCATCCCACTTTTCACTTGAAACTACCCAAGGACTGGTGAGCCATTTGGAATAACTGTAATGCAAGAGTGTTGTAGGCACATTGATCTAATTGTATGGTGCAACCCACACGTTCTGGCTTTGAATAAGGATTTATGGGCTTTACAGCCTCTGCCTTCTGGGGAATTGCACGTGAAAGGTGGCCCCTAATGCCCGGTTTGTGTTGGCCCTACCACAATATATTGATGAGTTTGACTTCAGGAACTGTATTATTCTGGTAAAATGTGTATGAAAAATCCACACAGCTTTCTTCTAACCAACAGCTAAATAAATGTCTCTTACTATATTTGCTATGTTATATCACACTGTTGTTTTTTCCCTATGAATTTTAATTTTCAGAAATCGTGAAAGGGATTCAGGTGTTTATGTCTAGGAGGAGAATGTCTCAGATCTGTAACTGAAATTTGAATATCTGATTTCATCCAACAGTAATTATAACATAATCTGTATTCTATGATTTGTATTAACTATGTGAGGCAATCACAGATTTTTACCATTATGAAAAAGTTGCATCTTAGGGACAAAACAAACTGAAGAAATATCTTCTTTTACCCCAGCAGTATTAAGTTACTAATACTTGTGAATATATGTAAGATTTTTTTTCAATTCATATGTATTACAGAAAGGTTATTCCTGAATATTTACATGTCTGCACGGTAATTGCAAAAAAATAATTAACTTTCATTGTCATGACAGAGCATGCATTTGAACTGAACTCTGTGGTTTTTGTAGTGCAAATCTGGTAGCATGTACATCTCTGATGGTCTTCCAGTGTAACTAATGAATAATAATGCTGCTCTGGACAGTGTGCATCTGAAGATGTTATCCTAAGAAAAGTTATTTCTGTTTTTTCCAGTGGCGGTTTGGGCAAATTTAACACCAGATCTTATTACATACCATCCAACCTTGAGAATATCAGCTAATGCCATTAAAGGCCTTAGCTGCTTGCTGAAATTATTACAGTGCCGCATTTCATTAACTTTTGTGCTTTGTACAAACCTTACCTAACATTTTTGTCATATCTTTGCTTCTTCCTTTTGTTTAATATATATTTTAGTGCAGTGATAATTTGGGTAATTTTGAAGTTAGTAACTCAGTTGTAGGATGCCACCCTGCACTCCTTCTTAGCTGTTTTCCTTTTTTGTGTCCCCAGGGCCAGTGCCATGAAGGCACTCTAATATCTAATGTTATGTTCTTTGCAGTCTGATCTACACAGCCAGGGGAGAACTGCATGGCCAGGATTTAGCTTGACTTTATCAAGAACTTGTTTGTCATTTGTACTGCAGTATTGTCTCCTGGCTGTTATTTCATGGTGTCTGATATTCAGAAGTTAATGTATTGTCCTCTACACCTTTCTTTAGCTGTGCTTTCTTGTAGTCCTTTAAAACATCTGAAGGAGCTATTTGATGGAAACATAACTAAAACTCCAAGAGACAAAAGTCTTTTGACAGTAGGTCATCCTTTGGATAAAAGAAAACATTATAAATAAGAAAAGCATTTTTTACTTAATTCTTTGCATTAAAAAATTCCCTAGCATGACTGAGGTGTTGTACATGGGGTGATTAATCAGCTGTGCTGTGTCACTCACTGACTGTGCTCATTCCTTGGGATGCTAACCCACCTCAGTTAATGAAGTTGCCTATGAAAAACAAGTGGGTGTTTTATGCTTCTTTGCCAGTACAGGTAGAGAAATTTGTTTTAGCAGTGACAAAACCTGTGTTGTGATCCTTGTGTTGCTTACTCTGTACATGACATAGGCTCATATTCTGCAACAAGGGTATTGTGTAGGCTACTTGCAAAAAGAATTAGTAAAATTAGCTGTGTAAACCTGAGCAAGGAGTGGTTTGTGCGTGTTGACAATGTGACAAGATTGTGCTTAACATGTTTGGGTTGCATGAGAGACAGTTTCATGCTGCATTTCCAAGCTAGGGATTTTACAGCAAGATCTGAAAAGCACAAGTTTGCCTTCAGATTATTCACCATTTGCTGAGGTAATTATCACTTCCAGCATTAGCATCAAGAAAGCCAGTAAATGAAGTTTTGCTGAAGGAATGTAGAGCAGCTGAACAGCTGCTGAACAGCCAGAACACACCATGTCAGGATGGCTGTACTTTACTGGTGCATTTGTCGACTTCTCCCAGACCTGCTGAGATCCTGCATTTGCCCAGCACACATTTTCTTGTTCTCTGCTTTGATTCCCTAATTTGTTGTTTATCCATTTCAGATGCTATTTGGTGAGTTACTGTTTAGGGGCAAGTACAGTCTAGGGAAGATTGATTTCCAAGTGTGATCTTTATGCAGTTCTTACAGATTTCACAGTTTTCTTTCCAAATTTCAGTATCTTTTGTGATGACCAGGTGTTTTAAGTCCGTGAGGGATAGTTGTGCTTTTACTGCAGAAAGGGCACCTGTCACATGGACTGATGAATGTGCTGTGACTGTATTTTCTTTAGGTAAGACGTGGTCTTTGAATACTGAATTATTGAGGTTTGTTTGTTTGTTTGCTTCCACTTCTTGTTTGAAGAAAGGAGTTAATTAGGCTGTGATATGTATTGAGTTGTAATTATGGCCTTTGTTTTGTTTTGTTTCTTAGAGACTGTTGATGCAAAAGCAGCCATAAGCTATTTTGATGGAGGAGACTGAACACACTAGTTATTAATTTGTGATACAGATTAGTGAGGAAGTCTTCATTTTAGTCCCAGATACGTGTCCTAGATACATAAGGGATTGTTTGGTGCAATCATCTGGATTTCTTTTTTTCCTGCAGGACTCAGGGATGGAATGGAGTTTTGATGCTTGTGCTTGTTTGTAGGGTTTAGAGGAAACAGGCAGCTGAAGGGGATGTTTTGCATGAAGGAAAGGCACATGGTTTGGAAAATGCATTGGGCTAGAAGTCAGTATTGACCTTGTCTTGTAGGCACTCAAGGCTGGCTGTCGTGGGTGGCACTGCAGAGTGGTGACCATGCAGACAGGGACAGTGTTGTTGGAACCTGGATTATGTTGTTTAGTTTGTGAAGTGAGGCAATCTTTCTTCATATCTTCCTTACACAGAGCATTGCTTGGAGGGCATTCTTCATGGTGGAACATATTTGTTTTTATAGCCTCTTTCATTTGGAGTCCACAAGGGGTTTAAAGGAAATTAATGTTTTAAAGGAAATTAATCTTTCTTCTTGAAACTCACCTGCATTTTTGTTATGCAGGAGGTAGTTTTGCCGTTTGCTTTAAAAAATAGACAATTTTCTCCTCCCTTCCAAAGGCAATGTCACAGTGAGCTTTAGCTCCCCTGCTGACCTGGGACCACCTTGCCAAGGGTGATCCCTCATTCCAGAGCTGGGTGCTCCTGCTCCCCTGCCTTTGCTGTCGTGGTCGTGTCACTGCTGAGTGGGCTGGATCACAACCCACTGATCCATCAGAGGAATTACTGTGCCAAACCCAAGGCAGAGCATTTTCAGAGATCCCACTGATGTCATGGCCATGTGCAGTGCAGCTTGTCCAAGGCGAGGGGCAGGGAGAGGAGGGGAGGCAGATTGACCCACTGGGAACCCCCCCACATTGATTGACATGGCTTGTGAAATGCAGGGGAGGTGTGTGGTGTTGCTGGCCACTGAACAACAGATTTTGTACCATTTATGTCTTAACAAACACACATTTTGAATAAATATAAATGGTGTCAATTTCTATATTTATTTATTTGCTCTTTATTTAAATGAGGTGAGTTTTAAAATTACTGTGACCTTAACATACTCCAGTTTTTCTTTTAGTTTTACCCGAACTACTTCAGAAAGGAATTTCACAATTAAGTTATTGTTACAGGTTATTTAATTACATACTGTATTTCAAATATTTAGTTTAAATAAACAAATTATATGAATACAAGAGAAACTCAGAGCATGAACAGAAATGTTGTTTTTTCTTGTATGTGCCTAAAGAAATTTAGTGAGGAAAATTTCTCTTTCAGTCAAGCAAAACTGCTTTTTCTGCTTTATTTACAAATGCAGAACTTACAGAAAGAAGTGATTGCTCTGTGCTCAGAAGCAAATGTGAAACAAATACACTGTCAAAATGAGCAATGTATACCAGATACTGAAGGATAGACCTCGTGGACTCCCAAATTAAACAATTTTATTAATGTGACTGTGCCCAAGAACACAAACCAATAGGTGTTTGTGTTCCTCACCTGGTAATTAAGAGTAAAAAATGAGGGTTCACAGTTACCTCTACTTTATTTCCAATCTGAATTTCATATGGTTTTCCTAGGATTTAACTAGTAAGCACAGCTGAGTGTGCATAGAGACAGGCTTTCAGAGATATTATTTTGGCCACCTGGCAGTGGTGAAACAAATTCACAGTGAGCAGATCCCAAGCCCAGCCAGGTCTGTACCTCAGTGCTGCAACTGCTGCTGGAATACGGGATGGCTCCTGTAATCCATAAAAATGCAAACTGGAAATGGAGCAGTTTTTTTGAATCTCTGTAAAATGGCATTAGCAGACTACTCTATACTGTTTTGATATAACTTATTTAAAAGATTAGAAAAGTAAGACATGATACAGAACTACCGAGATTATGGTAGTAGAGAAGCAAATGCCTAAGATGAGTACTGTAGAAAGCCTAATGTGTATAATTTAAAAAAAAAAAAGAAATTTAGAAGAGACTGTCTGAGCAGAAGAAAGTAGAACATTGTAAAGGTTTAGCTGGAATGATGGACTGCAAGCTGAAGTGAGACAAATGGTAAATGGCACTTAGTGTACCATGGAACAAGCTACTAAGTGCAGTGGTATCTCTGTACACTTCACGTGTTCAAATCATGATCACATGCTTTCAGGGGAAACTGTTTAGCAAAACATAAATTATTCTGCTCAATATAAAAGTTACTAGACAAAATTGAAATGCCTATTATAGTAATACAACTCAAAGTGGTGTGACAGAAAATAGGTAATCCTCCTGGCTGTTTGCTCTGTGGCTTTCAGCTCCGGGATCACACACTCCTTTCCTTGCATCCCACACAGCTCTTCCACTGCAAAGTGGAATTAATTCACTGTTCTTACTTCCTAAATGAGGAACCCTAGAGCCTTCCTGCTCGTGGCCAGCTGATGCATTAACTGAGGGGCAGAGCTGACACCCTGCTGATGGATCCCAGTCTCAAAGATACAGGAAGATTAAACTCAGTTAAATTACAGTTGTCCTGTAATGTGGAGTGAGAAGGTTCAGAAACAGTAACCTGTCCTGGGAAGGAAGAGGGTTGTCTCCAGAGAGCCCATGGACAGGGATTGCACAGGACATTCTGACCTCCCTTTTCTGTCTGACAAGGGTAAATGGATGGTGTTTCCAGAGGAGGGCACAAAACTAAAGATTTCCTTTGCATCTGTGTTATTTGGAGGGTTGTGTATGGATCTCTTTCTTGGGACAAGATGAATTTTTGTTTGCATGTCACTTCTATTTATTGTGGTTCATTTTGTATTTCTGTATTGGTTTGTAGAGATCTGCTTTCCATGAATTTCGGGCTAAAAATGTACATATGTGCCAAAGAGAACAGGTGGCTGGGAGAACAGTAGGGTATTGTGAAAGTATAATAGTAATAGCTTTTATCCAACAGTCAGAGTTACTGTATTTTTAAAAGAAGTCTTGTCAGGTTACAAGCTTGCTTTTCTGCTGTGGTACCTCAGTGCTTACAGGATATGTGCTTAGCAACAGCAGAAGTACCTGGGAAATGATTGTACTTGCCATCCTCTTTTATTCTTTCTCTAGTTATTTGTATTTGCTTTGTATTTGAATTTCTAGGTTCCTTTCCTGTGACCTGAGTGTGCAGTGTGAGTGACACCTGGGCAGGTTTGGGCTCCAGCCCTCTGTCATTCCCATGGCTGGCTGGGCAGGTGCCTTCCCTTGGAGTCATGGACTTGAGCAGGGACAGTCAGAGGTGACTTGTGTGCTTAGGGCTTCCCAATTAGCCACGTACCAAAGTTATTTGAAAGCACTGATGCAATACAGAGTTGAGGCCACACAAGTGGCCTCTGTTCTTAGACAGCTTTTGGATCAGTTTTGAGAATAAAGTCACAGGTTCCCTGGGAAATAATTATCTGATCACATCTGTGCTGGAACATTACTAAAGGTGTTAGTGACATTTACACTGTGGTTCATGAAGTGTTTGTTGGTGGTCTCTCAGAAGCTTGATGCTGATGGGATGTTGCTGTGAGCTAAGCGCTAATTCAAAGCAAAAGAAAATAGTTTGTGTTTTTGATATTGCTTTTCTTCATATGTGTTTAATTTAAAGATATTTTGGAAGAGGAGGCAGAAATAGGGGAGCACAAAAAAGCCCTTTGGAAATGGTAAATAGTATGTAAAGATTCAAGAATCCTTTTGGCCTTAAGGGTTGGTGCAGTCAGTAATTTAATGTGCTGCTAATACTGAATGAGTTTTCTGCAGTCAGCTTCCAAGCAGGCAGTGTCTGAAGTTTTTCTTCTCCAGGTTATCTGATTCTTCCAGGGATTGTTGTGAAGTATTCCTTCAAGACAGGAGGCCTCTATTCCCTTACTGAATCCAATAGGAGATGCTCTAAAATAGGCCTTTCTGGACTTCTGAATAGTGATTATGGAAAAAAATCCCCAAGTATTAGAGTTTGTTGGAGTTTTCACAGATTCTGGACAGGGGAATTTTGGCCTGGTTCAATTGGTTATTAATTGTTGTCTTTGTTAATGATGCAGATAATTTATTTTCATTTAAGTTTTTTGTTCCAGTAGAACTCATTATAAAAAATAACATAAATATCAGTGGTTAATGAAAGCCATCTGTTGTAGCCCAGCAGACTGTGTCCTCATGCATGTGCATGTGCACACACACTGGTGCCCTGGGTAGGAGAGGGCACGTGGTGCAGAGACATGGGACTCTACCTGAGGATGCAGGCAAATATCTGCAAAATAAACTTGGTGTAGAAGTACAACTGTAGTGGGTCTCCTGTCCTTTTGTTGTTTCTTTTCATCCTGCTCTAAAGCTGCAGATATATTGTTTTCTGACTTTCTGCCAGAGCCCAGCACAGAGTCTCTGCCTACAAAGTGTGAGAGATTAAAAAGAGAATGACTTTTGAATGAGGAGGCTGCTTTAAATTATTCAGAGATCCTCCCTCTTCCTCTGTTCCTTTTCTTGATGTTTTGGATCAGCAGCACATTTCTAGCTGTAAAAGTCTTTAGAAAATATGTTTTAAAGGAACAACTTCAGTGTGAAAGAGTCTTTGAAACCAAAGCATAGAGAAGTAATTTTGCTTCGTTGCATGTAATATAATAGACAAGTGTCTCATTTGGAAATACGAAGAATCACTAAATATACAAGTTCTGCATAATCTCTTAAAATCCTTGTAAAGAAAAAAATCCTTTTTGAGGAACAAACATGGGAATGAGACTTGCCACAGTAACTGGTTTAACTTCAAACTTTTGGCATCAGGGTTCATTTGCTGATCCTTTTGTCAGTGAAAAAATATGGTTTTCCAAGAGCTCTCTAGGAGGAGAATACTCCCAGAGGGTACTGAGGCATTTTGAAGAAATAAAAACTGAGTTCTGAGTTAAATCTTCACCCAAAACTTGAACTGGACCCAAACTTAACATTTCTTGAAGCTTGACAAGTTTGGAAGATTTCCTTCCTCTCCACCCTCATTCCTTTTCGTTTCCACGCTCCTCTGCCTTTCCAGGCTCTGCCCCAGATGTGAGCTCTGTGTTCTGGAGTTCTGCACCAAGGAGGAGCAATACTGCTGGGCTATATTTTTGGCCTGCTTATAAGAAAAAATTCCCACGGAACTCAAAGGGGAACTTGTCCTTGTCAGAATGCTGCACAACTCTTTACAAAAATCAAAATGTTTAGGTAATACTTTAGTAATAATAGCAATAGTTTATAATATGGCAAAATGGTTTACAACAATTACCCCTCTTTTCCTGTGCCACCTCTAACACTGTAAATGTTAATACAATTACCTAGTAGTAAGATTATTGTGTATATTTAGAATTTATGTATATAACTGCAGTGAACTATAACAAGGGATGAAGATTTAAAGCAAAACAGGACGAGAAAATAAAACATACTGAAAAAACCAGTTACTTTCTGGAACCTTTTACATTTGGTCATTCCTAACACTAGCCTGAGCTGAAAGTTAAGAGTTCTGCATACTTGAGTGAGATGTCTGAGTGCTGTTCTTGTAACCTTAAATGAACTACGAATCTACCAACACACTCCCCACTTGCCTCTTGCACATTTTTCTCAGTCTGTACTCTGCCAGGTTCTCAATGCAATAAAATCTTCAACTTGTCAGACACTGAGTGTAAACCTAAATAGCTCTGGCTTGCAGATATGAAACCAGTGAACTAAGCTCTTGAGAAATCCACTCTGTAGAACTTGCCTTGATACCTGGGTTTTTTGCTTCTGAAATTCAGTAATAAGAATTACTACTAAGAACTTGCAGTTATGTTGAGATGATACATTGCTGTTCTAATGAAAGATAAAAAATAATAATAAAAAAGGATTTCTTTCTCAAATATAAATACTTTTGGAATCATGACTTCCTTAGGGACTAGCAGTCTTCACAGCCAGAAGGTACATTTACTCTATGACAGCCTTGTCTGACTCTTCTTGACAGCAGCTACCCTGAAATTGTTGTGGGCCTTTGGAAAAATTAACTGGTTTTGGTTTATTTGTTTTCAAATATCATCTCAAAGAGCTTCCTCATTTTTTTTTGCATTCTGATTAGAGATGGGTGCCAGCATTTTTGTCTCTTATCTGTAATATACCTCCTGAAACTGTTTTTCCTTAGGTATGGAACTGGAAATCGAAATTTTGCCTGGCTTAAAATTTAATAAGGAATTAAGACTGCATAATACACTTTATTTTTAACAAATCCCAAATACAGTTGCTGTGGGTGACTCCAGCAATGGTTAAACCCGTGCAGTTTGGCAAAGCTGAACACACAGAATGTCTGCTTGCTGTATATATGACCAAGGCTGCATGTATGTTCTATATCATTTATTAAATGATTAAAAAGTATTTATAAATAGAAGAACAATAAAAATTTATACCATATGCTCAAAATAATGATCAAGCATTTACCCTCATTCATGAGAAAGTGTTGTGGCTCCAAGCTTGTCATGCCATATGGACATGGATGAGAAAAGAAAACAATTGTGGGTGTTTCATGGGAGTGTAGAATTTTCACTTCATTATGGACAAGAAAAAAGGAAAAATGGATCAAATAAACAAGCTTTTAAAAAAATATTTCTCAAACTGAAAAGTCTCATTGCATTTGTTACAATGCAAATTTTTCACCTTTGACATAAATACCCTACCAGTAATATATTTCAGATGGAGTTGCTGGTAAATAGATGTAATTCATCACATTCTTTTAAAATTATTTGAATAGAAGACTTCTTCTTTTTTGAGGTTTCAGTACTTAGGGAGAGAGAATTTGAAATGTATTTCTTTTTCATTTTGTACTGTAAGTTTAAGGTCCAGACTGTCAGCCAATGTGGCAATTGGCAAAACCCCACTGGACTCAGCAGAGCTCTGCTGGTTCTCACCGTCTGAGATGTCACCATTTATTTTAGTTTTTGCTAATGGTACTATATAAAAGCATCACGATTGAATGCAGATAAATTATTTGTAATATAATCCCAAAGTTTTGTGCAGAGAATGTTTCTTTTATGTCACACAAAGTCTGTCTTAAATTGCTCAAGTTAAGCTGAAAATGAAAAAACATGAAATGGAAAACCCTAGAAACAGAATTATTCTGTTTTATTATCTGAGTGCTTAGCACTTTGCCTGAATGATAATGTTTTTCTTAATATATAAGGCATAGTTTCTGCATGATTTCAGTTGTCTTCTTCTTCTTAAAAGAGAAATGAATATTTGGATAAGGTAGTGAAGCAATAAGGGGAACAAAAGAGGTATTTTTTTTCCTCTTCAGAGATAATGAGGGAAAGCAAGTGCCCAGAACCAAGTGTCTCTGTCAAGCACTCACTCTTTTAGGGTCCCAGGAAATAATAAAGTAGAAAAACAAACAGAATAACTCAATGAAACAGAACCAACCCCCAAACCCTACCTGCCTAAAATAGTAAAATAATCTTAAATCCCTGACAGTATTATAGTGCTCCCAACTTTGCAATCTGAACAAGATGTCAAGTTTTATATTGCTATAGTGATTCAAAAATATGATTTTTGGAAAATGTGCAGAAGTAGCATGGGCCACTTAGAAAATTCTGTTTGATATTACGCAACAAAATTGTTTTTCCAAAGATGAATTGACAAAGTTTTTTGGGAATTTTTCTATACCTGTTTTTTGTCTCACAGATAAAGACTAATTTTGAGTTCTAAGCAAGATGGGAAATCAGTCTGTTAGGAAACCAGGAAGCACTTAGGGCATTAGTTCCACAGGGCATAATCATGAGGCTGTCAGTTCTTCTTTACAGTAAATGCCTTGGTAGGGTTGGCAGAGGGATCTTTACAGGCTAGTCTGAAGTTTAAATTTAACCAAGTTTAACAGCACCTGGGGATTTCCTTATGGATTTAACAGATCCTCCAATATCCACTCCTCTAGCTGCAAATGGCTTAGTCCTGTGAATGCACAGGTTCTTCTATCCATGCAGGCATGCATTCTTCACACTTGGCCATGTGTTGACACACCACATATATTTTCCCTGCACTAAACAGT